>NC_140126.1:69066565-69666565 GCF_964035555.1 Netta rufina
TAAAGCACAGGAGGTAAATGGACAGAGCCAGGCACTTTTCAGTGGCGTGCAGCCATCGGACAAGGAGCAATGACCAAAAACAGGCCAATACTGAGCAAACCAGCCCAATGGCTTCCAGTACGAGCCTCCACAATCACGTACAGACCACTCCTATCAAAGGCAAAAGCAACTCATACCTCCCTGACATTGTCGTGCTGTGTTTCAAATAAAATCCGGAACATACCCGAAGGTGGTAAGAAAGGTTAGCATCTCTAAGTCACTCCTTGCCCTTTCTGCTTTGACAGCAAAGTTGTGCAGCTGGAGAGCTGCAAACTTTTAAAAGTGCGCTTGCTGTGACCTGCATTCAGACCATGGCGTTCAATACCTCTGCTGGATAATTAGAGGGCAAAAAGATTTGTCCAATTCCTGTTGGTATTCTTGCTAAACTTAGGGTTCTGGTTGTCCACAGGGATCCCACTGCAGATGTTAAGTAAACAAAACAAAACGTTAACCCTGTAAAACAGGACTCGAGACATATTACAGATAAAAAAAAAGTCTAGGCAAAGCACCAGGTAAAAGCCTGGGACAAGCCACATCATCACAGCTGTGAATGAGTTAGCAGGCTGTGTACCTGAAAGCAGAAGAAACAAGCTGTGAAGTGAAATAGTTGTTAAAGAGCTTGAGACTCCTGCTCAAGAGTGACACCGAAGGGAGGATTCATAGGGCATACTGACACAGGTTCACTCGTTCTGCCTGTGGCCGTACGTTGAGCCACACAGGTCTACAAGATCTGGATCAATCAGCTTTATGAACCTGTACAAATACTGCCTGAATCAGTTAGTGGTCTGTAAAAATTGTTACCTTTTTTTCCCCACAACAGACAGCATCATCAGACAGCATCATCATGATCATCAGAACAAGATCACAAGTGTGAAACACAGGAGACGTTGCTGTAACTTAAAACACAAAGTTCCCAAAAATCGCTCTGTGAAGCTGCTGGGGTGTTGTAACAAATTCATTTTCCTCCGGGGAGGAGACCTGCTGCTAGAACAAGGAAAGAAAACAACAGACTTGGACAAAAGGTAGAAGTTGCAACTTCTGCAAGATCCAGAGGGGACAATAAACGCAAGAAGCATTTTCTCAGCGAGCTGGAGAAGATCCCTTCAAGGAAACAGATGAGACCGAAGCCTGCTGTCAGCAGCTCAGGCACAAGGCCTGAGGGCCATCTGTCTTCGCACGGAGAACGGGGAGTCCCTATTTTAAGCACTGGCACGCAGCTGCCCTGACAGCTATGCCAGAAGCCAAGCAAAGCCTGCCCGGCGCTCCCGATGCGTGCAGCCACGTCCACAGGCAGCAAGGGGACCCAGCCGGCGCTTCCAAAGGGACCGCAGGTCTCGAGACATCCTACAAGGAGGAAACCATTCGCCCAAAGGACTGATCTGATCTGCTACAAGCCGGGATTAAAGGGTGACCCAGGAGAACTCTCCTTCAGCAGAGAAGGATCGCCAGGATCCCTAAGCACGGAGCCGAAACCCTCCCCGTCCCGTTTCATGGCCCCACCGGGGACGGTGAAACCGCAGGGCTGCGATTTCAGCAGGGGGCCACCAGATTTATTACGATGAAAACGCATTGAAGCGAGAGGTCTAACTTGCTTTGCTACATACCACAGGGGGAGGAAAAAAAAAAAAAAAAAAGAAAAAAAAGAAAAAAAAGATGGCACGAGAGCACTTTGAATAAATACTGGCAACTAAAATTAACTGCTAGGGCAATCTTACGGCAAGGCGCCTTTGCCAGTCTAGGGTTAGCCATTGCCAACCCAAACTGAACCTGAAATGCAGTCCATCCAACAAAACACCTCCTGTACCGTCTCCTTTCACAAGCTGACTGATACAAGGATAACCTGTGAAGTTTTCAGAAGAACTGCAAGAAATAAGTAAAGGGGAGATGATGTTTCATGAAACAGAGCTATATTCCCATCTTAAAAGCTGCTGTTTAAGAAAACGGATTGTACAAAGGCTTCTCCTTCCTAAATCTCACGTTACACTCTCACCTAAAATTTAGGACTGCAATACTGCCTTGCTAAGCTCCAGCACCCTCTGTATTAGCTAATTGTAATGTTTATAAAATTACTGCATAGTCCATCTACTGCAAGTCTGCTGAACACGCGGATGGGGAAGACTGTCAGAGACCGAGGACTGCCTTTTAATACAGTCCAGAGGACTCCAGAGAAACATCTGGTGAGAAAGCTGAAATGAAAGGGAGAAAGGAGGAAAGGAAGCAGGCTTCGCTGGAACAACAACTGGAAAACGCAGTGCCCAGACATGCCAGGCTCTAAATAACTCACTCCAGGATCAAACTTGCACCTTCAGACCAATGGAGAAGAGCAGGGCACGCCTGGACCACTCTGAGCTTTGGGGTTCACTCCGCAACGGGGAGCCCCTTGCTCCACGAGCAAGCTTTCGGAAGGAGCAGCCCAAGTAAGATTATTCACTACTGTCATTCAGCACATCACTGATTGCATTATTTTCATCAAAAAGTTTCCCTTTATAAGGAAAGGTGAAAGCTAGCAGCCATTTCTTTAAAGAGAGATGACCGCTACACCACCCAGAACCTGGTTACGAGGTATGTGACAACCACAGTCCCAAGTCAAACTTACCCACTACCTCAGCCAGCACACCAGAAATCACGTCTGGGTTAATACCTACTCCTAGAAATATGATGTGTGCCACAGCTACCATGATGACCTTTTGCTGGGATTAAATAAACAGCCAAGAATGAACTGCATGAGTAAAAGAATGAATACCAGATGGTTTTATTTTTAAAACCCGTGCAATTAAGTCCATGCAAAGTTTGTAGTAGACATTCATGCATTTTGGCATAAACGCAACCTCTTTCCTAGCTGCTGTGTTGCATTTTCATACAACATTTCATTTTTACTAGTGTTTTCTTGAAAAACAACGCAACACACATCTACAAAAGGATGAACACAAACAAGGAGAATTTAACAACAGGCACCGTATGTGGAGAGACCTTCCATTTCCTGTATGTGGAAGAACAAAGTGGCAAGAAAACAAGATAAATCTTTGTATCCCCGCTTCCAGCAGCAGTGTCCAATTTGTGTCTACAGACATGGTGTATTTGGAATCTGAAATCCTCGAGTTACCATGGCAATGCAGTTACTGATTTGTGAGAAAATGCATGTTTCACTTCTGGCTCTCTCCAGTCTCCATTTAAAATTACGGGAGGAAATATAGGGTTCAGTACTCAAGACCACACCTCTTGCAGAAAGCGAAGGAATAGATTTCAAAACACAGATAACACACAGCATACAAGTTTTACAAGAAAGTCACGCTAACAGCAAGGCTCTGACTCGTGCTTCGTAGGCTTCCAAACCCTGTGACACGGGCCCTAGCAGAGTCAGAGCTATTTCTCAGCCTCCCTGCTTCAGAGCTGACCCTGCAGTCACTCCAGCCAAGAGCAAACCTCCAGCCTGCTACTGAAACAACACGCCCCCTCTGCCAGTTTTGCTATGTGGTAGCTTGCCAAAGGGAACAGCAGAAAGACACAGAAAGGATACAGTAAATAAATAAACAGCCTAACGTTTTCCACCCTTTTACAAGGGTGTTTCCCTACCTACTTCCTTTTATTTTACTTTTTTTTTTCCTAGTTAAAATCACATACTTCGAATGCTTGGCCTTCCTAAGGTAGCCAGCTCACTGCTTATCCATCTCTTTATCGAAGAAGTCCCCTCTGGTTTCAGCTGAGCTCAGTTCCACTTCGTGTGTCCAGGTTCTCCTCCCCGTCCTCATGCAAGATACAGAATTAGCTCCCTCTGGCACTTACTGCTATCATGTGCAGCATGTCGGCCATTCTGCACACACCTCTCAGCAGCATGTATTGGTGTAATTGCACGTCAAGCACCAGGAACACCCTTCTTTTTACGAAAAAGAGACTCAAGGAACTACTGAGACCAGGTCACGTCCAGGTAATTATACTTAATAATTTAACTACCCTCGTAGCCCCAAAAAGAGTCTTGAGTCCTCCGCAAAACACAGTAGAAAAGCAAAGCTCCGTGCATAAAGCTGGAATTTGTCTTCGCTTCCCTGAAAAAAATACAGTCTATTAGACAAATTACTGGGATTGCCACACTGAAGTATTTCCAGAAGCGTGTTTCACTGCAGCAAACAAACAAAAAAAAACTCAATTACTGAGCTCTGTCGAACCACGATGCTGCGCTCAGCGTCCCCCAGCCCTCTCTTCAAAAGGCCCTACAGCACGTAAAGGCTACTGGACACAGCTGGGTTTCGACTTCCCTGCCTCGACAGTGGGCAGTTTTTGGTACCACTACCTGCTGCAAGCAAGAGCTGTTTGCTTCCGTGCTATTCTGCATGCAGGCAGGGAACCAAACCGGCTCCCGTCCACTGTGCCGCTACTAGAATAGAAGTCAAATTCTTGTTCGGATGGTATTAGACTCTGGGAGAAAATATATCTGGCATGATTATAGTAGCAAACAGTGAGTCAGGATTTGCTGGTGCTATTCCTGGCTCTACCAGTAACCCATTACGTGCCTACAGGCAAATCACTTAAGGGAGCGTTTGCAGAGCCGGGCTCATCGCTGCATTATTTTACAAGCTCTGACTGGAAAAGGGTGGGAAGGCCTGGGGGTGAGGGAATGTTTTCTCTTTTGTCCATCCTGTTCTTCCATTTCATAGAAAATCTTTTATAAACGGTTTGACTGACGTGCCAAAATCCAAATATTTTTAACGTGCCAGGTTTAGGATCTCCATTCAACCGGCTGTCTCCTCTTCCTCAAAGTGAACTGTTCCTTCCCTTGCGCCTGAACTCTTAAAGCTTCAGGACCCGTTTAATGACTTTGCATTGATTTTTAACCTGCATTATCTTCACTCTTATGCTGCCTTCAAGTAACTAGTCCTCTAGGAGGGTAAGTACCTTCATACACAACCTAAGCAAACAGCAAGAGGTCTTGTGTTTGCCTGGTGCTGTAGATCGAAGTTTCCTATAGCTATACATATGTAAAGCAAGGAATATTGATTTTCCAGTGTGAAACTAGTAATAATTATGCTTGTTATTTTGGGACTTATCGTCATCCTAAAAAGGAACAGATTTCTTTCCAAATACCCTGAAATTCGACTATTTAAACGCACCAAAAGACGGAAAGCCCACGCGGAGGTTGTTTGGTTTCCTGCTCCTTCACCTTAAAAATAAAAGCTAATGGAAAAAGAGAGATTCAAGTAAGACTGTAGTACTTCCTATTCAGCGACAGATGAGGAACTGGGCAAGAAGAAACAAGCCAACACTCTTTCCTTCCCTGCTGGGCCAAGGAAGGTTTCCGACCACCCCATACAACCCCTCTACAACCGCTGCGGGATGCAGCGGCCCAGCACCCCGAATTACGTCACGTAACCACCAGCACGAAGCTCCTCTCACAGGGATTAATTAACACAAGGGGCCGTTTAGCACCTGATACATGGCTGAGGACTAATTTTTTTTTTTTTTTTTTTTTTTGCAGGGTCAGCATCCGGAGGCAAGGAGCCGCAGGCTGGCCGGTGACAGGAGAGGCTGTGGGATGGCAGCGGCAGGCGGGTCTGCCCCTGCTGCAATTTATCCCGGTTGCCAATGGAATAAATAGCCTGGCATTTGTGCCCTCTGCCTCAAGGGCCGGCGTAACCTGAAGATCCTTCTCGCTCCGGCGCAGGGTCCTGGGCTGTGTGGTTACATAAAGGACATCCCCACCGCCGCTGCCACCCAGCAGCGTCTAACAAAGAGACGAAACAAAGGCATCAGCCCCGCGGAGACACGCAGAGACCAACGCCGGCAAAAAAACAAAAAAAATAAATAAAATAAAATAAAATAAATAAAACAGAATAGAGGGAGGCCTCAGACCTGAAACCCAGCCGCAGAAACACAGCCCCGAGCCTTGCTGCTGCCCTTCATCCCGCACAGCCCAACGCTGAGTCATACGCGAGCTGCTCATTGCCCCTCACGCCAAAAGCGGCGACTTGACACGGCAGGGAGCGCAGAAAACATATATAAATATATATATATATATATAAATTATTATTATTATTTTTTTAAAGTTCCGTGGGCGAACGAACAGCAGGCCGGCCCCTGGAGCACAGGTCCTGCCCAGAAAGGGGGGGCAGGGACCCAACGTGGACCCCCCCCCCCAGCCCCGGGGGACCCCCAAAATCAGGCACCCCTCGCCCCTGCCGGGGGGCTCCGCACCCAGCCCGGGGTCGCCCCCCGAGGGCACCCCCCGGGACTACATCTCCCAGCCGGCCCCGTCCCCAGCCGCTCCCCCGGCCGCCCAAGGGGCTGCCCCGGGCCGGGGGGGCTGCGGGCGGCTGCCCCCCATCCCTGTCCCCCTGCCCGAGCCCCGGCGGCGCTTACTGAGCTCGTCCTGGGCGGCCGCGGCGGCCGCGGCCATGTTGTGCTGCGCAGGGAGGGAGGGAGGGAGGGAGGGAGGGCGGTGAGAGGCGAGGCGAGGCGAGGCGCACGAGCCCCGGCCCGCCTCCTTCTCCTCCTCCTCCTCCTCCTTTTCTTCTTCCTCCTCCTCCTCCTCCTCCCCGCGGCTCTCCCCACGAGGGGCAGGCGGCCCCCGCCCTCCCGCTTTATATTTAGAAAGAGCTGAGCCATCGCCCCCCCCCCCCCCGCCTTTCCCTTCCTCCTCCTCCTCCTCCTCCTCCTCCTCCTCCTCCTCCTCCTCCTCCTCCTCCTCCTCCTCCCCTCTCCTCTCCCCGCCGCCGCACTGACCCGAGTCCATGCTGACCTCCATGCCGGCGCGGGCACACGGCTGGCGAGGAGGAGGAGGAGGAAGAGGAGGAGGAGGAGGAGGAGGGACGGCAGAGCCTCGCCTCCCCCTAGCTGCAGCCGCTGCTGCACGGCCGGGGGCTGGGCTGTGTCGTGTCCCCCCCCCCCGGCTCCGCCCAGGGCCGGGCTGCCCCCGCCGGCTGGGATTTCTGGGGTAAAATCCAGGGATTTCTGCCCGGTGGGTTCATCCCAAGTGGAGCCGGGAGAGCTCCGAGGTCATCGCCCTGCCGGCGGTGGCACCCGCCCCGGTGTCGTGTGGTGTCGCGAAGCAGCGCTGTGTCGCGATAGGGGCACCTCCCCGACAGGAGAGGCGATCTCCTGGCTGGGGTTTGGGAGGGCAAGCGGTGAGAGATGAGCTGGCAGACAAAGAATCACGGAATCGCAGGATTTCTAGGTTGGAAGAGACCTCCAAGATCACCGGGTCCAACCTCTGACCTAACACTAACAGTCCCCGCTAAACCATATCCCTAAGCTCTACATCTAAAGGGATAACGCGGTGCGATACCACCTCGCTGTTTTTTTTTTTTTTTTTTTTTTTGAGGAGAGAAACGATACAGCAATAAAAAAAAAAAAAAAAGTGACAAAGTGACAAAAAAAAAAGTGATTTCTGCTCTTTGTGATTTGGCACGGGGTCGTTAATCTGTGGGGCTGCGGGTGCGAGGCTGAAACCCGCCGCGCGGAGCTGCCCCATCCCTGAACCACCCGGGGCTTCGCCAGGGGAGCGGGGGGGGGGCGTAATTATCTAGTAATTAACACTCGATAATTAATTAGGGGTGGCAATGATCCCAGCGCCCCGCCCTGCCGCCCGGAGAGCGCAGGCGCGGCCCCGGCCCCGCTCCCGGCCCCGGCTGTGGCGGCGGCTGAGGCGCTGCGAGATGGCGGCGGCGGGCGGCGGGCGGCGCTGGCTGCTCTGCCTCTGGCTGTCGGCTGCGCTGCTGCCCAGGGCGGCCCGGGGGCTGACGGAGGGGCTGTACTGCGGCCGCAGGGTGTGCTACGAGGTGCTGGGCGTCAGCCGGCAAGCCAGCAAGGCCGAGATCGCCCGAGCATACCGGCAGCTGGCCCGCAAGTACCACCCCGACCGCTACCGGGGCGAGCAGGGAGGGGAAGAGGGTGGCCCGCAGGCGGCCCACGAGAAGTTCCTGCTGGTCGCCACCGCCTACGAGACCCTCAAGGTGAAAGGGGAGAGGGGTGGGGGGCGTTCAGGCTCGGGTGCGAGCCCCCCCGCTGGGCTCCGAGCCCTCTGTGGAAAGGGGAAGAGGGTCCCGGGGTGCCGCACGCCCCTCATGAGGGTTTGGTGCTTTGGGGTGAAAATGAAGGGGCTGGGGGCGTGTGGGGCGAGCACGCCTTCAAAAGTCATCTTAATCGGTGAGCTGGGGCTGTAAGGAGAGCAAGAAGTGTGTGGCGTGGGCGAGAACGCCGCCAAGGAGTGGAGGAGAGAAAGCTGGATGTGCTTCGGGTTGAATGGGAGAGAAAAAAAGGAAAACAAACAAACAAAAAAAAAAAAACACACCTGGAGCTCTTCACCCCTTTTGGGTAGAAAAGGGGTGCAGTGGAGACTGACAAAGTTACATCTCTCGTCTCTTTCTTGCCTGGGTGGAAATGAGAAAGGCAATCAAGAAGATGAGAACAATGAGGTTTTTGCAGTGGCCTCCCCTTGGGTAGAGTTCACGGCCCCGTAGGCTGATTTTAAAAGGTCTCAGAAACAGTGGTCGTAGTGGTTTGTTCATCTGTAAGCTGCTTCCTGAGCAATACCCATCAGCTCTAGTCCACCTGGACTTCCGATTCCAAAATTAACTCATTTCAGTTGCCTGTCTTTATTTCAGTATTAAATCAACTCTTCAAGTGTGTTATTTATTTATTTAAGACTATGCACGTGAGGTGTGGGGGGGTTGGTGAGTGTGAGAACAGATCAATTTAGTGTATGAGAGTAGGACCAAAGATTTTCCTCTTTGCTTCATAGTTGGTCGGGTTACTGCAAGTTTTTTTTAACAGCGTGGTCATTCGTGAGCTGTAAAACACAAATGCAACGGGGTAAGTGAAAACAGGCTTCTGAACGCTTGCATATTTTTCATCCCTCATCCTACAGGATGAAGAAACACGTAAAGATTATGACTACATGTTGGATCATCCTGAGGAGTATTACAGGCACTATTATCACTACTACAGCAGGAGGTTGGCCCCTAAAGTGGATGTCAGAATCGTGATTCTGGTTACGGTGTGCGCCATCTCTGTGTTTCAGGTAAAATTTCATGCTTATTTGACAATGCTCAATGAATTTCTGAATCGCAGGAGAAGTATCTGCAGGTCTTGCAACATGCCAGGCTTTAAACAGCCTCAGCAAGGAGGTCTTTTTTTAATCTGCTGTGGTAAATTGCCGTGTGGTGCCCATAACAAATCTGAAGTTGGGATGTACTGAGCAGATTTTGACTGCTCTTGGTACCTTGGATGAAAGCACAGATGGTGTGATTAGTGATCGGTTTCCTGTAACAGAGTATTTCATGCAGGCAAGCGCAGCTCTCCCAAAGAAGTTATTTGGTTCTTCGTGGCAGGCTGAGAACAGCCTGTTCCTAAGCACAGACTGGAGCAGTGCTCTAGATAAGCATGCGTCAGTTTTTCAAGGTTCCCAAGTATTTTATTTTTTTAAAGAAGCCAAACTACTTGCAAACAAAATGTAAGAAGCTCAGAGAGCAGTACTAAACAGCAGGAGCGCAGTTTGATAACATGCATATCTTACATTGTAGTTGATCTTAAAAAGCAGTTGAGTGAAGTTGGCTTCACTGAAGGTGGTAGTTCCAAGTTCAAGAAAACAGTCTCTGGTTTAGATGAGAATACTTGTGCTCTTGCTGACAATTACTTCCTGGAAGGAGGTATATAACTTTTTGCTTTAGCATCCATTAGATTATTAGTTCAAAAATTCCTTTAAAAACACACACACACACAAAACCAAAAAAGGTGATATCTAGGAGGTAAAAGTACAGCTTAGTCTGTGGTACAGATGACTCTTTTTAGTTGGATATTACAAGGTATAACAAAAAAATGTTGATCAGGATTTGAGAGCTTGGAATAATAAATTTCAGTGGCATACAGAGCCAAATACTTAATTTCTCATCAGTCTTGCTTGTAAACGCGGCGTTCCATTTCAGCTGTTATTTTGGCTGTAAGTGGAGGCACTCACTTTGCCTGCAGTCCAGCTTCCAGATGATTCAATACGAGTTTACAGAGAATTAGCAAACTGATTTATCTTTCTCTTGCTTTCTGGTGTTTCCATTTCTTTGCCTTTGATACAATTGTATAGTGTGTACCTGGGTGCCCCTTTGTCTTCACAAGTGGGCGTGCTGCCTGTGTAAAAATTCAGCAGAACATGTCACACTCACTCCAGCCACTGTTCTTTCTTTTTTTTTTTCTTTTTTTTTCCCAATTGAAATTCAGAGGGTAACTGGAGATTAGAGTAGGATATTGTATCCTGTAAAGTCAATCCTGTCAGACTAATGAGATTGTGGCGTACTTAAGCCACATTTAATTAACTATGTAAAGTGGGTAATAATTTTATAATGAAATGTGCGTATACCAGCTACTTTGTTTATAAAGCTGAGGGGACTTCTGAGAATGGACATCAAAGCCTCACTTCAGAAGCCTCACTTAAGGCAATGTGAGATAACCATCTTCTCATGAAGAAACACAAATCGAACAGTGCCTTTACCCTCTGCTTGTCCTTCTTCATCGCTGTGTGTTGCTGTTTATACTGCTCGCACAGAAATATGTAAAAATATACTGCTGTTTCCCAGGCGCCTTATCATATTTGGACGAGTAATTGCAGCTTCTTTAACATTGCAGAAGTTGTGCTGTTACTTTCAGTTTTTACCCTTCCTGTAATAAAATAATAGTTAAAGGTATATGACAGCATTATTTTGTTTTTCCTGGCAAAACTCTAAGTAGAAATGTGTCTGTATAAAAACACTTTTTTTTTTTTTTATTATTTGTTTGTTTGGCTTTTTGTTTGGTTTGGTTCTGGTTTTATTCTTTAACTTTTGCTGTTGTTAAATTACAGTTCTTCAGCTGGTGGAGTAGTTACAACGAAGCTATCAACTACCTAGCTACAGTGCCGAAATACCGCATACAAGCTACTGAGATTGCCAGGCAACAAGGTTTACTCAATAGGACTAGAGAAAAAGGCAAGAACAGGCGGTCTAAAGAAGAAATCCGTGAAGAAGAGGAAGAAATCATCAAATACGTCATCAAAAATAAAATAGATATAAAAGGCGGTTACCAGAAGCCCAAGATATTTGATATCCTTCTATTTCAGATCCTTCTTGCTCCCTTTTACTTGTGCAAATACATAATTTGGTACTGTTGGTGGATTTACTGTTTCACTATTAAAGGGCAAGAATATGGTGTGAAAGAGAAGCTGTATATCATACGAAGATACATGAAAATGTCTCAGTCTCAGTTTGACAGCCTGGAAGACCATCAAAAAGAGACCTTCCTTGAACGGCAGCTGTGGATACGAGAAAACTATGAGGTGGGTAGCTGTGGTGGAGAAGCTCGTGTTGGTTATCCAGAGCTCATGGAGGGAGAGCAGGTGTTTTGTGGAGGTGTTTGGCACAGTGGTGTGGGGAGCAGTGCTTCAACTCTAGCTTTTGCTGCCTGAATTGAAAACTGTTAGAGAACCACTTGGTGTGTTTTCTTCATCTTCTCGTGCTTCTGTGCTGATGGGCAGCATCTCCTGAGCAGGCCCATGGATGGAAGAAGGGATTTCTTGGTCAGGGGTCATCTACCTGTGATTGTTGAGGAATCTGTGGATACACGAAGTAACTGTATCTGATGACAAGCTGTCCTGTGAAAACGTAGTGTAACAGAGTTCTTACAGTAGGTTGAAGACCATGCATTCTCCAAACAATGATAATTTTGTAATGAGGATTACCTGGATGACCCGAAACTCCTATTTTATTAGTCTCCTTAGCCATTCATTCCTGGCTTGTTGTAGCTGATAGAAGCTGACAGCTGATAACTGTCCCTTGATGGTTCTTTTGCCTTCAGCGAGTCTGGGGCTGTTCTTTTTACTGTGTGTCCTGCTCGACTGAAAATGGGCTATTAAATACCGGCACAACTGCTACTCTTGTCAGGGATAGCCAGTTACTAAACAGCCAGTGTGTAATTTTTCTCAAATTTCCTGTGAGAGTAGGGAAAGAACATGAGCCACAGGATGCAGTACTGACGTCTTGGGATGCCAGGAGGTGGGAGAACTGACAAAATGCTGGTATGGTATCAAAGATCATCTGTGGGCCATCTGGGTGGGAGGTTTCCAGGAGAGGAATGGAGAAGAGGAACTGGGCCTGCTTAAAACAGGGTGATGCTGCAGCTCTGCTTGTTCTGGGAAAAGACGGCAGAGCTGCCTTTGCTGCTGCTGGTGGTGCACGTCAAAGATAAGAGAATACTTCCCTAAAAACAGTCAGAGTTGGATCAATTTAGAAACTTGAAGGGGAAAGTACCTTAACTTCAATTTTAGTAAGGAAAGGATTAGCCGACAGGTTAGCCATACACGTTGAATTGAGGTGGGTTTGCTTGAAAACAATCTGGAAGTCCAAAGAGGTGGTAATGTTAGTAGTCAGAGCAGATGGCATAAGTAAAATGCACGACAGGATGGATATTCCATGGCAGAAAAACCATGCATGCTGCTTCTAACTAGTGTTGTCCTATTTGCTGAACATTAAAAAAAAAAAAGCTGTATTTGTCAGGGGTGAAGTCTGCTTAGCCCAAAGTCGTCTGTGGTGGCCAGCAGCTGATAATTGGTGAAGAATACAAGAAAGCTACGCTGACATAGCAATATTTATTCAGTGCAATAAGTGGTCTGGGAGCATCCTGAACAGGAAATGGTGTCTTTGTTGGTAGTAACTTTAATTATTTTTTTTTTAATAAACACGTCTAGCCACTTCTTGAATGTATTAATACCGTCAGTGACTACAGAACCATCTGGTTGTGAGTTCAGCAGGAAGTGCAGAGGATGGCTCCTGTTTTTTTTTTTTTTTTTTTAAGTCACGCAGACACCTACTGATTGTTATTTTTGTTATTTTATTGGAAATGGAGATTAATCGTGCCTTGTTCCCTTTTCTCGTGGTAGCTGTGCTCCTCTGTACCACTACTATATCCTTACTTGAAACTCAATCGTGCCTTTTCTAAGCTGAAAAACATGCTTTCCTGTTTCTCACAGAAAGAAACACTGAAGTATCTACTACTTTGATTGCTGAGGTTGCCTATCTGCATATTGTGTAGTTTTTCCAGTGTCCTTCTAAGACTGACTGAGGATTCAATATATTGGCACAGCATGGAGCTAAATAAAAATGTTTTACTTCCTATGTTACTTTCCTAGTAATTTTTGAAGCTTGTATGATCACTGAACCTTGAGTGGGGGTATATCTATAAACCGATCTAGAATATTTTTTTAAATCTTTCGGATGCTTGTTCGGAACCTTAAATTTAATTTCCTTACAGGAAGAATTCAGATGACATAAACCTGGATGGTGTTGAGATATACACTGTCTATCTACATGAAGAGCCTTCCAGAATAAAAGTGTTGATACTGTTGCTTTTCTTAGATACATGACTTTTATTGAAATCAGTGATGATACCATTTCTTGCCACGTTGTAATTACTTGCCATTTGGCACTACCTCTACTTACTGTAGGTATATTGACCTAGTTGAAAATTAAACGAGGAATAAAAAGATCCACTGCTGTGTAGCTGAAGGTGATCAGTCCTCTGTCTATAGAATAACTTCCAAATATGAAAACAACAGAAGTCAGAAGCTAAACTGCATTGAATGGTATGTGTGCTGAACAGGGACTCAAAATTTAGATTTTTGAGTAGATCTTTACTTTTATTCCATTGACTGCACGAGCAAAGAAGTATAGTTCCTTGCAGCACACCATCTTTCAGTGATGTAGTTTTGCTGTCAGCAAAAATTCAGAGCATTTCAACTACAGCTCGAAGGCTCCTTGGCTGAAGGCTCTTACTCTGTGTGTTAGTCAAGGTCTTCTGCTACGTTGCAATTTGGGTACCTTCACAATCAGTAACGTGACAGGTGGTTGAATTGCTAACACATACAAACCCCCCCCCCCCCCCCCCCCCCCTTTACCCCCTGCTTTGGATTCACTTCAGCTGTTTCTTCAGCCTTATTAAAAACTTTTCTTTTTGTCCATCAGGTCTATAAACAAGAACAAGAGGAGGAGTTAAAGAAGAAGATGGCCTTGGATCCCCGATGGAAGAGGTATCGGAGGTGGATGAGAAATGAAGGACCTGGAAGACTGACTTTTATCGATGATTGAAAGTTGCTGAACAAAATGAGTGCTAGTGTCAACAGTCATCTGCAAAACTTTTCACTACATCATTCAGAGTTTTATCTGCTGTGGCTCAGCAGTGATCTAAAACTCAGGAATTATTAAGTCAGGCTGAAAAATAATACAGGTTTACCATTTTTATAAGTCAGACTTATTAAACAGGCTTAGCTCAGTGTATATATCTGACATACATGGGGATCTTAATGTGGAATTCATTATTTTAAATAATGTATTTTCTCGAAGTATTTCCTACTCATGATCGATGGAACCATACCTTTAATCTTTCTGAAAACCGTTTCTAGATCTGTCCTTGAAAGTCTCTGTTTTCCTTTTTAAACTGACGGGTTCCTGCAAGCGGACACTGGAAATTTGGAAATGCGTACACAGGACTCTGCAGCAAGGGCCATTTCCTGCTTTCCTCTTCTCTCCTTCCGACTACTTTTCAACTTACTTAATTTCTGAAGCGCCAAAATGTTTTTTGATGTAGACAATATGGGGATTATACCGGACTACTACTTTTGCTATTCCCACTCCAATTGGAAATTAATTTTATTCTTTGTGGGAATAAATGATGCATGATCACCGTTTTGGTGCAAACAAGCCTTAATTCTTTGTTCTAGAGAGTGGTTCATGAAATAGCATACTTAAGTCTACTTATGTTTGGTTTTTAATCTTGTACGTTGGACTGTACCTAGCTGTTCAGAACAAGCGTACCAGTGAATATTAGTCTACTAAATGTGATACTTCTTTCACCAAAGTATTGGTAAAGGGAAAACGACCCTTTTGTTTAAAAGGACAATTTTGATGCCTTATATAAATAAAATTTTCTATAATATACGTCCTGAATTTGTTTGCAATTCTACATCTAAAGTATTTTCTTATGCTTATCTCTTCTGATTCCTCTGATCAGACCTCAGAGTACTTACAATACAACACTACCCTCTACTTTCGTCTGTAACTCTGACCAGGTCAGAGTTTCCACGATTTACGATTTCCATCTTTCTGTTTAGGAATTTTATCGGGGGTATGTATCTAGATTGGGGTGCTTCTGTCTCTTCTGACGTCTGTAAAAATCTGCATCTGTGCAGATTGCTTCTGGGAGAGAGTCTCTTAAACCCGCTGCTGCTTCCAAAGCGTGTAATAGCTGGAAGTTTTGAAATGCTTATGTTAATTTTTGAAGTAAGACTTTTATGATACTGCAGAAGTGACCTATCATAGAATCCTCTGTGTTGGAAAAGACCTTCTCCAAGTCCAACCATCAGCCTGACCTACTGAGTCCCATCACTAAGCCATGTCCCTTAGTGCTACATGTCTGTTAAATACCTCCAGGGATGGTCACACAACCACTTCTCTGAGCAGCCCATTTCAATGCTTGTAGAATTTCTGTCTTAATGTCCGATCCAAACATCCCCTGGTGCAGCTTGAGTCTGATTCCAAAGCTGATGAGCACAGCACTCGAGGTGCGGCCTCACCAGAGCCGAGCACAGGGGGACGATCCCCTCCCTGCTCCTGCTGGCTGCACTGCTCCTGACACAGCCAGGATGCCGCTGGCCTTCTTGGCCACCTGGGCACACTGCTGGCTGCTGTTCAGGTGAGCATCAACCAGCACCCCCAGAGCCTTTCCTCTGCACAGCTTTCCAGCCACTCTGCCCTAGTAGTGCTGCTATAAACTTAATTCACTTTGTATTTAAAGGGCAAATCAGTTCTAAAACTTGTTAAAGAACACATCTAGAACCAGTTGTGTTTATTTTCATGAAGTAATCTCACGGACCTGGTCTGGTGGGAGGTGTCCCTGCCTGTGGCAGGGGGTTGGGGCTGGGTGCCCCTCAAGGTCTCTTCCAACCAAACCATCCAGTGGTTCTGTGACCTTGTAGTACTAAGTAGGGCTGTTATATCTAGAAATCAGGCAGGGCAGTAATATCTAGAAAAGAAGGAGAGAAGTGCATGCAAGAGCATCCGTGTCTGTGGCCACTGTTTCACAGGCTGACAGCTGAAAGCTTGCACCAGCGCCTCGCTGTGTACCATCCTTCCCCTGCTGAGCCCGTGTGATAAGCTGGGTTGCACAAACAAGCAGGCAAGACACAAACTGCTCATCTGTCTTCCCGTTTTTTTCTTTTTTTTTTTTTTTTTTTAAGGTTAGTTTTGATCAAGATTAGTTTCCTGGCCCGACTCTGAAGCAAGAAATGGGGCAGCCGGTGGGGGCGGCTGTGTCTCCTCTGTGTGTCCCACGGGCCTGGCAGCAGGTGCAGGAGGGACCAGAGCCAGTGTTCCCGTCTCCACCGGGCTGCAGCACCTATAAATAAATAAATAAGTAAAATAAAATACGGGAAAAACGAAATAAACCCAGCCGACTTTTGGCGGCCACCAGCTGGGGCTCTCCAACCGGGGGGGCGGAGCGGCCCCGGCCGCGGCCCCTCCTCGGGGCGGCTCCGGCAGGGCCCGGCCGGGCTGATCCCAGCCGATCCCAGCCGATCCCAGCCGCCCTCACCCTGTCGCGACATGTCGTCGGCCGGCAGCCTGAGCAGCATGCAGCGCCTGGTGGAGCAGCTGAAGCTGGAGGCTGCGGTGGAGAGGATCAAGGTGAGCCCGGCAGGGAGGGCTCCGGGGGGGAAGGGGGGTGGGTTTGGGTATTTTTTTGGGGTGCCTCCGGAGCAGCTCCTCGTTAATTCTCCGCCAGCCTTCGCGGACAGCCTCCTCCTCCTCCCCTCCGGCCCGTGATGCTGCGACATGTCGCGACAGGCGGGGCCGGGCGGCGAGATGGGGAGCCGTGCCCGGCCGAGCCTGCAGGCTGACAGACAAAGGCAGGCAGCCCCGGCACCCCCCCGGGGGCTGTTAGGTGCCTCTGTTTTATTTTATTTTATTTTATTTTATTTTATTTTATTTTATTTTATTTTATTTTATTTTATTTTATTTTATTTTATTTATTTTTTATTTATTATTTCATTTCATTTTATTATTTCATTTCATTTCATTCTATTCTATTCTATTTTATTCTATTTTATTTTATTCTATTTTATTCTATTTTTTTTTCTATTCTATTTTTTTTTTCTATTCTATTTTATTCTGTTTCCCACCCCAACCCGCCCTGTCCCTGCCAGACCTCAGGGGCACACCATGCCCCCCCCAGCCTCGAGGGGGTTGCTCCACCTGGGATGGCTCTGTGTAGGCACCAGATATCCCGGAGCCGGGCTCCTCCAGGCCAGGGATTTACCCTGGGCTTGCTCGTGCTGCAGTCCAGCCTGGCCTCGGCGAGGCTCCCCTTTCCCACAGCATCTCTCTGCTCCGAAATGCCTCGTCTGGGTTGCTGGGTGCGCGGTGTAAAAGCAGGGAGGCTCACACCCAGCTGGTCCCCTCCGCATGGGCCGGCGTCGGCAGCCCCTGCGGTGGGAGCAAACATTGTTTTGGCTGCCCTGAGTAACACAATGCGCGCCCAGAAGGAAGCTGGGTATGAAAGGGGCTTTTAAAAATACACCCCATCCAGCTCCAGCGGCGATTTTGTTTACCCTGACAGCGAAAGAAGCAGACAGGAACAGTATTTTCAGAAAGAGGAAACCGTGTAGGAAAGAAGTGCCCCCACACGCCTTGCACGCGGGAGGCTGCTGCTGCCCTGGGACGAAACGTGGCAGAAAGCCTTGCACTAGAGGTGTGAGCAGGGGCACACACACACCGACGGGTGTGCGGAGCTGCCAGGTTTGCACCTCTGGCTGCCCCCCGGGTGGGTTTGGGGTCCTGGCCTCACTGCCTGGGGAAGGTGACGGCTTGCACCAAAAGCTCCTCATCCTCGTCTTCTTCCGTCCTTGACTCGCTCCGCTCTCTGCTGCCTAACAGTTTGGAAGTAAAAGTCATTTTAATAAATGGTCCGAGGATACAAGAGTTCAAACATCAGCCCCAGGGAATGGAAAATCCTGCGGCCACGGTCCTGTTTTTTTTTACCATGAGGATGAACCCCATGGCACAGGCACCCCGGCCCTGCGTGTTCCCCTGGCTCTGCACGGGCACGGCCTTTCGTGTGTGCTTCACCAGGGCTTTCTGGATGCCCGTGCTGATTTATTCGGCGTTTCAGACTTCAAGCACTGACTTGGCTGCTTCCCAGCTCCGCTTGACAGTGTTTCTTCGAGAGGAAATGCCTAATAGATGCTTGCGAACAAATTAGTTTCCTCTCCGGATTGTTTTTTTTTTTTAATTTTTTTTTTTTTGTTCTTTCCCTTCGCACAGGTCTCCCAGGCAGCTGCCGAGCTCCAGCAGTACTGCATGCAGAACGCCTGCAAGGACGCCTTGCTGGTGGGGGTGCCCGCGGGGAGCAATCCCTTCCGAGAGCCCCGCTCCTGCGCCCTGCTCTGAGACCAGGTAACAGCAGCGCCGTGCCACCACGGCCCTGGCTGGAAATTCACGCCCTGGCAGCGACGGTGGGAGCTGTTTCAGTGTCAAGTTCCAGAAATTTTATTTTATTTTATTGTATTTTTTTTTTCATCTGAGCACCTCTAGGGTCATTAGCAGCATCCAAAATAATAAAAGCTGCCCCTGTGCATTCAGTGTATAGCCAGGCAGAAAAACAATCCCGCACCCAGCTTGGAGAAGTAAGACAAAGCTGTGCTGCTGCTTGCGTGCGCCGCGATGACAAGCTGATAGCCTAGGCAAGAGCCTTATTAAAAATGCATTTGGTCTCCTGCGTCGCGCCGCGCTTCCTTTGGTGGTGTCTGTCCTTAGGCTTTTTCTGTTGCTGTCGCTGATGCAGCACCACAGCTGCTGGAGGCAGAGAGGAGCTGAGACAATCTGTAACCGTGCTCGTTGTAACCATTTTCAGCCCAGGTCTAAAGGATAGACCTGGTACTCCTGGCACTCTGTCTGCCTTGGTGCTCTGCATTGCTTGTACCTGCACAACAACCTGAGGGTGACCTTCCAGCACCGGCAGCCTCTGGTTTCCAGCTCTGCGGCTCTCTCTTGTGTCTCTCCTGTCTGTCACGGGGATGTGGTGGTCACAGGAGGGAGACATGTCATCCGTGGTAGTGGCTTTGGGCAGGATCACGTAGCTTTTTTTCTGGAAAACTGTACTTCTGCTTGGCAAGCAGGTGTGGAAGTAGGATATTCAGAAGGGGGTGCTCTTGTTTAAAATCAGGTCCTCCTGAAGAGCTGAACAAGCTGCTGGGAGAGAAAAAGCACTGAATTCTGTTATTTCTTTAAGAATGCTATCGAAGCAAAATTGAATGCTTTCTCTAACATCAGAATTTGAACTAGAATGCAGAGCACTTGTAGGATGTTTCCCTTCCTGCTGCCAGGGTTCCTGAGTGCGCAGTTGCTTTTGGCCTCATTAATAGCATGGTTTTGATTGTTGCTACATAGCTTTGATAAAGCAGAAGTGAACCTGAAGAAAGGGAGCAACCAAGCCTGAACTATTCTTGCAGAAAAACTGGAGAAGGAAGAAGCACGAGCAGATATTCTTAATTTAGGTGCTGCCCTTTATTCTTCCTGCAAACAAGATAAAGTTGATGGTGAATGTTGCACGTGTTCTTCTGTTGTTAAAGCAGCCTTCCTACATTTGTTTTTTTTTTTTGGGGGGGGGAGGTAATTTCTAGGGTTCAATTTTGATTGCATCATCCAGACAGGATATGAGACACTTTTCCAAGTTTGACTTTGATGGTTTGATTTATGCTGGTTTTAGAAATGGATAGCAGAGCCTAACATATAATTTTATCATTTTCTGCTAATTGATCAAAAGTCTAGGAAGGAATTTAGTTACATTAGGATCCTAAAAATGAGAACAAAATTGAAAAAGCCAATACATACATTTTATAATATTCAAGGATGCCAATGCCCAACAAAGGAGAGTGGTTATTCTCTTTTTCCCAGTGCAAAGAAGCTTTCATGTTATAATTTCTAAGAGAGATGCCTCAGATAAGAAGACAGCATTTAATAACCCCTCTTTCCTTTTATAGGGAAGGTCATCGGAGAGCCTGCCTTCAAGCATGATATGAATAACTGCCTTTCCTTCTCAAGAAAAGTATCTCTGTGCCCTTACTTTTGTGTGGTTGAAGCAATCTCTTAGATATTTACCTGTTTGTTCTTGTGCACCCGTACCTCACTACCTTTTGCTAATGTTTTTACAGTTTTTTAATGTAACTAGCATTCTTTTCATAAAAGTCACCGTTGTTACTACACTATACTAACTGTACAAATATTACTTGAGAAGTTTACATTTTAAAAAAGAAAAACATGAATTTTTACCAAATTGCTTATTATTACCTTGGTAGGTTCTTATGCTGGAGTGATGGTAAAAGCTATTTGTATTTTCCAAAATAAAATGTCAAAAAAAAAGAAACGAACTGTTAAAACATAAGAGTAAATGCCATCAGTGTTAAAGAAATGCTCTCAGCTGCAATTTTTACTTACCGAGCCCTGAAATCAGCTGTTTTCCTTCAAGTGGATCTAAATCCATAAATGACACCTCTTAGGATCTGCTTAACACAGTATGTGCTGCAGGCTCGGTTTCTAAGCTGTGGGTCTCGTAAAAGTCCTGATGTGTTTGGTACTTCTCATAACTTGTACTCATAAACATACTGCCTTGCTGGAATCTCATTGACACGTTTAAAATGTAGCCAGACTGACCCTAAAAGCACATTAGTATCCAAAGACAGTTGCATGCCTAATTTTCACATTTTGAAGTACACAAAATTACGAAGTAAATTACAAGTAAAATACGCTTGGTCATTTGCCTTCATTTTTTATAGAGCACTTTTACAAGGACAACTAATTTTTTTACTAGGTTTTTCATTTTGTTTACTTTCTATTGTTTGTATTAATCTTCTAGAAGTTTGGAAATAAAATTCCTTTCCCTACTGGCTTTGATCTCATTGTTTAATTGAGAGGAAGGCCAAATTCATGAGTGAACTTTGAGGATACTTGGATTTTGCAGTGGGAGGGGAGGCTGCAGGCTGTTAGTGTTCTGGGGAGGAGAAAGTCACTGCTGGAATTTTAGGAAATGTGCCTTGTTATTAGAAAAGTTGAATTTACACCTATTAACCATTTTTGTGGTAAATAGTAGCTACATTATCAGGCCTACTTGCAAATGTTGAAGCTGTAAGGAAGAAGATGAATGGGGCTTTAAGTTATCTGAGCATTTAATTTTCATTAATACTAACTGAAATGGGACAACGAATGCCCGCCTGGTAGTTCAGTCTTTGACAGAAAGTTCTCACACTTGCTGTCTGGCAGGGACACGCTGAGATGAGAGTAATAACACCGCCAATATGAATTGTGCCTCCAAGAGCAGAAGCAAAATGTTCTTCCTCAAGTGCCTTTCTTCACTCTGGCTTCCTTTTCATTGCAGGCTATTTGGCCGTGGCCGGCAGTTTTTCTTTTAGCACTTGACACAGGCACGTACTGCGGAAAGCTGGAGGAAATATTGCTGGTCTCATTTGCAGAGAGGTGGCCAGAGGCTCAGCCTGGGGTCAAAGCGCTCAGATGAGTGGGACGGAAGAAACCCCTCTGGTTTCTTGTACCCCCTGCAATAAAACCTGCCCCCAGCACCAACATTTGTGTCGGTGCCAGCCTGTGACGGAGGAGCAGCACCGTGCAGATGGGTGCCAAGCGTGTTTTTGAGGCAGCCAAGGAAGCTCAGAGGAGCCCGGGCAGCTGCCTGCTGCTGTGGGCAGCAGAACAGGGCCTCTCTGAGCTCCTCGGTCAACAGGGCCTTGTCTCCAGCTGCAGGCATCCAGAGGTCTGCACCGCAGCTCAGACAAGGCCCGGCGTTGTGTTTGTCTTCCCTGGCTGTAACAGGCGTCATCTGCAGCGGGGGGGACAACAGCAGCATCCTCTAATGCCAGCCAAGATGGTCTTGGCTCTCCACATGCTGCCTGAAGGCCTTCATGGCTGCCTCACAGCTGAAAGAGGACCCACAGGATGCCCACAATAAAACAAATCAAGTGAACGCATGGATCTGTGCTACGCAGGGCCGAACACACGCCTTAAGGCCATGGTTTCTCACCCTCATCCCTCACAGCCCCATCAGCAAGGCTTTTCTCTCTCTAGAGTTGACACCTGCCAGGTTACCAAACCATTCAGAATTTGAGCCCAGCAATGAGCTCATCTGCCACTGGTGATTAGGAAATCACTCGTTCTCAGGCAAAAAGATGCAATAACAAAATTTCTGTAGTGTTCCCCTCTCAATCTGGTCTTGCCTTCCAGGATTCAGTTCTCTTGATAGGCTATTCATGTGGAGCAGTCAGTTACACATGTTTTAGGAAAAAAAAAAAAAAAAAAAAAAGAGCATTTGTATAGTACAATACTAATTTTCCTCTACATGAAACAGATTGGACTGGCGGGTGGGAACCTCACCTGTGACAAATCTGTCTCTGTGTACATAATCTGCGAATGACTGAGAGTCATAAACAAATAAGTCTACAAGCCAAGTGGCCATCGCAAGCCCTTTTTCTTATTTTCCACAATATTGGTAGCACCTAAGTGTACACTAACACTTTGCTACCTAAAGGAAACTGATCACAGATAGCACTCGAATTTTCTTACTAATCAAATGTAGACGGCACACGGTTTACCTTTGTTTTTATAGTGGTGCACAGATTATCTGAGCAAGCCTGTAATGGACGTTCACATTGAAGTTCTGGTGTCAGCCTCTGTCTGTGTGAACGGAGGACATAAATACATAGCTAGGGAGTGGCCGCTATAATTTTCTCCACTGTGGTCATCCGTGACTGAGATTTTTGCAGAGCTGCACTCTTAAAAGGACAGATTCCTGGGCCTGGCAAACGGGGAGACAGTTCTGAAAAACAGAGCCAAATCCATGATGGAAAGAGACAGAAAATGGTTAGGTCAAGGGACCACAAAAATGGGCCAGAAATAGTAAGCAAACTGCAACTTTTATTTAAACTTTTCTCTTATTGTGGGCAAAGAGGGAAACACAGGCGTGTTTGCAATTCCACAAAAAGGTCTTTATGCTACACATGAAAGATGTTTTTTAAGACCTCGTAAACAGTCTGGATGCAAATAATTTGGGGATAATACTCTGAACAACAACTGCTCCTAGTGCTGTCATCATAGCTTTTAGTTCTCAGTTAACAACCAGCACCCTCCCCCTTTTCTCTGGTAAGCTGGTCCCCTAAGATCTGGCTATACTTACTGACATAGTGAGTATGCACTCAATGAAGACTCTGTGTCAAGGAAGTATTTTACTGCAAGCCTAAACCACAATTTTATATATATATATACTTTTACTGAATTAAAACATAAAAAAAAAAAAAGTGAATTTGAGAACTGAATCATCAGAACTGCGAGCTCCTGAACAGACAGTGACATTCTGGAGCTGGCAGACATTCCTCCACAAACCATGTATGCATTCCTGCAGCAGCACAGAGATACTTTCACTGCTCCCACACATATTTCCAGTTTTGTTGTCAAATCTTTTGATGGAAAGTGAGGGGCTGGGTGCTCTTTTTACCCTCTCTCTTCTGCAGCTAGCAAATTAGATGACTTTTTGTAATCTCTTACCCCTTCTAGTTGTAGCCTATAATTTCTGACACAGGATTTTCTTCTCCCTACTCACAGATGTGCTGTAGCAGACTGAAAAGGCCAACAAATGGCCTCTATCAGGCACTAGGGTCACAGAGTCGTTCTCTGAATCAAATTATGAGAATCATAAATTTCAGCATATCTTTCATATTCAGTCCATAAAACAAATGTGTTGTTTCTTGAAGCTTGGTTATGACTAAAGCCGTTCTCAGGCTACGAAGGAACTTGTAGCATCACATGGCTCCAGAGGAGCTGTCAGAAGGAAAAAAGTGGAACATGAGCCCGAAGGACAAATATAGAGTCCCTGCTATATTTGCAAGGAAGCTTTAAAACTTCAGGAGCAGTCTTGAGATTCTGGCAAGTCTAGTCCAGCTGTAAGTGTGGAAGCCTACATGTTCAGGAAACAAACGTAAGTCCCTTGAAAATTCGATGTTTTTCATCATCTGTTTGTTTCCAGTCTTTATTTTTGTATAAATAACGTTAAAGTACCTTTATATGATTTATATAAACAAGCAGAGAAGCAGTAATTCTCCACGTTCAGGGAGCTAATTTGTCTAGTAAGACTTAAAAAAAAAACATAGAAAAAAAAATCCTTAATTAGTAAAGATTCCTAAACCCTAATTTCTCTCTCAAAATGACAATGACAACAACAAAATGAATTTAATCTATTTCTCTTCAGAGTTTACAGATTTGAAAAACCAGGTGTAGTGAACAATTCCCCACTCCATTCAAAAGAATTTAAGACGTGTTTGTCCATCACTTCTTCCAGGGACTCTTTCATACATCAGTCTCCTTTTCTTGATCCCTGGTACTTCTTCAAATCCTGAATCTGGTAAAGTGGAAAGAAATTACATGTATGAGAAGCTATGAATACAACAGTTATGCATACTTAACTGTTTTTTTCAGAAGCAGTAACAGACTTTTTTTGTAAGAAAAAAAATATCAAATTAAATACGTATGGACTAATATTTACTACTGCTTACTATTACTGAGCAATTTAATGCATATTATCCTGCCATAGTAACACAGGACCACTTATACAGAATCAACCTGTACTATGCTTAACCACAATATTTCAGTACAGATTTTCATACTTACTTCTATTTCATTAATATGACACCCAGTCCTATCCAGTAATAGTAAAAGTTAATTCTTTTTAACCAGAGATAGAAATTGTTCCTGTTTCTAAGTTAAAGAAAGCTTCTTATATTCTTAAGATTCAAATATTTTTTTATAATAAGATATTTATAAAGTTACTTATTCAAAATAATTTCATGGAAGAAAATTCTATTTAGCCTTTGCAAAAAATATTGCAAGAAAACTTTAACACTGATCAATGAATTTCATTCACTTTTGTGGAAATACTGGTTTAGCATACTCGTATTGTTTGTGATTTAATAAACATTTTATCTGAAGACTACAGAAATACATGACAATTCCCAATGTATCTTTCTTAATTTGACTCGGCAAACATTTCTTAAATTTTGGATTTCAGAAAGCTTTCATTGTATTTAGGTGTTGGTTTTTTTTTTTTTTTGCATCACCATGTGCAGCTAATTAGCATACCTATATTTCCCTTGGTTAATGAATAATAAAGTAAAACACTACTCCCAAAAGCTAACGAAAAACCATTTACCCTTTTTGATTTGATTTAGCATTAAGTATGTATTTGCTCTATCAGGTGGGAGTGTTACAGAAAATGGATCAGCCAGAGAACCCAGTGTTTTCAAAATACTGTAACATGGTACCAGAAGAATCTGTTCTGATCTCTGCTGAAACTATTGTAATTAGAATTTGCAGTTATGAGTGCCATACACAGATTACTTACTATCTAGCAACACTTCAGGTCACAGTTTTCATCCCAAGAGAGAGGCAAAAAGTCTGTTCACAATTTCTCTATGAGCATTTAATTTTCAAAGGCTGAAAATTAAAACCAGTTCACCATACCCAATTAACTTTTCCTCTGCTTACTACCAGAAATGCTGTAGGCAGCCATGAAACACAGTGGTACCGATTAGTTACTTATGCTTTCATGAATGATCTAATCTAACCAGCGAAAAGTGTTTAGTACTGCACTGATACTGCTCTACCACTGAGAAGTTTAACTTGAGGTAGCAACAGAGAAAACATAGATTAAATTACCTGCACTGGGGTTTAGACACTTTAAGAAACTTAACTTTATATTTCTGAGGCATTTAGCATCTCACCTTTAAAGAAGCAGCAGAATTTTAAAAAGAACTTATTTATATATGGGTATGTATATATATAACAAACACGGCATGATACGGACTAATGATGGTTACTTACTTTTAAAGCCCCACAGATACATACTATGCCTTATCAAAAATACTCCAGGCTAACTATATTTGAGAAAGTAAGCCAAAGATAAGAAAAGAAAAAGGAACCCCATGCCCCCGTCCCCCCCCAAACAAAAGAAAACAAAACAAAACAAAACACCAACTGAATTTTGCACGTAAGGAGTGTACACACCTTCAGGGTAAACAAAGTTTAGAAGTACACACTAAACTATCTGAAGAAATATGCTTGGTAAAGATTGCAAGATAGAGGGTATAGCCCTGGAGACATTAGCTGTGAAAACAATTCCAAGAATAAGGTAATCGTATGCAACAAGCTTAGAAGAGTGCCAGAGTGAAATCTGTACTCCAGTAAAGCCAAAAGCAAAAGACAGCCATTAGCAGTATCTGAAGGTCTAAACCAAATTTTGTCCTTTAGAGAAAATACTATGTAGTCTTTTTTTTTTTCCCTTTTGTCCAAAACTATAGGAACGATTCTTTTGTAAACATATCTTTAAAAATGATTATAGTAAGGTTATTATGCAGATTTCACTGTCAAAGACAGAAGAGTCTGAAGCTTACAGAACTGTAGAATTGCAATTTCCAGTATTTTACCAAGCAAACTTAGTGGCAGCGATACAATTATATACATGAACTTGCAGCCCAGAAAGTCAATTGACTCCTGAGTGGCGTCAAAAGAAGTGTGGGCAGCAAGGCAAGAGGTGATTGTCCCCCCCCTCTGCTCCACCTTTGTGAGAGCCCACGTGGAGCTTCGCATCCAGCTCTGGGGCACCCAGCTCAAGAAAGATGAGGATCTGTTAGAGCTGGTCCAGAAGAGGGCCACGAGGATGATCAGAGGGCTGGAGCACCTCTCCTTTGAAGAAAGGTGGAGAGAACTGGGGTTGCTTCAGCTGAAGAAGAGAGGACTCTAGCTCCCTAGACCTTACTGAGGCCTCTCAGTTTTATCAGGGGGCTTACAGAAAAGATAGAGAGAGACTTCTTACAAGGGCATGTAAAGATAAGAAAAGGGGTAGTGGTTTTAAACAGAAAGAGGGCAGATTTAGATAAGATATAGGGAAGCTCTTCACCCAGAGGGTGGTGAGGCCCTGGCACAGGCTGCCCAGAGAAGCCGTGGATGCCCCATCCCTGGGGCTGCTCAAGGCCAGGCTGGATGGGGCCTTGGGCAACCTGGGCTGGTGGGAGGGGTCCCTGCCCATGGCAGGGGAGGGCTGGAATTAGGTGGGCTTTAAGGTCCCTTCCAACCCAAACCAGTCTATGATTCTATCTTTTTATTTCTTAATGCTCAAAACTTACCAGAGATGTTTAGAAATGTTTTATTACTCAAAAATATATGTGCAATTTTTTTTTTTTTTTAAAGGAAACACATGAATGCTAGATTGAATATAATAACCATTTAAAGAAAATATGATCTCTAGTTTTACTGATACTCCTGTTTCTAGTCAAGTTACAAATAGAATTTCACTACATTCTGCTTGCTTTGTACATACCTGTTAATGTTTTTCCTTTTGTCCATAAGTATGGTGGACTTTGCTTTCTCTTTCCTGAAGATTCTCTAGCTAGGTGAGGAAAATGCAGACTTTGAGGCGCATCTGGATCAGCAAGGGAATCACGGGGAAAAGAATTAGGTGCAAATGCATCATATATGCAGGTGGATGAAAAGCAATTCCGTGGGGCCTCATCAATCACAATTTCTGGGCTCTTAAATGTCGTTCCTCTAAATTCTTCTAGAAAGCCCTTAGAGCTCTTGTGAGGTGCACAGTCAATGAAAGTTGCAAAGAAATCCTCTTTTTCAGAATTTTTTGAGGAATGATCAGAGCTGCAGTTAATCCTGCAAGGCTGTCTTTGAACATAAAAAGAATTCATAGCACCAGGATGAGTAAAACCTTCAGAGTCCTTCGGCACAACAAAGGAGTTCTGTTTTCTCACTGTAACTACTTCTGAAGAACATGGTTTCTTTTGCATATAGCTTGAAAGGTCAGAGTCAACAAGACCCTGATTATGATTCGGTGGAGGAACTATGGCTTCAGAATTCACATGAGGTGGTCCTGGTGGAGAGAAGCGAAAAGTTAGCTTACCTCTCTAAATTTTTCAGAAAAATATGAATCCATTGAGCATTAAAATAAAGCCTGTCTTCCTAGAACAACTGACCATTCAGTGGTTAGAACATAAATGTTTCAATATACCTAGACTTTCACTTGGTTTCAAGTATGATATATTTTGGTAGGAATTCCAGATATTACCTGTGCTAGTTTGTGCCTTAGCCAGCAGCTCTAAAGACTGATAATTTTGCTTACAATCTTGATAGAGTCTGTTAATGTTATCGCAGTTTTCTGGTGGTGATGCACCTTTCACTGCTGTTTTTAGTGGAGCAGCAGCATTTAGGGTGTACAAAGATGTCATGTCACTAAAATGCTGAAACAAACAAACAAAAATATTCAAGTAGTGTTTACAGTGCATGTCCACACTGTCAAATATGGAAAAAAAAAACATACACAAATCTGTTGTTGGGATTCTAAGGTTTATGTATAATTTATTGTTTACTGGAAAGAAAGAAAAAAGACTTGAGTACAGAAAGAGAGGCACTTAAGGCAAACAATGAGCCACCAATCTTAAATCTATAAACAGACTAAGTAATAAACAGCATGTCAATTGAAACACATGAAAATCAATATCTTAGTGTACTGTACCCTCTTTCATCAGTCCAGGACTGCAAGAGGTATTGTCTGCGATAGATGGCTGCATATCATACATCATGGACAAAATTAAACTGACAAGAAGTTTTTCAGTCAGTAAACACTGCTTTGCACATACACTGTTATTACTATAACATGCATAAGTTGATATTCAGTGCCCAAGTATCTGTTCTCTTGCTCTTTCACCTTAATTGAATGCTCCTGATTCAGGAAGGAAGCCTGTCCTCCCTTTTTCTTGACCGATAAAAGCCGTGCATTTCTAATCTAATTAGCTGACTATAGCCATTCTATAATTCTTCTAGACTTGGCCCAGCTGAAACAGTAGGAATAAACAATTCCAACTGAGGAAGGGAGGAAGGAAGGAAAACTGTCCTGAAAACACTTAATTGGAAAACATTTCTTATTTTAGGGAAACATATAGGCTTTTATGCTCATGGGATACTTGAAATGAGGACACTTAGAAAGAAAGTGGATTAATTTTTTTCCCCACTTTATTTTCCAGAGTACTTTTTCAGTTAAGGATTTTTTCCAGTTTTAATAATCTTCACATGAACATAACTCAACAAAATCTGCTGAGAATTTGCAGATGTGACAATTTAGATATGAATGATACAGTAAAGTTGTGAGAGCAATAAAATGTTATTTCATTAACTCTTAAACAAAACCAGCAAATTAAGCATGTTACTTCAGATTAAAAAAAAAAAAAAAAAGTATTATAACAGTGAAAACAGACTGAGCTAATACATAAATTAATTTTGACTTACCTTTAAAACTTTTTTTGGAACCTCAGGCAGGAGCTCCTGAAGTTGAACAAAACTCGCAAGAAACAGCCTACTCAAAGAAGATCCCTTCTTTAACATAAACTGAGCAACCAGAGGGTTGATACATGGAAAAGCAAGCAGGCATTTCTCCATCTGAAAATGGAAATAATTTTGTCAGATTAATATCTGATAAACTTTTTTTTTTTCCTGTCTTTACAGAATAGCATCCCTATGAAAAGGTCATATGGTGTATCATAGAATTAGAGCTCTGAATCAGTGCAATTTTAGATAGGTGTTTCATACCTACTGTGTAATTTTTATTATTTTTCTATAGATATAACAGTGTATAGTTCTTGTAAGAGAATTATTTTTGCACCAGAGTTTAATAAAAAGGAAGAACAGTCAAAATTGTTTCTGTAATTAAGATGAAAGCAGCGAATCATGTAAACTACATTTCAAAACACATTATCAGATTTACTCTTTATTCTGTTTTGAAGACTATTACTTGGGTCAAAATAAAGTGACGAAGATATTTTTTTCTACAAAAGATACATTTATAAACAGCAATGAGGCAGGTGCCAAAAGCTGGAATTACTAGGTGGAGGTTGAATGTGATACACAGGGCAGTGAGTTGAAAGCTGTAACATTTTAAGAATGTCAGCTTCCAATTTCTGACATTTGTAAAGCTCTGTGCTCAACAGGTCAGAATCTAATGCCTTTAAGAGAGATGAAATATAATCAATGACTCCTCTCTCTCTTTTTTTTTTTTTTTTTTTTATTAAACACTTGAAAGGCCATGTCAATATCTGATTCAAAATGCTTCCGGATGTTTCAAAGGCTAAAATGTATCTTGAGTTCAAAGCTTCCATTTAAAATGACTAAATCCATATATTTAATTTGAAAACCTTAATATACATGTTAAAGAACATCAATATTTAAATGTGATCAATGGACATGGTCCAGCATTTACTGTATAAATATATAAATCAACTACTGCACACTAAATTAAGCACATTTCTACTATCTTGTGCTAAAGCAAGTCTGAAGCAACTTCATTGATGTCAGTAAGGGACAGCATTGATGAATTTGGTTTCCTGTCCAAGCGAGCCACATCGTTTTTCACAGTTTGGATAGTTTTTCAAATTTAGTGCCTAGAACTGTAGAGCTTTACACATTAATATACAGATATAGAGGATAAACATCTCCAATGATTAATTACGAAGGCACAGGGAAAGTCCAAGTTTCCCCATAGTTGTGCTGACAAGGATGGCTGAAGCATTACACACATAAATATATAGTGTGCGTCTATCCATCTATCTACAATACATATACATATATAACATAAAATGCTTATTTTAATAATATATTTTAACAAAACAGCACAAACATCCCACCTAGAAATGAGTCTGAGAAACAGGAAGAAAACAGTGTAATTTATCAGGAAGATAAGCAAACCTCAGAAGGCAAAACAGAAAGCCAGGATTTATCCAACCACTCAGAAGGACTGATACTAGATGCCATTAAAACGATGTCAGCAATCTGACGAATTAACAATGCTGCCTCTTCAATCCCTGGCGTAAGAAATACCTAGAAGTGATACATAATATTTTGGTTATTATGGTTAAAACTTCTGCGAAGAAATTCCAAATGTCTTAATTGATTACAATAGTTAGCAAATGGGAAAGATGAAAGGTGACCCTAAGCACAATACCTGGTAACGTGGAGTAACAAAACCTGATCCATGCTCATCAGAGGTGGAAGTTCAAACTCTGACCACAAACCTGGTTCCAAACTACACTTACAAATCCTATGTAAGTGAGATTTAGTTGCTTCTGTAGGTCTCTTATTAATTATATGTTATTACATTTATGGGTACGAGTTTCTAATAAAACAGGTAAGTTTGAGATGCTTAAAATAGTTTAAGAAGATAGGGTTATATAACCTTTTGAAGGTGTACATAATTTTCAAATGAACTGTCTATTACTGTCCATGGATTGAAAGAAGCTGTGTCTTGCCTTGAACTTTCATTTAACCAGATAATTTTGAAACAAACATGTGCAAAAACATTCTAAAAATTTATCAAATAAGATGTTACCGCATGCAAAAGAATCAGGTTACAGACAACAACTTGGTATGACATGAAACTTTTGCCCCCTTATTTTTAAATGTGAATTATTCCAGATACTGCACTTATTGAACCATAAAGAAAAAAAAGGTAATTGATATTGTCACATAATAAAAAAAAGAGGCAAGCAAGCTGACATAGCAGCATAAATGAAAGCTTTCTTTTCTACTACATTATTAACAATGTTAATCTGAAACTTCAAATTAAGGCATAGACAGAACTAATACACATTCTCAATATTTATAAAACTCAACTTACTACTTTACTTCTTCACTCCTAGTAGTAAAAGTACTATCCAGATTCCATCTGAATCCAATGCAGCTTGTACTGGAGTCAACCAGAGTTTTTTTTCTCCCTTCAGGAGTACTGAATTAAAGTCCTCTATATTATTTTCTCTAATATTGAATTATTTCATGCTTTTGATGTAGAATGCATACTTTGCTAAACACTTTGGAAATATCACACAGTGAAAATTAAAATACCAAAAAAATTACCTTCACTTCAAAGTCTTCTGACTTTTGTGTTAATTCAATCAGCGTGGCATAAATAATTACCAGGTTAAGCAGAGTATCTCCCCTGAGACTGTACCTGTAAAAACAGTTCATTGGGCCAATAATATTTAATATGCACATGTAATAGCTGCAAAATATTTGTTCGCTGTGTTAATAAATGCCTCATTTCCTGGAACTCAGGGTACAGTTCCCTCAACATTATTATCTGTGAAAAGATAATTAGGACACATTAAGTGACTGAGTGCTGAAGGATGCATTGTAAGGAAGAAAATGGAGTCAGCTTACAGGAAAGAAAGCCTGGCCTGAAGCAAAGAATTGAACCAGGGTCAGTCACCGGAGAAAAATCATACAGAGGGGAAAGGTGATGCAAGGAAAATTTACCACTTGGTCAAAGAAAAAGTCTCACAATAGTTAACAAAGGACTGCTTATGAACTATATCTACAAAAGTAGCGCTTCCAGAGCAAAAAACCTACTGATGGATTGGAAGTACACCTGAAGAATGTCTCCCTGTTGTACAGGGATGCCAAGGCAGAAGTAATTCATAAACGTGTATTTGTAGGTATTAATTTACTTCAAACACTTAAAAAGAATAGTTCCAGTAGTTAAATATCCTTAATCCTGTGAAATTTTTGGACCTATTGATTTTAAATGTTAACATTCACGTTAACATTACCTGCATCAAAATCTCTTATTACAAACGTTTCTTCAATTTCTTTACCTCTTGTGTAGGACTAAAAACAACTTAACATATGAAGAACCATCTTTGCTGACTTTTTTTAGGGCCTCCATTGAATTTTTTTAGCAGAGGGCATGACAACACTGTAACAAAGCAGTATGTCTAAAGCACATTAGAAATACAAACTCACAATATTCAGATTCTTCCAAGAGAAGGGTGGCCCCACAGATTAATTCAAAAACAAAGATTGCTAGCTTGTTCTAGTATTCACCTTTCTTTAGTGATAACTTTCTTTTAAAAATACCAAGATAACAAAATAATGTATTAACTTACTCTAAACTCAGCCTTTCTCTGGAATAGAAAACAACCCAGCAGCACGTATATTGGAGTGATAATGCTGTCAGCTTCAATATTATATTGTCACAGGATTTCTCGTAATTTAATTCATCCATATTCTACCATAAAATTAACATAAAAAGTAAAACATAAACAAACATACTACCATGGCTGTCATAAGCTTTTAGTATGCACTGCTGTATTATGCAGAAGTGAAATCAAACATTGTTACAAGTAAATAATAGAAGTATCAATGACCTATCTGTCAGTCAAAAAAAAAAAAAAAAAGGTTATATTCCCAAATTTTATTTTGTGTGACCTTTGAAAAACTGATTCACTGCTTCATGCTTTTTTTCCCTCCTGTAAAAAGGAGACACTACTACTGATTTTTTAGGGTGTTCTAAGATTTTTGGGAGTTTTAACAAAGCTGTAAATACAAAACTTGCAAAATACTGTCATAAACTGAGATATTTGCGTGACCTATATCAATCATATTATACCTGCACTTAATTTATATAGTAAAGCATTGCTAGTTACAGAAGCATTTGCAGTAGTAGCATGTAGGAACATCTATCTGTATTTGCAGATATCTATCTGCAGTTCTATTTGATTATTTTATTCTTTATCACTAACAGTTCTTCTACCTGTAAAGTCACCTGTCTTTGTATGTAATAGGATTGATGTACTATGCTGTCATCTAAACTATTACTTTTTATAAAATGTGGAGCAAATTATTCTTTAGACTAATTCAGGTAACTGTTGGAAATGGGAGAAATTTACATGCAACATGGTAGGAGGATAAAGTCACATACATATATTTAATTGGTTATTACAATATTCCTGTATACAAGCTTACTATGATCTATGCATCTTTTAACCATATCTAGTACAATCCAATCGGAGGTGTAATGTGACACTTCTGTGGAAAAAAAAAATAAAGAAAAAAAGTGGGTACAGATGGGAACATTTTAAACCAGTCAGACTGGTGCACACAGAATTTTGGAGCTAATCTATTTGGAAATAACTTGTGTCATGAGACAATGCATGAATTTGATATGATTAAGAGGAACAAAAGATATTTGAGAACAGTGCAGACACAGCCTCGAAGCAATATAAGACATTAAAGAATTTGGACATACTAGTTTCCTTTTGTACCTGCAAAAAGATAGCAGTGCGTTCATCTATTGTCAACACAACATATCGATCTGTGTCTCCAAATAGCCTCAAGGAGTGACTGCAGCTTCTTTCAACAAAGGTAATGCTGTAACTGAACAAGTCAAAATCTGATCTTAAACCTCGGTTAAGTAAAATAATGAGATTTTCTTAAAGGAAACGAATAACAAATTTCTTCATATAATTTTTATAAGTGCATTTTTTTTTTTTTTTTTTTTTTAACGTACCATGACCTTTTAAATATGCTCAAGTTAACTTTGAGGCACATTCAAAGAATAAACATCAATGTAGCAGTGACATATTGAAATACTACTAGATTAATTCAATTGCATTTTTAACTGCTTGGAATATGACCTTGCTAAAAAGACCTTGAACTTGTCAAAAACTATTAATACAGAAATTAAGATAAAAAAACAAGCAAATATACTTACATTGAAGTTTCTGGAATAACAATTAAAATCTCCTGATCTTCTTTTGGAGTAATTAAGTGTATAGTGCTTTTCCTTTCTTTCTTCCACAATTGTGCAGCACAGGGAAAGCAAGTTGAGTGAAAGACCCCTGACTGCCATTTGAATTATCCTATTTTTTTTCTAAGTGAAAGCAAACTGCCAGCAGCAAAGCATCCCTTCATCAGCTGTGCTAGGGAAGACTCATTGAATTAGCATCACATGCTTAGAGCTTTAGAAGAGTCTTGGCTGACTAAGGGAGAAGTTGAGGACAAACAACAGTCACACTACTTGGTCTCATCCCTGGGAAATACAAGGGACCTAAACCTGAATCTGCCAGCAGTAAGTCTCCTAGAGACTTGTATGGACTGTGTATTCAGTCTTGAACAACAACAAAAAGAGTGACCTGTAAGCATCTCAGACAAAGAGCTATGAGCTCTGTTGTTTCAATTCATTTATCTATTTATTTCCTTGGTGCTAAGATCTAGTGGGAAAATACTGAAAAGCAGCTCCTATTATTTAGCTTATGGTCAGGCTGAACAGTGGATCTGAACAGGTCAGTGTATGTCAAAAAGCAGATGTCAAATTGAATATTCAAATTTTAAACATCAAAAATTTCTTTTTATTATTCTTTGCCTGCTAAGCTGCAGTTACAGCTCTAAAATGCCTTCACAGCTGACTCTAGGATCCAAACTGGCAAGTCTCTTCGGCAGCATGGTGAAATCAACTATACATATCTCTGGCACTTGGTTTAAGAGTTGACACTGCTGTGTCTCCTATTTCTTTCTTCTCCCCCTTTTCTCCCCTTGTGATAGAAGATACTTTTAATAGATACTTATTATGAGAAAAAGCAAAATGCAAGAAGATGTTGTCCAAAAAAATAATCCACATGCATAATGATTTACAAACTTGCATATTTTTGTACAGGCTGAAGTTACTCAAGATTTAGTGACTACTAAGATTTAGTTTTTACAAATACTTTTTAAAATTCAGCTTGTTCCAAAAACTGTGATGCATCATAAAATGAAATTTTTACTTTTTTCCACAGCTCTGGTACTTAACAACACTCCCCCCCCCCCCAAATCACAAAGCAGTTTATACAAAGAATTAAATACAAAGTCTTCAAAGCACAAAGAAAGAGTGAAGCAAAAAATGTTTTGTGATAACAATGTGACTTTCAGGGAAAAGTAGTCAACTTAAAAGGTTGTTTTAATCAAAAATTCCAGCTCATCATTAAAATTAACCAATCAGCCAATTTTGCTCTGGTTGACATCCATGTGAATATATAGAATTAAAGCATGGGCTTCGGTAGAGAAATTATCTTTTTGTCTCTTGCAGTGCTCATTCACTAATTGCAGCAGCATATCCTTTATAGCTATGTAGATCATATATATCCTGGAAAACTGAAAGTAATTAGTCATTAGTAAATAGGTCATTTTCACTCACTTGGATTCCAAAAGCTGAAGAAAATCAGGCATATTAAGAAGACCTTCAGTTGTGAGAAACACATAGGGAATCTGTACCTCCAGAAGAAAGGAACCACCGTGATTCCCTGAAACAGTGTACATACATAATAGTTTCATAACTAAAAAGAAAACATGTTTCACGTTTTTATACATTTCACGTATTTAAATGCATGTATCTTTTATAAATGCTGCTTTCATTCGTCCCCATTAAAATACTTCCATTATGTGCTTTCTCTTCTTACTCCAAAATTAAACTCTCCTGAATCCCTTTCAAACTAAGCTGTAGCTTATATTCTTTTAGATCAACATTCCCTTAGGATGAGGAAGGGTGGATACAGCTTGTATCAACAGTAAACAACTTGTAAACTTGGCAGTAGTCTTTTATAAGAGATCAACATTTACTACCACATCCTGATCAAAACTAAGCTCACATCCTAAGACAAACACTTTCCTAACTTTCTGTACAGATAAACCAGCACTATTTGCTTAGCTTTACCCTCCATAGCTTATGACTCATTCTCTTCCACAAACACCTGCATGCAGTATTTCAGAGAACTGAAAATGCTTTCCTTTAATATGCCAGCCTAATTGTTTATTAGAAGTCCAGAGAGTGCTTACCCATTTGTCTTGTTTCAGGGAGGGTGGTTTTAAAAGTCACGTAAGTAACATTTAGATTTTCACACCGATTTTTCCAACAAGAATTTTCAGAATAGTCGTATTCTATCACTAATGAGAAGTGAGTCCAAGGAAAGTCAGCTCCAATTTGCTCATTTTGTACAATAACACAGGAATATCTACTGAGGCTTAAGAAAACACAACAACAACAAATATAAAAAATTTGCTCAGGTAGAACTACACTCGGAACAAAATGAACATTTTTTTTTACTTTGAAGAATTTTAGTTGTTTAAAATCATTTACAAAAAGATCTTACCCTTCCTAAATTTAAAAACCATAATTCTTTAAAAATTCATTTTAAAATTAAAAGCTACACCCCCCCCTCCAATTATTTGCTTAAATTATTTATATTTTCCAACATCATAATTTGTCAAATTTAACATTATGCTTTTTTTTTTTTTTTACACCCACTGGAGAGTTTTTCTAAAACACTTATTAGCAACTGCAGGGGAAATTGCTCTGAATCTTAAAACTAAGCATTTTACTAGAGTTTTGGCAAACTTCTCTCAGAATGAAACTGTAGATCCATATTCTGAAATTTTTACCCTGTCAGGATACTTCCATAAAAATGAACAAAGGTTTCACTAAAGCTAGTCCTGAGTAGGGAGTTCAGGCTACGTTCTTAAACATCCAGAATTTAACTTACTTGCTTACAACATCTTTGCAACTGAGGAAGGTTCCTTTTTTCTCATAATTCAAATCGATAGCTTTTAAACCTGCACAGAAAGAGTTAAAGCCTTAATCAAATAAATGAGCTTCTGCTGGTATGCACAGCAGTAAGCAGTAAAGTGGAACAACACAGGCTATTAACATTTTTGTATTACATTGTCTGTCTTCATTAAGTCCTACATAATTTCAGTTTGTATTGCAGTAGTAAATATAATGATTTGGAGACTTCCATTTCTGAACTGAAGGCAGAAGTAATGTGAACTAGATTCTGTCTCATAACTGAAGTATTATTTATGATTACTTTCAAATGAAAAATAAAAAGCTAGTACAAAAGGCAATATTTTTAGTCCATTTAGCTTTTAAATTCCTTTATGCGTTCTGTATGCTTCAAATCTCACAAGTATATCTGGAAGATGTAGCTAAAAATGGGTATTTGTGTAACACAAATGCCTCTCTTGAAAAGTTTACTTAGTTGGATTGACTTGTGTTTGCAACCAAGCTTTAACACATTAAAACAAATCAAATACTTTCCATTAAATATCATTATAATTAGTGAAAGCATCGTGAACATGCCTCCTCCCTTTCAAAACATTGTAAGAGATAGGCTTTCTTCTTTTAAGAGCACAGGAAACTTAACTTTATTTTGAAAGGCGAAAGAACAATACAATACATAACACTGTTGATATGGTTCAAGCAAGAAGCAATTACAAAAAGTGAGTTTTAAAAAGCAGTATGAAAGGAATCAGCAGCATGCCCGAAACATAATACAGGCTCAAATAACAGTCTTCCTGAAACAGGTTTGTTTTACCAGCTGAATCTCTGATGTTGTACAAAAGATGAGCTTGTACAAAAATTACTCATGGGTAAAACAATGACAGTGCTACTTTTATCAGGGGGGCTTGGACATAGAAAACAAATATTTTTTTCTTGACTGTAATAGTTTGCTACAGCTTATGCCCATATATTTAGCAAATTAACAAACAAGGCAGCAAAAAGCTGATGAAAGGAAATTACCTAAATACTCATTTAAAGTTTTACATTAGGGAGCTTAGCTAAGACTTCTAAATTGTCCTTAAACTACTTTTAAGACACATGCCAGGAGGAAAACTTCTGACCCTGGATCGGATAAAAACAGAGAGATAATTTGACTGAGACAATTGACACAATTATAATTAGGCAATGGGGTGCCCACATCTCCTTTGTGTTCTGTTAAACAAATCTTTGACTTGACAGATGAGCTCTCATTCTCTGGCAACATAAAACAACATAAGAAAACTCTTAATTGGGGGAAAATACAATGACAAGAAATAAAAAAAGGTTTTCAGAAGAGTTTGGGAACAGAAAACAGCAAGAAAAGTATATAGAAAGGTCCCTGATGAGGAGAAAAAAGGAGAGACACCTGAAAAAAAAAGGCACACAAAAAGAAAAATAATTAAGCACAGATCAACAGCCCTCTTTTTTTTTTTTCTTTCAAAAATAGATTATGATAAGTATTTACCTTCTACTGTAGATAAAGTGTGAACAAGAGCAGCTTTTTCTCTCTCAGAGTCCATTCTTGTTATGATTAGTATCTGGAAGAGGACAAATAAAAGTAGTTCTGGTACTGTAAAAATGTGCTTTCTACCTACATACATCTTCCTTTCTCCTTTGCACAAAACCCATGAGACTGACTAGGCAGGTGACATGAATGGAAACCTCAGGACTTTCCAGAATGACAAGCGTACATGCGTATTATTACAAAGGCTGGAGAAATTATACTACAGAAGACATCAGTACCATAATTAAGTTTTATGAACAAAGCTCCCCTAGTAGAAATCTCAACCATGAACTTGTAATTCAAAGTAAAAATGCTATTTACAGATATTATCTAAAGACATTATGCCACAATATTACTGCTGCACTAGACAGATTATTACTGTCACATTAGAGGATTACATACTGTCACATCTTATGGACTTAAACTAAAGATATTTAGAATTCAGCCTGCAAGGTGGTGATGTACTGGGAGGCACAGGATGTACTGCTGAACTAGTTAGAAAGATTTTTCAGACTGAAAATGGAGTGTATTGAAGTCTTCCTGCCAAAGATACCTTATGTTTGAGACTCATTAAATACTGGTGAGGATGGAAACGCTGGTAAGGATTACAATCTACCAAACTGACATATTTAAAAAAAAAAAGAAATCACTACTGGAGAAGGTGTTTTACTTTGTCCACTATTTCAAATGATACAGACTGAACTTGCGTTACACAATCAAAGTATTTAAATAAGAATATCTACACCCATAAGAGACTTTGAGCTTGAGGTAGCATCATCTCTGAACGATGGAACTTTCATAGGCACTTTTCATGGTATACACAAGGTAAGACTTTTAAGAAGACACATCTGACTGTAAGACCTAAAGGCACAAGGTAATTACACATGTAAATGTTGACACTGTGATAGATCTTATCAGAAGAGATATCAGTCTGCCTGACAAGCTTAAAGGAAACATTAGTTTCCACATGTTGGTGCATGGATCAGTCACCTGACAACACACTGGCTCGTTTTGAAGCAGTTTTGCAGTTTTAAAACTACATTTTAAAATGATGACCTATTTTTCTTTGTTTTGTTTTGTTTTTTTTTTTCCCCACACCACCCAATAACATTGTATCTTGCAGTGAGCTAGATGACATTGTTACTGATATCCTATATAGTCAAGAAACAAAATGAAAGAAAAAGATCAGAAGCTCATTTCAAATTTGTTTCTTCTATTTTGTTAGGCACTCCTTGCTTACAAAGAAAATTCTGTATTATAATCCTGTATCAATAATAATTTTGTTGAATAAAAGAATAACCAGAGTATTGTATTTCACATCGTATTAACTGATGCTGATGTCATGTGACAGAGTAGGAAATGGGTTATATAATAGAGCTTTAATTTCTCATTAAAGCTGGAATACTCCTTCTCCTATTCTGTTTGATTGACACTGAATGTCAGTGAATAATGCATAATCATATAATTGTGAATAAAATCACACAAACTCTTGAATTTCACAGGTACATATGCACAATCTCAAGTTAAAGTCAAGCAAGCAAGTCAACACTCAGGAGAGTTATATTTAAAAATCACATCCAGTGGAGTTCAGAAGAAAGTCAAAATTGTCACTGAGCTCACACTCAGATGAGAAAGTTGTGAAACATCTCCTAGTACAGCATAATCCTACTACCAGAAAGCCAAATGTGTTACTGTTATGAACAACAAAATGATGCTGAAATCAGCTTAGAGGGAATACTGAAGGACAGGCATCGAGACAATCAATGACATTTTGTTTTGGTTGTTTCATTTCCACTTTGAATTCCATTTCAACAGCTTCTTGCACACCCCTCTGGACTGCACCTGCATGAGGGGCAATCCCAATGACAAAAACAGGTGGGGAGATGAGTGGATGAGGGCAGCCCTGTGGAGAAGTACCTGGTGGTACTGGTGGATGAAAAACTGAGCACAAGCCAGCAGTGCAGGCTTAGAGCCCAGAAAGCCAGTTGTGTTGCATTGTTTTAATGCAGTTGTCTGCATTAAAAGAAGCGTGGCCAGCAGGGTGAGGGAGGTGATTGTCCCCTTCTGCTCTGCCCTTGTGAGACCAGGGGTCAAGCAGAGGCTGTGGTTAACAATATCCATACACTGCAGGGTGTCTCTGCTCTGAACATCACCATACAAGTACCCCATTCTGACTTGTGATATGGCTCTCTGAACCAGAAGAAGATTGGAGCTGTCAAACAAAAAGTTATAATGCAATTTTCAGTAAGTGTTGTAATGCAAATATTTACTAGAGGAACAAAACCACCTGCACTAAAACGAAGCCCATCCAATATTAAAAGTTTTATGCATGTTATTTCACTCTTGCAGCAAGGGGAGATCTGGTGAAACACAAACCTGCACTGCTTCTGATAGAGGTCTTAAATTTTATGTTATCCTTACTTAACAGATACCATGAATTGGAAAGGTAATTAAAGATTCCTTCCATAAACCAACTCTCATTGAAAGATGGTTTTGTAACAGTTAATATATTTTAATCAGTTTCATTTGTGTAAAGAGATTGTTTACATTTCTAACCTTAGCACTGCGTTCCTCTCCATAACTTTGCATCCAATTTAACATTTGACGCTGAAGTTCTGTTATTTTGGGACTGATTTCATGCTTTTTCTGGCTGCTGTACTGTACAACCTTCAGCTGCCTCCAGATATTATCCAAACAGGATTCTAAGATGTTTTTATAGATATCCTTTGCTTTAGACAAATATCCTAAACCAAGAAAAAATGCAATTGCAGAGACAAAAGGTATTTGCCAAGGCTTGCATTTATTTAAATCTACACATATGTTTAAAATATGGTGGTACCTTGCACAAAAATGCTGCAAATTTAATGGCTGACCAATATGGAAGAGTATTATTACGACTAATCGGGTATATAAGTGCCCTTTGTACATCTGCCAAACATTCCATAATGTCTTCTATATGATTTCAGCTAGAGGTATAGAATGCAGCTTTCTATAGCTGCAGATACCAGAACTGTGTTCTTAAATTTAATTAGTCTATATGGTTTATACTAAAAAACTCCCACTCTCTAAAGCTTTACTTGTCCCATGTTTTCATCACTCTGTTTGTATTATCACAATTACTTCTCATCCCCGAATGATGCCCTTTGCATATAAATCGTGAACAACACCAGGCTTATTCGAAAATGCATAAAGCAAAAAATAGATCTAAGAAACCTATCTGATGAATCAGACATCACAGCACAAGATCACAACAGTACTGAGAACCACAGGGCCTATTTAGTACGTCTCGATTTTTCTAAGATCTTTTTTACTTGTGCAGTTTCCTGTGGCAGGTGTTACTGGGCTCTGGATGGACAGGTACTGTGTAATCCTGAAAAGCCATGTATGAATGCTTCTGCTACAACTTTTGCTACAACAAAGGGGGAAAAACTTCTCCTGTTTCCCTCCTCCTCCTCTTGATTACAATCAACACAGAAAATAACTTTAAGAAGTTAACTTTAAGAACCCATGTATTCATTCTGTATTTTCTTCTGCTTTTTTAGGGCTAAGAAGTATTTAAGCAAATATGAAATTATTTCTTTTCCCAGCAGCTCAGTTTATGGCTGACGTTTTCATTTTAAGTCAATTTTAAGGAAAACCCACTGTTAATGGATAATTCAGAGTAACTGAAGTTAGAAACTCTGAACTGTTTATCTCATTTGATAAACAGAAGGAGCCTGAATTTAGGGCATTCAAAGCGCACTTATGAATCTACCCTGATAGATCTTTCTGAAAATTCACAATACACAGCTGTGGGAACTTGAAAAGCATAACATTATGACTTCAGGCATAAAATTAGGTTACTAAGAACTTTCATATTCAAAATCAAAATAGCATAATAGCAGAAAAGCACAAAAAACAGCCTGAGTCCAGTACTAAGAATTGGACTGTAAGTTCAAACTCCCTGCTTTGTTATATGCTTGTTAGATAGTATTTAAGATTTTGCTTTAAATGCACCTGCTTTTAAGTACCTCATTTTTCATGAGCCTAAGAATATTTCTAAATGGAAATTACTCCAACTTCTCAGAAGGTGGATTGTAAACAACAAAGGATCTGTCATGTTTGCACGTTCCTCAGTTTCTACACAGAAATTACAAGGAAAAGCTGTCATTCTGGGAGACCAGTAAACACATCATGTTATGTGGAAATTCATACAAAAGTTTCTTAGGCACATCCATGTAATAACATAAGCAGTGCATACATACCACCAAAGTCCAGTCTCTTGTGAATTCACACCTCATGATGGAACAGAAATAAGGAAGCAAAGGGAGCTGAAAATTGCACCGAAGCTATGGTAGAGGTTTACTGATGGTGATCTTGCACAGCTTACAGACATGAAGAAAGGACTGCAGAATACATGCAGAACATAGGGATTCTGGGTATCATGGTTCACTATTTAAAACAAACCTAGTGCTGTGTCCAAGCCACACGTTAATAGAAGGTCTCGAACTGTCACCAACAGATGCACCAGAGCAGCGTGTCTGAACAGCGTGATCTCTTTCTCGTCTACTTTACCTTTACAAATAGAAGACATAGGTGTGGTCTATATAACACTTCAGAAATCACACTATACTTATGAAAATAATTTAAAATATCTCAATCTCTCATAATTTTCATTAAAAACAATTGAACTGACATAACCTTGAAAGGCTAGTGGTGATTGAAATAGATATGACACAGCATAACTTTCCCATGATATCTGATCCAAAGCAAGTGGCACACAGGAAAGCTGTGATTTTTGAAAGCTGTGTAGGCATAGGTGGTGTCTGCTGGAGGAGGCTATAACAGTTCCCCCAGGTCTGCCACCAAATTCACATTGCCCTGCTGATTTTTTTAAGGCAATCTTCAAATGCACACAGAAACTAATACATTCCCTATCTTTTGGTCCTTCATACAAGCCCAAGTATTGATGTTACTATTTCCTCATGTGACTAGTCAAATAACTAAAATTTTCAGTACAACTGTAACTCCATCTAACTAATTTTCCAAATATTTTGGAAACTTTTCCGAGAAATCAAAATGACAGATCATCCATTAATCAATAAACAATTTCAAATCAGTGATAACCTCAATTTGAACATTTCATAGAACCCTTTAAACAAATCTTAAACTGTAAAAGTCACATTCTTTATGAGAAATTATTATTACCCTGCAAATCATCACATATATCATGAGAAAAGTTCCCACTGACTTCCAGTAAAGATCCATTTAATGTCTAAGTTTCTGATATTCCCTTATCCACATCCAATTAACCTTTTTCTGACATGAATCTTTAAATTTGGTTATGATTTGGAGGACATCTTTGACTCACAGAGTAAATCAAATGATTTATGAGATACATATTTTATACACACTTTGAATAAATCTTAAGGACCTGACTGAACAGGGGGGAGTTAATAGTCTAAAGAAGGAATGCATTTTTGAGAACTGCACACAGGAAGCTGTGTAGTTCATTATCTTAAGAAAGAAAAGATGTGAGTGTTGCAGTGTAAGAGGACTAATGAATGAAAAGCAGACTTAAAAGACAGTAGTAAAAAAGATTGAGGGAAATAATTAGCTAGTTCTGTTTATTAGGGTCAACATAGATTTTAGTTCAAAAATACAAGTTATGTGCTTAGGAAGGAAAAGAACAGAATACATTTTAAAATGAATTTCAGTTAGAATACTTGTATTATAATATTTAGGTAAATAAATGCAATGATGAAAAGCTATGAGATATCATTTTGGAAATAAACAAGGAAATCAACTACAGTAACCGTATGGGATAATCTGCTGAAAGTTTTATCATTAATTTATCAAACACCTTCTTTAAAGACATACCTTCTTTAAAACGATCGCATATCACTTTCTCTTGCTGTTTTAAGAAAAACCTTGTGTGATCAAATTTTATGCTGTCAAAGCTCCAACTTATAGAAGCAAGAACACCAAGACGTGTCAAATCTTTTAAAATAGGGGTGGCTGCTCCTTCCAACAGACAGTATGCCTGGTATTGGCTTTCTGGATAACACAACAAATAAAACATAGTAACAAAGTTTGGTTTCATATACTGGACAAGGATATTCAAGAGACCTACTAAAGCAGAAAGAACACTGTCCTCCTCATGAAAGCTGTAACATTAATGGAAAAAACAAATGTTCAGCATGGTGCAGAGCATATCTGCTGGGTCATAGAATTAAGTTGCTCCTCCCAGTAGGTAACTGTATTATTCCATCCACTTTACAAAGTGATCAAACTCCATGATGGATAGTTAGGAATTTTGACTCCACTACTATTGTTTAGCTACCTCCTTCCACTCAGTAGTCTGCACTTAGACTTAATTTATATCCATTTGTTACTATAACTTCAACTTATACAGACCTTCTCCCTTCTTGGCATTTAACTTCAGTTGTCTTTGTCTAGCAAACCTAAGCAAGTCAATCTCTCAGTGCCTTCATAATTTCATGGGTTCTCTGTGGCTACTCTACAATTCCCTCTGAATTACAACCGAGTTCTTTGCTATTAGAGTCCAGGATGAGCTGCTAAATGCTGAATGAGTCAAAAGGTCGATTTTTTCCACAGTGAAGAGGTTGAAATTCTTTACTACCCATTTTTGACATGTACATCATTACAGTTGAGTTGACCTTGTCAACAAGATGAGATTTCTGTGAGTATTCACTTTCCAGGATTTATCATTATTTTTCAAAAACTGTTTCAATTGACCTAGATGAATAATCTGATTTGACTAACAGTTGACCTAAGTTTATCTGGACAGTGCATTGTCTCCTAAAAGTTAACAATGTCATATTTTTAAGCATTCTAAAAGAAAGGTATATTATTATGACCAGTTCTTCATCCTGTATGGATATAGGTCAGATACTGTGGTATTTTGGGTGCACATTGATTTAATTTAGGCATTCCTGCATTTATGTATCTTTTTCTTTTTAAAGCATATTTCTAGTCATGTATCATCACTGTTCCACTATTTAGAAAAACGTTTGTGTGACTTTTTCTAATTTATGTTTTGACTAGAGCTTGTTTTTGAGAAAGATTCCTTTCCTTCCTGTGCAAGGCCACCATAGAATAGCTTGGGTTTGAAGGGACCTTTAGAGATCACCTCATCCAGGCCCCTTGCCATGGGCAGGGACACCTCCCACCAGCCCAGGCTGCCCAAAGCCCCATCCAGCCTGGCCTTGAGCACCTCCAGGGATGGGGCATCCACAGCTTCTCTGGGTAGCCTGTGCCAGGGCCTCACCACCCTCCGAGTGAAGAATTTCTTCCATATATATAATCTAAATCTCCCCTCTGTTAGGTTAAGACCATTCCCCTTCATCCTATCACTGCACTCCCTGACAAAGCGCCCCTCCCCAGGTTTCCTGTCAGTCCCCTTTAGGTATTGGAAGGCTGCTGTAAGGTCACTCCGGAGCCTTCTCTTCTCCAGGCTGAACATCCCCAGCTCTCTCTGCCTGTCTTCAGAGGAGAGGTGCTCCAGCCCCTTGATCATCCTTGTGGCCCTCCTCTGGAGCCATGATGCTCCAGAGTATAGATCCAGAAAATAGATCCTCATTCTTCTTGTGCAGGGGGCCCCAGAACAGGTTGTGGTGCTCCAAATGGGGTCTCACAAAGGTGGAGTAGAGGGGGACAATCAACTCCCTTGCCCTGCTGGCCACACTTCTTTTGATGCAGCCTGGGACATGGATGGCCTTCTGGGCTGCATGGACACATTTCCAGCTCATGTCTAACTTTTCACCCACCAGTATCCACAAGTCCTTCTCCACAGGGCTGCTCTCAATCCATGCAGCGCCTTGCACTTGGCCTTATTGAACCATGGTTTAAAACACACACTGCATTTCGAGGACTGTAATAGGTAATTCAGTCCCAGGCTGCAAAATTTTATTTATATATATATATTAATATATATATATATATTAATTGTTGAAGAGATTTTTTTCTGAGTATATTAAAGAAATCTTGTTCCAAAGTTATATACAAGGAAAAAAAAAGCATTAAAAATAAGCTTAAATCTAATTCTGGATACTTCATAAACCCATCTCAGATGGGGTTGGGTGTGCTTAGGATGTGTTTGCTTTGAGGCTGTAAAATATCTTGGAAAAATATATTTATCTAAATATATCTATAATCTTAGATATATAAGGTAAATATCCTTCTAATATCTATAAAATATATCTATATAATAAATATATATATACCTTTTCAGACAAATGGTAGTTCTTCCCCACTATTTCTACTGTATGAAGAAATTGTTCTCAGTGCATGTTCTTTGATTAGTGTCTTGAAAAGTACAACAGCATGAGTTCACTGAGTAAGGCTCAATAATTTATCAGATAAACCCTAAGCCTATGGTGGATTGCTACTGCGTTAAAGCAGCGCAATTACTTTGTTAGACTGTATTTTTGCTGCAGACATCTCCTACAAGAGCATTGCTAATCCATTCTGCCCCCGGTTCTCTCTCACTTACCTGTCAGAAGAAAAATGCAGATTTGTAGTTTGAGAGTACTGATTAGCATGAAGAAATTTCATACCAGCTGACTGATATCTGACATAACTCAAAACTTGTATGTTTCGGTTTGCATAGGATTTGCCTAAGCCATAAGACAGAATTCCACTGCTTGCTCTCACACGTGTGTCCACATAAATATCCACCTATTCGGAATGCTCTCAGACACAATCAGGAGATACTAAGTTTAATAATTTTCATGTTTGCCTGAGTGGCACTGTTTAATGTAAGGTTATATCATATTGCAATACTACATAAAATAAAGCACATCCAAAAATACTGTACCTGATGCTTGAATTTCAGCTGTGATGCTGCTCTCATTCTCTTCTTTCTCTGCTCTTACAGGCTCACACACAGAAATCTCCTCTTTGTGATCAGGTAAATGCTGCTCTTTGGGTTGTTGCACTAAATCATCAAACCACAGAAAAGATGTAGATGTGAATATCACACAACCATCTCAGTGATGAAGAAAACTTTTTGTAAACAATTCTACATATAAATACATTTTCAGATTAAGTAGTGTGTATGACACATACAACTTTTTCTTTTCACAAACATCTTTTTTTCCATGGACTCGTATATTATGGAAAAAAGCTTTGAGACAGACTGAGATGTGACACTGTCAGCCTGTACTTCCCAAGAAGTCAGGCTCCATCAGGTTCCTCTCCTTCAGGCCAGAAATACAGTGTTGGGAAAAAACAGGAGCTTTTACTATGGCTCTGTAATCATGTAATTCTATAGTAAAGCTCATATAAATTTATATGGATAAAAAACATGCATGAGAGCAAAGAAGTTGTTGACCATAAGGAGCTCAAACAACAAAAAATACCTCTGTCAGTGTGGAAAACCTTAGGTAACAGAGTGAGTGAGAGTATAAAGGGTTAGATAACATAAGTGACCCAGAAAGAACATGGAAGCTGCAAATGGCAGAAGAAAAATAAAAGAAAAACTGCTTATCAAAAGTAACTTTTTCCCTGGTATCATACAGCAATCTATTGCAAGTTGTTATCATTGTAAAGTTTCCTTCCTTTGTTCCTTATAAATACTAATACAGGAGCTACACATACTTCTGTACACAAAACTTCCTTTGACAGATCTATCTCTTTACTTCTGAAAGGGGTTCTGGCTGAATAGGTGCCTCCTAAATATTGCTGATTATTTTTAGTTAAGAACTTCAGTTTCCTCAGAAAGCAAACTGAGCAAATAGAGATAAAAAGAGAAGATTAAAAAACTACTTCTTAAGTTAAAAAAGTCTTCTGGTTTTGAAAAGCAATACAGGGCTCAAAATTGGATCAATAAATTTATTCTACTACTTTCCTCTTGTGTATTTTCTAACCTAAGTACCATACACAGTGGCATCTTTAATAAATAAGCTAACCAAGAATACCAAAAGAGAAACAGCCCTACAAGCTGTGCTAGAATTTCTTATCTTCAGCTAAATTTAGAATGACCTTTAGTAAGACATTAATCCACACAAGAAGTATACAATAATTTACATGTTTCCTAAATCAATGTGCTAAGACTATATATTTTAACGTGTTCTTGTTTTATCAGATATATCAAATCTGTTACACTCTGGTCTACCTGTAAAATTTTATGTTTCTACATGGTATTTAACTTAAACCTCCACAGGCTTATTGCTCCCTGCTTGGAAGTGTAACATAGATTGTTTGCTTTTCAAAACTTTTGCATCTTCTTCGGAGATGCAGTTCTAGTCAGAGTTCACTAGATGGTAGCAAAAGTATCCTGTTAGATACCCTGCTCTGGGACTTTTAGAAGTGGGAATTGTTGCTTTCTGATGACATGAGAGTGGGTTTTTGCACGTCTACCAGAGATGGCTACTGATGAATTTGACTGAGAAATAATTTGCTCCATAAGATTATATAAGCAGGTGGTTAAGTAAATGTACCAATTTGCTTCTCTAAGAATTATCGCTTAAAGGTTTTATTTACCTTTTATTTTTTTTAAATGTTGGGGACATATAACAAACACAGATAAAAGTTGTTGTCAGGACTCCATTATACAGGTCCAAACAATGAAAAATGCTCTTTTTTTCATACAGTTTTATAATGAAAAGTGAGTTTGGAAATATGTCACTGCCTCCCAATGTACCATAAATCAAAACAAAACAAAAAAAATCACAAGGACTTTCTTCGACTTCATTTCCCTCTCTCCTATATTCCATTCCTGCAATGAATTTTACCTTTAGCGTGAGCTTGTCTCATAAGCACTATTATCAGAGAGAAGAGGGCTGTCAATAACTGTTTTCCCTAACTTCTGATCTGCCTCATTGTTTCCTGGGGTTTGCATCAAGGTAACTGGCTCCAACAGCTGTTTTGAGAGTAGAACCTTAACTCTTGTTCATTGTCTAGGCTATGCTAATTCTAATGATTTACCCACAGAGGTCAGGAGATCTGACTCAGGACACACAGACAAAACTGAACCACAGAACGGCTGAGGTTGGAAGATGCCTCTGGAGGTCACCTGGTCCAACCCCTGCTCAAGGAGGGACACCCAGAGCAGGCTGCCAGGACCACGTCCAGGTGGCTTTTGAAGATCTCCAAGGAGGAGACTCCACCACCCCTCTGGGCAACCTCCACCACCACACAGTAAAGAAGTGCTTCCTGGTGTTCAGGCCTTCTGCAGTAAGTACCATTTAAAGTTACTTTTCAGAATAGGATTAATGTCATACATATTTTATTAAAAAACAAGCAAACATAACAAAAACAACCCAAATATATCTAAAGAATAACAAACTCAATAACCTTAGATGAAAATTTAGCTACATTAAAGATCTTAAAAATGTTACCAGTGTGAACTACCAGCATCTATTGTAACTGGTATTAGAAAGAAAAACTAAACCTGGACTAATGGCACAATAAATTGGTTCACATACCTTTTTCAGGACTATCTACATATTTTTCTTCCTCTCTTTGAGTGATTGTGTATTTAGATCTCAGCATGATAAAGTTGCTCAGATCAGAATCATCATTGTCCCATTTTGTAGCATGTGGGAATGATGCAGGCTTCTGAGCCTCGGAAGAGTTGTCTTCTTTAAAAGATACATCTTCAGGGCTGACTGCTTCAAGTGATTTGAGTGTCTTCTTTCCTTGGTTTAAGAAATAAATTTTCTCTTCTACTTTACTCTTTTGTATGCTTCCTCCATCAAACTCTTCTACAGGGGTACTTGTACTGTCTATTTTGACGGAAGATGCAGCATTTATAGGCAAGGTCCCATTAGTTACTTGGTCCAACTGATGTCTTTTGGCAGAAAACAACTCCTGATTTGTCATGGAATTCTTCTCTTCAAGCCATCCTAAAAAATAAGATTTGATTACTCCACTGTAATGCAGAATGTTTTTTTCTTCCTCCTGCTTGATATAAACAGTTTTGGTTTAATTATAGAGACAGCATTTTTGTATTTTATCCCTCTGGATTCCTGGATTGTTAGAATCTGATTTTAGGAAATCTGTACTGATTAGTCCTAACTCAAGACGTATAATGCTGAGAAACAGAAGGCCATGCTACTGTTTTAGTAAGTTATCATCATTTGCATGGTGCTTCCAGGTGTTAGATTTCTAAGAAGTGGGATGCAACACATTTGATTAAGAAAAAAGATTAAAAGCTTAACAGAATTTTTTATAAGAGGAATAAAAAAATAAAGCATGCAACTACCACCTTCTGAAAGAAGTGCTTCACTAGAACTGTAATTTTTGCATTGCTGCAGCACATCCATGTTAAACACAGCAACTAAATACTTTCCAATATCTAAAAAGAATTAAGTGACAACATTTTTTCATGAGTTGTGCCTATTTGTATCACAATCTGTTATGTTTCTAGCGTTCCTTGGAGTTCTACAACCACACTGACAGTCCTGAAGTCAGGCCACAGTTATATACAAAATTCTAAATAACTTTTTGCATTTTCTGTTTGATTCTAAGTACGCATAGTGCTCTGTTAGAAATTCTAATATTTATCAGCAGTTTGTTTGAAGCTGTAGTCAGACAAAATTTTTCTGAAAAACATCACAAAAAAGAATTTTCACTGTAACACACCCTCCCACTGGCCTGGTGCTGAAAGGATTATATGATGTCTGCTTTACCAAAATAATCCAGTCCAAAAGAAATTCTCCTGTATTAAACTGTTTTAACAAAAAGTACTACGGCTGGTAAAGGCTACTTTTCATTTGCACATTATTAGAAAAAATAACTGTGTAGTTAAAAACTTTTATTACTGCAAGTTTGTGCAAGTATATCTATACAATAGTCATTTTTCTGCTTCATAGTGTTACAAAATATGTTGTTCTTTAGAACAAGAAATCTTCCATTTCCTTTCCTGATGGAGGTATCCAACTGTCCCTGAGTGATTCTCTGTTAAAGAACCTATCTTTGCCTTGTTACCGTATTTTTTAATTTTTAAGGAAGATACCTACGTTCTAGTTGATATGATTTAAATTGCGTGAATGTTTCTACTTCTGTAGGAAGCAAACTGCTTGTATTCCTGGAATCCATATTGAATAGCTCCAACGTATCAACACAGACAGGATGTAATCCCATATGAATCCACCAGTCCTCCTCTAGCGAGGTAAGCATTGGTGCTTCTATATCAATTGATAACGCTTCCTTCAGTTCCGTGAGCGAATGATGCTGATATGCGAGTTTAAAGGTCTGATGCTCTACAAAAACAGAAATCAATGATTAGTAATCTAGAAAGCTGGAAACAGAATGTCACTCTGGAAAAGAAAAATCCCAGGTACTCATTACCTACTATGCATACCCCTTGCTTATATTTTAATTTGCAACACAGCTTCTGTTGATAGGCTTAAAAGGAAAATAGGTAGAAAGAGCAAGCCTGCTTTTTAGTTGTTGGGGGTTGTAAATTTTTTCAGCTCTATTATCGTGTAGCTACATCACTAAATTTACAGATGACCCAATTATCTGTGAATTTACCTGTCATACTTACAAAGATGTAATACAATCCTTAACAGGAAAATAAATAAATAAATAATCAAGCCCACGATAAATAACTGTCAAAAATCAAAAAATGAATGTATAAATGTATAAATGAACTGGACAGCATAACAGGTTCTTTACTCAATCCTGAGACTTGCAAAATAGAGAAAAGTAAAAGAAATGAAGGAACAGTGGTAACGAGTAATCTGGTGCTGTCAGAAATCACCTGTAGCTTATTTTATGTTTTGCCCCCTAACATGAACTCTACTCTGGTCAAATTATAACATTATTTTACATTAACAGTATTCTTCTATTGCTTGGTACACATTTTGAAACATTATTTAAGGAAAAACAGCAGCAAGAAAAGAGTTACTTCAACAAATTTTATTACTAAATTTAAATTACTACCTTCATTAAATGTAATTAATTGCACTGAACCGAACATTTTTATAATGAAACAGAACTCCTACTACATTCAGATTATCTCCATAGAAGATAAAATAGTAACTTTTATGTTGCCATATGTAATTCTATGTAATTTTTTATGTGTTCTAAAAAAAGATTTAAAAAAAAATCAAACAAACCAAAACAGAGTTACATTAACAAGGTAAACTCCAGAGGTTCAAAATATGTGTTCTGTAAGGTAATGTTATCTTTTTCACTGTATTTTCTCCATACATATGTGGAACTCTTCAACATCAATTAGAAATTCAATATGCCCTTACCGACAAGCAAAAGAGAGCTCACATTGTCCCGGTATTTCTCTGACTGCCATACCAAGCATTCTAAGTATTCTCTAGAGGGCTCTGTAATGAAAATGCTAAGAACATAAAACAAGACTTGAGGGTGTGAATTATCTGTTGAATTCTGAAACTAGTTGATTTATACAAAAGTTTTTAAAGATCCACCTTCTCTCCAAATTTCACGTTCATTTCATTCACTCATTCACTGCATTTGTTTCTTACATATATACAAAGTCACTTCAGGCAATACCACTCTAAGAGGGAGGGGGTGAGAGAACCATCAAGACTGCTTCATGAACTAAGTGGCAGTTCAGAGGCATATCCAACCTAAACCTCCCCTGGCACAACTTGAGGCCATTTCCCCTCGTCTTATCACTTGGTGGTCCCCACCTCACTACAACCTCCTTGAAGGCAGTAGTAAAGTACAATGAGGTCTCCCCTGAGCCTCCTCTTCTCCAGGCCAAACAACCCCAGCTCCCTCAGCTGCTCCTCATAAGACTTGTTCTCTAGACCCTCCACCAACTTCAATGCCCTTCTTTGAACATGAAATTCCAATCCTTTGCTCTGTTTACTCTTTAAGACAAAACAGAAAATATACGCAGCTGTCTAAAACCACATGATTACCAATTCACAAATAGACTAAAGCTATTTTTGCACTGATTTTGAGGATTTATGATTTTGAGTATCTATGACAGGATTTATCAGTACAAAGTTTTCATTACCTGTTATCAGAAAGAGGAATAGGTTCTTCTTGAAGTCCTACACATATAAAATTCACCTGTGATCTTTGTTGTCTGCACAAAGGAGTTAAAGGTACTTCTATTTCATCTTGCAGATACGAAACATGTTTAGCTAGAAAATACATAAAGCCCCACCCATAGTAAACAAAAATCTAATACAGTTCACAAAGCCACATGTGAATGAAACAAACACACATACTCAGAGATTTTACACTAGCGAAGATTACATTACAATACAAAATATTTTAATGGGACAATTCACTACTTCAGCAGTAAAAACCAAACTGACATACTCCACATTTAATTTCCTGACAGTTTGGGGATAATAATATGTAGATTTCATTTCTTTACTCCTTCTGTGTTGTAATTCTGGCTACCTACTCTTCCCATGTAAGATGATTTTTATGATTGCAGCTACGGTATTGTGGCTAAGGTTTTGTATTAAGCGATGAACGTTGTTGGCATTCTTAACTAGTTCCCACATAAATGAAGCTACTTAGATGGTAATTTATAGGTGTGACCACTGAAACGAATCACAACACCATTTTTAAAACACAGTACACAGACAAACCTGGCACATTACAAGTACCTGCAAGTTACTTTCATAAACTTTTTTTGCTAATCATACTAAATGTGGATATTTTAATGGATTGTTTCTTTTGATTAAAATCTAAAATGGAAATTGCGAATCGGTGGATTTTTGGTGTCATTCAATAAAAATTGTGAGTTTACATGATTGCCTTGGTAGTTAAATATTTACGTGATTGCCTCTCTGGTATTCTTCTAATAATATTTCTAGTTATGTTTGACCAGAAAGTAAAGGTCACAAATAAAAAGTTCCTCCATGTTCTGGGAAAACAAACAGCCAGAAAAAATTGAAGTAAATTAGTGCTCCCATACGGAAAAAAAAACACTTGTAACAAATTCCCTACTCATTCCAACAGGCAGTAAGCAGCTGCAATCACCATATGCACATTGTTTGGCCAACTGGCACACAGCAGGCTGTGAATTAGCTACCTGCCCAGCTGCTTACAGCTGCTTCTTGCCAACTTAACAAGCAGATTGTATGGCAGGAAGGATACAAGACACTGTTAGTAAGCCAAATAATATAACACTACACACTGAAAACAAAAGAAACTACAGCTGTTACAAAAGAAAGAAACAGACTTCCAATCAATGTAATTTCTTTCCGAGTTACTTAGAAACAAAAGATGCTTAGAGAACTTCAGCTGCAGTTTCACATTTTATCTTACTATATTTTATTTTATTTTATTTCATTTTAATTTTTGTAGTGAGAAAAATGTAGCATTTTTATTTGAACAGAACAGGAGCTGATCTCAGGATGGAAAAATTCCTTCCACAACTAAAAAGAACAATTATTTCTCTTTTAGTGATACTGCTCATATTTGTTCTCATCTAGTTATCTTGCCTTTGAGACTGAACTGTTCTGACCTACTATATCAGCTAAATTCTGCCTACACTCAAGGTGCCATTCCCTCTTAAAAACAAAAAAGACTGAGTGATTTCTCTTGTGTCTCAGCTCCTTTGTCAATAAACATTCTCCATTGCTAGCAGGAAAGGTAGGTAAACAGTGAAACATTTATAAAAAATGCCATTATTTTATTACTGTTTATTCTCTGAGTCCAGGCAAACATATTGCACTTCTGGTAATTCATAAATATCAAAATTAAGAAGGAGGAGAAGACTGCAAGGTATCTTTGTTGAAATTTGACACGTGATGCCTATGTTAACTTCCATTAGAAAACAGTCTTAGCACGCACATCCAGTTTTGCAGGTCTCTATCCTACAGATACAGAAGCTCCTTGTGCCCCTGTAATTGAATCTTGCCTGATCCAATAGTGGAGCTAAGCCAGCAAGCTGGAAACAAAGATTAACGCTCTTACGTTATTCTAAAAACAGTTCAAGATTGTTTGAGCACTCATCTACACTGAAAGAACGGACAAGGTCCTAAACATGCCCATGGCCAACTTGTTATTTCTACATACAGGAGAGTCCCAAGCTGCTCAAACCTACTATGCTTAAGCTCCTCCTGCATATCAGAAGCATTATAAGTAAAGAGCAGGCAGCTAGCTGAATAGGTTCAGATTAAAGTTAATCCTGCAAGGAAAAAATCTCCAGATGGAGATTTACTACATACAACTTTGTTTAGGTGGAACAGCATAAAAGCTCAAGACAAAACCACCCTAACACGGAAACTTTGAGTTGATAAGAAGTGTGAAGAACAGAACATGGGACAATTGCTCGAAAATTTATTTTAAGTACTAGCACTGGGTGTAGGTCTTCCTACCTGACTCACAGGATTCCAACATACTTGTGCTGTTACTGGAGCAAAGCTCTCCTGGTATAGGACAGTATTTGGAAACTTCAATTTTGTTTGAAATTTCTGCTTTAATATCTGAAAATAGATTTTAAAAGGTGCCATAACTAAACCATTTATTTCTTTTTACTGTCAAAGCAATTAAAAAAATACATAGTGGATCTCCAAAATTTATCATTATGAAAAACTAAGGTTATGCTTAGTAACACCAGATGTTGTGACTGATCAGAGCAGTGCCCAGTCTTGTCCCTTCAAGGTGACAAAAAAAAATTGCAGGGTAAGGTAGTCAGCATCTGCACTACTCAAAATTCTTCGTGATGTGATGTCTGGAACAAGTAGGTAGCATCAATGTAGTTTACTAAGTGTCTTTGTATGTAGGTTCTCTTGCAACTAAAGAGCACTAAAACAGAATACAAAAGAATAGACTGACAGTTATGTACAAAATCCTCAAACCTCTGTAGTGGAGGCTGTGTTGTTTGGCTTGGTACTATAAGCATGGCATAGATGTTGTGATATACTAAATGTATCAGAGGAACGAACATGGAACTGTCCATGTTAAATATACAAGTAATTTTTTAAGCTTTACTCTCTAAGTTAAGATTACTGTTAACTTTTTGCCCCAACAAAGAAGTAGTTTTCCTCTCTTGCCTGCCAAAAACAATGCAAATTTTTTTTTTTTTTAATCAGAATTAAAAATACCAGGCACTGTCTTTTCTTCTAGCTATACAGAATACTTCCACAGGCATCAATCCAGGCTAATAACTGTCTTTAAAGTTGTACTTATCTGCGGTGTAAAAGAATCTGGTAACTTTTATTAAATTCCTTTGAAGAAGTTCCAACTGCTATTTAGAATATTTCTGTTGGCTATGGGCGTATTTAACTGATTTTTGTTTTGTTTTGTTTTGTTTTTTTTTTTCCAGAAATCTGCTTTTGCATGTGCAATTACAAAGTAGCACGAAGAATGTATATGGAATGAACACACTACGTATAATCTCTTGGGGATATCTCTGAAATCAAATTCAGTTACAGATAATAAAACGTAACACTAAATTACCATAATCATGGAGGAACATGGCTCACATTACATTTATTTCCAAGATTGCCATGTAACCAATGATTGAACCTAAGGGCACTTCCCCTTGGCTATTGGAGGAGACATTTCTAATAATTTGAAATATGCGTATAGCACTGTTCATGATTTCATGTATCAAAATTCTCACCTGATACACTCAAATAAATACTAAATAAATAAAAATATATAAGAAATAATATAAAAATATAAAAAATATAATAAATAAATAAAAGTTCTAAGTGAACTGATTGTAAAAGAGCTATTGTTGTGTTAAATCTGTGAAAACAATAGGAAAACTGGGTCGAGCATATAAGAAAATCAGCGCTCACCTTCTTTGATCACCTCTCCACACATGTCTTCATCAGCCATAGTTTCTGGAGCTACATTTAACAGCTCTTTCAGTTCCATATATAATGGAGTCTTAATGGAATCTGATCTGCTGTTGCTGGTTTTACAGAATTCTAACTCAACAGGCAACACGAAATACTGAAAAATATTAATCACCGTAAAATGCTAAGTAAAATTTTAAGTTTCTTTTGATATTATTGTACAGTCTAAATGTTTTAAAAATCTTGAAATAGTTAATTAAATTAAATTAATTCTAGCTTGATCTAAGAGCTTTCAGGAAGGAAGTCATATGACATGTATATAGTATACACAAAGCTTTGCTCAATATACAGAAAAATGACAGCATATAGAATTTCAAAATGAGCCAGTGGAATACAAAGAGTAGATCTAAGCTTACAGTTACAAATCAAGTAAAATCCTCATATTTGAAAGTTTATTTTGATAGAATGTTGTATAATGGAGGAAAAAGAAACTTTTTATTTCTTTTTCTTTTTCTTTTTTTTTTTTAAAAAAAGAAGCCAAATCCCCAAATACACATTAGAACTTTCAATTTCCTATGGGCATATCATGGCATTCTATTCTGGTTCATTTTTATTCTTCGTGTAGCATTGCCTCCATAAAACTGTGAACACATCAGGTTCCAGTAGAAACAGATGATTAGAGTGGAGATTCTGAACAATGCTATTCAAAAGTTACAAATATACAAATAATACTAGTGTTTTTCTGATCTCAGAAATAGGTAAGCTTCAAATATTTAGCAAGTATGAAAAAAATAAATCAGTAAAATGACTTGCAGATGAACACACAAACTGATCACTAACACAATAATTAGCAAGAAACAACATCATGATACCTCTTCATCTTTTAAAGTTATCGTACAGAACATCTCTTTAATTGCCTGCAATTCTTTTTTACTCTCCTGCATCTCCATTTCATTTTGAAAAGTCAAGAGTTCCCTTTAGAAGTCAAAAAGCAAAGCAAATGATTACTTCAAATCTAAGACTGAAATCTAAGACTTTATATTCAATAGAAGTTTAATTGTATCCCTTTGTGTATGTGCATCTCCCTGTGTGCTCTGCTAGGTGATTTAGGCTCCCACCATAAGAAGTCTGGTGGCTTTGCTGGCTGCGCATCAGCAGATCACATCTATTTCTGTCAAGGTTCACACCAGCATTTTTTCTCACATTGATTGGTATTTCTTAAAAGTTATCGTGGAATTTGAATCATGTCCTCGTTGCAGGATATAAATATAAAGGATAGACTAGATGATCTTAGAGGTCTTTTCCAACCTATATGATTCAATGACATTTATGAAACTCTGCATATGCACATAGTCTAATGACCAGAACTCACTGGAAGATCAAAGCTCATGTTTGGAAAAAAAAAAAAAAAAAGGAAAATAATCACAGTCCTCCTTGTTCTATTATTATGTAAGTAGAGTTAAGTCATTTGAATTCTGTTTTGCCTTGCTTGTGAATCATGCAACCCTGTCAAATGCAAAGGAAGTTAGACAAGTCATCCAGACATGGAGTAAATCAGCAGAAAATTTAGCCAGACTTTATGAGTATGTATATACAGATTAATGTATTACATGATTAACAGATTACATTACAGATTAATGTATGTACATGGGTACATTCTGAATATAACATATATTCTGATGATCCATTTTGTTCAAATCCCTGATGTAAGACACCATTCAATTAAATTCAATCAAACTGGCACTATGAAAGTAAGGAAAGACAGAAAAACAATTAATATTTGACCCTGAAGAACAGAAGGAATGGGTTTACTGACTGCACAACAGAGGAGGAGGAGAAAAAGAAGCATGCGTAAAATCCTGGCCCAAGTAAATTTAGTGCCATTTTACTGACACGAAATTAGTCAGGGAGTACCAGGTCTCCTAAAGACAGACATTTTCTCAGCATTCCAAAACTAAAATCCTGAGCATATTTAATACTTGCAGAATATAAAAATTACTTTATTTCATTTATTCACTTTTCTTAAAGAGTACATATAAATGCTATCCTATTCATTTTTTCCTATGAAAGAAGAAAAGCTGAAGTCTTTAATTGTTAAATTAGTTAAAAAGCATATGAGATGTTAAACTGCTAATGGCCTTACTCAAGAGCTATTATTTACATTTAATATTATATAATTTGTAGATACCTAAAAATGTTCTCTTCTCTTAAATTCTGTCCTCCATAATCTGAAATAGGATCTCTCACTGAAAAAAATTTTAATCTATCCAGAAATGCAGATGAATGTGGAAGTTTTTTATGATAGTTTTCAAGATTATCAATAAAAATAAGTTCGTCTCCAACGTGTAAATCTGAAGAAACAAAAAAGAAAAATACTTTGTCAAACAGTATAAAAATAATTACAATGATCAGAATAAACAAAATTGTGAAGCAGCTGTCCAAATGTCATAAATACTAGCAAAACAATAACTATTTCTGAGTTCAAATATTTTAGGATTTTTAAGTTTTAAATGAAACCCAGCCTAGATTTCCATTGGTTCACCTGATAAGCTTTGGTTTTCTTTAGCTTTTTTTCTAAATTGTTTTTATTGTTTTATGTAACACCTGTTAAAAAGAAAAGCTACACTCTTTTCATTCCCTTGTTTGCACTATCAAGTATTATAAAGGAACTTTTAAGGTAGGTTTTTGCTGAGTAGCTTAATTCAGAGAAATTCTGGACAGGTTCATACTTTCCAAAAATGCAGTCTCTTCATAAACATTTAAACCTAAATGTGGATTCTCTAGTTCTGCAACAATTATAAATGTATTGAAAAAAGAAACAGGCAAAAATATAAATGATTATGATTTCAAGAAAAATGAAATTATGGACCTCAATTTATTTTGAATTTAACATTAACAGGAATAACTATGAAACACTTTAATATGCACAGGCTGATAGAAAAAAAAAAAAAAAATACCTTGCACTAATAAAACAAGCTATTTTGAATTAAAATACTACCTATCTCTTGGAAATGCATATTTTAAATTATTATTTCAAATTCTGTATCAGGTTCTTTCTTAATTTGATATTATCTTCTTTTTTGAGTAAAGGTTGTCAAGAACGTACATCACATCACACATAATATTCCACTTCTAATAACTTTTACCTATCAGTAAATTCCTATGTTTTGTATTCACTGTTTATAACTTCATGCCTTTACTGAAAATTAGCTGGTTTTATGCTGTCAGCAGACTAGTTAGCATTAACTAACAGGTTCTCATTGACCCAAAATAGCTTTGAAACCTTTCAAAATCATGGCTTTAAAAAGTGTTAGAATAAACATTTCCCACGAAGATGAGCCTTTTCCTACCATTTCCTTCTTTAATGCAACACTAAGTTAGAAAAATGGGTTGTGGTAATGCAGTGGTTACACTGATAGATTGTTATTGATCTGTTAATTTAATTAACCTGTCAACAGAATAGCAAATGGCTTGATGTTCTCCTATAAAAGGAAAATCTACTCTCTTTATTTTGCCTACTTTTTCTTAAATAAAATAATTATTTGTAACTTCAAAGAAAAAAAAAAGTTTTATGAATTTTATTTTTTTTTCTTTCAGTCCATGGAAATTTAGCCCTCTTGAGGTTGTTTCTCAAAAGCATGAGCTATGACATGGGAAAGCATCTGAATTCTTTTTGTTCTCTTTGTAAACACATAATATAGGGAGCTTTATTAATTATTAAAATATTTTGTAGTATACCACCTAACTGGAAAAAAAATCAGGTAATTGCTTAATGAGATGAACTAAGATTAGTTTCAATTATTAACTGCAATACAAATTCATTGTTGATACTGTGTTCAAAATAAATGTTATCTTGTACAATATTGCATTAAGAACCACTTGCATCCTCTGTGCCACTGTGGAGCAATTGATTAAGTTACTTTCTTTTCCTACATTAATCTAATTAGTGATGGACAAACAATGTAAAATAAACCTGGATAGTTCATAGAATATCTGTTTGGGCACTACCAACCAGAAAAGTGTCAAAAATACTAGGGAACACTATCCAGTCTGAAATACCTTCATCCAAGCAACAAAGCAGAAACTGCTTACTTCTTTCTCTTCTTGCTATGGCAAAAGAACACGCCTCAGGAACATAGTTTTATTGAAGAACAAGGGATCATTAGCATTTTGAGCAATGCCTAACAAGATCTATTTGTTGTGATACTTTTGGTACAACTTTTGCCATATGCTTAATCGGCCTGAAACTTCTTTTGGCTTGTATCTATCTTGAACTGATAAGCCCTGCTTCTCCAGCAGATAAATCGCTATTAAATGGCAAAACATGTGATCAGTCAAATGATCTCTTCGAATGAACAAAATGCAAAACACACAAAAAAATGTTATAAGTTAACAGGCTTACTCTGTAAACAGTTACAAGACAGTGAATCAAACATTTTACCTTGCCATTGTTCTTTAAGTTCAGAGGCAAAGTCAGCCTTCAAATATTTGTCTTGAGTTGATTCTTCCGTACAGATATTCTTCCTGAGTAAATAAAGTTCTTCTTTGTCAGTCTGAGAGCAGGGATTTGAACTTGGAACAACTTCTATCAATTCATTATTACTATGGAACTCTAGAGAAGTGATAGGTTTCCTAAAAAGAAAAAAAAAAATCTGATACTTTGAGCTGCTGTAAGAACACTTTATAACTTCCCTGCCTCCCAAGTGAATCAATGGTACTCAGAAAGATACTCTAAGAACTTTGATTGTCACTGTATTTGGTGAGAAAGATTGGAAATTACAAGTTATTACCACTACTCAAATATAAATACAAAGTTCAACCTCTCTGCTCTCAAATTACAGTTTTAAAACTTCCACAAGAAAAAGCCCTTTAAATTTACCCTCAGCATGGACTTGAACAAAGGGTAATGTTTGAAAAATAAATCATCAAACCAAAAATCTGCTGGGTTAAAAGTATATTCACTTTTCACACATTATGCAGAAATTGCAAGCATAGTAGAAACTGCAGAAGGTAAAATAAGGGATAAATGAGGAAACAAAACCATTTCATTTTCCTGTCACTTTTCATGCCAATTTCAGTATTACTGCTATTCGTCAGGGAGAAAAATTGTTACCAAATAAATAGCAAAATTGCTTGACAACAGAAAGTTATTATTCTATGCTAATTATTATTATTTGGATAAAATATTTGTAATTGCTATTTAAAATATGCCCCTGTTAATGCTCCATTATCCACATGCATTGATTGAACAATAAATGACTCTGACTGATGGTGCTAACATTTCTGAAGTGGATGACTGAATAATGAGAATTTTTTCAGTGCTATTATCTTCGCAATTCAGCATATGGCTGTAGGCCCTTTAACAAAATCCAAATTAATACAGCTATGCTATCTTGGATATTTCTAATAGCATTGTAAGAAAAACAGAAAGTAATTAATATTTACAAGATTCCCACAAAAATGGTATTAAAAGCTCAATTCTCTAGAAGAGGACCAAGATACTCATGTTAGGTGTCGATTTAAGATATTACACTCTTGGAAGCTATTTGGCATTTTTACATCGTTCAAGCACTAGGACTCTCCAATCATCTTACAAGCACCCATCATCTTCTCTAGGTCTGCAAGAAAATAAGAGAAGCACATTCAATGGATAACTGCAGACTTCTCAGTTTGAGTGCCTTGCCCAAAAACACACAGATTTTTTGGCAACAGCAAATACAGAATCAGTTCCTCAGGCAGCATTTGAATTCTTTGACCAAGAAATCAATTTCTTCATTTGATTTCTTTAACCAAGTTCCATGATATTACATGATATCCAGAGTCGCTTATGATCATTAACAAATGATTGAAGATAAACAGGTAAACAAGATAAATATACAGATAAACACTAAGGGAGTTAACTGCCTTTTTAAATTAAGATTTTCAACTAAGATTTTTTTTTCCCAGAAAACCTCCCATGTATGTGCTTTTTATTCTAGTTTTCTTCTCTCGTAGTAGCCATTGTTTTAAAGAACCATGAACTTCCTCTTCACTCAGTACCCCACCTACAAAAAGCTCCTCTCCATTGCTGCAACTGAGGCAGAATTGCACAGACAACCACATAAATCAATGTACAGCCCTGACACATATGGTGAGCAGGATCATTTCTGTACTGTGAATAAGCAGAGGTTTATGTACAAAATATAAAATAAAAATAGTACGTAGCAATACAATTGAAGGCTGTAACATAGTGAAATCACAGAAAACAACACTGTAAGGTACTGGCAAGCCTGGTGCTAGCATTTTGTATGCAACGTATCATTGCTTAATTCTGAAACCATACTTTTTCTTCACATCTTTTTTTTTTTCCTTTCTTTTTTCTACAGACTTGAAGATAACATAGATTTTAGATTGGCCTGTAAAACCACTACTGTAATTTCTCTATTTCTTTCATATTGAAAATCATTCGAGAGCAGAACTATAAACAATTTACAGGTTTCACAGAAAAATTATTTTCTTTCATGTCTTATGTATGCGGTGAATGCCACATCGGAAACCTGTTTTTAACATGAACTCTTTCTATTCTATCTTCTATCTCTATGATATAAGCTTGATTTTTTTTCTAGTTGCTTTTTGCTTCTTTTCAAAACTTTATACATAGTGTTCTTTGGATAGCTCCATCTCCACTTACGAGAGATACCTGCCTTCTTCAAGCAGGGATGTGGAAAATGTCCACGTGGTTTACTTTCACAGTCATGCATAGATTTCAGGGACTTTCTCCAATGTCAGAAATAGGTTACAAAGAAATTATAAAAATGAGATAAGGAAGCACAGAACTCCATAAAAATATAGCACTACTTTTAGTGACAAAGGTATCTTTAAGCTGTCTGCTAACAGAGCTTCAGTGCACTATTCACTTCCTAACATTATAAACCATTTCCATATTCTATTATCCTCATTAGTTTATGATTCACAAAGCACCTGAATGATATGAAAGGAGCGATGTATCTTTACAAGTTAAGGTTACTGACTTTTCCAGGAAATCCTCCACAGATAAACTTTTCTTCCATTGATCCAACACTGAAATAGCAATTGTGTTCTGTGTTGACGTAACTGAGGCATAAACAGAGAAAAAAAATCACATAAAATATTTTTTTTTTTATCTATATGTATAGATTGGAATGGCTAAACTATAGCTCCTGTGTACAGAAGAAACAATATTTTTCACTTCCATTAGCAATAGTAAATGAAAATAATCCAGAAAGATGCAACTACTTAAGTCTATAATCATAAATCTTTCCCTCTGTGCTTGGAAATCCCTACCTTTTCCCGTACTTGAAATCTCAACATGATCTTTCAAGCCTCTCCCAACCAATCAGATTTTAGTTACTTATCTACAAGCAATATTTTTCTTCCATAACAGCCCATCCCACGACATGCTGTACTGTATTTTATTAATTCAGCAGCTTTACAGATATTTCTACAAACTAAACAAACATCACCCTCATTTATGGTAGCATACACAAACAAATATCCATTACCCATCTGTTGCTACTTGGACAACTAACAAATGCTACCTTCAAATGTTATGTGACCTGGTATACTGATTCTTCTGGAAGTATATCTTCCTCCTACCAGACTTCAGCATGTTATGCCCAAACACAAGATTTTTTCTAATCCACAGAGAATTTAAACTAAAAATTATATAACAAACCTCTAGTCCATGGCTTCCTGTACTTGTCATCAGCAAAGAGTCCAGTCAGATGACACTTTTCATGTTGTTGCAAACAGGGAGGAAAGCAGAGTGACAATCTACAGATGGAAAACTTCTGCCTCGCCATGCTCTGCACAAAAAGAAGGCATGTGGTAAGATTATAAAAGTCATTTCTGTTCTTCTTTTTGTGCACTTGCTCTTTAGTCCCACTGTATCCAGGTGTTTTATACTAAAACATAATATTTTGTATTTCAGTTCTATTTTTTTAAACTGACATACAGTCCAAACTAAGAGAAGATATTAACATTTACCAGACCTGATATTTAACTTTTAATCTACACTTCTGCGCATGCAAAACTTGGCATAAGTTTAGCTACGCTTACCTAAACTTATCTTGTGCAGTTACGGGTGCTTATCATCACACTTGTATTGGCCTCCTGAACAGGCACATGTGTGCAAGCTGACCAGCACCAATTTACAGCGACTCCTACTATTGCTGCTGTAAGTGCTCAAGTGTCCTAAAGCCTCTTGGTTTCCATGTGCCATGATCACATAAAAAAAGGCCTATACAAATCATTTTATCTTCATTAAAAATAACAGGGGAACTTGGCAGTAATTAGCTGAATTCTAGAATTAAATAGCCAACGGCAATTTCAGTGACTTTTCATTCCAGACCACCTTCAATAAACCTCCCAGCAGTTCTTTTGTCACAAAAGCCCACGTGCAGTGCTGTGTAAATAACACTGAGTTCCAGAATAATCGGTGAGTTTATGAAGCAGAGAAAAATAATTCTTACACTGGGAGGCTGGATTTAACAAGTATATAGTTTAGGAAGAAGTTTTGTCCAAAATTCTGGTGTTTAAGGGCACGCTGGAAAAGACAACTAGCTATAGGAGTATGTAGAGTGTCATGAGTGAGACCAGAAGCCTCTCTCTAGTTCCAAGTCCACGGCCTGACTTGAGCTCTGTTGCTTCAGTCGTAGAGATGTCCACCCACTTCAGCATATGCTGCCAAGCCAGTTACAGTTTGTACAGTCAGACGTTTCAGACGATAAACTAAAGATAGTTCGCTGACTTGGATTACTGTCAGAAGAATTGTGCTGTCAGCCACAGCTTCTGAAACCTCCCTGCATAGCTGGAGAGTAAGTGGAAAACAAAACAAAAAAGGCCTGGGAAGCAACATGAACAAACTCAAGTCACTTCTGACAAAGGTCAGCATTACCAATGCTTTTTCTTTTTCAAATTAATCCTCCGTCAGATGCTTATAATTCCCAGAACTGTTAATGACAATTAATTTTAACAAAAATGCAAAAAAAAAAAAACACCACCATCATACTATCTTTTCTTTAGAAGGCTATTGTAAAAATTCAGTGAAAACCATATTCATCCAATGTATTCCCTTTTGCTTAAGGCAAAAGGTGATGTTAATGTAGGGATCTTCTCCACTGGTTCCGAATGAAGAAAACAGAACCAGACAAGTGGGCCGACATGCTACATGCCGGTGGCCATACACCACCTTGAATAATCTGTATTGAAGTTACTGCTAAAACTGCCTTTGTTGTAAAATAAAGGACAGCTAGTGAAGTTCCTGGCACAGGTCACAAAGCAGAGCTGATGACAACCTTCCTCTTCATTAAAACAAGCTGTAAGGATTGTGACACAACAGCTCCCGAAGAACTCCGAGGTTATAGAAAAATCAGCTGCTGGAGTTTAAGTAGAAATTACTAAACATGTAAATGCAAGCAATAAAATGATAGGGATTAGAAAGAAACTGTAAAGACCAGCGAGTAGTTTTACTGAGGATAACTTTAACTTAATAGCCTATAATTAAGTTTGTTTTCAGTCACTGATGTTTGTGAAGTACAACAAATACCTCCTAGGGCTACCTTCACAGACGGTGGCCTTGTAACATGCAAACTGTGCATTTTACAGAATATGTTAAATGAATGTTCTGAGTGTACAGGTTAAGCTGAGTTAGTTCCCTTTATGAAGTCTGCTACTACGTAGCTTTTCTTGCCTGTCTTAAATATGCAAACGTGTTTTTAAAAGACAGCATTAATGGATATATCATTTAATCAATGTATACTTACTTGCATTTCTTAATGTAAAGTTCCCTGTAAGTTTCTGTTTTACCAAAAGACACGATGTGCATTTTTACAGTTCCATTCAGCTTGCCTATACTGTCAATTTAAGATGAAAGAGAATGCTGAACTGCTGAATTACTTTGTAATTACACCCCTAAAACTCAGCAGCATGAGGAATCTAACTCCTGTGCCTGTAATGACTGAAAATCCTGAGTTGGGAGGGAAACACAAGGATCCTTGAGTCCAAACCCTGGCTTCAAACAGGACCACCCAAAAACCAGACCCTACGTCTGACAGCACAGTCCCAAAGCTTATTCAGCTCCAGCAGGCCTGGTGCTGTGACCACTGCCCTGGGGAGCCTGTCCCAGTGCCTTCTGGCAGTATTACAGAGCTATCAGTCATTCCGTAGGTCACTAAACGTTTACCTTCTACCTCTTCATTTGTCCTGCTGTTGACGCTGCCCAACTCCTCAAAATTCAGGCAAGGAAAGACATGAATATAATTCTTCTCTTTTCCACACTGGCCCTTTACATGTTTTGCTAATGTACCTCATATTTTAGTTACATATACCACAGAAACACCTTCAGATCAAACTGAATGGAACTACTGCAGGGAGATTTTCACACAAATACTGAAAGACAGACGCTACATCCTAAGCAAACATTAAGAGCATGCAGAGGTACTATATGGAACAGTTCCTGCACTCTGTGAAAAGGGATGTGGGCAAGGTATTTCATAACATGGATCTCAGTTTACCCACAAATACCATCCCAGACCAATTCTGGGTTGCATTTCTCCAGCTATGTGTAAGGACTACTTCTGTAGTTGCACTCCCCCTGAACTCTAGAAGACATCGTGTCTTGCTACCTCATCCTTCTCGCACACTAGAAATATCCCCTCCAGGCGAAGCACCACTCTGCTGGAGACATCTTTAAAATGGCACATATCTTTTCTTTGAAAACATAAATAAGTAAAAACTCCATTAGGTAAGACATTGCACCAATTGATAAGCAATTGGTAACTCCACATGGGTGTAGACAGGAAGGAAAACAGCACTTCATAATGCTTGTATGTCATTACAGATCAACGTTTTTATAGCCAAAAGATTCACTGTAGATGTCAAAAACATCTGCTTTCCATGGAATTTAGATTTAATCTAAAACATTACAAAGAAATACTCTTTCCTACCATCAGTAGGAAATACAGTGTTTTGTAGCATTACCTTAATGTATATTAAAATAGCTGAAAAATTGGATTAGCTCCCCAAAAGGTAATTAATTTAATTTCATGCATTAAAAGCACAGTGTGCGCTCCAAAGAAAGCTTGAAGCAGGAAACTGGCTAGGAAACACAACCGTAAGTGCAACAGACAATCAAAAAATTGGTTCTGTTCAGTTTTGGCAAAATTGTACTTTAACTTTCTATTAAAAAACTGTAATCACTTCACTATTATTCCAGTAACAATGCAGTAAAACAACCTCACTGAAACATAATTTCTAAGAAGCTAGTTATCTACATTTTTAATGTATGCTTAATCTTTTCTTCAATTAGTGCTCTATTTCTTCCAAAATATTAAGAGAAATAGTAAAACCGTACCTCATATAAATAGTCTGTTGCGTGATACTTTAAAGCTGTGAACATTTTTCTTGTTTTGTGATGCTTTCAATGCTTCAGTTGTCTAAAACAAATATAGAAGATTGGTTAAAAAGCTCTTATACCAAAGTGTTGAAAGAGAACGTTGGAATTAAGGTTCGACTAGAATAGCTTCCTTGACACTTCCAAAGACACTTGATTTTAACCCAAAAAAGCTGGACTTTTTTCTTCTTTTTTTTTTTTTCTTTTAAGCTATGCCTCTTGCTGTGTGTGCATCTCACAGAAAACCTTACAACCCTTTAAGTGAATGTCAGCAGTACAGATTCTCTCCCCTAGCCAATAATTATGAGAACTGAAATGATTCTACTATTTTTTATTTTTTTTTTGATTTTAATTAAAAGAATGTATTTCACCTATCTAAATTGCTAACTTTTTGTCGATTTCTGTAAATATGAGAGGACTGTTTTTCCCTCGTTCCGTTTTACAAGTGCAAATCATATGGGCTAGCTCTGAGCTGATGGAACAGCAGAGCTCTAGATTAAACAAAAGTAAGATAAGTCTATCCAAAAAGTGTATGATGTAAATGAAACATAGCAAACATGAATTGTAAGGCCACGAAGGAAACCTGGGATGCAAAGTTGCCAGTAGCTGTGGTATTAGGCTAAAATTGCCTTGGTAACAGTGTCAGAAATAGCAAATTTGGGTATGGATATAACAGAATTGGGAGCAATGAGGAAAAAGCAATTAAGGACTGGCTGCTTACTTGAAGGTCAGTCAGGACAGAGAAAAGAAGAGCAGGAAAAGCAAAAGGCTGGCTACTGCTGTTAATACTAACAGCAGGACATGGCGTGGAAGTGCAGCTTTGTATTACTAACGTGTATCACTTACTAAGACGTCTTTATAGCCATATAACCGCGCATCAACTAAATGCTAAGCCACAGGATTACGACTATCACTTGCAGGGACTGTGAATTAATGCGAATTAAAGTAGGAGAGCGCATAACAGCCTGTTAATTTTAGTTATGACTGGTTTAAGGGCGTGCCAACCACCCCACACCATAACCATGCTGTATGGCTATGCATGGGCATGCTGTTAAGTCGCTGATTTGGACAGAAAAAAAGCAGGCCGTAGTCTGTGAGGGCGCGAGGAACTCTAAACTTATTTAAAACCTCGTAAAATGTCTAAGAGAAATAATAAAGCTGCCGGAGAACACAGCGCTGCTTTGCTGCCCCCTCCCCTCAGGGATCCCCTCAGGGACCCCCTCAGAGCTCGCCTCAGGAGGCAGCCCGGGCTGGCTGTGGCGAAGCCCCGCCCCCTGCTGCGCGGGAAGCGCGCCTCGCGCCTCTGATTGGCTGCTGGCGGGGGAGGCCCCGCCCCGCCGGCCGCCAACGGTCTGGCCCTGGCGGCCGTGCCTACGTGCGGCGGGGCGCGTGCCCGCGCCGGTGCTGGGGGCGGGAGCTGTGTGAGGGGGAACCGCAGGGAGCATCGAGTCCAGCTCCTGGGCGCCCAGAGGAACACCAAAAATAAAATAATAAATTAAAAAATTAGTGTGTCTGACTGCACTGTCCAAACACTTGTTGATCTCTGGCAGCTCGGTGCTGTGCCCACTGCCCTGGGCAGCCTGTCCCAGTGCCCGACCCCCTCTGGGTGCAGACCCTGTCCCTAACCCCCATCCTGACCCTCCCCTGTCCCAGCTCCATGCCGTCCCCTCGGGTCCTGTCGCTGTCCCCAGAGAGCAGAGCTCAGCGCCTGCCCCTCCGCTCCCCTCCTGAGGGAGCTGCAGGCCGCCATCAGGCCTACCCTTGGCCTCCTGCAGGCTGAACCTTCCCAGTGACTCCAGGGGCTCCTCACACGTCTTCCCCTCCAGACCCCTCACCATATTTTCCACGCTGGGGGAACTTGGGGTGATGACTCCGAGAGGAGCTGTACAGAGGGTGGGGTGGAGTGGAGACACCGTGGACAGGCTCTGTGATAAGATGGGAACATGATTGTGCTTGTGCACACTGGAACTGATAAGCTGCACATTTACAACCCCGAGGCAACGGCCTGTCATGGTTTTGACAAAATGCCGTCCTTCTGGTGAACTTTGCCTGTTGTAATATCATGATAATATCAAAACATACCTCCATCCCAAAGGATATACCCACCATTCCCATCTCCAAAGTGTAACCACACCTCATTGAGCTTGCACTTTTTTTCTAGTCAATACTTCTAAAAGCAACGTGAGAACATTTCACAGCAGTCGTAACAAAGATACGAATGTCTAGAGTTACTCAAGCTCCACCTAAAAGATAGAAAATAATATAAATTAGCTTAAGGGAGAGAGGCTGTTAGGGATGATACCATCATGTAATGAAAGATACTTTCTGACTTCTGGGATCAGTCAATGGGCTGAGCCTCTCTTCCCCCCCATTGGGACGCCTTTGGGTAAGATTCGGACACTTGATTATGCCAAGTGCCTCCCCACGAAACCTAGAAACCTCTATAGCGTCGTTTTATACATTTTAACACATTTATAGCCAGGCTGTATGACTCATACTTTTGGTGTTTGCACATGCTTTGCAGACAGTGAATTTATCACTGGCAATCCAAAGAACCCATGTATCTGTTGCTCCAAGGGGTCAGAAGCAGGCTGTCCCTAATCTATGTGAAAGAAAAGCTCCTGATTCACGTTCTTGGGAGGAGCAGATTGGAAAACTTGTGGTCTTAAAAAGCAGCGATGAAAATACTTTGAATGTGATAAATATAACTAAGTAACTTTCATCTTATGTCTGCTGGTAGCAGCTTGTATGGGAGAAGAAGCTAAGGAAACAAACAAAAATAATAATGTTCGTGTTTAAAGTGATATTTTGTAAATTTACACTTCTGCTGATCTACTGTCTGTTGCCTTGGGAATAGAAACAGTAGGAAGTCGGAATTTAATATCCAGAAATGCTTCCATTTCATATGCTCAGCAAGCATGTGAAATACGAGTTTCTACAAATAGCTGACGACTTTGAGGGAAAGGCTTTCTTTTTGCTTTTAATTGTCTGACTAAATTGCTCTGCAGCCTTCGGGCTGACATCTGTTGAAGAAATTGAGTTTCACAGCAGCCACTCAAGCATTTAATGTCTCTTGTGGTCAGGGGTCAGACAATTCCCTGGATTGGCAGAAAGCTGAAGGCTTGCTGCAAGAATCACCCCATTGCCCCCTCACCTCCCATATTTTTCACAAGTCCCAGCTGCAATTATCTGCTTGCTGGAATGGTAACTTCTTACCATGGTTGTCACCAGCAGGGCCGTGACGTTGCATGTCCTTGCCTCCTCCTGTTACCTGAGAAGTGGAGGTGAGCCACAAGTGCAGAAACTCCAGTAATGCTGCAGCAGATGCCATTACACTACTCTCAGGGAGCCCAGGAAACATGGTTCCTCCAAAAACTCTGTAATTGAGTGCTTTGTGGGTATAGATCTCTTTGGGAAAAATAAAACACTTTTCACTCTCTTTTTAAGAGCTATACTAGTGTCTCTACTTCACAAAGAGCAAAAAAGTTAAGTAAAAAAATATATGGACAGATGATGTCTTTTTCGCCAAGAAATACTGTGTTTGTTAGTTAGTTAGTTTTCATCTGAGAGCACGTCTTTAGCCTAGCATTCACATCAAGTTTTTCCAAATGCAGGTACGTTGCAGATGTTTCCCAAGTTGTTTCTCCCATTCGCAGAAACTGTACTGCAAAGAGCACATGGCTCCTTAAGGAGTAATGGCTCCTGCATCAGAAAATTACTACCTTTGGAAAACTGCTGTGAGGCCTGCGGAGTGAAGGGTAGACTGAATGCAGTTGGAGTCTTCTAGCTGTTGCAGTTATAAGGTCCTGCTGGAGATGGAAGGGAAGAGTACTCTGTAGCCCCTACCCAGAGCAGGTCCTATGAAAAGTGCAAGTGGCAGTACTTGACCGATATCTCAGTATTCATATTTTTTAGAATATTTTATATTCTAGTATGCCAGAAGGCATTTTTTTTTTTTTTTTTTTTTTTTTTTCAGAAAAATCCTTTGGCCAAATAGGAATAGTACACAAAATACAGGAACTTCAAAAAAATGTATTTCGGAAGTGCTGCTCTTCCAGCTGGTAGACAGAGAAATATATTTTTTTTACCCCAAACCAGGAAATGAAAGAACAGCATATTATTCTTACACTGTTAAATCAAGAACCCTCTCATCACATGTAGCTCTGGAGACTTCTGAAGAAGTCTCCAAAGTCTCCTGAAGAAGTCTCCAGTTTAAGCCAAAATTATTTGTGGAATGTTTTGATTCTAACGTGCAGAGAAATGGGTAACTGATCAGTGCATTACTGGAGAGAAATGCCCCTCAGCAGCAAAGCCCTTGAAGTACCTGGGAAATGTAAAAGTGATGACAGTCAGTGGTTGGATCAAGTCCTGCCTCATCAAATTGTCACGGAATGGCTGAGGTTGGAAGGGACTTTAAAGTTCATCCAGTTCCAACCCCGCTGCCATAGGCAGGGATGTCGCCCACCAGATCAGGCTGCTCAGGGCCTTGTCCAGCCTGGCCTTGAACACCTCCAGTCACCACATCGCAGAAGGCCAGCAGACTGGTCACACACAATTTACCCTTACCATTTACCATGGTAAAGCCATGCTGGCTGTCCTAGATCCCCTCCTTGTCCTGCATGCACCTTGATATTGCTTCCAGGAGGATTTTTCCCATGATCTTGCCAGGCACAGAGGTGAGGCTCACTGGTCTGTAGTTCCCTTCCTACTCTTTTTAAAAATAGGAGTGATATTTCCCTTTTTCCAGTCACCGGAGCTTCACCTGACTGCCAGGTCTTTCCAAATAAGATGGAGAGAGGCTTGGCAGCTACACCAGCCGAGCACACACTTGCCAAATTACACACATTATGCCACTGCATAATATATGGCCTGCATCTGCTCCAAGAAACAAGGCAGCAGCACATGCTGTGAGGAGGTGAAGGTGCAAGTGAATGCACGTGCACGTGGAGGTAAAGATGTCCCATGAAGACTATGCTGTGTGTCTGTACAAGCAACTCCTAAACAGGTGGTTGGAGACTGTTTGGCTGATAGAATCCAGTAAGTGGCATACTAGGAATACCAGTACTGGTATGAGAGAGATCAATACCAGCTCACTAACCCAGACAAAGCCTGCGTCCATGAAGGAGGACTTCAGGGAATATGTGAAATCAAAGTGATAGCCTGGGCACTCACTGGGCAAACACATTTTTCCTGATAAGCCAACATCCTGCATCTTAGTTTGTGCCCTCGTGAGGGGTGCTGAGAATTACGTGGAAGAGATAGATGGCAGCTAGCAGTATTGATCTGGGTACGGAGCATGGGGAGAAACAGATCATTAAGGTGAAACAGATCAGGTGCTTGTGTTTCTTGTCCTCATCTTTGTCAGCAGGGCTTTTTTTTTTTTTTTTTTATATTGCAAGAAATGGTCATGAGATGTTTAGTTTTAGTTCTCACCTGCCCTGTGCCTTCTCCTAAGCACCCATAAAAGTGTTTATTGAACTCCAGAAAGACATTTTTGAATAGATACTGGAGGGCTGGGCACAAGATTACTGTGAATGAAGTCATAATCTTGACTATAGTTCATTGTTCTTCAGAAAATAGTGCATCATGAGCTGGATCATAGCTGGTACCATTCACTGTTATATTATATAAGCTGCACCAACTCATTTTAATTGAGAATTTGGCCGTGAACCTTTACGTCTTCATTTCTTTTCTCATTTCATTCTGTGCTAGTCATAAAAATCACAACTGAATGTAAAAATATCACTAAGGAAAGAAAGAAGTAGACATATAAAGAAGTACTTGTGATTTGGAGAAAATAAATACTTGGCTACATATTGCTTTGAAAACAGAAAAGATTGAATACGTATGAATACGTGCTTTGTTTTATTTATTCATTTATTTTTATTTTTACTAGAGGGATCAATTCACTCTCTTTCAGAGGATTTATCTCATCAGGTAACACATAATGGAGTTAGGCCTGATTTGTTCTCTCAGAATTTATATTCCTCCACTGTGAGTTGTTCAAAACCTCCATAGAGATGTAAATGGTACTAATATTTTCCATTTTATTCATCAAGAATTTTTACAAGCCAGCTTAAATGAACAAAACAAACGTAGAGTTTGAAGACAGCATGATGAGATCAGACATCCAGAGACACAAGACACAGAGATAAAAGATAGCTACACAGTATACTGAATAAAATACTTAAGTGTACCACAGTCATCAATTCAGAAGTGTAGCTTCGTGTAATGTCTTCTAATCAACTTGCTGCTTTGCATCAGTGGCTGCATTGTGACATGCAGTTATATCCGTATGGAGAACGAGTGTTGAAAGAGACGGGCTTTTCTGCCTCAGCCTTCAGTGGAGGGCTGGACAATTCTGTGAAGGATGCGAAAAAAACAGTTTCAGAGAGAAAAGTATGGGGGCCGGCGGTGCAGCTGTGTAGTGTGTCCCTGGGTCCTGCGTTGGCTAGTACCTCACCTGTGATGGTCAGGTACTGAAAAGACAGAGATATAAAGAAACTGAACAGAATATATTGCTGTTTGGTTTGCCGAAATACACATTTTGTGTAAATGGGGTGGGATGTAGAGGCTATGGATGAGTGAGCCTTAGCCTTCCAGGAGGTCTCCAGACCAACACCCTGCTCTAGCAGGCTCAGATGTGAGATCAGGTGAGCTTGCTCAGGGATTTACCCAGTGGAGGTTTGGAAATCGCCAGGGATGGAGGTGGGATAACCTCTCTGTGTTCTAGCTCCATTGCCTAGCTGTCTTTGCAGGCAAAAACTTTTCCTTCCCTGCAGTCTGAACCTCTGTTGTTTGAGCCTATGCCTGCTGTTTCTACCCCGTATGTTGCTGGCCCCTGCTCAGCTCACCACCTGCTGGGTCTCAGGAGCTGCTCCGTGGGCTTTTGTCCTGGCTGCATCTCCTGGGGTTGCTGTCAGACCACTCCACCTGCTTGCTCAGAGCCCTCTGGACAGCAGCCCAGCCCTCGTGGGTATTGACTGGTCCCCGTAACTCGATGGCATCTTCACGTGTGGTGTAATTGCACCCCCTTGCCTTGTTCAGGTCACTGATAGAGGTCTGAAACAGGACGGCTTGCAGCACAGATCCTTGGGGTACCCAACTTGTTACCTGCCTCCAGGCTGAATATGACCCATCCACCACCACCTTCCGAGTCTGGTCATCCAAGGAGTTTTTACCCATCTGCTCATTCACCCATTCAAACTAAAGCTCTCCTTTTCAAACTACAGGTCCAGACTTTTGGTTTGTTTTGTTTCTTTTCGCCACAGAGGAGCATCAACATCCACTTACGTCAAATTTCTTTTTGATGAGTGTTGTAAAAGAAGAACAGGACAAGCAAACGGTCAGTTTGTTTTGTTTATTCATTCATTTATTTATTTATTTTCCCCCAAGGACTATCAAATCAAATAATTATGCAGAGTTGTGCAGACTAATAAATAAATGACTACTGTCTGCTCTTGACCTAGGAAACTTTTAGACCAACTTACTCCTATCCATTGTCGGCTCTGTTCTTAGGCTATCCATTGCAAGATCGTGAGTGTTGTTGGTAGCAGCATTCTGTCTCAGACTTGTAAATATTCTTATATAAATATGATCAGTTGTGTAAGTTTTTAGAGGTGGAACAGCACCTGGGAAAATATTGTTTATATATATATATGCTCATTTAGCAGAAGAAAAACAGGCAGGAAAAACAACTGATATGAATGAACAGATGCAGCTCCTTCAAATGCCTCTGTAGTGGTCTAATTGCCTCCCACATCCTACTTAGGACCGGCTCTGTAAATTAGACAACTGAGTCCTTGTTGAGCTGTGTTTCCTTGTGAGTGCAGCAATTAAATTAATTGCGAGGTAAAACACCGCTCTGTTCAGGAGGAGGAATGAAGAAGAAAAGGAGGAGACCTTAGAATCATGACCCATTGCTCTGTGTCACAGCATCTCGAAAGTGGTGAGAATCACAGGTAAACATCTATTTCACAGTGAAGCCTGCTCAGAGCCTCAGCCCTGACATCCTGCTGTTTTTCTTTTCACTCCAAACCCCTCTGCCTTCAGTGGAAGTGCCTTTTTTTCTTAGCAGGAGGGTGACTCAGAGTGCTGCACCACCTGACCCATGACTGCCTGAGCAGCCCCTGGGTGTAGTCCCACTGCCTTGTGACTGTGTGAAGCTGTTTGCATCAGTGAGATCAGTGAGCTTGAATCACTTGATTCACGTGAGTTAAGGGCTTCTGAGCTGTGTATGACTCCTTCACTGGACTGCAAAGGGAGAAAATGGTGCCAATGTGTATTCGGTTCCACTTAAGGGAACCTGAGCTCATCACAGGTGAGTGTCTGAATGCAAAGCCACTCACAGCTTTAATATATGAGTACGGTGTCACCGTTGCTTTCACAGGTCTACTTGCAAAAAGTCAGTGAAATCAGTGTTCCTACTGAATTTTAAATGCCAGTTGGTTCGAGGCCCCTAGCTGCTTTGTAAATTCACAGAATTAATGGGAAGAATTTGAAGCAGATATCTTAACAGCAAACTGTGATACTATTTTTTTTTCAAATGCTGTAGGGAATGCATCAGAAAACAAGGTATTTATAGGTCTTCTGGTGTGATTTTGTAAAAATGGAATTAAACAGCATATGGTACAAATCATAAAGTAGACATGCGGGTTAGAGTAAAGCACTGAAGAGATTGCTAATCAGTTTTGATTGAGAGTTAAATCAGATAACAGGAAAACAAATTTAAAATAAACTAAATCATGTTGAGCTATGCGGGTGGCCATCCCTTTCCTGTGGCTCTGTGAAAAAGCTGAGAGTCTGAGAAATTACAGGTCATTACAGATACAAAAAGGGTAATAATACATATGCAGCTGGCCATCCGTCATCAGTGGACACAGCAACAAGATGACTACATAAAAAATGACAGAAATGAGAAACACCATGCTTAAAAAAAGCAAAAAACAGATTTCAGTGGGAGCAAGACTAACAGGGTCGGGGAGGTAAAGGCAAGGCAGTAAATGAGGGAGTATTTGAAGCTGTCTTCAAAACATGGGTAAGGCAGACAACATAACCTTCATCTTGCTTCTTCTTCTACTAAGAATTAATTTTTTTTTCTTCCAATCTTGCTTTTTTTTTGTTTGTTTTTGTTTTTGAGAAATGTTGATCTTTATTGACCAGGATCCTTTAATTAATTAATTAATTAATTGTTTTCAGATCATTTTCAACTAAACACAGTTGGTTTACTATGTTTGGCATTCTTTTTTCCCAGCCAGTAGAAAATATTTATAGGGACATTATTTAAATAAATAGATTCAAGTGAATCTGATTGTTTAGATTCTTTACATTTGGATCTGTTTTATTTTGCTTGTAAATCGTAAGCAATACTTTTTAAAAAGTGTGACTCGGATTTTCTTATCTCAGTGTCTATTTTGGTTAAAACTGAATTTCAATAAATTGTACAAGAGCTTTTTGCTTTTTTTTTTCATTTTTTTCTTATGCAAAATAACTTACCATTTGAATTTTACATGTTAAAATAGGGACTTATTGTGAAATGGAGTGGTCTTCTACAGTTACTAAGTTCTTCAAAGTATGAGAACTAGTAACATTCATATCTAGTCTTAAGTCATTATTTGCAACAGGAAAAAATAATTCTGCTCTTTGAAATCCTTAGTTTTGTAGGAGCTGCTCACTGTTCTGTGGTAGCTGAAGAAACTGGAAAGAAGAAACCTTTCTCTGTGCTCCACACAGGCTGTTGATGGCAGGAGCTGTCTTTGCATTTCACTGCAATTTTCACTGCATGTGTTTGCCAAGTAATACTCCTTCACTTGCTGTATTTTTTGATCACCTCAGTACCGAGGTGCCTAATGTGCTGAATTTTATTTAACCTAAACCACATTAATATTAAATTCAGATCTTGATGCACATCACCACCATGATAAGTTGTGTATTAATTAAATACATTCCTTGGGAAGAAAAGACATTAGATAAAATCTCCACCAGAACAAAGACATTGATTTCTCCATATGTTGTTAGCCACTTAAACGGTCAAACTGGTAAGGCCACTCAAACTTTCCAATCTTTCTTTCCCAAACGAGAATCTCTTTGTGCATTTGTTTAACCAATTTAACCACAGTTGTATTGTACTTTATGTTAAACTATATTATTTAACTCACCATCCCTTTATTAAAAAAAGGGCACTTTTTGTTGATTATTAGCATATACCCAACAGTCATTAAGCATTTACATTTTTCTTTCATGTGTAAAGTCTTTACAAACCAAACTTGCAGACACAGGCTATAAGGAAAGAATACACGAAAATAAGACTCTTTCTCTTCATTGCAGTGGTTTCTGAATACCACTTCTTTGATTAATATTTACAGTTGTTGGTTCACCTCTAGGCACCTGGATGTAAAGGCAGTTGTGTGGAAAAAGCTGTCCAGAGGATAAATGAGATCCTTAAGACACTTGTCCAGCTGACCATTGATTAAGTGCTTTAGAATAAACAAAGCCAGGTGGTATTCCACAATTTAATCACATAGCTCAAGTTATCTGTTGCTGGCGTGATGCATGTATGTTTACCTGGTAATGACTAACACTCTTAGATTGAAAAAACATAAAACAGGGAAAATTGTCTGTCACAACTCTTTAGGTCAGCATGCTGAGGCAGTCTTACCCAGCTAATGGTCTGAAGACTTTCCAGTGATCTGCTTTTGTAATTGACATCTCTGGAAAGCTATCTCACTCCTGACATTTTTGCTTAAAAACAAAAATGTAACTCAAGTATTTTTGCCTCTCAGCTAGGAGATACTGGCAGCAGAAGCTAACCCTACTAATCTCCGCAAGACAACCTCGATCAATGAAGGTATTCTCCAGGTAGAAACAAAATCCATATAAATGTGCATGGTGAAGTGGCATTCTAGAAGGCAATTTTTTTTTTTTTTTTTTTCCTTAACAATCTCAATGGAAATGATTTTTGCTTCCCCCCCTTCCCCCCCCCCCCCCCACCGTCATTTAATAAATTTATATGTCTGCTTCTATTGCAAAGTCTTTTATCTTAGAAGAATAGTGCTTTGTTATTCTGAAATCTCTTGCCATTTTTACCTTTTGTTAGGCTTATTTCAGCAGTTGCCTAGGTAATGTCCACTGCTGGTAGTCCTACTTCAGTACTACGACATATGCTAAATTCTGGCAGCCAATAGAATATGCTAAAATGTCTGTTTGAGACATCAGCCTCCGAGTCAGCTGGCAGTCAGAGATTAGGACAACATCATATAAATCTGACACCTTTCCTGTTTCAGTGACTTATTTTTGCAATACTGAGCTTTTAACATTTGAGTTACAGTGATCCCGCTACTTAATGCACAACTCTGAAAGGGCTTTGTAGTTGACATATAGTCTAACAAATTAAAAAAAAAAAAGAAAAAAAAAGAAAAGAAAAGTATTTACCCATGTCTTATATTACAGATGTATTAAAAGTTTGGAATACAATTATAAGCACAAGGGGGTGAATGAATCTAGGTGTTGATATCCAAGCATCTTTCATTAAAAATTCTTTTTTTTTCCTTTTTTTTTTTTTTTCTTCTTCAAACTAAATCGACTGATGCAGTCATTGCAGCACAAAAATCTCAGTCTATTCAGAACAATGCAATCTCTTTATACTTGCACCCTCTGGAGGTCGCTGAGGAATGGCTTTTCGTAGGCCTTCAGCAGCACCTCTAAGGAGTGACTACTGCATTTCCTGGACTTGTCATCTCGTAGGCATGCTGGCTTTCATTAACTTGTTATGCAGCTGGTAGTCCTTTCCTCCTGATTTTACAGTGATCATACTTAGTTCTTTTCTGCAGTTTCCCTTCTGATTTATAGAAATACCCATGTTGTTGTAATGCTAATGGAGGCACCATGATGGCATGGTAACTACATTTCAGCATACACGTTTTACTTTTCTTTTTACTTTTTACTTTTTTCTTGCTTATTTGCAACTAACTTAAAAGATAGAGATAAAACAAGGACTTGTGTGTCCTTCCCCACAGAATGCATACTGCACAATTCATCCAATTATGAAAATGAACCAGTTTATCCTTTTCTAAGATATATTGTTGTATCTCTATATGTTAGCCTGTGTATTTATGGCATTCTCCTTTCAAGAGTAGGGAGGAGAGACGTGAAAAGGGTTGGCCAAACTTAGTACCAGATACATTTTCTTTTAAACTTAGCAAGGATCATCTCATGCAATATAAAAGCTTAAAAATGATCCATTGTGACTGGAGAACTGATTAAGATGGTAGTCTGGTTTATACTAGGCTGTAATGTCATTTCCCTAATGATGAAATATTTTGCTCTGGAAAACCACCACTGTAACTCATTGTCCAAACGAAAAGAACAGTGATTTTAAACATTGAATATCCTTACTCCTAGAGAAACTTAAATTATTTTAGAGTTGTGATTCACTGAGGAAATTGGAAGAGTTCAGGTGATGGACAAGAGCTGTGGAGTCTCTGGATTTTTACAGTCTCACCTACTGCAGTTGCAGCAGCTATATAATCTACCTCTAAAATTAATGCCTCTGTGTGAAGAAATACATCTCCATGAGATTATGTTTATCTTTCAAGTAATCATAATCTCTATTTTAAAATTTGTCATGGATTGTTAAATTGGCCTTCATTTTGCAACACGGCTCACACCTATAGTATTATTTCAGTGTTTACTTTGTAATAGCTACTTTGAAATGGATAATATCAGAGTTGATCTTATCATGCGCTAGATTGTTTTAGTCACTGCCTCTTGTCATAACATCTCACCCAGAATAGCTGAATTTCATCATAACAATGATAATAGTAGCCTTTGCATGAAGTTCCTGCGTATTGGCAGGAAATCACTTCACTGGCAAACAGCTTCATGAGGGAGAGAAACACAAAGATCCTTCTTTCAAGCAAGATACCCAAAGACTGCACAGGAAAACAAAGATATTAAATATATCTGGTAGTAAGTGGAATGCTGTTCAACCACAAGTAAGAACAAATGCTAAATAATATTTTTATTTATGAATCAGAATAATGAGAAAAGCTATAAAACTCTATATTCACTTTAACTTCAGGAAAAAGTAATTGGAAAATAATTGATAAGGCTAGAAATGATAAAGGGAGGAAAATTAGAAAAAAAAAAAAAAACAACACAACAACAACAAAACTTGATGAAGCAGGACATTGGAGCTATTATCTAGTTAGAGTGGATGAAAAATTAAGAAACTTTGTGGTTGTATTCATTCACCAGCAGGATTTGTAGGAAAATACACATCTAAGTAAAGCAAACTCTTCAGTGTTTGCCGAAGAGGTTTTGTGAAAAAGCTGCTGTGGACGTAACTGTGCTCCACTAGGGGCTGTTATTGTCACACATCTAGGTGTACAGCTTCCACTTGCAAGAATAAAGTGTAGGCAGAAAAAACACTGCAGGGAGTGAAACAGAAGAGCCTCAGCCCTCCATGTGCCTCCCAAGCAAGGGAGTGCCTTCCCAAGAAAAGAGGAAGCTCAAAAGGGGAATCTGCTTTGGCCATATTCTCTGAAATATAAGTGCAATGGTTTTATTTTTTTTTAATTTTATTTTATTATTTTATTTTTTTTAGTGTATTTTCTTTGCTGTTTGAGGTATTTGCTTCCAAATCAGAAAGAAATGGACATCATTGACAACTAGATCATTGTTGCTCCAACAGAAACTTTGTGAACTTCAACATTTTTGTTCTTACTTTTCATGACCACTGCAAACTATTGTCATCTATGAAAAACTGTCTGTAGGATATGTGGTTGTTCGCTTATAACACTAAAGATTTTTGCATTGTTTCTGCAGACTATTGAGGAGGACGTATCAGGTCATATTTTTAAATAATTCTTTTGGTACGAAAAATATTTCTGTCATGGGTGTCTCAACTAAGCCCTGAAAGAAGTTCAAATAATCAAATAGTGCCACTCTAATACTGAAAATGCTTTCTAAAGTACATCTGTAAACTTCATCTTATACTAGCAGAGGATGACTCCAGTCCTGAGCCATCTACATGGTGGAGGAGACCCACTGGAAAGTCACTAAACCTGTGAAGATTTCCTAAACCCAGACATCCTTGGAGACACATAAAGTCATTATTAATATGAAATAAGAGGTTTTAATCCATTGATTTGTTTAAAATTGGAGTTTTATTATGGTTCATTTTACAAATTGGACTAGGACGTTCTGTGGGATGGTGATGAGGTATTGTAACATGCCACAGTTACGCTAACTATGGAAACTTGGTGAAAAGTAAAGCACTACCTCAGAGAATATTTACATTTTTGCTAAGTGAGACTAAGTATTTCTGCTGACACAAATGTGGTTTCAGAGAAAGCCTCAGGGGAAAACAGCTGGATTTATTTTAAATTCTCAGTGAGGTCATATGGCAGGAACAGGTTGAGCTTTTGAGATTTGCAGATAAGGGTGGTCATTACTTAAATACTTCAGTTTGCTCACTAAGCTAACTTATGAAACACAGAAGACAGCATGAACAGCTTCAGAGACGCCTCTCCCACAGTTCAAAGACCACCTTATAAACTGGTGTTCTCTCTCTCTCTGGCAAATCTCTATTTCACAGACTTTTTTTAATGCATCTCTTGTCTTTTGAGGTGTGTTACCTGTGATACATACTTTTACCCTTTGCCTTCACTGGTCTTTTTTCCATCAAAGCTTAATTTCGTTCTGTTGCCATACACATGCAGTACACGGATAAAAAACAATTTTAATTAACAGTTTTAATCTTGGAACCAAAGGCCAACTCTGACGCATCTGTTGTTGCCATAAAGACACTGGTATGAATATTGTGATTGTTTTGCAGCCTTCTTGTGATAGCTCATGGGACATTGTTTTCATATCTGTGGAGCTGGCATGGGTATGTATCTTCATGTGATAGCTTGCAAGGATATTGTAAAGCTTAGAAGAGGAAGGCGTAGAGTGTTAGAAATTGTATAGTCTTAGGAAAGAGCTTAGCCTTAATTTATGTAATTGTTCTCTCTTGTGACTCAACAGGCATCCAAAACAGGAGCATTCCTACACTGAAGATGCTACAGAAGCCTCAGTGCCTCAGGCAGGTAATACAAGCAGTGTCAACTTTGTTATAAATTTTGGGTGGGCTTTAAGATTTCATGCTGAGAGAAGATTTTCCCTATAGCACTCTTCTTTGAATCATCCTGTTCAAAACCGTGTTCAAGCAGTATATGGAGAAAAAAATCAGACCAGCTGTTTACAAGTAATCTTTACAACAGAATCATGTGCATGTATTTAATTTTAAAATCTTAAATCTTGGTGCCATATCCCAGGCACAGTATACGTTGCCATAAAACTTTCTTTGGAAATGCTCACGAGCATCTCAAACTGCTCATGTGTTAGGACATGCTGTGATTAATATAGTAGACAATTATTTGTTGATCTTCCCTTTCTCTCCACTTTGGAGGTCTGGTGGAAAACCACTTTTCAGTCAGACATCGCCCTAGCCTGTATGAGGTTTTCCTAGCTAAGAATTTAATTTCAATGGCAATTCTCTCTACCCACAGTCATTATTCTGTCACAGACAAAAAAAAATAATTCTAACATGGTAAGAGATAATCTAACTACGATTTCAACTAAGTGTCTGGAGCATCTTAATACTTTGTAATTTTGCAGCAGCTTAAAAAAAAAAAACACAACGAGTTTAGTCATTGCTGCTATGTTCTCTATTGATTGCCTGCTTCAGTATAAATTATTTGAAAAGACATTTTATTCACTTCAGGCAGGAGTGTGGTGACTAAGAACAAGGTACTAGTATACTAGCATTCTTCTGAAGGAAAAAAAAAAACAAAAAAAAAAAGCTCTATCTCTGTCACAGCTGTATAGATCAAGAAGAAAAATGAAGACACCTGGGTTAGCTTTTCATTTGCTTCTTTTGAACAACTACAGCAATATTTGATGTACCAGAGAATGCCAGGACATGTAAGGTCAGTGATATTAGTCTGAATCTGAAGTCAAAGCAGCAGAATAGGAACGACAAGCCCCCGTTGTGCTGCAAAGGTATAAAAGTTACCAAATTATGGTCTTGCCAGTGGTCATCATCCACTCTCAATTACAAGGGTGACACATACATAATTTAATTCCATGTATTTAGAGTCAGGCTCACTATATAGTCAATGATAGAGGCATGCTCTGTATTTCAGTGTTCTGAATAGTCCTGGGGAGGAGTATCACTCTTCCTCATAGCTGCCAAAGCTATCTCCTAACTCAGGCATGTGCAAAGAGTAAGGTTAGATGAAGCTGATACTCTCAGCAGTTCTGGGTTGCATTTCTGGCTTAGAAACACCATTCTGCAGAGAGCATCTGCCATCAGTAATGGTGTCAGTTCAACACCTATCTCTGCCTCGTCATACTGGCTTGCTGTTGTCATGCTGCCATCCCTGTCTTCAGTGTCATCACAGCAGCCTCTGAAGCTTTTGCCAGGATCTTTTAGGCAACAGCTCTCTGATAAGCCAGCTTTAATGCTGACCTGAGGTTACTCAGCTGCAGCTTTCATTCTCTTTGGTTCAGTGGATATTTGTGAGTAGCTATTTATGAATTAGGATATTTGTGAATGCTGCCTCTTCGGGATGTGTCTGTGATAGGATGAAATTGCTCGTCCATCCTGGGCTGCCAGTCTCAGGTGTCTCATGAGCCGGGTGTGGAAAAGCTAAGTGCTTCAGCACTAGCCACAATATTCATTGCTGATGTGGCCAGGCTTTCCATGGCTAGTAAGATAACAAGTTTAAAGTAACACTGCTGAAAAGATCAGTTGCAAATCAGTAAAATAATCAGAAAAATAATTTTTGATGTATTTATTATACATCTCTCTGCTGAAGCAAAAACATGAAGTCCCTCTGAAAGTCATTTCAGTATTTACCTTTGATAGATAAGGGTGCAAATAAGATGCTGAGGCAAACCTGTGTGGCTTACATAAGTTACATACACTGCATTCTAATGTAAAGGCTTAGTAAAAGTCTGTTTGCTTGGTTTCTATATGATCCTTTCTATTTGTGAGGCTTACGTATTGAGATCTTTTCTAGCTGAACGTAGCCATTGTTTAGTATTTTGTCACAGTACCACTTCAGTTACGCATGGCAAGCTACGTTCACCAGGATGGAAAATAGAGACAAGGAGATGCTAACAGTGGTGGGAAGCATCATACCGCAGCAGATGAAGTTTTCATGTCTCTCCTGACCTGCTATAGTCTTCTCTAAGTGGCTTGAATGATAGAGATGTGCATTCCATCATAGAAAAGAGATAACAGTTTTGTCTGTGCAGGAACCAGAGAAAGATATTTCTGTTCTTTGAGGAAGAGAAACACCAGTGTATCTAGCCAGTGTCTGAACTTAATAGGCTTTTGTAATTATGGCTGAGCAGTTTCCCTTGATAGATTGGGTTGTCAGAGACTTTTGACAGTTCCTCAGTATGCTTTCTTACCACAGTCAGACTCAACTTCTGATCTGATCTGAAACAAAGCCAACTGTTTGATGTTCTGCAGTGTGCTGGGTTTGACAGGTATTATCTTCATCCACCTCAGAAGACAAGAAAAACAGATTACTGCCAGCTTTGCAACAGCACTGTAATTCAGGTATCATCTTAGAAATTTCCACTGTGGTTAGGAGTGACTTACAAATTGGTGAGCAGAACGAGTTAGTTTGGATATTGAATAACCCCATCTCTGCTGGGAAGATCCCCCGCTGTTCTCCATCAAGTCCTTTGGATAATAATGAGAAAACAAACAAACAAACAAACAAAAGCACAGGAGGAGAGTGATCTTTCCCTCTGCAAAAGGAGTCAGCAGCTCCCTGTGATCATTAGGACGGATGATCTTGAAGGAATAGAGCAAAGCTGTAAGGAATGAGGGAAGCAGTTGGCTCAGGAGAATGTGGTGTCCTGAAAGTTCACTCCCAAAGAACAGAGTGGCCAGAAAGCTGGAAACACTGATGTCCTTCAGAAACTGAGGCTGGAGGAGACAGGCAGGAGGAGGCTTTGAACTTTGGATGGATGTTGTATACATCCATCCAGAAGGAGGGCATCTTCAGTTGCATGAATGCATCTAGTACTAGCCAGAAAAGGTATTCAAGAGATCTTCATCTGGTCAGTGCAGACCTAGGACCCAGTATCTGGGTTCACCTCTTCTTAATGGGCAGGCTGAAGAAGGGAGCAACTGCTGCGTGGAACCCCCTGTAAGTGGAGTAAGTGTCCCGTTGGATACTGCAGTGAGACTGACATCGTGATCTCAGAGGGACTAGCAGCCTGCTGTGAATTTGTTTCAATAGGCTTAGATGGACACTGAGCGCTTCCAGAATGATGAGGTGCTGACAGCCTCCCTTGGACATTATAATCCAAAACAAATGCAGCTTGTTGTGAGGCCTGTGGGTTAATAAAACAGGCAGCACACTGAGGGCTATTTGGTTTGCGCTCTGGAACTGTGAAGTCCCTAGATATAGGGAAGGATCTTTAAAGAATACGCCTTGCAAAATGTAATTTTTATGGGGATGTAGTGAGTAAAGCTCCGTAATTAAATATTTCGAAGCTTTCTAGTGGCAGTGGTGACTCAGAGGAGAGCTCTGCTCTTCTAACAGGACAGAAGCTCTGAGGTATGGACCAGGACCAGAGCTGAGCTGTGCTCAGGAGGTGTCCATGCCTGCTGCAGGGCTGCGCTGATGGCATTTCCGCTGCACCTGGCTAACTGTCCTTCCAGCAGACAGTGGTGGTGAAAGGAAATGTTGTGGTCAGCAAGCCTGACATACACCAATAATGACAGATTAACCCTCTTTCCTTCACCTTTCACCTCCCATTAAGCGTTTCCACACCAGCCAGGTGTTTATTCCCTCCTCAGCAACAACGAATGCTGGTCACTGCTGGAGCAGGTGTGAGACTGGGCTGAATATAACAGTGTTTAGCCCAGGAATCTCACGTTTCAAAGTATCTATGGGTCTGTGGGCATTTTTGCTCTAACTTTCTTCTGACTTTAGTTAGTCATCTGTTTGGTTTCTTGTTCCACACCTGACCGAGCACAGAGGGTGGCTTTGTTTTGGACTGACATGAAAGTACCATAAAAGATTAACTACTGAAAAACTGCCCTCCATTGTTTGCTGAAGTGTAGTATCACTGAAACTGTAAATGTTAAGTAAAACATTTTCCAAATTGTGATCTTTAACAAATCTTGGTAAACACCAGTGACTCCAGTTTATGATGGTCTGTAAAATCTAAATGCAAAGGGTTCGATTTGTTCGATTTCGAAAAAAAGAAAGTTACTAATATATAGGAAATAAACTCTATAGGTACCTCACAGAAGGACAGACTGATTTGAGGAAAATGTCCAGTGGGTTCTTCTGATGTATGTGTTACTGTTGGTACCCACAAGATTTTATTAACGTGCGCCAAGTGTAGTCTGAGGGACTGGCAATTCTGACGATGTTATTTGCTCAGGAGTGAGGGGTAAAACTGAAAACATGCAGTGTGCTTTGTTTCATCTGTAAAGTGCCGTCTTCACACCTCTGATGCCAGTCCTTACCACTGGCTCCAGGCCTGACCTTGAAGGAGTTACTTCATCACGAACTGCTTTCCAGATCGTAGATCAAAAGTGTCATAATCACTGCCAAGCGTTAAGTCAGGTTTCGGCTCATGATTGGGTGATTTGGTATACTGAGGCCTTCCAAGGGTGTTCACGATTTTGTGCTGGAACTCTCCATTCCTGTCTTGGCTGCTGTGCGTAAAGGCAGATTTTTTTATATTTCAGAAATCAATGAAAGTCGTGTTGCCTGGCTTCCTGTTGAAGCATTACACTGAGAATCACAGAATCACAGACCGGTTTCAGTTGGAAGGGACCTTAAAGGATGCCTAGTTCCACCCCCCCTGCCATGGGCAGGGACACCTCTAGATCAAAGACAGACGCCCAAAGCCCCATCCACCCTGCCCTTGAACACTGCCAGGGCCTCCACAGCTTCTCTCGGCAACCTGTGCCTGTGCCTCACCACCCGGTGCCTCACCACCCACCGCTGCAGTAACTGGAGACAGGGAAAAGAGTGACAAGGTGGTTGGAGCCACTTCATGGAGCTGTCAGTATGGTTGGAACAGCTCATACACAGACTCCGTACCAATCCTCTGTAATCATCCTGCACCCTGTGACGAGTGGGACAGCTGGAAGAAAGACAGCTTTGACAGCTCTACCGCTAGCAAAAATATGCCAACATGCACGTGAAAGGTACTAAGGAGAGGTTGGGAATCCCCCAGTGAACAAGTTTGAGGATCACCAGGGTACTTCCCTGCAGTGAAATCATAATACTGCTGGTCATATCAGTACCCACAGCCAGGATAAGGTTGTGCAGTTTGTCAGGAGCGTCCCCAGTACCAGTGCACTGTGTCTGCAGTGACAAGCAGCATTTCCATCGGCTTCACGGGGATGATCTGGCAGCATGACTCAGGCTGTGACTCTCCATGTGTCATCTTAGCTTGCTTTGTTGATAGGAGTACCTTCAGTTTGAGATGAATTTCTAGATAGCTGTGTGAATAGCACTGTCTAAGCCCATCTCCTCTCTGCACTTGGAGACTTCTGTGCTGCTGAGCAGCTGGGTCAGTTTTTCAGCTGACAGAAAGCCAGCAGGAGACAGCAGCTTCAGTTACCTTGCTCCATCTGTAACTCCCATGGATAACCCTAAATCCTGTCCTGAACCTGCTTAGTTCATGAAGACTTACGCTGTGGCCATTTTTTTCTTTCCCCAAGAAGGCCTAAAAAGCCAAATTCTCAAAGGAATAAAGTTAAAAATCAAACACCCTTTCCCTAACCTAGAGATCACAAAGCTGTCAAGGCAGGGCCCTTGCGCCATGCCAAGTAATCCCATTCTGTCATCCATTTCCTGGCATTTTCATGTGTCATGTTTAGTTTCTCTGCAATGCCATGCAGCAACAGTAAATTATAAAATTAGTAAGTTATTTGAATGAGAAAGCGTATTACAGCGCATGATTTATAGCGCACAGGCTTACAAATGATAACCATCGTGCAAGAGGTGCTTTGCATAACAGAGGTTACACTACACCTCCGCAGCGTAATTGCACGCTCCGTGAGTGCTGCAGGGAGGGCAGGTGCATACCTACGAGGCTCTTTGCCACATCTGCCTTCTGCAATGCAGATCTGTCGTGTCAGGCAGCTGGTGCCTTACTCACAGGGTCCGTCCGAAGTTTCGAGAGCGTCACAGTTCCCGTGCAGCCAACGTGACGCTGGCTGGAGCTTCTGTATGACTTTGGAAAATTAAGGGAGGGTTCTCGTGGTGTGCGGTGTGTGGGCTAGGAAGTCCAGCTGAAGCTTCCTCCTGGTCAACTGACAAGCTGAGCTGTCTGGTGACAAGAACATAAAATTGCTACCAGGGAGAACTCCTGGATAACAGAAGCAGAAAAATCTTAATTGATATGCAGAGGAACAAACAATGCTTGATCTGTATTTTCATGAATTAAGTGAAAAGGAGGCAAACAAGGGAAAACATGATGTAGAGATTTTCTGATAGTTTCACACCCCTTACGAGTTCATCTAACTTGAGTTCAGGGGGAAATAATAGATCCTTGATACTTCAGCTGGAAGAGAAATGAAAATACTTCAGGCTGCATTCAGTAAGCCTTGGCCTATGCCCACGTCCTGTTCGGTCAGGCAGTGTTTGGAGGCTGGGTTGTTCTTTTTAGGAATGAGACCCTCAGCTGTGAAAGCTGAGGAGCATCCTGGGGTTGTCCATTGACATCAGACTCAGCCAGGGGAAGTTCCTTGTCAGTATTTGCAATGAACTGAAATTAATGGGCAACCCCACAGTTTCAAATGGAATTTAAAAATTTGTTTATTATTATTATTATTATCATCATCATCATTATTTTGGTTCAACTTCATTTCCAATGTAATAATCAACTGCTTAACTTTTATTTGAAGCAAAAAGTCACGACCATTACTGTCTGAAAGCTGGTCTTATAATAAGAGTGGTACTAAGGTGAGCTGGCAGTCTTCCTAGTTTTCTCTGGGGAGTGGATTGGTACACTCCTAAAATATGTATCACGCAAGATGTCTTTTGGGAAGTTCAACACTTCCCTCAAAGCTAGGAGGGCAAGGTTAAGGCAACACAGTAATCCCCTCAATTTTTTTTATTTTTTATTTTTTTTTTAATTTTTTTTGTCAAGCAGCCAGAAGCAGAGAAACAGCTCACAGCTCAAAGATTACTTGAAATTTGAGGGAGCAATGTTGTCCCTAAGATTTAGACACTCTCCAACACAGTTACATTCTCTACTTTATATTATTTTGTATATGTTAACTTATATAAGTATCATTACATTAAGCACATTAACTTACTATATGCTGTTTATATTCTCTCCTGTTTTCTTTTAATTGTGAACTAAAATTTCTTCAGGGCATAAAACTAAGTTTTCATCAGGGAACATATAATTACTGTTTTGCTGGGAAATTATCAAATCAGCAAAGAGTTTCTTCAGTATGATAATCATTTTCTGTGGGAAGTTAAGTCCATGATTGACTGATGTTAGAGAGACTAAAGGGAAAGATAAAAACAAATTTTAAAAATAATTCCACTACTTAATTTGCTGATCTTCACATGATACTTCATCATGTTTTGCCCAGTTTTAGGTTAATCAAGCAGTTTGATTTTGTTTTTCCTAAGATGAGCATAATCACCATGATTGATATTGATTGTTGTTGTTAGGAAGGCACAAGCACCTAAAGAGAGTGGGCCTTGTCTCCAAATACACTCATAAGCAAAGCAGGTTATTCTCAGTCACACTCAGATTAAGATTACATATAAAGCATATAAAGTAATTTACACAGTAGAATCTGCTTGGAAGAGAAGAACATTTTTAATATTACAAAACTCCCCAGGTTGCAGTCTCAGCTAGCAGTGGTTGGTGCTATACATTCACCTTTCACCTGATTTTCACATCGGCAGAACACTCTTGAAATCCTGTGTCTCAAGACGGCATTTTTACGTGGCTGGAAGATTTATCGTGGTGCAGATAAATCTGGCATGCCAACTGGTTCTTTCCCTCGGCCTGCCAATGTCAGGTTCCACTCCGTGCCAGGCCTAGTGAAACTTGGTGACAAGAAGCTCCACCTCTGGTTTTCTGGCTAATTCTGCATTATTTTATTATTGTCACTTAAATGAACGGGTAAAAGAAGGAACCCATTCTAAAGAGTCTGCAGTTTAGGTCAGATGTCATAAAAAATGTAACATTATACAAGGAAATGGATGTAGGAGTGAAAAGTGATAGGCTCCTTGTTTACTGGTATGCATATGTTAAGGCTATTATTATTTTAATAGAATACTGTTTGTATAGATGCAGATTTTGTCTCTGTAGTCCATGCTGAATGGCACTGCAGTCCATGAGCTGGAAATGTTTGATCAGGAGTTAGCAGGACTGTGGCTAATCTTGGGAAACATGCCCAACAAGGAGATGTTTTGATGTCGAGGAGGGATCGTTGTATCTATCAGGAAAGGAAAAGGTTTCTGTATGATGTGATGGACAAAACAGAGAAACAAAATTGATCAGAGAATCTGAAATACCTGTCTGTGAAATCCCCACCTGTGACATTAAAGCATGCGCGGTACATCTTTGAAAGAGCTGTCAGAACAAGAAATGATCGGTAAATCAGAATGCTACACACAACACCATGGGAATCAATACCAAGGACTCTGAGGCTGAGGTGGCTTTTTCTGACACTGCAGCAGAGTTAAATCTCTAGCACCCAATAATCAGGAGGAAATACAGCCAGGAGCTTGCTGAACACATTTCTATCACAATAAATCTGTAGGAGCAATTCCAGCTGTCAATCCACTCTCAGTACACTGGCAAAGACAACCACACAGAATGAAAAATCTTACATGAATTCTTGGGCTTACAGGTAATGTTTCCTTCATACAGAGGTCTCAGATTGTTCAACACAGAAACATTCAGAGCCATTCAGATTTGAAGTGACCTTTAGAGGTCGCTAGTCCGACCTCCTGCCCAAAGCAGGACCATTTGTGAGACCGAAGCAGGGTGTTCAGGGTTTGTTCGAGTTGTGGCTTGAGAACACCCAAGGGCAGAGGTGGCATAATCTTTCTGGGAAACCTGCTCCACTGCCTGGCTGCCCTTGTGGGGAAAATGTTTTTCACCTCCAGCCTGAAGCTCTTTAGTTTCAAGCTTATGCCTGTTATTTCTCATCCTGCTGCTGGGCATCGCTGTGAGAACCCATCCCTTGCTCCTCAATTGCTTCCCCACAGGTACTGGGGTGCAGTTAGGTGCCTCAAGGCCATCTCTGCTGCAAAGCCATGCTCTGCTCACGCTGCCCTGGGCACTGCTGGCCCTTGTTGCTAATCAGGGACACGGCTGGCCCCTGCTCAGCCTGCTGCCTGCTAGGACCCAGGGCCTTCTCCATGGAGCTGGCCCCATCCCCGTGCCAGGGCTCTGCCTTCCCTGGGGCAGGGCTGCACAGTGGTCCTATCTCATGTGCATGGGGATCCTGTCAGGCCCATCAAGGACCCTCCAGATGTCAGCCCTGCCCTCACATATTATTATCTGGTCCTTGCAACTCGGTGTCATCTGCTAACTTGATGGAACCACGCCCTGTCGCCTTCCCCACCTTGTCAGTCATACAGATCCTAAAGGGGACAGCTCCCAGGACAGACCTCTATGGGCCCCGCTGGTTGCCAGTCTCAACGTGGGGTGTGACTCCTTATCCACCAGCCTCTGAGGCGCCATCTGGCTGCCCACCAGCCCAGGCTATTGCATCCCAACCTGGGTAAAAGGATTTTTTGGGAACAGTGCTGCAGGCCTTGCTAAGGTCAAGGTAAACGACACCCACTGCTCTCCCCTCACATGCAGTTCTAGGTTTTTTTTTATCACAGAAGACAGCCAGGCATGATTTACCCCTAATTAATCCATACCAGCTGTCCACAATCGCATTCTCCTTCATGTGCCCAGAAAAAGTGCTTCAAGAAGACTTCCTCCAACTACAGAGAGGCTGACTGCCATGTAATTGTGTAGCTGTCTTTCTGACCACTTTTGAAGATACATGCTGTTTTTCCGCAGTTGTTAGGGATCTTTCAAACATTTAAGCAGCATTGGTCTGAAAATAATCAGCTAAGTTGCAGAGTACTTCCCCATCAGGTCCCTGCTCTCAAAGGATGCCCATAAAGATGAAAGATTACAGAAGTCACTTTGAAAAAGAGATGACTAGACTTGGGCTTAACTTCTTACTCATTTAATCATTTCTTCCATTCTTATAGGATAACTAAGTTGGTAGCACACAATTTTTTGTTAAGTTGTTGAAGATTTTTTCATAATTAATTCATAACTAATATGAAAGCTTGTTAGGTACTGTAGGATTTTAATTTCTAGGAAAATTCGGGCATTCATTCTTTATTATTATATATCATATACATATGTAGGAATCTGTCTGTATTATATGCATAACATTAAAAGGAAAATAATTTGCAAAGTCTTGATAATACCTAAACCTATAAGAAATGCAGTCTGCCACATTTCTTTCTGGCATTTGTATGGAGTTCTCTCTCTGAATGTCATAAATGTCTTTTGCAGTTCTAAGGCTGAGAAACCAGTCTTAGACCATGGAAACTTCATGCCATGAGAAGAAAGCTTCTCTTACAGGCTTGGAGGCTACCATAAGTATACCCTGTTGCCCTTTGCCTAGATGGGATTCCAGTAGAGAAGCCACTACCTGCCTTATCAACCAGAAGGGTGGCTTGTATTGGTACCATGGTTTGCCTGGACTCCTTGGTTTCTCTTTTCTCACGATGTGATGGAACCACACTGACCTCATAAGCGAATAGCTTAGATGACATATTGCCAGATGATCCAACAGATTATTTACCTTCCAGCTGCAAAAAGAGCAAGCATAAAACCACCTGGCCCTTCCAGTCAAACCTCAGGGAAAAGTCATCCCAGCACCTTGTACGTCTGCTGATGTGGTTGACAGTTTCCGCAGACAAAACCTACAATTTGAGCATCCAAGGATAGACATCTCGGCATCATTCCTGCCCTCTGGTCTCAACCATCTGATGTGTCTTCTCCAGCTGTGGCCATTATCTAGCACATCAGATAAAGGCTATGAAGAAAAATCCATAATACATGCAGATTAATATGCCCTTCGCAGGAAAACAAAATAATTGCAGATTTTCATCAGTGTGATTACATGAACTTTGCAGAGCAACAGATGCTATAGACGCACTATGGTTTATCCCTGAAAACTCTCCCTAGAGCCAATAGGAAGAAGTTGAATGACATATTACAAAGATTCACAGTAATGTACATCATATCAGTGATACTTGAGATGGATAGCAGAATAACAGTTTTAAAAAGCACTTCTTTAGTTCTCTGTTCCCATAGTTACATGGAACAGTCACCACTGTCAAGGGACCAGCAGTGCAAGAAGACCCATTTGCTGGAAATCAATGCTAATCAAACTCAGACTGGAAATTAGGCATGAATTTTTAACAAAGAAGCTGGTTAATCACAGGAAATCTCACTTACCCTGAGATTATTCATCTCCTCCAGAGCTGGAGATCTGCTCAACAGAAGTGCAGGAGTGCTCAAGCAGAAGGTGCTGAGCAAGTTTCTCTGAACTTAAAGGAATTCAGTTCCTGTCCTGTCTCTCCTCAGATGTTCTGCAGCCACATCATCCCACAAAACACTCTCTCAGGATCGCCTGGTTGCTTTTAAAGATGTTACTTTCAGATCAAGTGCTGCCAAGTCTGTGTCTCTTACTCAAACCAAGACAAACTAAATCAATACTTGCTGGTTTATATGCAGCTAGGCTGGTGGTGATACTTCAGAGTAACTCATACAGGCCTCTGCTGCCATGATTTCAGATGGTAAACACTGCACAGCAGCTGGGACCCCTGCAGGAGTCGAGTGAGGTGAGTCAGTTTAGAAAGCCAAATGTAGATAAAAAACTGTTAACTTACTTGTTTGGTAGGGCTGATTTTCTGTTAGCTTAACTGTGATCAAGCTAGTCTCACAGCAAGAGCACCGGAAGAGGAGCAAAAAGTACTGTAGTAAGGAGAGAGGTGCGCTGCATCTGGATAATTTAACTGCTCTTTACAGCAGAAAATTAGAAAAGTTCATCTGCACCATACCCTGACCCTGGGAGCTGCTTTTCTTTAAGCTGACAAGGTGGTAACTTGAATGTGCATTTTCTTTTTTGGGGAAAACATGAGTAAGATGATGTTATTTTTGTTAGTGCTTATTGTTTGTATTGCTTAGGTACCTCACCAGCCATCCTGCGTTGGTGGCCAAACCCCACCTAGGGATTACCACACGCCTTGATGGAGTTGCTTATAATAGATATAATGGCTGTTGAGTCCCACCCTTTAGTCTGGCAAGACGGAACATATGTAAGGCTTGTCAAGTGACACGGCATTCAGACAGCACAATGACAGGGCGAAGCATGAGTACATAAACAGATAGGCAGATCAATTAGTTTCCATGGCCTCAAATAGCGACAGTTATCATGCTATCTGTATATAGGCTAAACATTACCCTAGCAGCTGATCATTTAACAAGTGTGTAAATTGACTATACCTTTTCTCCAGCGGCAAAAAGGTGGTTGGAGAAGCTCCTCTCCAACCCTGGTAGCTCATTCCTGCCTACCATCACCATTCCTCAGGAAGAGTGACACAACTATAAAGTTTGCTTCTGAAATTATCTGTCTCTCAAATAAGCCCTCTCATATAGGAAAAAGAAGATGAATCCTTAATCCAGATCATTTCTGGCACCTCCAGACAGCTTCATGGCACAGCCTAAGGGTGTGGGAGAGCCACGAACGATGAGTAGCAGGGCAGGAGGAATGGGGAGTCAGAAGCTTTCAGGAGAGCTTCCTCGCTGGAGTAAACATATCACTGAGTCATCCCCATTCTTAGTGATGAGAAGAAAATTTAATTGAAGGACAAGCTATCCGAGCATTACCACTGTTTAAATGACTATAATTATAATAATGCATCATAACTCAGTACAATACTTCAGATATGGTAGCTACACAAAGATAGGCTTGATGGCTGTGTGCTTACCCAGTGTGCAGTATTGTCAGTTGGTATGCCATCTAGTATTTTTTTTTTTTTTTCATTATATTATGAGTTTTACTTTCTTGTTTTCTTGCAGATTTTTTTTTTCTCCCCCTGAGTATTTAGGAAAGTGCCTATCTCAACTATTTTACTTCTTGTTTCAGAGTTAGGGACTACCTCTTCCCTTTCGGTATGTTTCAGTCTTAGTATTATTTCCCACAGCCGTCTCTCTGCTTTCAGTATGTATCAGCTCTGATCATATTCTGTTGGAATCACTTCTCTATCACTAGATATAATCACCACCCTGGCAGCCAGGAGGGCCACCCCATCAGGCCCAGCACTGCCTCTGGCTGGGGGAAGGGATTGTCCTGCTCTGCTCTGTGCTGGTGTGGCCTCACCACAAGCACTGTGTGTGATTTTGGGCAATACAGTATACAAAGAACATAAAACTATTAGGGAGTGTTCAAAGGAGGGCTACAAAGGTGGTGAAGGGTCTGGAGGGGAAGACGTGTGAGGAGCGGCTGGAGTCACTGGGAAGGTTCAGCCTGGAGGAGGCCAAGGGGAGGCCTGATGGCGGCCTGCAGCTCCCTCAGGAGGGGAGCAGAGGGGCAGGCGCTGAGCTCTGCTCTCTGGGGACAGCGACAGGACCCGAGGGGACGGCATGGAGCTGGGACAGGGGAGGGTCAGGATGGGGGCTAGGGACAGGGTCTGCACCCAGAGGGGGTCGGGCACTGGGACAGGCTGCCCAGGGCGGTGGGCACAGCACCGAGCTGCCAGAGTTCAGGAAGCATTTGGACAACACTATCAGACATCTGGGTCAGATTTCTGTGTTGTCCTGTGTGGAGCCAGGGATTGGTCTTGAGGATCTTTTAGGGAATCTTCCAACCTGGGATATTCCATGATTCTAATTCAGACCTCAGCTCCAAGATTTACGACAGAGATACTTCACTCTTGTGAAGCTACAGAGTTAGTCTCTTAGGTGTTAATCCTGGTGAGTACTCCAGTACAGTACCATCCTAAGAGAGTAACTGAGTGACTTTGATTGCTTTTTTTAAAAAAAAATAATAATAACAAAGTGTGCTTAGCTACTTCAGTGGGTGTGCATCCAAATCCCTAGCCCTGTGCATGTCATGTTTGGCACTGTCCTGGTTGAGCCCTTACCCCGTGTCCCAGCACTACCCTTGTGCCAGCTCTGGCATCTGTTGGTCCCTTTGCTGAGGGAGTAAACTGGCAGCCCCAGAAAGGCCAGAACTGACAGCCAGCAATTAGCCCTTCTTATAATGCCATGGCATTGTGACTTACTGATGCAGTTTTTTGTCTTGGCTGAAGCTGCCACCAAAAAGGGAAGCTTTTCTCTCCTTCCTCCCCCTAGCCTGGGTTCCTTGCACTAAAGGTCATGTTAACAACCTCACCCCCCCCCCAAAAAAAAAAGAAAAAAGAAAAAAAAAAAAAGATTAGTTTCCATCTCATCAGTGAGGATGGTTGAGAATGCCAATGCAGGGAGAGAGTGGAATGTGAATGTATGAGAGGAATGTGAATGATGTGAATGTATGTGTATTTGTGTGAGTGCCTGCTTTCCCGAAGATAGTTTAAGCTACTGCATCCAGAGCTCTTGATGGAGGAAATGTGTATGTGCTTGAAACATTAGAGGAAATTCAGTTCTATTTGGCATATCTACAACCAAAGAGCCCTCATTCTGCTTTACAGGAGAGCATTTCTATCTATATAAAGCATTTGCAAACATGCCAAGAATCTCTGCTGATTTTTTTTTTTCCCCCTGTTTGGTTATGCCAGCAAATATGCAAATGTGCTGGCTTTTTTTTTTTTTTTTTTTTTTTTTTTTTTTTTTTTTTAATCAGGGTGGATTGGGTTATATTACAAAACAGTATTAGCAAATTACTATCAGAAAGGTAAGTTGTTATAACTTTTAGTAAAAAAAAGATTGGACACAGCTAGTTTTTATGAATGTTCATGTATGACGGAATGGAGGAATTAATATTACGAAAGAGTATCGATTCATTGTTTCCATTTAATGTGCAAGGTGGCACATATGTAAAAGATTTCTATGTTAAACTTGAAACATTTCAGTAAGCAAAAACTTAAAAAAAAAAAAAAAAAAGATTTAGTTGAAATGAGAGTCTCTGGCACATTCTCCAAGAGTAATGTTACAATAATTGCCATGCACCTTCAATAGAAGGAGAAGGAAAATTATTACAGAACAGCTACAATTTGTCAAACAGCTTCAGATATGGCACAAATAATAATAAGTGTACTTAGTATTTCCAGAAATAGGTTAACAAATGAAGGCTTTCATAGATGTCCTGGGGGAAACAGAATTAACGTTCATTACCCTGGGGAGGCTCAAAGGTGGAGTGCTGACAGAAGAACGGTGGCATGTACATGATGAAAACAGCGCACATGAGGAGGGTCAAGGACAAAGAGGCACTGGCATTTGAAATTCTGTACACTTGTTTTCATTTGTTTGTCTTTGATAGGATCTTTTATTATGGCTAGTTTTAAGATTAGGTCCCAGCCAATACGTTAGTGAGTAGCTTGGCATTTTCTACACAAATGTTCATTGGCTGCCTTCCATTTCAGGATGTAAAAGAAGTGAACCACAGTTCAGCACAACCTTCTGCTCATTGTTTTCGCTTGTGTATGCAGAAGGAGAAATTTCCTTCTCCATTGGTCTCTCTTTGGCCTTTTGGAGGCCACTTTTCTTGTGCAGTGTCTTGAGGCTCAAGGGACAATGCAGCACATCTGTGGTAAAAGCAGAAGGCTCTACTTGTTCTTTGCAAACACACTAACAGTGTTAGGAAGCCCAGGGCCTTTATTCCCCTGGGGAAAATGGCCTTTAGGTTCTGGTGAAGTAAGATGACAGATTTGACTGAAAAAGCCTGCTTGAGCCTTCGCATGAAGTCTATTTCTCGTCAACAAAGTTCTTTATTTTTCAGGGTGTCTAGCTGAGGCATTTCAACTGCAGTTCCAGTCTTCAGATCAGATTATGGGGTTTTCCATTTTAATGCTGCATTCTTGGTATTTGTTGTTGTTGTTTTTTTGACTAACACCTGGGAGCTGTCTGAGTTAGGATGCACCTTGGAAACATGAGTGTATTTAGACAAATACAAAGGCCAAAGGATGCTGTCATATCCTGCTGACTTCTATTCTAGCTGAAATAAAGACATAATATGGACACAGTATTTTTTTAAGATGATTGGTGGAAGCTGATCCTCAGAGCTATTTGGATAGCTGTTCCTGATAAGGAGCAATACTCTGTGCTCTCCATCCTCTTACAGTGATCCATTATATATGTTCTGTAGCCAAGATGGACTGTCTGGTCTGTTTTCTGGACAGTAAAAAGACATCATCCTTGTATCTCTGTTAACATGCTGTTCAATTTCAGGTGAATGTAAGAAGAAAATTTTTGCACCATGAGGGTGATGAAACACTGGCACAGGTGCCCACAGAACTTGTAGGATCACTGTTCTTGGAGTTACTCAAAACACAAGACCCCAGGCAACTTGCTCCTGCTTCGAAAAGGGGTTGGATAGAAGATCTAGAGAAGCATTTTCCCATATAAATTATTCTATGACACAAGTTCCAAGCGCCTCAGCTGAGCACAATTCAGACTGGTAAGGTTTTTTACAGAGAGTAACTTTGCAGTCCCTGGAACCCTACAGTACCCATAGACAGTGTTTGAGCTCTAGAGGTAGTTTTTTTTGTATCATTACAGAAAATAATGCTCAAGTCATGAAAATCTTAATTTCCTCTATACTGATCAAATGACCACACGGGTGTGCCTGGAGATGGTAATACATCCAGGCTTAAACACTGTTCAGTATCGATAAAGGAAGAAATGAAGATCAGTGATGTTGAATACCTATCTTTTAGTTACCTGTTTGTTTTTCTAATATTTATTCCTATGCTTTTAGTTAGTCTGTTATTGTTGTATATAGGAGGAGGCTTAGGCTGCATAAGTGCTTGTAAAATAACTAAAGTCTGTAAAAAATCTGCTTTCATAGGAGCTTTCAATTGCAGGTATGTCTTTTTATTTTTATCTGTATATTAAGGAACACTTGAAGGGCTATGGTGGAGATTAGAACCCCAGTACAAAACTGTAAGAAAAGATACTGTCATACAGTTTAAACTGGCCTCAAGATTTTTTTTTCTTTTCTTTTTCTTTTTTTTTTTTTCTTTCTGAATTTAAGCCCTTCACTCATCTTTAAATGGGAGTAAAACTATGCTCATCTTTGAATGGAGTATAGTAGTCTCTATTAAAAAAAGTAAAATCTTACCTAAAAAAGCTTGTGTTGGCAAGAGGTAAATTAGGTGGCCAAAAATGCACACATTCAGGTGTGCTCCATTGTTCTCAGTCTGTGTATCACTTTAGTTCAGGATTGATCCCATCAGAAATCTATATTTCATTGTAGGATTGTGCACAAAAACTGCATAAAACTGAGAATACTGGAAGCTAAAAGATACAGGGCTAAAAGGCTGATAAAATGATACTATTGTTAAAAAAAAAACAAAAACAAAAACAAAACAAAACAAACAAACAAAAACAACCAACACAAACTTATTAGTACATTTTCCTGTAAAACAATGTTTATAGCTTATTGTCTTCCTTTTACCCATAAATAAATAAATAAATAAACACTCCAGTTCTGAGATTCAAGTAAATGAGTACAGAGTTTCAAAGAAATGGGAAAGATTACGTCGAAAACCATGTAGTGTTTGGACAGGAAAATCATTTCTTAATCGGTTAAAAGAATGTGAACATATAAACACAAGAAGTAAAGAAAAAAAGATTCCCGATTCCCTAGTTAGGTGCTATATATGAAGTCTGATTTGCAGACATATACAAAGCCCGATTTGCTAGTCTTTGGAACACTATGAAAAATTAATTTTTAACAGCTTTATTGAAATATTTCCATTCAAGTCTGGTCTTGTAGTTCTAATAATATTCATAGGTATTAGCAGGCCTTATCAGGCCTTTTGCTTGGGGCTGCAGGACCAGGAAACACTTTATTTTCATGGTACAATAAAGTGTAACTAGATAAACTGAGCATGTAGGTGGATTGTCAGGAAACACATTTCTTCATAATGACGTCTTTCAGACTGGGGAGTGAGTGATCACACAGGGGAAGAGTTGGAAATCCTTTTATTTGAGAAATTACCAACTGCAAAAATCTTTTGGAAATGTTTTATGTAGGAAGCTCTCTTTCACAGGCAGGAGACAGAACCACGCTAATGTAAAGCAACTTTCCTGGAAACAGAAAATGAGCCTTGCTAGAAAAAACAGGAAATATAATTATTTTTAGTACTTCTCCATAAACATGACCATTGAACAGAAGTATGGGAAATTGGTTAAAAACGGGGCTGTCAGGTCAGGCTATGGAAGTGAAACGGCTCGGTGCAAGCAACAGATAGCTAATATATTCTCTCTTATTTTCCCCATGTAATGTTTATCTGAGTGAGAGGAAAATGTGCTACAGGTGATTGAACATCTCTATCAGGTAAACATCCCACGTAATCCAAAAGTGCAACATAAACAATTTTTTTTTTTTTTTTCTCAGCTGAAGCAAGTGGCAATACAAACCCACTTGAAGTCTGGTGAGTGTTACGTACCTGATGTATAGAAAACGAAAGCAATTTGCAATGACTCCTGATTAGTACTGTGACGAGTGTTTTAGAGAGGAGTACTTCTTTCGTCTCTTTGGGATAGCAAAGCTAGTGTGCCCATTTGTTCAGTGGATCAATGCCATATTGCTTTTAAAATTTAGGAACTGCAGCTCATATGGGATCTGGACTGCCAAAACCATGCAGTTATGAGCACCTGAGAAAGCTGCTTTGAGCTTCCCAGGCGGGTCTGCACTTCATCACAATCATTATTGCCTCTGTGTTACTGTCATATCACTGAGGTCAAGCTTAAGGCCTCTTTGAAAACTAGCTTCTCTTAATTATTTTTAAATGACAAGATAAGCAGCTACTCTGAAATGACTTTAGGAAAATTAATTAATTTAACCTTAAAATAACCTTGTGAGGAAAATCAGTTGCCATTATTTCTCTATGAGAAAAATGGAAAAGAACCCTCCTCAGAGACAATGTTTTACATAATTTGCTCAAGGCTGCACAGGAAATGTAATTTGTGAAATTAAGAAAAAATACTCATTTCTGTAATTTTTGATCTGAATCACAAAAGTGTCTTCTTCCTCTGTGTTCTGCTGACAAACTGCAAGCATGGGGAGATTATTCATTTCCCTACTGTGGATCAAAGATAAACTTTCTTCCACACTCCTTGTTTTAAGGTGCATACACAGTATGTCCTTTTGTGATCCATGCTATCAAGGCTAAGGTGAGTTCAGACTGCAAAAGGGGAAAGTGTTACTGTGAATGTACCTACCACTTACTCTCTTTCTAGAGAGAGAGGAAAAGAAAAGTCATTGATTATTTCCCACAAGCTGGACTTGTGTTTAGTCTGTTTTGTTTGTCTGTTTAAGAAAAGTGGTTAGAGTTGACCCTGGATGACTAAAAAAGTGATAGCTGTTGTCATGAGAGTCGGTCTGCAGCTAGTCTGGAGAGCTGCATCACTTCTGATGGTGAGCCTGCTTGCAACTTGTGAAAGAAGTCCAAACTCAGGTCTTGGTAGATGGCAGTTGTCAGTAAGGAGCAGCTTTTCATACATCGTGTTCATTAGAAGCTAATCTCAGAGTAATTACTCTGCACCTACCTAATTAAATTTGCACTGGTCTCAAGAGGAAAAGCAGGCAGTTTCCCTGGGACTCTTTATTAATAGCTTTTAGGAACTTGTGTATAGACTCATATGCCCTACAAACGATGAAAAATATGTTTTGCTGTAAGACTTATTGCAATGGGATTCTTGTACACAATAACTGTGAAAGCCTATATTGATCACTGTTTGTTTCTTTACTTTTATTTTAGTATCTGGAGATGCTGAATAGCGTAGCTTTATTTTCTCTTTTTGTCTTAGATAATGAGAACTTTTAAGTAAATGTCATCTGTTTTCTCTGGCTTCATTGCTGCTTCCATTGCTTCCTCCCAGTGCTTCTCTCTCTTGCGTCAGAAAAGAAACTCCTTATCTTATTTTTCTTGTAGAAAAATCAAGGATTAAAGTGACCCAGTCTAAACCAACTGCTGAAAAAATCAGAAACTGTCTCATAGACCTCCGTCTCTTCTCTATCCCTATCTTTCTCTCTATCTCTGTCTTTGCCAGAGATATATGGGTGAAAAATGATGTTACAGAGAAAACAAGCTTATTTTTAACATTTAACAGCTTTAGTGTACTGATTTATAGCTTGGCCCCAAGAAGCTGTGCTACAAATAAAATGCAGGACCAGTGAACTGCAGTGAGGGTTTGGGGAATGAGAGATTCAGGGAACCTTGAAAGACAACGTCTCTGCTAAGTTAAAGGTCTGTGAAGCAGTATCCTCAGGCAGTTTGGATCTCTAGGAAGTGGTAAATAGCTACAAGCAGCATTTTAGATCTCAGCATTCTCAGAGATGTTGTTTTTCCTTTCTACAGATTCTAGTTTCAAGTGTTTACAGAATAATCACAGTTTCTATTTAGACGTTTCCAGCTCTCAAGATTTCAGCCTAAGAAGTGTCCTAAACGAGCCTGGCTTTGAAACCTAGAAGCAGAAAAATACGAAGGAATATTTTTGCCATTGTGTGACTTACGAGCCTGTCTTGTGGTTTTAGGCAAATCCCACTGCTGACACTTCAAGGCTTACTGCAGAGGTGCTGAGCGGCCGTGCAGGATGCTCCTCGTGCCAAGGAGAGCTGTAAGGTCAGACCTCAGACCTTGATGCTGCAGTCACAAGTTGGGGCAATCAGTTCCAAACATCTCTGTGCTGTGAGTGCAGCATAAAGCATCGTGGTGCATCTCAAACACATGTTTCTCTCTCTCTCTCTCTTCCCAAATAACCATTTCCTGTATTCTTCTTTAATCTTGACAAAGCTCAGGAAAAGAGGAATAATTAAAATGCCCAGTTGTTTACAAAAAGCCCCCCTGTATGTGGGCCTTCTCATGACTGATAATTTCTGATGTTCCAGGAATCATTTTTATTCTCTGCATGCAAAAGTTCTTGGCAAACACACTAGTTTTGTACAAACATGCCACAGTCCACCAAGTGTAAACTGAATTTATTAAAACAAACTGAGAGGCAAGGCACAATTAATCTCCTTCTCTCATAGTCTCACATGCTTCTCCAGAGTATTCTCAGCCAAATGGTTTGTAATCACCCTGCCCCACAAAATACATACATTTATTTTCTGTTTCTATAACCTTTTCTGTCCACAGATATTCAAGAAATTAGAGCAACATTTCATTCACAAACCCTCATGGTGCACTGGATACCTAGTGGTAATATCCTCGGGGTATATCATCGTGGACAAGTGCAAGCAGGACATGTAATAGGAACTTAATGACAGAGCTGAGAGGTGAACCCAGATTTTAAAATACCACCTCCACCTGCAGTCTTCTGCCCCAGGTGTGTTACACAGCCTGATTTTGAACATTATAGACAGGACATAAAATTTTATACCACTGTTAACACTTTGTGCTCAACAAAGTCAATAAAGGAATTAGCAAAACTGTCTTCAGCAGAAAAACAGTATTTTGTCTCCCATTGTAGCTGATTTTTACCTTGTACAAATTACCTGTACATTGGTAATGACCTGTACATTGTACCTGTCATGTCATTGTACAATGACAATACAAAAGTGCAGAGTGCTGGGCAGATGAGGAATACAGGTTTCTGGATTTTACATGTGTTAGCCAAGTTTTTTTTTTTTTTTCTGCCTATCTGCTTTGCTTCACTTTTAGGAACATGAATTCCTTGTCTTGTAGGAAGTAAATACTCATATTTTTTTTTCTCTATCCAAACTTGGAGTCCACCAATTCCTTTTCCAGGAACAGCCCAGAAGGGCTGGAGAAGAAACATTATTTTTACAAAGAATTTGCCATAATGATAATATGTTAGCCATGTTTTGAAAATGCACTTTCCTCTGAAGTTTCTGGTGCTGGACAAGAACTTGTTAATTAGTAGCTAGGTGTAGGTCCTCACAGTGATTACATAGGATCCAGTTCTTAGTAAAACTTTCTAAGGAGAGACCTTTTCTTGCTGTCTGTGGCAAATATGCATTACTAAGAAATAAGATACTATTATAGAGTTTGTTTTGTTGTTTCTTTACTTGTTTCCAAGATCCCCCTTAGATACAGATTTTTTATCCTAACTTTGCTGCAAGGGCCTCCAAGCTTTGGAACATATTACAGCAGTCAGAAAGGCAGATCTTGTGTCCTTTTTCTGCACAGTAGGTACTTCAAATTAACAGTGGGAGAAACAGACATGGGTGGTTTAGAGGAAAAAATCACCCTTGGAAAATTATCTGACTGATCCTGAAATGAACTGGAAAATTTCATCCGATCTGTGACTTACTTTTTCTTGTTTCTATTCTGATCAAAAGTGGCAAGTGCTTTTTCCCCATGTACTTTTGGTTTCAGCCTCCAGTGTATCTTGGAAAATGAAAAAGGATCAAGTGAAAAAAGGCTGAATATGAAAACAGTTTGATTGGGACTCCTGTGTGCTATTGCCATGCAAATGATTGGGTAATAAAAAGTAATAACTACTACAAATTCTGAATCAAGGTTGATTTATAGATAAAAGGTTCAGATTCGGTTGAATATAGCAAATTATCCTTACTTGTTATTGCATGCTGTTTTCCGAGTGGCTTCCCTTAAAGCTAGCTCAAGACACAAAATAGGAAATCTTCGGTTTAAGCTTTGCTGGTTTGAGTTGAGTAAAAATTTCTGCAAACTGACATTTCATGCTGCTTAGTGAACCAAATTTGCCTCCCCAGTTCAAAATAATACTCTTGCATTGAGTGGAAGACTACCCTCATAGGCTAATACAAAGTAAAATTTTAGTTTTAAAGTCACGATTGCTCCAAGAGCTAACTTGATGAAGTAGCTCACGCTGCCTTAGAACAGCCTGATGCAGAGAATTCCCAGCTGGTGTCCCTGAGCAGCAACACTTAACAGAGCTACCTGGAGCAAAACAGTCTGATTTGTTGTTGTTGTTGACAAATAGTTCACCTAAAATACCCTGGTACCACTGCTTCTTTGTTGGTGCCCATTACTTTCAGCCCGCCTGAGAAACGCAAGGCACAGTTCCTTGTAGGCAGCCTGTGCAGTTTTACTTGTTTATCCTGTTTCCTTCAAGTGGTGCAGTTATCGCACCTTTGGGAGGAAACTTTTCTGCTCCTTCAAGCTTTGGACTTGCTTTTATAAGTTGAATTGTGTTCTGTTCCTTTATATCTAAAAAAAAATTTAGTTCCTTCTGGGTACTTCTAAATTAAAGCTGTTCCGAGTACTACTCCGTATAGTATTCTGTTCAGGCAGACAAGAACAAATAACACCAAAGCTCAGGTGTGGAAAGAATTTTAAAAAGTATTTGGATAATAGGCAATAAAGATACTCACATGCACCACTGTCAAACCTTCATTGATTTCAGCATACGATACATATTTGATCTAGTGTGATACTTCTGAAAAATCCCCCTGTAAGGTTGCCAGCTCTGCCTATCAATTGTTTTATATTTTAGCTGATTATTCTTTTTTTTTTTTTTTTTCCTTTGCACAGAGTGATTGAGAAGATGTGTAATAAATGAATATACCCTCTAGCATAAAGGGGAAAAGGTGGGTTTCTGCACTTTTCTCTTTGTTTAATTGGCTGTTTTCTTGTGGAAAGGGGAAGAACAAGAAAAACAGTGACTTGATTTAAACAGCATTGGCAGGTGTAAGCATAAAGGCAGTTTCACTGTTGTCCACAGAACAAGCTTTACACTAAAGGGCTCCATTGAAGCCGAAGCCCATATAATTAGATTTCATCAGCAGAAGTACTTTCTGGTGCAATTGGCTTGTAGCATTATCATGCAAATAACACGGAGTGCTAAAACTGGATCCTAACTGTAAAACCACCAAACTAATTTGATGTAGCAAACACATTGCAATGAATGATAATCACCAGTGATTGGAGTGAACTTCCGTGATTTCTTCCTATGCTTTGTACTGCTTTTATGCAACATCCTTCCTGAGGACAACTTCAGCTTGGAAATTGTCCAGAGGACGAGCTTTCTGCTGCCTGAGTTTTGTGGTGTTTTCTACAAACAAACATCGGTGACTTCAGCAGGAGCACAACTCATGTAGTCATAAAGGTAGACTGGCCTCTGAGGGGAACGCAGATCTGTTCAAACCGATCAGTCTCATTCTAGATTATTTCTGAAGATGACAAATGGGAAACATGAAATGTCCAATCCGTTGACATTTTTAATAATTTGTATAATATCTTGTGAAAGAAAGCATGGTAGCTTCACAGTCCTGTCATGCAGCTTGCATTTCTAGGTAGAGAAGAGTCCTTTTTGCACCATTCTTACAATTAAGAGTTCCCTTTACAATTAAGTATTCACTGCCTGATGTGTCTCATGCCTCGACTCCCTGACAAAGAGTCCCTCCCCAGCTTCCCTGTAGCCCTCTTTAGGCACTGGAAGGCCACTGTAAGTTCTCCCCAGAGCCTTCTCTTCTCCAGGCTGAGCCTAACTCCCTCAGCCTGTCTTCATAGGATTTTATGTCTGGCCAGTTTACCAACATAGATGTTGGAGACACCTGGATAAATTCTTGTTTTGGAAACAGCTGTGGGTCTGATCAGGAACGTTTGGTCAGGAATTAGCAACATCCAAAGCTAAAAGAAGGACAATGCTTCAGCAGCTTGTGTATGGTCTCTCTTTAAGCCTCAATTATGGGATTGTTATAACTGCAGAAGGTGGAGTGCAGAGGGATGACAGATCCTGCGAAGGTGTGTACCTGTGACTTGGACATCCCAGACAAACTCTGCAGAAAGCTGCAGGATTTCTTAATCCACTTTAAAGGTAGAAATTCTCGAAGGAAGCAGAAAATACGTGTTTTTAAGCGTAAAGCTCTTGCTATAGCAAGAGTACTGAAAACAAATCAAGAAGATATTTACAAACATGGTGTCTTTTAGCCCAGACACCAGTGATGTAAAACCTGTATGCAATATGGAAGGAAAAACAGCGTGGGAATTTGTGAAAAATAAAAGATGCAAGGCATCCTGTCACTAATCCTCAGCCTAGGATCATAGCTGCTCCTTGTTATTACCTGCAGAATAACAGAGCAAGATTCATCACAGCATGCTTTTTCATAAGTAAGGAAGAGCCCAGATGGAGATCACACACCCAGTGATTTTCAGAGAGTCCATCCAGGCTTTACTTAGAGCACTGCAGAACAGCACAGTGAGCAACTCCTCTGCTGGGGCATGCTGATAAAAATTAACACTTCTGCTAATAAGAGTATCCTTTACTGGCTTTGTGCTTTGCTGTTCCAGTAGCATGGTGCACTTGGTATCTCTCCACCATCTCTCCCATATTCTTTCCCATCTTGTGGTGGGGAGATTGTATGACAACACATTTTGAAATGCTCTCACTGCCTGTGCAACTTCTAGTGCAGCTCCTGTATTTTCTCATCATGAAGCACTTACAGCAACATGCCCTGGCATGGGAAACATCATGGGATGCTCCGTGGCCACCCCAGGAGCTTGGGCAAGCCTTACAATCTGCTGTCAGATGTTGAGGTGTTTTAAGTAGCTGTGCCTGCAGAACCACAGGGTGCAGTGCACTGATGTGCCCAGTAATGGTTGGAAATGATTACCTGCAGTCCTCGCAGATACCAGGATAATGCGGCTTTCACTGCTGCCTCTCATCTTAGAGAAGTCCATGGTACGGGTTAGGTCATGATATTCACACTTAGTGACCATAAAAGCATCTGTAATGTGGAAGATCTCCATCTGGATCAGAATCCATCAGTTTCTCCCGTGTGTGAGGGACTGAGAGGTCCTCTGTGCTCCGCTTACTGCCTCAAGAAATGTGGGTTTGTGACAGGCTGCTGATGACCACCAGCTGAAAGACTTGAGGCCACCAGTGACGTTAGGACCATCTCCTTAGCAGCCCGTGTGTAATGCAGTCAGAGGACCTCAGGCAGCGGACAACAAGCCCTTATCTTTTCTGTTTGCACTTTCGGATCATTACTAGAAGCTAACGGGCATGGCCTGAGTGTCATTCCCCAAGCCCCTGACCCCAGCAACAGCTGCATTCCTCAGAATAGAAAGGGGATGGCACAAGGCTGGCTGGCTGCTAAATCAAATGCCAAGCTGTCATTTACCTAGCCTATCTCCAACAACCTTTTACTGCTGGAGGATGGAGAAGGATTGCCCAGAAATATTAGACTGAGTATTAGAAAGAAGTATTTTAGTAAGCAGACAATAAGGAAAGCAGTAGAGAGGAACAATAACTTATCTTGATCTCTAAATTAAACAGATTTATTGTCTGTCACTCCTAGCTGCATGATGTACGGCACTACAAGCATTAAGGGCTGTCTTTCTGTCTTTCTGTCCCTTGTCAGTGCAACATCAATCACTGTGAACCCCATCCACGGCTGGAGTTCCTATGCATTACCCACAATGTGATTAGCAGCTAAGAAAAACAGTGAGAGCCGGTCTTCTCTTGGCTTCCTTTCCACGTGCCTGCGGGTGAGTTTTCTGGGGTGTTTATGTCTGCTGTTCTTAAAGAACTGTGCAATCCTCCCTTCTTGAGCAGCCAGCCGCATACTTTTCAGAATTTTGTCCACTGGTTAGAGTTTCATTGTTTATGTTATGAACAAAGGCAGCCATTCTTGTCCTGAGTTAACCTGTAGATCATGCTCTGAGTAATGCAGAGCTGGCTGAAGGGATCAGGATTAAGGACACCCTGCACCGCATTGTCAGCTGATGCCACTGTCACAGTGGTGACACCTGAACTCTGAGGCACTCCGTGGCGTAAACCTGACATAAACCACGCACCACCAAGATACCACCAGTCCTGTAGCTTCAGTCCCCAGGAACTCCTCTGCCAGAGGATTTATGACCCAGGTTTAAATGTTCGTAGTACGAAATGGACACCCAGCATCCACGAACTCACGCTGAGAAGAGGGACATCGAACCAGCCCCCATAGAGCTGTGGCCCAGCTCTTGAGAAGACCATGAATACAGATGAATTGTTTTACTCAGGGAAGGGGACAGAACTGAAGGACCCTAATGTTGAATTTATTCAGCGGACGTAGACATGCCTGACTTATAGCGGGATCATATGGAGCCCAGGTCCTTGTAATACCAAAAAATGAGGTTACCATTGCTAGGGTTATTTATATAAAAAATCAGGGCTGGACACGTTCAATTTTTCTTGATGTTTTGACAGAGTAATGTAATCGCTGGAAGGAAGAGTTCTTGTTGTTTCCAAACTGCTTATCACGTGAGAGGCACAGAAATATGGACTGGGGACTGGATACTCCCTCCTCACTGTTAATTTCAAAAGAAGCTTTGTGGCTGAAATCAGCGGCAATAAAGACTGAGCGGAGCAGCTCCATCTTGCTAATGGGTGTTGCTATGGAAATGAGGAAAATTTGCTTGTTCTTAGAATTATAAGAACACACAGGATAATGAGGGAAAAAAAACATACATTTTAGCAGCCAGCCTTAAACGATGCCATCATGCTAGACAGAAATGTGTAGGTCTGTCTATAGTTTTTATTCCAAAAGTTTGCCTGCCATAATTTGCTTGTTCCCTAACAGTTTAGCCTGAGCACTTCAAGCATCAGCCCTTGCAGATTGACAATGGAGCCACAAAGCTCCACACAAAGCTGGGACTCCAGCGGCTCTCCAGCAGGCTTTGCATTGTTTTGCCCAGTGTTTCCATGGGAACCTGACTCTGCTGAGAAAAGAAAGATTCAGAAACTTCAGCTAAGCCAGTTTAAAAGAGCAGCTGCAAGCTGCTCTTGTAGCCTAGAGGAGACAGAACAAAGGGGCTTTGCTGGGAGACAGGATGGAAGAAATTGACTCTTTTTCTTTTCTTTTTTTTTTTTTTATTTATTTTTATTTTTAAAGAAAATATGTGTGCCACAAAAAAACAAGTTATAAGTTTTTAGTGCACTGGCCCCATCAGTCTGCACAGGGCAAAATTTAGCTGAAAGGTCAATTATGGCTCCTTTCATCATTAAAAGTGCCCTATCAAGGGCAAAATTTACTTTTCTGGGTAAAGTGCATGCAATACAGACACTGATGTGAGACCAAGAAGCAGAAATCCATCCTTAGCTTTGTCCAGGGCTTACAGAAAATACACCTGGCTACAGCTCAGGTCCTCCTTTGTTACATGCTGTATTTCTTGGACTATTGATGTCAGCAATGACACCCGTGCATATTGCACTGGCTCCTGCTCCTTTGTTACCGGTGCTAATGCAGGGCTTTCACACTAGGAGTACGTATTTGCACGGAGGAAACACAAGCTGGAGCAGTGCTCCCTAAGGTTTTGTTTGCTGGTGGGACTTCTGAACCTACCGAAACTGTTACCCAATGAAGGAGCATTGCCTCTGAAATGCAGAAAACAATATACCATGACTATATATACCAGTAGGCAAGGGCAAATGTGACTTGAAATGTACCCCATTAGTGAAAACAAATCTATAATTGAATGAAAGGCTCCATGGAATGAATGCTTCCATTAAAATCACAAAAGGGATCATATTTTTTTTCTCAGAGATAGCTTATTGGTTTAGCATGGTGCATTTATTAAGGTCACAGTTTTATCCCAGAATTTTTACGATGAAAAATTAATTGTAACATGAAAATTGGAAACCACTGTATGTACTAGTGAGTTTGTTCTCTTAACGTTTTTTCTCTTAATGTTCACAGATAAATTCTACAAGTATTAAAGGAAAACGGGCTGAAAGGATATCTAAGGTACTAGTTTTCTAGCAGATTTGCTAAGTTTTTTTCTTTGCTAAGAATGATTTGAGTTGTGCATTCCCGCTAGGTAACAACTTTGATAGACTTAAAAAGTGTTCCATTCAATGTCTCTTACATAGCTGCACCTCAGGGAACTCCAGAAAGGAATGTAATTGGCAAAAATACTTTGATACTTGTGCTAGCACATGGAGTGACAACTGCACCTGCCTTCCTTGTGACAAGTGACAATTGTGAAGTCTTTCTCGGACGTAGCTTGGCATGGTAGCTTAGTTTTGCCAATAAACAGAATGCAAGACGAGGCCTTGGTATTCTGCCCTACTCCTGCTAATAAGAGGCACAGGTGAGAACGGGAGTGTAAAAGCTGGGATTTCTTCCTGCATTGGATGGTTGGGTCATGTAGACGGAGAAGGACAACATCTGTGAGGAAAGAGAAGTTGCTGTTGTTATTCCATGCTGATTCCCTGTGCAGCTCCTCCTGCTCTTCAGTGTCAGCTGGCTTGAGGAGTCCTTTGCTGTGGTGCACGGAATGATACGCAGGCTTACACTCAGGGAAGGTTACTCACCTTGCCATGATACCATGAGCTTGTTTTCAAACCGGCGTCAAGTAAAGCTGGTCCTGAATGTTGGCTTTGAGTGACCCTCTGACAGAGGGAGATGGTGGTGTTGGGTCTGGAGGGACACAGCTGGACCATTCCATGAAATTCAACCAAATGCTGATCTAACGTGAGAAAAATAACCTAGCCTAGGGTCAGTCACCCCTATAAATCAGCTCCATAAATCAGATCAATGCTTTTGAGATTCCTTTCTCCGAGAGTGACTTTCCAGATAGCTCAAAAGAATAAATAAAAATAAGACTTTGATTGTCATATTGCCATATGCGGTCCATTAAACTTTATACCTCAATTGTCCTTTTGGCAAAATAGTGCTAATTGCTACTTGCCTCACTGAAGTGTTGTGAGAATAAATTGTTCTTAATCATCCTACATGTTGAAAAAGGAAGCCTTTTAAATATTCAAAATGGGAAGGGAACAGTTAATTTCTGTGCTAACATTTGCACAAAAAAGGGAGCAGAGTGTGGAAAAGATCACAGCTGAAGCGTGCTTCCCCATGTGCACGCTCTGCAGTCATGACTTCAGGACGAAGTAAGCCAGGCACGTGAGGATGATGCCAAGACACCCCTGGCAGAATTTCCAGCGCTGCAGCAGTGCCTGCTCATGGCTCATCGGGAACAGGCGGGATCACAATGGGAAAGGCACAGGCGAGCAGGGGTTGTTAAACAGCGTTAAAAGAAGGCATCTTGTTGACTATTGCTTCATGTGGGTTTGGACAGTATTTTCCCTAGGCCCTCTTGAACACACCCTAGCACTTGGGAGCACTTTGATACGGAGCGGTTATGAGATACTGTGGTTGATGAAGTCCTGTTAACAAGCTGTAGCAATATTTTTAAACTCTTGTAAGTAGAGCTCTATAGATAGTCATACACTTGCTAACAGGAAATGGGACATGGAGACAGGGTTGCTTCACCTCTGTGATTAATGCACCAAGTTCATACACCCCTGTACAAACAAGAAGTGGACAGACAGATCCCGTTGTCACAGCTGAAACTCATCGGGACCCATCAAAATGCCACAGAGACAGCAAAACGTCACAGAGCACTGGGGAAGATGTAAAGAGTATGGAGCACAGAGATTTGTTACAAGGAGCTGCCTTCTTGAGTCAAATTCTCTTACTCCTGTGCTGCTGTATAAATTATTACAGCATGGGCTACGCTCAGGCGCAGGTAGGGATGATATTGTTTTAAAGTGCTGCTATCTGTATATACATTTATTATCTGTATATATGTAGTTACTGAGTTGAGATTGCTTTTTGCATCCATTCAGAAAAGTTTTCACTTTCTAAAATGTGTGTCTGGTACTCCAGCTGAGCACCTCTGGGAATGCTGGGCCCTTGCCTAAAATAAAAGACAGATAATGCCAAATAGTTGTTGAGCAGTAGGGGGAAGTTAACATCTAGGTCAGGGCATCTCCTGTCAATGTTTCGCTCATGTCCACCAGCCAAGCAGCTGTCATTCAATTTCCCAAGGCACTGAGTTAAACTGCATGTGGATAGCAGTTCTCCTGTTCATTCTCCCCTCATCTAGAAACACGGAATTTAATCTGCTTGGAAGCAAAATTTATGGCCTCACTCCCCATGAGATCAATGCGGTTGAGTTTTGCTTAAGCACTGCCAAATTTCACACAGGTTGAATTTGTGTTCTCTGACAGTGTTGCAAATCAGCTTTTTTTTGCCTTTTTTTTTTTTTTTTTTTTTCCCAAGACCAATGATTGTAAAATATGTTGCATCAAAATGATATTCTTACTTGCAAGAAGGTTCATCAGAAGTCTGCCGTGTAGAGAGAAGAGGAAGGCAAGAGAGTGTTAGGATTAAAATATCACTTGCCATCTGGGAGAGCTTAATGAAAAAAGCGAGGTATGGACACAAACTTGGAAAGCTTTCCTGACAATGTTTAAAGGCATGACTCTAAAGACACGCAGATGATGTAATGCCAGGACTCAGGTTAAAGCCTGTCATCGGAAAAAGATCTTGTGGGGTGATAACGACTATGGTCTTGGTGGCAGAACAACACTCTTCCCTGATTAGAAAGAAAATCCTGCTCCATTCTGAGCCAGCTGCAAATCAGCATGGCACGGCAGCCCTGTCTGTACTGCAAAAAAATGATTTTTTTCTAGATTTGGTACACTTAAAAAGGCAGAATGAAAATAAAAAAACATAAAAGGCTGTAAGATGGAGGAAAAAGTAGGAAAAACAAGTTGAAGCTTTGGGAAGGAGGGGGAGATTTGCTTTCTGTCTCATGTACTGCTGATGGCATGGTTGGCACCAAAGGCATTGTAATCACAGCCATTGCAGATATCCAAGTGTATGCTGCAGATATTCTCAATAAGACTCTTAGGGCCGTGATGGCCCCTAGTGCTGCACTTCATTACATATCAGCAGAAACATGTACGTCTGTGGGCCAAGCATTCCTGCGGGTCGCTGTGCCAGCAGGGCCGCCCTTTCATTCCACTGAGAATCATTTCGGTGGCCAGGAGCACTCTGTTTGGCGAGCTGCACACGCGGGCTTATTGCAGGCACAACGCACACGGACACACACACATGGGATTTGGAAGAATGACAACGTGCCCTGAACCTATACAGCAAATTTCCAAACTACCTTGCCACATATTTATTTATTTATTTATTTATTTTTCTGAATGACATTCTTACTACATATTCTGGTGACTGCCAAGGTTCATGAGGGCCCACACCTCCCTGGCTTGCTCCACCTTTCCTGTTGCTTGCTTAAGCAGGCTCTGCTGTAATAACAAAAATATTTGTATCGCTTTGTTTTTAAATTCTAACCTTCTATTTTTGTTTTCGTGCTCTACCAACCTTCCATTTATTTATTTATTTATTTATTTTTTTAATCCTGGCCAGCAGCAGACTGGAGATGGTGAGGAAGCGGGGGCAGTGGGAAAGTGTTAATTTGCTAATTTTGTAAATACCTCAAACTCAGAACTACATTTGTAGTGTTATATGGCGTGTATTTCTCAGTATACTGCTATTGCTTTCAGTTTTATTTGTCTTATTCTAGAATTATCATAATAAAACTGATTGAGCTACTGTGCTCAGACATGTTTTGAGACGCAAGCTTTATATTTGATACTTGTTACTTTGCTGTAGAGAGACTGGGAAATGGATTTCTGATAGGGTCTGCTTTAAAACTAACTGCAAGTTACTCGTAACCTTGATTTCTCTTCATCTTCCTCTCTTTGTTTATTGCCTGTGTAGTGTCTAAAATCTGACCAGAGCTCCTTGAGGAACAGTCTGGTCTCTTTCTACTCTCTGCAGAGAGTGCAACACACTTTGAGTAGAAGGGAAAGGAAATTGCAATAAAGAACCTAGAAAGTTTTGTGTGCAATGCTATTAGACCACACTGCACCTTTATAAATCACGTTAACTTGAAATGATAGGCTTGGAAACGGCTTTCCCAGCCCTCAGAAACGCAGTTGAAAGCAAGGAATAGTGTATATAAGGAAGGTCGTTGATGTTCTTTGTCTTTAAGGAAACAACCACCTGCTCAGCAAAGGCTCAATTACATACATACAGGTAAAGTTGCAAAAGGTTACAGACATAAACGAATTTAAAGTGATTGGATGTGCAACATCTTGTAGTTAGGTACTTTACATAGATTCATGAAAGCAGAATGCAGTTTCATTCTGTTTCCATTTTATGCACACTACATTTTCTTATGCACTGATCTGTCTATAAAACTTCTTTAATTTCTAGGATAAATAATGAAAATTTCACTGATTCCTTGGGATCAGGCTTTTTAAAATACTGGTTTTCTGGCACACTGGGGCAGGTTTAGGCCGGTGTAGCTGAGCATCGCTCTGCTGCAGCCAGGGTTCAATGTTCCCCAATAGCTGGCAGTGCATCACTCCAGTCTGGAATCACTTTTTGGACCCTGGTTGTAAAATTGCTGCTCACAGGCTGCCTGTCCTTTGGCTTTCAGCGTTACTCAGTATTTAAGAGTGATTCGGGGCCAGTCTGAGGGTTTTCTTTTTCTTTTTCTTTTTTTTTTTTTTGCCTTTTGGGAAAACCGATTGCTTCATGCCGCACATACCCTTACTGACCAACGCGGGTTTGTTTGCCAGCCCCGCTCCTATGAGGAGATAACTGTGAAAACACTTTGCTGGTGAACAAGTTCCTGTTGGAAGCACTCTGCAGTTTCTTTCGAAGCCACACCTGTTCGTATCACACAAGCCTCTCAGCTCGGCCTCCTGCTCTCTCGTGGCATTGAGAAAGAAACACGTCACACCCCACTGGAAGGCAAGGCAGCGCAGCACTGGGTACACAAACACATGCCAGAGAGCTAACAGAGACTAAGCAACCTTGCCCGTGTAGCCAAATCGTTGCTCTCTCACACAAACACACACATATTTTTTAGCTGAGTAATAATTTCTTATTGCTGGGGAAGCAAAGGGAAAGGAAGGGCAAAGGCAAAGTTTCATATATATATATATATATATATACATATATATATGTATATATATGATATATATATATATATATGTTGTATATATATCATTATTTAACTGTAGTGGATCTAACCAAAGACAAAATGCCTTTTAGTTTTTACAGATGTCCTGTCCTTAAGGGTGAGATACCCAGGCACAGAGCACAGCATTTCTGTACCCCTATGTGCAACCACCTGCCTGAAAAGAAGCCTTAACTGTGACGAAAACCAGAGCATGTCACTAAGAAACGGGTGAAAAGATATGACCTTCTAGTCATCCCTTTTGCAGGATGAAGTAATTTGTAGACACTCACTGCCTTATCACAACCAGCTCGTCACGCCCTAACCTGATACCGGGGCTTGGAGGACGTGTCACAACGCAGCGATGACTCAGGATGGTGAGGACACAGAACGAGCCTGCCCCTTGTATTTTGGGTGCTCAGCCCGGTTATGACTTACTGACGAAGGGCTGAACTTCTTGTCCTTAGGCAAGGGCACCGTGGCAGTCACTCCCTGACACGGCACAACACTTCCATCACGTCCCTGGCTCACCCAAGGGAAGACCCGTTTGTGAGCACAGCCCTGTCTGCCACAGGGCTCCTTGGCACAGGACAAAATCATGCACTAGCCCTGCGTCTTTTGCCTTCACACTATGGGCTGAGGCCTCAAAGTTAAAAGAAAGTGAGAGAAATTGCACAGCCATCTATTTTTTTTTTTTTTTTTTCCCAGTATTTGGAAAAGATCATGCTCTTGTAGAAGGCAAAATTTTAGTGGATCCTCCAGCAGTTCCCACTGTTTCTTCCCTGATGTCAAGGTTGTTCTGAGCAAAGCTGACACAACAGCAACCAGCTGCTTCTGCTTCTGTTCCTGGCTCTTACTGGTGTGAACACGCCTGGTAAGAGACACTGAGGTTTGCTAAGGGCAGCTGATTTCAGAAGCAGGTGAGTCTATATCCTATTTAGTGGATACAGTTTCCGTATCCATTAAATGTGATCCGTACTGAATCAAATTAATTCCTGTCTGCAGATAAAGAAAACCATTACACAGAAGGTGCTCTCAGGATCACTGAAAAGACCTGAACTGGGAGAAAGCTCCAGGGCAAAAGCACAGGTCACTGCACGAAAAGACCATGATGCTGAGAGCTCTGGTAATCCCACAGCTCTTCTAACTACTAGTCCCAAGCATGCACCCGGTTCACACAACTCAGAACTTAATGTTTACAATAAAGCAACAAAAATCTGTTCTGCTTAGACAAAGGAAAACATACTTAGAGTTTTATAAAAACCCTGTTTTAGAAAATAAAAATAAAAAAGTGCTTCTCAGAGTTTTCTCAGAGTTACTTTCTTTGCAATACACAGTAGCTCAGCCTTCTCACTCACCTGCTGTGTGCTTGATTGTAATATTCTATTGCAAAGAAAATTATATGAGCATTACACTGTGGTGGGTTTGTAATGGGCTTAAGTAGTAACTGAAACTTTATATATATATATAAATATGTATATATGTATACACGCACACACACACAAGTACTGTACGTATATACATATAGTATAAGTATTAATTAAATACTAATTTCCCACAAACTTACCCTACTTTTTAAGGAGTAGCTCACATCAAGCAAGGTGTAACAACACAATGAAGGATGGCTAAATATGATCTTTCATTTGAAAAAAAAAAAAAAAGTTATAGGAATGTTAAATATTTTTATAAACAGAAACTCAGACATCATTGGTTATCTGGAGACAGAAACCGAAAACTCAGGTCTCAAGGAGTTCTGGTTGCCTGTACGTAACCTTTTCTTCCATCTGCAGTCTGCATCTGCATTCAAATTTTGGAAGATTGCATGCAAATGCTGGTGGTTATCAGGAAGCAGATCTCAGTACCTGGAAAGCACGGGGTAATTCCTGGATGCTTGGCAACTGTGCAGCAGTGGGGGAAGATACAAATACGGCTTGCATCTTTGCAGACACCGTGGAAGGAGAAAATCCTTGGGAAGGCCCCTGCCAGATCTGTGTAGTATGTCATAATGGTGGTAGCCATTGAGACAAGAGTAGGAAACTCCATGAGATGTCTTGATGACTTCATTTAATCCCAAGAGATTTCTTGTAATTGATGTGTTAATTGCAGACTTCAGATGTTGCCAGGTGTTCTGTTTTGAGGCAGAGGTGGACCTGATTTCTAAGCCAGGTGTCTTTCCAAACCACAGATTTCCTCCACTCCTCCAATACTGGGGTACTTTTATACGGACCAAGACATCCCCAAGGCCGTTCTGCTTCCAGGCTCTCGAGGCTGTGTTAGTGACAAAGGACACAGGAGCTTTCCAGAGCTCCTGGGTCTGCTTCCCCTGAACTCTGGAGCCATCTCCCACCCTCGCTGCCGTTTCTGCACCGTGGGTACCCATCTTGGGGCCCAAGAGTGCACCAGTTGCTTCCTTAAGGGTGAATTCCTGTGTTGACATCTAAAGATTCATTGAGCATTCATCTACTCATTTTCTTCAAGCATAAAATACTTGTAGATGGAAGCACCACAATTAATTATAAATGTAGTGTCATATTCAGTCACGAAGCATGACTACTTAGCTCACTTCTTCTGCAGACTGACGCTGTCCCCTTGTCATGTTTTGCCTTTATTTCACTTTTTTTGGTTCTTGCACTCAGCTTAAAATGCATTTGTGTTTTTGGCCTTCTGGACCAAGTGGCTTGCTTGGTTTCCTGAAATTTCAGTTCTGTTTCTCTCAGACCAAACTCTTAGCCTCAGCTTTAGGCCTTGCTGACTGCCTTTGGTTCCTGCCTCCACCAACAACTCGCCCTGCCTCATATCACAACGCTGAAATGATGACTTCGAAATCGCAACTGCTGGTGACTGCCTGTGCCCGGATCAACAAGCAGGGAACATTTTTACAGCGGTTGTACCAGTGACCAACTGAGCACCATGAATAAAAATAGAAATTCTAGTCAGAGTGGAAAGCCCATGGATAGTCTGTGTCTGTGTGGATAACAAATGATTAAAAAAACAAATGATCAAATAAAACAGAGAAGATATTTGTGGAAAAATAAATAATAAATTGAAGTTTATTCTAAGAGCTATTGGTGAAAAAAGACAAATTTTAAAATGTCTTCTAACCAGAACATAATATTTTAAGACCTTACGACCTTCTTGTTTACTCTCTATGTTCATTTTCAATATTTCTCTAATCATGTGGCTTTTGGTCATAAAAAAAAAAATACAGAAATATACTTTGACATATATTCTCCTCAGCACATGCAGTTCTGTGGATATACACGCAAACAGATTTAAGTCATAAAGGGGAGCTCTTTGCTGAGAGGGCTGACTTTGAAACTCTGTTTTAAACACCGGAATAAAAGGATTGTTTTTGAAACAGGGCTAGCCCAAAAGAGAGAGAGATTGATAACTTAAACCAAAACAAACACTTTGGCTTATAAATATAGATATATTCATATTATACTATCTTACCTTATCTTACTATTCCTGAAGCATTCACACAAATTCCCTGGGAAAAATTTTATATGTGAGAAATACCACAGATACTGAGTTCTTGCTACCAGATGCTCTCACCCCTGATCATCATCTCTTTTTCTTGGATCAGCACACAGGGATAGTCTTGGCCATCTTTCTTAGCTTGCAGCTCAGAAATAATTGAAATACTGCGGCCAGATGGTTCTGTTTTCCAGGAGGCAAGGATAGCATGATATTTCTCAGAAAGAGATGTAATTTGTTTATAGGGATGTTACATTTTTTAAAAGCAAAATAACTCACAGCGGTGTAGATACTACAATTTTCTGTCAGTTTGTATATTGGAAAAAATGACTTTTCACCTTACAGAGATTATCCTTGTCCTGAAAATCTCACAATATAAAATGAGTGGAGACAAGAGGAGAAAAAGGGAAAAGGGCGGATGGAAACTGAAAAATAAAATAAAATAAAATAAAATAAAATAAAATAAAATAAAATAAAATAAAATAAAATAGTTGTTTCCAGTTACTTATAACAAATCCTTCACACTTTGCTTGCTCACTGATGATTGGAAATTGAAAGGAGAAATTCTGAAATGCCTGCAAAAGACAAGATGGGGCAAACATGTTTGGGGACAGGCCTTGGAGGATGAATGCCTGTGAAATATGGCAGAACATAGTAGAGGGAGCAAGCAGGGATGGCATAAATTGGAATAAAGGGATTTAAAAAATGAGGTTAAAAAGAGCTGGCAAGGCAGCAGAAAGAGACATTATAGTTCAAGAAACTTAGAATTCTGCTGGGTCTCTAGAATGAAGAGTAAGAACTTCAAAGGAAGAATTGGGACAGGCAGTAAAGAAAATGCACATATTCATAGAATCATAGAACCGCAGAAAGGTTTGGGTTGGAAGGGGCCTTAAAGATCGCCTAGTCCCAACCCCCTGCCATGGGCAGGGACACCTCCCACCAGCCCAGGTTGCCCAAAGCCCCATCCAGCCTGGCCTTGAGCACCTCCACGGATGGAGCACCCACGGCTCCTCTGGGCAGCCTGTGCCAGGGCCTCACCACCCTCTGAGTGAAGAACTTCCTCTTCACATCTAATCTAAATCTCCCCTCTTTTAGTTTAAAACCATTCTCCATTGCCCTATCACTATCTGCCCACATAAAAAGTTTCTCTCCATCTTTTCTATAAGCTCCCATCAAGTAATGAATTGCTGCAATGAGGTCACCCCAGAGCCTTCTCCGGGATGAACACCCCCAGCTCTCTCAGCCTTTCTTCACAGGAGAGGAGCTCCAGCCCTCTGATCATCCTCATGGCCCTCCTCTGGGCCTGCCCCAACAGCCCCACACCCTTCTGGTGCTGGGGGCCCCAGAGGAGGACGCAGCACTCCAGGTGGGGCCTCCCCAGGGCAGAGCAGAGGGGCACAATCCCCTCCCTCCTTCCCCTGCTGCCCACCCCTCTGTTGGTGCAGCCCAGGACGCAGTCGGCCTTCTGGCTGCAGGCACCCACTGCTGGCTCGTGTCGAGCCTTTTGTCCACCAGAGCCCCCAAGCCCTTCCCTGCAGGGCTGCTCTCCAGGAGCTCTTCTCCCAGTCTGTGCTCATGGCTGGCATTGCCCCGGCCCAGGTGCAGCCCCTGGCACTGGGACTTGTTGAACCTCATTAGGTTCACGTGGGCCCACTTCTCCAGCCTGTCCAGGTCCCCCTGGATGGCATCCCTTCCTTCTGGTGTCTGACTGCACTGCTCAGCTTGGTGTCACCTGCAAACTTGCTGAGGGAGTGCTTGATCCCACTGTCTGTGTCATTGGTAAAGGTATTAAACAGCACTGGTCCTGAGACAGCTGGAACCAGCGGAACAGCTGGAAGTTCACTCTTTGAAAGTCCAGGGTCCTCTGCTCTTTGACAGGCTCACGTTTCTCCTTTGTGTTCAGTACGGGTTTATGCAGGGGGAACCACGCTTAGCCAACCTGACAGCCTTCTTTGACCAGCTGGCTGGTTTGTTGAACAAGGGGTAAGATATGGACGGTGTGAGTCTGAAACAGAGCAAGGCTTTCAATGTTGTCTCCCATGACATCCTTGCAGATAAAACTGGCACAGACTGGACTAGATAAGGGTTTAGATAAGGGCGAGTTAGACAGAAAGTTGGCTGAATGTCCAGTCCCCAGGCCTTGTGATCAGTGGCAGGAGTCCAGCCGGAGGTCAGTCACCAGTTCAATGCACCAAGGGCTGACCCCGGGGCAGCAGTGTTCGACATCTTCCTTAATGACAGGGTGTTTGCTCAGCAGGTTTCCAGATGACACGAAACGTGCAGGCGTTGATGGGCTGTATGTATGAGGTGGGATGTACATGCGAGATAGGAACCACGTGAAGTTCAATGACAGAAGATGCAGAGTCCTGCACCTGGGCAGGAACAACTCCAGGTACCGGTACCCACAATTTGGCAGAGAAGGACCTGGGGGTGCTGGTGGACACGAGGCTGACCATAAGCAGCGAGGGCGGCCAGCAGCATTTTGTTCTGCGTTAGTAAGTGTGTTACCACTGCAAGAGACATGGGCATGGTGGGGTGAGTCCACCACAGGGGCACAAATATGATGGAGAGACTGGACAAGGAGAGGCTGACAGAGCTGGGATTGTCCAGCCTGGAGAAGAGAAGGCTCAAGGGGAGTCTTGTCCATGTGCACATTACCTGGGTGCAGGGGAGTAAAGAAGATGGAAGCAGACTTGTCTCAATGGTGTGCAGCAACAGGATGAGACGACGAGCACAAAATGAAAAATAACAAACAACAAACAAAACCAAAAAAACATCTATTTAATCATATGAAAAACCTTGTTTACTGTGAAGATGTACGAATGCTGGGAGGTTTCCCACAGAGGCTGTAGAGTCTCTGTCCTTGGAAAGATTCAAACCTGCTGGGACGCGATCCTGGGCAAACTGCTCTAGTTGACCCTGCTTCAGCAGGAGGTTGGTCGCTTCAGCTCTTGTGTGATTCTCTGAAATTGTTTACTTGGGTTTTCTAAATTTGAAGCTAAACTCTGAGCATGCTTTCTCCAAGTTTTCCTTAATTTAATGCTGACTACATAACTGCTTTCAACAGCAATACTGGGGAGAAGGCTTATAGGTTAGTACAGACCAGGATCAATTCCCAAGAAAAACACCATGGAACCAAAATGTTTGCATACATCTTACAATATTGAGTATTTATTTATTATTATTTTAAAAATTATTTAAAAATTGTTTTCATATTCCCTTGCAGTAACATTCCTGAAGGTCAAAGGTATCAAAGCCTCGTTCCTGACAGATTTGTACCTTGAGATTTCACTGCAAACTTCAAGTTGATTTTTATTTTTATTTTTTTTCCCCACTATTGGACTTTTTAAGAGCCTGGGTGTCTAATTCTTCTGGTGTTTAATTTGTTGAAACACTCTATCAGACAGGAGACAGCCTGTGCTATGGCCAGTCTGGCACTCCGTTTGTTAAACCTCAGTGGCCACTTCACATATGCTGATTAGAAAGCTTGTTACTACTGCCAGTTATGAGGGTACTGGCAGACTTCTCTGATAAGTTGGGCCTCTCTAGTTCTCCTCTATTAGGCAGAATTTTCCTCAAATTTTACAAGTGCTCAAAGATTTGAATAAAATCAACTCATTCAGGCAAGGGAAACGACTGACAGAGAGCAATTGAGTAAATTTCTGTATTGAATCCTGCTAAATATTGCACACTTTTTTTTTTTTTTTTTTTTCTCAATGCAAATGAAGACTCAGACAAGAGAAAGGCACAAGAGAGAACATTTTGATAATAACGATCATGTTTAGCAGTAACATACCTGTTTCTTTGATGTTATTTGAAAGGAAGGAAGAAATCATTTTGATAAAGGGTTAGTTAGATATATCCAACATTCTGCTTAGCCTCGGAGGCAGAGTTTTTGGTGTTTAAGTTATTAAAAATTAAAACTTCACTTCAAATACACACAGTTCCTACCAAAGCATATTACCTTTATAACAAGGTGTTTTACAAAGCAGTTTCAAGTGCAGATGAAGTCAAGGATGTGGATGAAGCCATTATGCACAGGGCAAACTTCCACCCTCCCCTCATATCCATACTTTCATGAATAATTTGGTTTTGCCCTTTTTTTGCCCAGATCTTCAGCAATGTCCCCGTGAGGAGAAACAGTAACAGGACAGTGACGGGAAAAGCGCACAGCTGGAAACACTAACAAAGGCACACATGGGCTGTGAAACAGCATTTCAGCAGATTTTACATGAGGTTTTAGCTGGGGTTCAGGTGAAAAACTGTTTTGCCATCTGCAGCTGCAGAACTAGATTTTAGGTTTTGTCTCTCCAAAACTTATATAAATGATGTTTTTTAACAGAAACTCTCATGATTTTGGAGAAACCTGAGAAGCCTGTATAAACTTCTGTAGTTTTTATGTTTCCACAGTCCTCTCAGAACCAATACCAGCATCACTAGAGGTTATCAAGTAATGATCTTTTGCTAATAATCTAAATATATGTATACTTTTTATCAGTACAAAATCACATATGAGTGTTTATCCTTCATCTTTTCTGTCGGAGCAACAGGTCTCCTATCTACATACTCCACAGCCATATAGGATCCTCAGGAAGAAATGTCGGGGTGTGGTTTGGCCTCAGGATGTGGGACCTACTCCTCTTGTCAGGAATAAATGTCCCAGGAGAGGAAAGGGTGCCATTGTGAGGTCTTTGGACTAGAGGGAATGGCCTCACATTCCATCAGGGGAGGTTTGGTTTGGAAATGAGGAGACATTTCTTCTTAGAAAGAGCAGTCAGGCATTGGAACATGTTGCCCAGGGAGATGGGCAATGTTAAGTGTGGGAGACAGAGGGATTTGGCCAACCTCTTTCCAGTGGTTTGTGGGGAGAGGACAAGGGGCAATAGCTATAAAATGGAGCCCAGGCAGTTCCGCACCAACATGCCAAAGAACTCCCTCTCGGTGAGGAGCACTGGGACAGGCTGCCCAGGGAGGTGGTGGAGTCTCCTCTGGAGATATTCAAGATCCATCTGGACACCTACCTGGGCAGCCTGCTCTAGGGAACCTGCTTTGGCAGGCTGATGATCTCTTGAGGTCCCTTCTGTGACTCTGTGCTGGAGTCACTGTCCCTGGGGGTGTTCAAGGAAAAGTTGGACCTGGTGCACAGGGACATGCTTTAGTGGGTGACATTGGTGGTTGGGTGATGGTTGGACCAGATGATCTTGGAGGTCTTTTCCAACCCTAATGCTTCTATGATTCTGTGTTACACTGATGAGAGGCTGGAGAACAGACCTGTTCTCCCTGTTGGCATGGTGACAGGATGAGGGGGAATGGGCTGAAGTTGTGCCAGGGGAGATTTAGGTTGGATGTTAGGAAGAATTTCTTTACCGAGAGGGTTGTGAGGCATTGGAATGGGCTGCCCAGGGAAGTGGTGGAGTCACCATCCCTGGAGGTCTTTTAACCTGGAGGTTTAGATGTAGAGCTTAGTCACACGGAATCACAGAATCGCAGAATTTCTAGGTTGGAAGAGACCTCAAGGTCATCGAGTCCAACCTCTGACCTAACACTAACAAGTCCTCCACTAAACCATATCACTAAGCTCTACATCTAAACGTCTTTTAAAATGTTTTAAAAAGGTGGGCAAAAAGCGAGAAGAGAAACATCACCAGGGCAGCTGACCTAAACCAAGCAAAGGGATATTCCATACCATGTGGTGTCACACTCAGCAATAAAAGGTGGAGACAGGAAGAAGAGGGGAGGGGTCGGCTCTCGTTGTGAAAATGTCGGTCCTCCTCCCGAACACCAAGCTACGTGCATTGAGGCCCTGCTGCAAGGACGTGGTCAATCATCGCTCATTTCTGGGAAGCAGAGAGTAATTTCTTTCCTCTGCACTTCTACATAGCATTCATTTGTTTTATTTGTTTGTTTTCCTCCTTTTTTTTTTTTATTTTCCCTTTCCCCCTCCCTTTTCCCCTCTCCCTTTTTAGTTCCCTTTAGATAAATTGTTTAGTTCATAATAATCTTTATTGAATTATTATTATTATTTCCCTTTAATTAAATTATCCCTATCTCACCCCGTGAGTTGTTCTTTGCTTTACTTCTCCCCCTGCTCATCTAAAGAGGGGGAGTGAGAGAGCGCTTGTGGGGTTTAGCTGCCCAGCACGGTAAAACCACCACACATCTGCGAACTTACTGAGGGTGCACTCGATGCACTCATCCAGATCACCGATAAAGATATTAAAGAGGACCGGCCCCAGTACCGAGCCCTGGGGGACTCCACTAGTGACCGGCCTCCAGCTGGATTTGACTCCATTCACCACGACTCTTTGGGCCCGGCTATCCAGCCAGTTTCTAACCCAACGAAGCGTACGCCTGTCCAAGCCACGAGCAGCCAGTTTCGTGAGGAGAAAACTGGCAATTTGGGCAAAAACTGGCAGAATTTGGGCAATGTCCCTGCTGATGGCAAAATGGAAACTTCATGCCCCTACCCTTCAATGATTAAAACAAAGAATTGAACAAAGAGCACTACTCTTCAACAATTAAAACAATTAGGAGACATTTCTTCTCAGCAAGAGCAGACAAGCATTGGGACGGGCTGCCCAGGGAAGCGGTCGAGTCACTGTCGCTGAGGGTGTTCAAGGAAAAGTTGGACCTGGTGCACAGGGACATGCTTTAGTGGGTGACGTTGGTGGTTGGGTGATGGTTGGACCAGATGATCTTGGAGGTCTTTTCCAACCCTAGTGTTTCTATGATTCTGTGTTACACTGATGAGAGGCTAGAGCCTGAGCTGGAAAACATCATGTGGAACAAGGCAGATAAGGCCGCAATTTGCAAGGTCCTGTAGTTCTGCCACCTAAGCTAACCCATAAAAGTGGCCTAAGAGAAAGCTGAAGAGGGGCTCTATCAGGGAGGGTAGTGATGGAACAAGGAATAACGGCTTTGAACAAATGGAGGGGAGATTTAGACTAGATGCCATGTGAGGAAGAAGTTCTTCACTCAGAGGATAAAGCACACATGGCCATTGGGGCTGAAGATGCACCGTGCTTCTGTTCTTTTCCGTAAACAAGAGAATGAAATTCCATAAAAAGCAGCGTTCAAAATAAACCCAGGGCACAGGATGCGAGGTGGAGGGCAATCCCTGTGGCCGAGGGGCAGCCTTTCTCTCTGGCAAGCCAAATGGCGCGGGGGAGCCAGCCCCACACAAGGGGCCCTCAGCCACCCCAAATTGGCCACGCACGGGCCCCTGCATCACAGAGGCTTCCTGAGGTCACAGTGGCCACCGCTGCCCTGCCCTTGCTTCGGGCCCTATAAAAGCGGACCCCCGCCACTGGCCCGGCACTCGCTGAGCTTCGAGGCCCTCTGAGAGCCGGCATTGGCGGCAGGAGGAAGAGCCAAAGCAGCAAGGCGAGAGGCGGCCCTCGTTGGTGTGAGCAGGCAGCGTTGCAGGCCCAGCGAGCACCAGCAACGAAGGCAGCTGTTAAGGAGAAGGAGATGGAGGAGAGTTATGGGCGGAGGCAGAGCGCTGGCGGCACGACAGACACCAGTGCCCAAGGCAGCTCTGGCACCCAGCCCAGCGACACCCCGCAGCGGTACCATGGGTACCGCAAGGATGCGAGGAACAGGCCGGCCCCCCAGCCACACAGTGACAGGGGGCCTGGGCCTTCTTCCGGTCCAAATGGCGGCATGAGGAACCGGCAGGACCAGCGGCCAAACCGCCACCAGGAGCGCGGGCGCAACAACAACGCGCAACGCAGCGTGGGGCCCAAGCACGGCCAGAAAGAAGATGGCAGCGTGGGGCCCAGGAATGGAAATGAGGCGCAGAGTGGAACGGGACCTGGGCGTGAAAATGAACAACCCCATGGCTCAGCACCCCAGCCGAGAAAGTGCACGGAAAAAAGGCACCACATAGAGCCAGGACTCGTCAAGGACGGGCTCAAACGTCAGCAAGGCCAAGCCGTGCGCCGTCCCTCCCCTAACCAAGACAGCGACTCGGGCCATGGGCCTTCCATTTCACAGAGCGACGGGATGGGGCGAAGGCAGGAACATCGGGCAGGCAGCCACACGGAGCAGAGGCGCACCCATGGAGCAAGCCCAGACTCCTATCAGCGGCACGATGGGCACCGCAGCGATGCGGGGAAGAGGCCATCCCCTCCACCACGCAGCGACGGGGGGCCTGGGCCTTCCCAGAGCCGCCACAGTGGCAAGGGGCAAAGGCACGTCCATTGGGCAGACAGCCACATGCAGCAGAGGCGTGCCCAGAGTCCCCAGCACAGTGCAGGATCCAGGCACGGCCACAAACCTGACGGCAGCATTGGAGCCAAAAATGCAAATCCACCTCCCAGTGGCACAGGACCTCGGCGTGCAAGTGAACGACCCCGTGGCTCGGCACCCCAGCCTGAAAGGTCTCCTGAGGGAAGGCATCGCGTGCAGCCAGGAACAAGCAAGGACGGGCTCCGACACCAGCAAGTCCAAGCCGTGAGGCGCCCTTCCCCTAGACGAGACAGCGACTCGGGGAATGGGTCTTCCAGCTCACGCCACGATGGCACAAGGCGAAGGCAGGAACATCAGCCAGCCAGCCACACAGAGCAGAGGCGTGTCCATCGAGCAAGCCCAGACACCTACCGGCGGTACCACTGGCACCGCAGCGATGCGAGGAACAGGCCATCCCCTCCACCACGCAGCGATGGGGGCCCTGGGCCTTCCCACAGCCGTCACAGTGGCACGGGGCAAACGGAGGACTATCGGGCAGACAGACACGGGGAGCACAGGCGTTCCTACCCCAGGGAAACCAGTGCAGGACCCAGCCACGGCCACAGATCAGATGCCGGCAGTGGTCGCACACAGGAAAATCAACCCAACGGAGGCACTGCACCAAGGAGTGCAAGCGGACGAGCCCCTGGATCTGCTCCCTGGCCTGAAAACATGCCAAGTGGACGACAGCCTGTTTGGGCAGTCCCAGCCAAGGACTGGCTTTGCCTTCTGCCCAACACTGTGGAACCGATGGAGCTGGATCCACCGGGAGACGTGGAGGAGCCGATGGAGGTGGATCCACCTCCGCCAGAACTGAGCTGGGACCCCCGCGGCGCATCCTTGCTCTCTACTCTCCAAGCGCACAAGGAGCGTCGCAAGAGTGCCCGCCTAGTCCCCTACTCGTTGTCGCGCCGGCTCCATCGCAAGCATTAGCTTGCGACGGAGCCCCCAGACAGCATGGACATGCCTACCTGCAAGACGTCCCGCCAATAAACCACTCTGTTGCTAATTCTCAGGGGTTGTGTGTGTGTGTTTCTTTCCCATCCCCCAGCCCTTGTGCCAGAGGCGCCATCCCTTCTGCACAGAGCCTCGAGGAAGAGCACAAGAGAGGACCCAGCTGCCTTCGATCTGCTGCGCTGGGGTGACAGGAGGAGTCCCCGAGGGCCACCATGCACCTCTAACATTTGTGAAAATAGACCGAGGGACGGGTGAAAATAGGAGTGTGTAAGCGATTATAGGTGGCTAAATTCTTCTCCTAGGAATGGGTTTCTCTAGCTGAGTGATTGGTAACAACAGTCGTGGAGAAGGCTGAGGTACTCAGCAATTTCTTTGCCTCCATCTGCACTGGTAGACGGGCTTCCCAAGTCTTTCATGGTCCTGAACCCATAGATGGAGGCTGGGAGATCAAAGTCCCACCCACTGTAAGTGAAGAGCAGGTTCAAGACCTCCTGATGGATCTCAGCAGGGACAGGTCTATGGGACCTGATGACATGAATCCCGGGGTCCTGAGGGAACTGGCTGATGGAGTTGTCAAACCTCTCTCTATCCTAGTTGAAAAGTCCTGGCATTTCACAGAATCACAGAATTTCTAGGTTGGAAGAGACCTCTAGATCATCAAGTCCAACGTCTGACCTAACACTAACAAGTCCTCCACTAAACCATATCACTAATATCATTGATACAAATATATCAACGCCAAACAGAGGACTAAGGAGAATCTCCATCCTTTACTGGATGCAGGGGGAAACTTAGTTACGAGAGATGAGGAAAAGGCAGAGGTGCACAATGCCTTCTTTGCCTCAGTCTTTAGCAGCAATACCGGTTGTTCTCTGGATACCCAGTACCCTGAGCTGGTGGAAGGGGATGGGGAGCAGAATGTGGCCCTCACTATCCACAAAGAACTGGTTGATGACCTGCTACGGCACTTGGATGTGCACAAGTCGATGGGGCCGGATGGGATCCACCCAAGGGTACTGAGAGAACTGGCAGAGGAGCTGGCCAAGCCACTGTCCATCATTTATCAGCAGTCCTGGCTATTGGGGGAGGTCCCAGTTGACTGGCGGCTAGCAAACGTGACGCCCATCTACAAGAAGGGCTGGAGGGCAGACCCGGGGCACTATAGGCCTGTCAGTTTGACCTCAGTGCCAGTGAAGCTCATGGAGCAGATTGTCTTGAGAGTCATCACGCAGCACTTGCAGGGCAACCAGGCGATCAGGCCCAGTCAGCATGGGTTTATGAAAGGCAGGTCCTGCTTGACGAACCTGATCTCCTTCTATGACAAAGTGACGCGCTGGGTGGACGAGGGAAAGGCTGTGGATGTGGTCTACCTTGACTTCAGCAAGGCTTTTGACACCGTTTCCACAGCATTCTCCTCAAGAAACTGGCTGCTCTTGGCTTGGACTGGCGCACGCTTCGTTGGGTTAGAAACTGGCTGGATAGCCGGGCCCAAAGAGTTGTGAATTGAACAAAGAGCACTACTCTTCAACAATTAAAACAATTAGGAGACATTTCTTCTCAGCAAGAGCAGTGAAACATTGGGACTGGCTGCCCAGGGAAGCGGTCAATTCACTGTCGCTGAGGGTGTTCAAGGAAAAGTTGGACCTGGTGCATAGAAATATGCTTTATTGGGTGACATTGGTAGTAGGGTCATGGCTGGACTAGATGATTTGAAGGTCTTTTCCAACCTTAATTTTTCTACAATTCTATCTTGTTTTCAGTATGCAGCAAAGCTGTCCTCAAACCCTGGTAAATAAATTCATCGATATTTTGGCAATGAAATGAAGAATGAACCTAGAGCAGTAGCTCTATAACACATGGATAGGTTGCCTTTTTTTTTTTTTTATTTTTTTTTAAACACAGTACACATTAGCATAAGTCCAAGGCATTTGATGAAAACTACAGGGTGTATCATGCCTCTGAGGCATGATGAGCCATCTTTGAGGAGGAGGCAGATTCACACCAGCTGAAGAACGCTGCTCTTCGTGAATCGACACAGTCTGTGCTAATGGGAGACCAGGAGCACGTCATCCATCACTTCAAATTGCTGCAGCTCCAGATGGCCCCTTGTTCTGGGAAGCCATATCCTTTACTCTTTGTCCCCCACAAAGCTGAGGGACATACCCAGCTGCTGAAATATATAATGTACCTGCTGCAAGGAGCCATGTTGCAGGTTTGGCTAGAGAAGTTCTTCAGACCAAAGGCCTCACCCTACCTCACGTCTCTCCACCATGCTCCCAGTAAACCTCCTGAAAGTGTCTTGTAGCCTTATGTGTTAAACTAGGCATCGACTTCAGTGTTGGATGCTGCAGTCTCCCAAAGGTTTCTTGTTACCCTTTTTACCTTAAACCTCTCATGGGGACGAATTTCTTCCTTTCAATACAACAGAGCAAGCAGGACCGATTGCTGACCCTGAGGGGATGGCAGAAAGACAGGTCCTCTGCTAAACCAAAGTGACTTGTGCCAGCTTGGCATTTTCCTGCATGACACTGTGTGACGGCTGCTCATTCATCATTAGTATGCTTCGCTGAAGGTTGCAGTCGGTAGCAGGGTAAATAACCTTTATTCATTTTATTTATACTCTAACAATTCTTAAACACATGCTACAGTTTATGGAAGCCGCAGAATGTTTGTATGGAGCCACTGACCCTAACAGCTATTGCAAAATAAGCAGCTGGTCAACATAATCTCCCATGCAAACACCTTCTGGGACAAAGATTAAGCTTTAGTGATTCAGCTCGATATTTCAGAGCCAGAAAAAAAAGAAAAAAGTTTAATAAATTGTGATTATTTGCTCAACTTACTATTGAAGACTGGCTCTCAATCTTCCTAATTCACTGTACTGTAATATTTTAATGCTAGATACTATTTTGCATAGGTTGTTTCTGCCTCAGAAGAGAGATTAAGTCCGGGCAAGTAAGGGTTTATTACATATATCAGCTCATACTTTTCATGATTCGGACGTACTGACTCAGAATTCTCTGGCTGAGTCTTGTGACACTATCAAAACTGAGCACTACTGTTCAACTCACGGCTTAAAAATGTACATAAAGCTCATTAAGAATGATGCCGTCCTAAGCCCATATGAACAGGATCCTTAGCTTCTAACAGGGAAAAATGAAAAACCGATAGATTGGCACCCGCAGTTAAAAATGAGGTACGATCTGTGATAAGTGAATCTGAAGACTGGGGCCCTGTGTTTTACATGGAAAGTTCATTAAACAGCAGTTTTGCTGAGAAAAAGACTGAAGCCAGACAGCGTGAAGGTATGCTGGCTCACGCAGCGTTGGCTCTGCGGCACACCAGTCCCTCACCTGTTCCTACCAGAGATTTGTCAGTAGCTTTTCACTCCCGTTTCAGTTTTAAGCAGTGCTTTCAGTTTCAATTTAGTCGGTCATTTTCTGTGGCAGCGTGTGAGCTTTGTGGACATAGCATGGTTAAGGGTGGAGGAGACCTCCGAGATCACCCTGTTACCAGTGTCGCCCACTAAACCACGTCCCCAAGCACCACGTCCAGCGTTTCCTTGAATTCCCTCAAGGGTGGGGACTCCACCACCTCCCTGGGCAACCCGTCCCAGTGCCTGACTGCTCTCTGTGCGAAGAAATGTCCCCAAAATTTCCAACCTGAACCTCCCTTGGTGCAACTTGAGGGCACTGCTTTCAGCCCGTACACCGGGACTCGACACTGAGCCGCGTCACCCCGAAGCCAGATTTTGATGCAGTTCGGGGACATTTTGGCCACCAGACTCTTGAAACAGCTATGACCGAGTTCTTAGAAGGGAACTAAGCAGCGCTTCACCGACACCAGCCCCTCTGAGGCAGCCCGGGGGGCGGCCGCGCCTCACCCCACAGCCCACCCCACACTGCGGGCCCCGCCGCCATGGCCGGGCGGCAGCGGGGGCTGTACCGGCCATAACCGCCCGCCCCTGCCCGGCGGGCCGGGCCTGCGCCTGACAGAAAGGCGGCGGCAGGAGGAGGGGGAACGGGAAAGGGGCCGGGGAAGGGAGGAGAAGAGAAGGGAAGGGAAGGGAAGAAGGGAAGGGAAGGGGTCGGGGCTGGGCTGGGCTGGGCTGGGCTGGCGGCAGCGGCTCCTCCTCGGTGCGCGGTGGGGACGGGGAGCAGAGGCGCAGCCGCGGCGGAGCGGGGATGGCGGTGCTGGCGCTGGCCCTGGAGGGACTCGCCATCTTCGGGCTCGTCCTGTTCGTCGTGCTGTGGCTCATGCACTTCATGTCCATCATCTACACGTAAGCTGAGGGGCGACAGGTTTTGGGGTATGTGTGTGTGTGGGGGGGGGGGGGGGGTAGGGAGGGACGGGGACGGGCCCCGCAGCTCGACCCCGCAGCTCCCCGCACACCCCTTCGTGCTGGCTGAAAAAATGATAAAAAAGAGAATATTTTAAGTAAATAAATAGATAAAGGGGTCGGCGTTCAGGCCCGGCGACCTTGCGCCGCCGCCTGGAGTGCTGCTGAAGGGGGGGGGGGGGGGGGGGGGTGAGGTAGGGCGCGGGGAGGCCCCCTCCTCCTCCTGCTTTTAAATTTATTTTATTTTATTTTTTTAATTTATTCTCGGTGGTTTGGTGAATGATGGCGGTGTGCGCAGGGTGTCCCCCGTCCCCCCCCCCCCCCCTACCACCACCACCTCCAGGCCGGTGCTGGGTCGCGGGGTGCCCGGGGTCTGTGTAACAAAGCGTGCTGAGCCCAGCCCTGGATTCAGCTGGGTTCAGGGCGCTGCCCCCGAGGGGAAGGGGCTGGGGGGGGGGGCTCCTCGCCCCCTGCACGAAGCACCCGGCTTGTGCCGCTGCCTGAAACGAAAGGCCGCTGTTGCATCACCGCAGGCATCGGAGAGTATCGAAATTTGCGCTAGGATCGGCGGTGTTTCGGTGCTGGTGAGCTGCAGGGGTGCCCTGTGTGGGAGCACAGGCGGCGGCGGCGGCTTCTGGACAGCGCTGAGCCAGGTGAAAACAGCCCCTCGCCTGCCAAAACTTCATCCAGTGCGGGAGCGTGCGGCGGTGCTGCCGCTGCCCATGAATAATGAAGGAAGAGCGGCAGCTGTGAGGGGCAGGAGACCCACAGGGAGACACGGGAGGAGACATGCGAGAGGACGAACAGCAGGTTTGTGGCGAGAGGGGAGCCAGGGGGCCGTGCAGGAGGGGGATGTTGTTGGCAGCCCTCGCCACAGGACCCCGCTGTGGGTGGGTGACACCAGAGCAGGGCAGGCAGGGGACACCCAAGGGACTGCAGCCCCTGCACAACCCATAGTGGGGCAGGGATGCTGCCAGAGGGAGTGCAACCTGTGTGTGAGTCACGGCAGAGCAGCTGCACCTGCTGGAGCAGGGAACAGCTAAGGAGGAAGGAAAATGAGCAAGCAGCGAGGTGGGGCAGAAGGTGGCTGTGCACTGACCACGGCCACCTGTCTCGCCTGGGTCAGGAGGGGCTGAGCGTAAGGTGCAGGGAAGCACGAGGAGCTCAGGTGGGGAGGAAAGGTCTTTGCCTGAAGCCGGGTTTGGGTAAGGGAAACAAAAGGCGCTTCTCTGGAAGTTTGGTGCTCTGCTTTCTTTCCTCAATGCCCAAAACAACAATTAATTTTCCCCTAAGTGGCAGTAACTCGAAGTGAGAAGAATTCCCCAAGCTGAGGCTGCTTTGCCTCCTCCAGGAGCTGGTGGAGAACACGGGCAGCAGCCAGACCTGACCTGACATGGCTTGGCCCTAGAGTAAGCGCCGTGGCTGTGAAACCTGGGCAGAGCTGTGGGTTTTGTCACTGGCAATTTGTGGGGCGCCTGTTGCCTGCGTGTGCCACCCCTGCTTGGTACACAAGGCAGTAACGGGTTGGGAACTCTCCAGCTGGGCGGGCGCTTGCCCCGGGCTGTGACACCCCTGGAGAAAGGCGTGCTTCCAGCAGGGCTCCGCAGGGACCGGCCCCGCAGATCTGGGTGCCTCTCTGCTGGAGGAAGGCCAGCAACAGGGCTGTTGGTGCAGGAGGGTGTCCCTCGGGCAGAGCGGAGCAGCTGGTAGCTGACGTGACCAGCTGGCGAGCTGTGGTGGAGGGCCCTGGCCATGTGGAAAGGGGACCGCTGCACCCAGTGTGGCCACGCAGCTGCCCCTCGCTGGAGGGGAAATTAAAGAGCTGGAGCAGTGGGCGGCTGAGAGCTCTGAGGTGTGCAGGGTCTTTGCTTACACGTGGGAACTCCTCTGGATCGCAGGGAGAGGGTGTAGCATCAGAGCAGAATTATGTTTACCACGCACGGAAAACTAATTAAACTGTACCCGCTACAGAAAGCAAGGGAGGAAGATAAAAGTAATTACTCTTGCCGTTTTCTCTTTGCGTGGATGATGCTGTTGGTTTAACACTTGTTAAAGCGATAGGGGTAGGGACTGCTTGTTCTCAGCCTGTGCTGCGCCCAGCGGTGCTTGGCTGGTGGGCTGGAAGGGCTGATCTCTGCCGCTGGAATGATAATGCCAAAGCTGCTCAGCAAAGCTTTTTGTGGCCAAGGCAATCCTCAGGCTGTGGTTCCCCTTCAGCATTTTGGATGCTTGATTTAAAAGGAAATGCCCTACGAAGATGTGTGAATTAATTAGATAAATGGGATTATACATCTGTTAAGAATGTAATCTTTCCCTGGTTTTAGTTGCTTCCGGCAGTTGCCAAGGTTAAGGTCATAGCAGCATCTCAGCTGTGCTGGTTTGCATTGCAGTGGCTTCAAAGAAGATACAGGTTTTGGATATCTAGGGTGGCATGCAAGGTTTTGGTCGGAGGAAGAATGCCCGCTGTCTGTGCTCCCATGAAGGCACTTACTGCGTGGGATACGAGTCGTGCACGATTGTCAGCTTGGTTCTTGACGGCTTTTTCCCCTGCCACCTTTCCTCACTGCGAATGGGCTTGATTTATAAAAAGTGCAGCGGGTTTGGTGGATTTCATGTTCCTTCGAAATAAGCATGTGGGCTGGAGCAGTGAAATTCAGGCGGCCCCACTGCTAAGCCAAAAGGTGATCTCTGTAAATTGCCTGAAGTATGTGATTATGAAACCAGTACACGCCGGGTGCTCACCGTGTAGCGCTGACTCAGTGGAGTAAATGAAATGAACACAGGCCAAATGGCAGTTTTTTATTGCTAGTAATTAGGTAAAGGGCAGTTTGCATGTATTTGCTCTGTGTAATAAGGCAGTGATGACTGACCTGTTTCAGGCTCTATCCTTCATGCCCAGCTTGGGTCCTTGGGCAGGACCCTTGCGTGCGTATAGCTGCTTGGGTCGGGCCTGAGACACCGATCCCGCAGGAGTTCAGTGCTGGAGGTCACTGGGTGTACCAACTCTGAAACCTTCTGAAGCTGTGCAGACAGCCAAAGCAGACCTTCAGAACTAAAATCAAACCCGTAGCTGTATCTGGAATGAAAGGAGTGCAACACGAAAAAAGGATCTTACGATATCGGCTGAAGTGTTATTCAGGAGGCCGAGGAGTAAATCGTAATTTATTTCAAGGCTGCTAAAATATCAATGTTGAGTTAATGATGCCTAACTATCATTCTGACGATGTGCAAACAGTGGAACAGAAATTGTCTTAAATCAGGGGGGGAAAAAAAATAAAAACAACTGAAGCTGCTTTCTCAGGGTTTATGGCACTCTAACACGTCCTGTATTTCTGAATGACTGACTGGCAAATTCTGTGGCAGCGGGTTTGCTGCTTTGACAGCGTTTTAAAATAGATGGTTCTAGTTTAATAATGATGGTTTTCTGAACTTTGTGTCGCTTCTAAAATAAGACTGGCAAACAAAGTCTGCAGAGGCTAGAAAAAGCCTGACTTAAGCATAACCCGATCTGTTTCCCTACCATGTCTTCCGCCTTTAGTCTAGAAACGAAAGAAAGCTCATGTTTTACAGTTCTCTGAATAACTTGACTTGATTATTTCAACTTGTATGCTGCGCAGAGATGTGTTGCTAATGTGTTTTGGGGACCAAAGAGAGGATGGGACATCTTCGGAGATGTTTTGTCCCTGGAGATCTGCACTGAGCTCTGCCAGTGCGAGCTCACAAAACCTCAACCTGCTCGCAGCTTCCTGCTCTGTTTTCCTGGCCCTCAAAATGGGACTTGTGGAGTCCTGTTCCAGCCCTGAGTCTCCATTGTTTTTGTACCTGCTGTCAGCAGCAATTCCAATTACAAGCACCTCATTTAAATTATTTTATTACTTATTTTTTCCAAGGGATCCATAGTCAGTCCGTACACAAGTTGTTCATTGTGCTGGTTCGCCAGGTATCAGCGGGAAGGATAGTACCATATCATTTCATTGATAACTACTTGCTGGTTTTAGCTTCTAATTATACTTAAAATGTCTATATGTTAAAGAGTAGCCAGTGATTAAAAAAAACCACAAATTTTGTATTCATGCTCTGTTCAGGTATAATTAGGTGTACTATGCCTTGTCTGAGTGAAACCCAAGACTTCCAGAAACATAAGTGTAGTAAAACTCCTAAATCTGACTAAAAACATATCTAATACCCCTGGTGTGAGTCATATGCATCTAAGGATGAAGTTCAGTTTACAAAGATACAGAAAAATAAGTTTTCTTCTAAACAAACACCAGCTCCCTTCTCCCCCAGCATAGCTGGTGTTTGATTTCTGCTCTTTATGAAGTCATGTTGATCTTCGGGTTAATAACATGTTACTGTACAGCAACTGTGACCTTTCCTTCTTAACACAACGATTCTGTTGTCCGTATCTTATTGTCTTGTCCCCCTGTATTTGTATTTGGCCCTCCCTTGCTGCTCAGTCGATGATTTGTGTCCAGCCCTACCCTGCTCTGCTCTGACATCCTTGCTCGTGTCCTTCTGACCTTTCTGCTTGTTGGCACGGCGGCTCCTTCCTTCAGGCTGTCTTGGTTTTCCACCGTCACTGTCAGTGCCTGGCAGCGGATTGACCAAAGGAGATGGATGAGCAGTAGTGATTCCCTTCGCCATGACAGGGCTGTGGGTTTTTTTCTGGTTTGTGGCACTGCTTCAGAGGCAGCCCTCAGACAGAAGCTACGAGGGGAGGAAGCGCGTGCTATCACGTACCGCCAGGCGTAAGCGAGCTAAGATTTGGATGAACTTCCCCGGAGATAATGCGAGTCCCTGTTTGTGAGATGAGAGGTACCCTTCCCTCTTGTTGGTGATCAAACAGAAAACTGAGAGGTGCGTGCTGGAGCTCCTCCAGGAAGCGGCTGGGAGGTTCCTAGCACATGCAGAATGCTCTGCCTGTTCTTGGGCTTGTTTTTCTTCGCTGCTCAGATGAGTCTGTATTGAACTCGAACCATTTAGGCTGAAATTTTCCATGCAGGTGAATAGTTTTTTCCAGCTATGCAGCTGATGACAAACAAACCTGATCTGAAACGTTTGGTAGCTTTAACAGCAGATTGTCACCTGCGGTCTCATCTGTGTGGAACAGAGAGTGGAGTGAGCTCATGATCTCCATTAGTAATCTTTCTGCAGAAATGCAGAGGGTTAAAAGGAAGTAAAAACAGAGCTTGCATGTTTGACCACAGAGAGGGACACCAGAGAATTAGGAGAAGTCGGGCACTTCTCTGAAACTTCTGTTTGGTCTTGGGTGATGCTGCTACCTGCCTGTGATGCTGGTCCCTAGTAGCTAGGGACTGATGGGGATGGAGGCGGTGTGGAGGACGTAAGCTGTACATGTTGCTAATCTTAGACAACCTCAAATTTACCTGACTCTTGTAGTCACCAGGCTTAATTTTAGGTGATCTGTAGGGAAAGACAGACCTGGAGAAGGCAAGTGTTAATTTGTGAGTTATATGCACTAAGCTTGTGATTGGGTGTTTCTGGACTAGAAGGAAGGAAAGCAAAACAGCAGAGAACCAGGAATCTGAGAGTGGTAACAATGTTGGAGAAAAGCCATAATGCTGTAGGCAATTAGCTGATTTTTTTTTAATGTTATGTGTCAGGAGGATAAGGTACAGGTAATAAACTGTGGGGGGGCAGTGTAATATCGGAGGCTCTTAAAGTGGATGGTTTGGTGGAATCCAAAGCCAAAATTAAAGACTGTCTGGGGTAGGCTTAAAGGAGAGCAGCTGTGGCAAACCTGCGGGTGATATCCTCAGTATGTTGAGAAAGAGGGGTGGTGGTGGTGCAATAAATGTGGCAAGTGTGCTGGTAGGGCCAACCATGTCTGCTTGGTGAATGGCTTGTGTGGAAGGGAAAGATGGGAGGCTGCAAGATTTGGGGTATACAAGGCATAAAAACAGGTTAAAGTGAGCGAAATGGATTGTGCTACCAGTGTAAGCGGGGGTCTTGGAGGCAAAGCAGCATCCAGCTTTGCCTGCCAGCTGCAGAGGAAGAATCTGAGCAGCAGGATGAGGAAGAAGATATCTTGCGTGCTGGCTACCATAACCTTAATCAAGATCTCACAAAAGGGGAAAGAAGCTGAGGCTGTCTGTAAAGCAAAGGTTGCCGTAAAGGTGCGTGCAACTTGATGAAGTTGTGTAGGCAGAAGGTGGTAGATGGCCATGACAAGTGACTTTAAGAGTGAATTTGTGGAATTTGTCAGAACTCCTGTGTGGCATGCAAAGTATGTAACTAGTTTTTCTGGTTTGCTAGAGCACTCCTGAAGTCAAAAAAAAAAAAAAAAAAAAGTAGTGTTAAAAGTAGTCAAATTCATCGGGATTGTAATTTTTTTCTTATAACTGAAAGAAGTTCTGCAAGTTTGATGCCCCTAACATTGGTCTTGCATTTTACTGGAGACTATGGTGTAGAAAAATAATTAACGTACTTCAAATATTTCGCAATAGATCAAAAAAGCCTTTAATTTTTGCTTATTGCAAAGTGAATAGTTTGCATTTTCTTAAATACGCTACTTATAGTTGATAAAGATCGAGGCTAGATTATACCTTCTTGTTCTTGGCTTGGGCTAATTCATACCTTGAGTCAAATTACTGAGGTTGTAGCATGCATAAAACAAGTCTTACGTTGTCTTCTGGGCAAGTAAGGTAAAACATGTTTACAAGCGTAGGCAAATGCAGAAAGCCGCAGTGAAGCATAGTACCAAGTAAAAGACTGTCTTGGCAGTGCTGCTTGTAACTTTTTTTTGCTTTGAAACTGTATTTCTTGAAGCAGTTTGACCTCACAGGTGCTCCTATGGACTAACCTTTTTTTTTAAAAAAAAAAAAAAATTAAAACAGCTGGATAACTAACAACACATCTCTGTTGCTGGTAGTCGCTTTGGTCTATTTTAAACCATTGCTTGTTCCCCTCTTCAGAAATACCTCTTTGAAAACCAAAGTCTGTCTGTTTTGTTAGTTGTTTGTTGTTTCTAACTCCTTGGTAAGGCTTCTGTCAGCAGTGTAGTCCATGGAGAAGGAAGCTGTTTAGGTGAAGAAACATCAATTTTCGTCTTTGCAAGTGTCCTATTTGTAAGTACTTGTTCTGGGGTGTTGTTTCATTCTGTCTGTGTAATAACAAATTCTCAGGTGATTGTTGCTATGGTTTGATAATGATAGCGTGCTGCCCTTCATTTTGAAGAAGTATTTCTCTGGCCGTATGCATACCTTGCTTGTAGCAAAATCAAGATGCTGAAAATTAGACTTCGGTCAACATGCAGAGGTATTTTTGAGGAGGTGTCTTAAGTGCTTTCTGCCAAAATAGTATTTTTTTTTAATCCTAAACATGTTTTCCTTGCAGACTCTGCTGGAGTAAGAGTTAAAGCAGAAATCTTTCAGACTTGTCTCCATCGTGAGAGCACGCATGGTGAAGTGAGAAATTCTTCCTCCCGTGATCATCCTCGCAGACACGTGTTGGGCTGGGGGAGCGGGGGAAGCAGGCAGGGTTTCCAGGCTGCAGGAGTCTTCTGCTGGCCTCTCGCCTGCCTGTCTCCAGAGAAGGAGGTGGTACAGCTGGTGGCGGAGATGCTGCGGCGAGGGCTGTACCCACCAGCCTTTTGAAACACCAGCGAGGTGTTTCAAAACTGAGAGGCTCCGTGTTCCCTTTCAAACATCTGTAACGGGGAGGTGAAATGCACAGGTTTCACAACAGCATTTCCAGGCAGATTGTTTTACGTAGATCATGTAGGAAGGAAGGATTTTTTTTTCTTTTGGAGCCTGTGACCAAAGTGTTGTGTGTATATTTTTGTGGCTTTTTGGTAGAGAAGGCAGATGAAATTTGCAAAGGTGGTTTTTCTGGTTCCCATCTGCTGAGGGAGTGGGGGGATTACTTCTCTGAAGCCTTTAATATTGTGTTGAGTATAGAAATTACTCTAATGTTTTCTTTGGAAGGTTTTCATAATTGCTTTCTTTATTGGAAAGTCTTGAAGGTCCCTTAAGACCGTTGCAGAGAGCACTGACAGCCCTGTAGGCCAGACAAGGTGTGTAGCTTTCTTATTATCTCAGTTGATACAAGGAGGGACTGGGACTGTGTGTTCAGACTTGAGTACATTGGTGTTTGAGTGAGGTTTCTGCTGCTATTTTGTACTCTGGAAACATTGTAAACATGAAAATGAGTTAATTAAAAAAAAAAAAAAAGGGGGGGGGGGACTGTCAACCTGTCAACCACTAAAATAAGGAGAAAAGTATTGACAGAGTCTGTCTGATTTGTTCGTGCCATCTCTGGCCAGTCATTACTACAATTCTCTTACTTGCAGTTAACTGTTTTGGAAGCTTTCAGGGGGAAGAAAATGGAAAATGTTGATGAGTGGCACGATGGGAGCAGTAAGGAGCAGCAATGGGTCTGTAGGAAGCACCTTATTTAATGTTGAGAAAACGATGTTGTCATTTAAACTTGTCCCTTATGAAATTAATAACGATATGCTATTTTCTCCCGACAGAATTGCAAAATAAGTCAGAAAACTTTTTTGATTCAGGTTTGAACTGCATTATCTCACAGTGCAAATCTTACAAAGCTTTATTTAAAATTTTCATGCTTTTTTTTTTTTTTTTTGGGACTTGCTTCTGTGCTAAGCCCTCACTGCTGCGAGTGGTTTACCTGGCGCCGAGCTGTGGCCGTCCGCAGGAGGTGCCCTCATAAATAAAACACGGGGTGCAGTCCTCTGAAGCTGCCTGACACTCGTTGCAAGGAGTCTGTATCAAAAAGCACTTCTACTTCTGTGCCTTGCTGGCTCTTCATTTGCTGCCCAAAGGGATAATCTAAATCCCCTTCCACCCCTACACCTTCCTAAACGTTTCTGCCGCTCTAATCTGCCTGTAGCGAGCGTGTGGCGACGTGGTGACTCAGAGCAGCAGCGAGCTCTTTCCGTGGGGTAGCTCTCGGTTTGGTCAGCCGGCTGATCCAATCTATCCCGTGGCCCTGGCTGCTTTATAGGGTGTGGGGAAGCAGAAGCCAGGCGTGAGTGAGCTGCTGTTTTGATGGCAGCCTGCAGGTGGGCTTCGAGCAGGACCAGGTTCGTTTCAGTGCTTGCCATGATCCAGTAATGGCTGCGGCGCAGGCAACGCGTGGGGCTTTTGTTAAGCACACGGGCAAATTGTGCAGGACCTAGGATTTGGATGGTAAAAGGGTTCCCTTTATGTTTAACTGCAGCCCATTGTATGGGAGCCTGATTGTTTCCCTTTTATCTTGTGGGCGTGGGGATAAGAGAGGGGAGTAGGGAAGGAATTTCTAGATTAAAAAAAGGGGGGTGTTTGCTAGAGGTTTTCAGTTGAGGTCTAAACTGTTTGCTCTTACTTATTTCCAAAAGATAAGGTTTTTTGTTCTTTTTTCCTGCTTCAGCTTTTTTCAAACACGGAGTTAAAAAAAATAAATCAAAATCTAAAACCCCACCTTTGAAAAGGCTGCACCACCTTATGCATTGCCTGTGCTGAATGTGACTTCTGTGATAACATGTTAAGCTGTTCAGAAAGCACGTCGCAGGGAGTTTCAGCTCTGTATGAGGGCTTGAAGTTAAAAATGTTAAATTGCACGAGATAAGGTTTTTATTGTTCTGCATTGTGTGGTTGTACTTGTCTTTACCGCCCGCTAATTGAGCTCCTGATTCCCAGAACTGGAAGAGCAAATTGATGTTTGTGTTCTGAAAGCATTTCCCTCCCGAAAAAGTGTCATCACCACAGCCCAGGTTATGCCTCATTCCGCCCCTCCTTGAGACCTTTAATTCTGCGTTTTTCTGTGAGTGTGTGTGGAAAGCCTCTTCCATGCAGCCGTGCCAGGGAGAGTGGCATGTCTTGTAAGTGGCAGCAGTGTTTTCAACCAGCAGCTGATACTGGTTAGCCCTTCTGGTGGGCCAGTGAGGACAGGGAGCAAGCTGGAAGGGAGAGGATGCTGCGAAGGACAACTTCTGTGCCAGCCAGCTGTGGAGGGGTTTTCAGGGGACTGGCCCTCATCCCACTGCAAGTGTATTGACACCAAACAGGCAAGGGAGAGGAGGAACGCCAAGGGAGCCTTCTCTTCGCTGTTAGTGAAGCTGCTTGATCATCCTGGCCATCATTTCAGGGTGTGTGCTTGCTAAACTGCATTGACAAAATGCTGACATGATGAATGGACTAACAGGTGATGTCTTCTGCTTACCGATCTGTTTTGCAGTTTTCAAATCCTTCTGAAGTCGAGGAAGGACCCTAAGAAAGAATAGTGTAGTAGGCCTCCAAGTGCTCAGTAGGATGTCCCTTAAACCTGGTGAACTCCTGCTTTTTACCTTTCTGCTTCCAGAAGGAGAGGAAACCATCTCCCTCTTGTTTCTCATGCTCCGAGCCCAGATCTGGTATTCCATCGCAGATCCTGCTCTCCACAAATCCCTGTGTGAAATGATTCAGCTCACTAAGATGGGAGCTGACCAGAGGGCGTGTGTGTTTGTGTGGGTTCAGCATGACAAGCAGGGAAAGCAGCCTCTTCCCAAAGCAAAGATCTCCTGGGCTATCTCAACTGCCTGTGCACCACAGCCTGCGAGGCTGCTTTGGGTTGGAAGGGACCTTAAGGACCACCCAGTGCCACGGGCAGGGACCCCTCCCACCAGACCAGGCTGCCCAAAGCCCCATCCAGCCTGGCCTTGAGCTGCTAGCCCTGAGTATTTTAATTTGTTTCCCGTGATGGCTGGTCAGTTTCTCTGGTGGTGATGGGTGTTCAGCTGTAGCATTTCCACTCTTCTTCAGGTTGTGTCAATGCACAAGTCGTCCGTATCGGTGTAAAATGATGCTGCTTCAGTGCGGCGTGACGAGTAGCAGGTCATCTGATGGCTTACCTGTAGGGTAGCAAGCTACCCCACTGAACTGTGCTCTGTTAAAATTCCCAGTCTGTGGTGCTGTGTAGCTGGGTGGATCCTGGTCATGCCACGTGCCCCGTTTGCGGGTTTTCTAGGGCTTTCCTCACTCGCAGCGTGTGTAGGCTCTCCTTTATGTAATTCAGTCACCTCCGCAGTCCTGCACGTCAGCAGGGCTTGTGCTGTAACGCCTGGCGAGGCTCTGCAGTCCTGTCACTTGCTGCATATTCTCTGTCACAAACCTTTCCTTTTTTTTTTTTTTCTTTTTCCTCTCCTTTCCTGTCTCCATTCACTGTTCTCTTCCCACCCTGTTACTCTGTTCTTAAGGATTTTGCCTCGGTATGCAAAGCTTATGTGTGCATTGCTACAGTCCATTTAAAATGGATTTTTAAAAAATTTTTTGCCTTACATGCCTCTTACTCCTCCTTTTCAAAGTTACATTATTTGCTCTCCCTTCATACTTAACAGCAAACAAGGGCATTATGTTTATGTGAACATTGGCAAGGAAATCATTGTGGTAGCTTTCTGAACTGTTAAATCTATTACTTTCCTTGTTTCTCTCTGACTGTCCCTTCTCTGTTAATTGTTCTGCAAGACAATTTCGGTTCACCTCTGCAGTGTCCAGGCTCAGGCTTGGTGACAGCGTGAGGACAGTTATCTCTGTCTTTCTGTCTCTTGGACCAACCATTGCTGGTGCTCTCTGTGCTGAGCTTCTGGTGTCCAGCTGCGAAACTCGTTCAAAGGAGCGTTCTGGGGAAGCAGAGGAAGTAACACGTGAGGATGTTGCTGTCCCGTCTCAGGGAAAACTGTAAAGAACTCCTGGAATCTCTTAGTAGATCAATAGCTTCCCTTCATCAGGCACATTCTTCAGGAGCAAGCTGCAGGAACATGACCTCTTGTTTTGCCATTTAACTAGGATGAATTCCTCTCAGTGGACAACCGCCTTATTCTCTTTTTTAGGCAGCATCTTGTGAATTGTAAAAAAATTTAATACAAAATATTATTTCAGTCTGAGTACTGTGCATGTTTTCATACTACTGCAGCATACAGTAGATGAGAACTCATTTTGCAAAGATTGATATTGTAGTAATTTGCAAATGTTACGTTTCAGCAAATACTTTTTTTCTGCAGTTACTTAGATTACATATTTACTTCATTAAAATTTTATTGTGTTCTGGCCCACTGAGAATTTAATTTTGCATTAATTCACACAGGAGCGTAGAATTAAACATTCATGTTAGTGAGTTGTGGCACGGTTTTAAATTTTACTTTATATATTTATTGCTGAAATATTAGTGATAGTCTAGATTTTTTTCTCACTTTATCCATGATTCTGACCAGGTCTGGTATCTAATTTTTAGGATATTTACGCTATAGTTGATAGTTGTACTTTTCTCGGAGATGTTTAACTGTTGATTCTGCTGATCAGTTTTCCCCTGTGCTTTCAGCTTGATTTAAGTTCTGCATAATTTAGTATAGGAAAAATAACATGACTCTTCTTTTTTTTTTTTTCTCTATTGTTTACAGTAAGTTGTTCTTCTGGTTATCCCATTGTAATACCAATAATTCTAAATACTTTGTAGGAAGGCAGGAAAATCTCATCTCCCGATTAGACTGCAGAAAGTGATACTTTTACTGTTCAAAACGTGTACTGTTTGGAAGTTTATCTGAAATATATAGAAAGTTGAATGAGGTTGAATTTAACCTATTCAGCGCTGAAGTTCTTTGGGCATTGCCTCTGACGTGTTAACTGTCATCAGGTCTAAAAATGCTGAACAAACCAAGTTTTGAAGCAGATTTTAACTTCCGAGTTCCTTAGTGTTTACAGTATTTTGAGTAGAGTTCTCTAGCGTATCTTCATTCTTTTATGGTGGTGTGTTATTTCTCTTACAGGCGTCTTCACCTAAATAAGAAAGCTACAGATAAACAGCCGTATAGCAAGCTTCCTGGTGTTTCACTTCTCAAGCCGTTGAAAGGTGTGGATCCTAATCTGATCAACAATTTAGAAACCTTCTTTGAACTGGATTATCCCAAGGTATGTATATTATTTACAGTCTTTCCTCTTGTGCCTTCTAAACTGGTATCAAGTGTTTGTGTTAGAGCTATTCAACTTGATTGTATAGTGAGTTGTTCTTCCTTCAACAGCTAATGCATAATTACATGTTTTATGTGTTCCAGACAATAAATATTGCTCTTAAAAAAGCTGCTTATGAAGAAACATGGCTAAGACTTGGGAATAAAACATACTCTAGACATTAATAACAAAGAATTGCTCAATGATGAGATTATCCTATAAAAAAAACGTTGAGGTGCAGAGTCTCCAAGCCACTTAGCCACTGCTGGAAAATAAATAGTTAGTAAAAGCTCCCATTTGCTCTTGAACACTGTTTGACTTTGTAATATTAGTGATAAGTAATATAAGTGATAAGTGCCAGAGTCTGTCCTTGCTTTAAGGACTGTACAGCATAAAGTAGAAATGCTTGCTGCATCCTTGGGTACCTGGCTTATGCTACCGTGTGTGGAAAACACGCTATTCCTACTACAGGCCAAGATTTTGAACCCAGGAGATATTAAGACTTTTTTCTCAGTCTTTCTCAAAACCATTTCTGGTAATGTTCCTTCAGCTGTAGAAGGCTAAAGGTGTGGGTAAGCTCTACAGCAGGTTTTTGTTGTGTGTGCTATTTAGGAGTGAGTTCAAAACTGTCTGGTAGGGTTTAAAAAAAACAACAAACAAACAAAAAAGAAAACAACAACAAAACACTTGGAACTTACTAAAAATTGGATTGTTCTTTTGTAATGACATCCATGGCCTTTGAAAAGCTTGAGGCACGCAGGTTTGAATCCTTTGACTCACTGAAAAGTGCAATAAAGGTTAAGTGTAGCCAAAATAAATTAAAGCACGCTTGAGGCATTCTTTATATGCTAATATTGCAAACAATGCAAAAAGCTTGCAACGCGACCTTAAGACATTCTATGACTTTAATGAGCATCTGAACACTTGACTACAAATACTTTTTTTTTTAACCTACTATGCATATTGAAATTTTGGCAGAAATCTCCCCATTCCTGTTATATCCAAAGGAACCTGATTCTAATGTTTATGTAGATAAGCATCTTTGTATTTCTTCTGCTTTAGTCATATACTTTGTAGCTCTTTAGGCTGTTACTGTACACAAAGACTATTTACTGTGTAAAAGAATTTTTCTCTGTACAAATGTTGGCGTGTCAAAGCTTTTTGTTCTTTCTCGTTGAATTTCTTTCAGACTGTGAATATAGAAATGTCAATGCAACTGTGGATGGAAGATTAATTTTACAAGTTACCAGCAAAAATAATTGTTCTTTTGCATATTTAATTGAATCAGCAGTAAAGCGCTAATTTCTTCAGTTGGTAATTTTCCTGATGTTCAAGATGTCAGGACCATTCTATAATAGTGGAAGGACCTGCCTGCTTAATGAGACAGGTCTTTTGCCTTTTAAATCCAACTTCTTATGCTGGTAAAAAATAATGTGAAGCAAATATTACTGACTCTTTAGGTTAGAAGGCTTTAGGCTTGCACTCTGAGACATAAATGTGCCTGTCCGGTAGTCTGTAGCGCTAGACCAAGTCTTACTAGCTACTATTTAGTGGTTAATGATTTTAAGTTTCCACAACCTAACTTTTGATTGCTGTATTTTTGTCTCTATCTTTTTTTTTCTTGAATGTATTTATTCCATTTATTTTATTCAAAACTGTAAAAACATTACTTCTTACTGATTGAAAACATCAGAAATGGTTGTCACTGAACTCAGCTCTTGAGATTCAGGTTTATTTTTGATTATGTAAAATAAAGTTCAGGTAGGTGTTAAAGCAGTGTGAGGGAGATTGAAGTAACTGTCTTGATCAGTAGTTGGAACTTCTCATTTGGCATAGCAATTGTAAATAAGATTCAACAATAATACTGTTCTTAAGCTGAATTTTTAATTTTTGGTCTGTAAAAATGGCCACTAGGTTTCTTGATCAGAGATCTAAATTTTCTGAATGTTCTTTGTATGGAGCTCTATTAACTTCTTGTAATACTTAAGCAATTTGACCAGGGAGAAGGGAGGGTTATGTCAAGTAAGGAGCATTCAGGGAATCTCTTGCAAATGCAGAAACAAATGTTTCCTTCCAAACTTGTAAAGTTGTTTCAAAACATTATGTTGAGTGATTCTTAAAAAATGCCACTTTTTCACTCTAGTGTCTGTAGTTCATGTAATAAGCATGTAGATTGCTGAAACTGCTACAGTTTTCCTTTACCTCTTGATAGTTTTTCTAACTGTTTTTCTGTTGATGAGGAAAATGTATACACATTACGATGGCAAGATGCATGTCCCTGAGCTTAGCTTTTTTATGTGCTTAGGTACACACTTACAGGTCTCAAAGGATTATCTTCTGTGCATCTACATCTACTACAAAGTAAAGAAAGGGAAGATGCAGTTTGATGTACAATAAAGCTTGTGTTAACATCTTAGGGAGTTCTCTTAGGGGTATAAAAAGAAACCTGACTGTCTGAATTCCATTTTTAAGTGTCTTCCTTGTTTTGTCATGCAAGCGTTCAGAGCGTTACAGGCTCTGTTGGTAAAGATAAAATTCAATCGCGGTCCTGACATACTGCAGTTTGGAAATTAACGTATGTTGACTGAAAGTCAAGATACAGATTGCTTGGTCTGCTGTGAAAGCTAACGCTTTCATGGCTTGTATCATCATTTCTTTAATTATTTTGTGTACTGTAATTTCATAGAGTGTAAACTCGGTTTTAAGATTCGTATGCGAGCAGAAATGGCAGTGAAACCAAAAATGTTACTTTTTATGTGTACCAGAATATCTTGTTTTGTGCCTGGTAAAAACGTTTCCAATAACAGGAAAATTAATGTTCTTAACGACAACAGTTTATAAAGAAACAGGTTTAGGTTCTTCTCACAAGTATGTGGTTGCACATTGAAAAAGTCTTATTTAGCTGTAGAACAACCCCATTAGTTTTTTTTTCCAATTCTATCCCAGTGCTCTTTATTTTTTCAGTTTGGTGTACCATTAAGCTTTATTCCCTCAGCTATACTGATATTGTGTGTGTGTGTAAAAACAAAACAGAAAAACATCTGTGCATTTGTGTACACTTCTGTTTTTCTTTTTTTACTAGTATGAAGTACTACTCTGTGTACAAGATCATGACGATCCAGCTATTGATGTTTGCAAAAAGCTCCTTGGCAAATACCCAAATGTTGATGCTAGGCTGTTCATAGGTAAGCAGTGCGGCTCTGGGGTGGGACTCTAGCTTGAAAAATCTCTTTAGGCCTTCAACTCCTTGTACAGTATTCTGCAATAAATAGTTGTCTTGTTCTGACAGCGTTGGTTCTGTAGCTTAGTCATCTGTTTGAGAGAAGTACAGAATTAATTTTGTATTCATAATTTGAGACCTTGTTTTAAAAACAAACAAAACCAAACTGTAGGAAGAAGCATTTGTGCAAGCCCCTCCTCACCCCCCAGCTTTTTTCTACTAAATCTGGAATTCATCAGTTTAAATCCCATCTCTGTGCTGAACTAAACATGCAGGAAGTTACTTAATGTTGTGGGTGTATTTGAGCTTGAGGTGTTACAATAATCCTTTTTCACCAACTTGGAGACTGTGAGTCTGTTTCTTCTCTTTCTGATTATATTAGAGGAAAGGAATAAGGCATATTAGAACTAAATACTAGTTTTAACTAGAAAGCTATAATGCTTCTCTGACATGAAATAAACTGAATCATATCTGTTAGGAGCAAACTGTCTCACTGTTCTTGCTTCTGTTTTGTATTTTTTTTTTTTTTTTTAATAAAATTGGCCTAGAGCATAATGATCATGATCAGTAGTAGCAAACAGCATTGACCCTACAGAATGTAGTAACAAGCTTTTTAGTTCTACTGTCCTTTCAATGTCATTAACCTTATTACCCTGGCATTATGAGGAAGCACTTGAATCCTTTTTCTTTTTAACCCTCTGCATAATTGTAGTAAGAGCTAAAATATAGAAGTGAAGGAACACTTAAAATTTTAATCTTTCTGTTAAGTTGGACTTAAAGAATTGAGAGGTTAGATTATTCTGTTTCAGTTAACACATCTAAGTATTTGGAATATTGAGCCTAGATTGTAAAAAGCATGCATTTTATGTACATTTTTTTTTTAGGTGGCAAGAAGGTTGGCATCAACCCCAAAATTAACAACTTAATGCCTGGCTATGAAGTTGCCAAATATGATCTGATATGGATCTGTGATAGTGGAATCCGAGGTAGGTGGGTGTTGAAATGTGATGACAATTGTATTGCTCTTACTCGCTGCAAGCAAGCAGTTGTGGGGGATTGTTTTAAATGAGAATAGAAATAGAAATTCTGGAAAGATATTTTCACAGAATAAAGATGCTTCAACTCTAAAAAGTATAAATACCATTTAAAAAAAAATATTAACCTGCTTTCATTCTAATTGCTGTTGATCATAATAATGCTAATCATAATTACTGTTTTACTGACACTGTTGCCCGAAAGTACTGCACACTGAAGTGTACCTGCTCTTCATAATAAAATGAGTCACTGCATTTTCTGTAGAGTAGCCTCTTGCTAATGACAGCACTGTTCAATGAATTGTTCTCTCATTTGTCACTTAGTCACACCAGACACACTGACGGATATGGCCAATCAAATGACTGAGAAAGTAGGCCTGGTCCATGGGCTTCCCTATGTTGCAGACAGACAGGGATTTGCTGCTACCCTGGAACAGGTCAGTGCAATACTTTTTTTTTTTTTCCCTAACACACTGCTGGCTGATTAAAAGTTGTATAGTGCCTTCTGCAGCTTTTAAGTGAAGGGATGTTTCATTTATTTTTAGCTGCAGTTACACTTCAGACTATCTAGGATAATGTTTAAATGTTTGAAAATTCAACCACAGTCCGCTAAACATTGATTGAATATTTAAGTTTGCAATTCCAAGAAAGAGTGCAGGATTTTATTTTAAAGTTAATTAAAACTGGAAACTTCTTCACTACTTATTCAGAAAAGGCTATTCATTCCGTGTTTCCTTTTGAATAGGAATACAAAAATGGCTGTATGCCAGAATAGTCCTTTTCATACAGTGTCTTATTTACAACTCAGCGTATAAGCAGCACCTTTGAGAACAGAACCTAAGCAAGGCATATATGCTGTTTTCAGATAGTAGTCGCTCAGCTGAAAATACCAGAAAGCTGGGAGAGATCCTGAACAGAAAGTAGTCTTGTTTGTTTACTCAATATACTAGTAGGAATGGTTTTCTTAGAAGAATGTTTCCATTCCATTTCCATTCTATTAAGTCCATTTAGACTTTCAACATCTACAGCTGTATGTAGCAGGAAGTTCCACAGTTACAGCCACCACCACCTTGTTCACTCTGAACTTTGTTCTTCTGTAGTGTACTTCATGTCTCCTAATGCTTCATTTGGAAGAGAAAGTGAACAGCTGATTTCTGTCTATCCTCTTTATATCACTTATGTTTATCTGTCCTATTCTTCCCTCTCTCTATTCTCAGTAAGTTCTCTTTTGTAGAATGAAGAGGTTGAGTTTTCTTGTTTATTCCTTTTGTCTCAAGGCAAGTAATTTAATCAATTATCTTTTATTCTAAGCTGGCATGAATGAGGCATTTTGGCCCTGAGTCTGATGTTAGTCAAAGGCAAAATATGAGAGACAAAAGTGCAGGGAAATTCAGTGGAGAGAGAGCAGCTCGTGTGAGTTTTCTGCAGCAGAAAGTCTGAATTGATTTTTTAAGGGAGCAAGAAGCAGTAGCACAAAATTCTTAGTATTGCTGTTAATCTCCTTAGTACAGTATTTCATCTCTTGCTACTGTATTCCTGGAAGAGCTTTTTCTTCCCATATCCAGTATGCTGTAAGATCAGCATGGCTCTTCTGGAATGAATTAGTGTATTAGTAAGACCATCAGTGGGAAGAAGTAATGAGAGGTGCTAATGCTCAGTACCAACTGTCTTTCTGTAGAAAATTGCTGGTTCTATATTAGATCTTACAAAAACATAACTTGCTTACAATCTGAATTTTTATTTTGCCTATTTCTTCTTGCATGTACGTTAAATAAACAAAATTCCACTGGTTCTATACCACCGTATAGTAAGCTTCTTTGAGAATGTATGCAGAAATTTACTTGATGTTTACAAGGAAGCAGCATATCTTTTTTTCTATAACCAAATCTATAAATGATTGGTAGTATGATTTTTAGTATGTACTTCCTGAGAACAACCTCTTAATTAGAAATTAAATACCAAATTAAATATGGTAGTTCAATACATGGATTTAATGAACAGCTTAAATTTATAAAAACAGCACATATCACTATTAGATTTATCAGTTTTGGTGATACGTTAGATTTCTTATGTGGGTGGTGAAGATCTTTCCAAGTATATCATCATAATTGGCCATGTCTAGATTATTTTTTTTTTTTCCAAACACTTACAGGAGAAAGCTGTGGGTAGTACTTGCATAAATACAGGTAGATCTTTAAAAGTCTTATTTGTCTTGTTTTTGCAGGTTTATTTTGGAACTTCACATCCAAGGTCATATATTTCAGCCAATTTAACTGGCTTTAAGTGTGTGACAGGAATGTCGTGCTTGATGAGGAAGGATGTCTTGGATCAAGCTGGAGGACTGATAGCTTTTGCACAATACATTGCAGAAGATTATTTTATGGCCAAAGCTATAGCTGACCGGTAAGATGACTGGACATTGCTTATTGCTTTAAGTACAGTTTTAATTCTTATTTTACGTATAGGCAGTTGGGTCAGTTTCACATGTATAGAGCAAACAGATTTTACATGTGCTTTGTCCTGTCAGTGTATTCTTGGAGAAATAACTAAGTCACAGTGCACTCTATTCCTTTGGGAAAAAAAGTTTCAGAGAACTTGGAGTAAATATTATTCAAGTGGTATTTGCTACCTTCCAAGCAAGAGACTTGATAAAATCTGCTCAATTTGTTTTGCTTATGTATAAAAATGTGGCATATATACCAAAGAAACTTTCCAAGTCTAATAAAATTCTTAGATGTTTGTTCTAGAATTGGTCTTTGCATTTCTTATTTGCTCTTTTTTTAATACACATTTATATTTCAGGGGCTGGAAATTTGCAATGGCCACGCAAGTCGCAATGCAAAACTCTGGTTCATATTCTATTTCTCAGTTTCAGTCCAGAATGATCAGGTAAAATTTAAATTTTTACTTCTCCCTCTCACTTCTTACTTGCTTCTGATGGGGAAAACTTAAATTATTTTGATAGAAGTTTGGCTCTCATCATTTAATGTAATATCCAGAATGATGAAGTTCCAATGCATGGCCTGAAGCACTTTTCTTGTTGGTGCTGAAAGAGGGGTGCTGGCTTTCCACAGAAGTAGGACTAGGATATTAACATCTTAAAAAAACAAACAAAAAACTAAAAACCTTAACAACAACAACAACAACAACAACAACAAAAACAACACAACAACTTTATACCTTTTAAATACTATGCACAGTATGTTTGAAAGGGAGATTTTCTTGTCATGCTTAATGTGGAGGTGTACATTAAATGAGATTAAACTAGCATTGAGAAAGACCCTGTTGGCTCTTCACCTGATGAGTCTGTTGAAGAGACATAAGGAATTGTATATAGTTGGAACTTATTTATTTGTTTTTCCTAGGTGGGCCAAACTGCGAATTAACATGTTGCCTGCCACAATAATCTGTGAGCCAATCTCAGAGTGCTTTGTTGCCAGTCTAGTTATTGGCTGGGCAGCTCATCATGTGTTCAGATGGGATATAATGGTATTTTTCATGTGTCACTGCTTGGCATGGTTTATATTTGACTACATTCAACTAAGAGGTGTTCAGGTATGTAGCCTTTTTTTTTTTTCCCCAAAGGTTATGAAAGTGTGTAGTGCCAACTACTTCAGCAAAAAGATAAATGTGGTTGTAGGGACAAAATACTTCTCTTGACGTTGTCAAAGAAATACCAGGTCAAATACTGCTACCCCTACCCACCTTCCAGCTTCAGTTATAGAAGCATGAAAGGAGGGTGTAAGTGTGCTTCTTCGTAATCTTGTTTTCTGAGTACACCTACCTCTACATAGGCTCTGAAAGTTGGTTTCTCTGTTGACTTTACCTCTTCTGCATTTGTTTCTGGTCTGCTCTACGTCAGCATGTCCAGAATTTTTAAGCTTTTTTTTTTGAGTCCAAGAACAGCAGCTTTGTGGGATTTTGGTTTTCTTCCTTTCTTAGTTGTTCTTTTGTCTTGTATGACTTGAGGCTTATATGTACATTTTAAGTATACAATTACTTAGTCTTACTCTATTTTGATATTGAATAATGGATTTATTGTACAGATGTAGTCTTCTAAAAATAATTCTTTTCTATCACTGGAAGAAGTGAAACCTCAGCAAAACTTTGAATATAGAAGGATGTCACAAGTCAGTACAGCATTTGCTGTTTTAATGCTGTAATTCCTTATGCTATTTTTTCTGTGACCATATTCCATCTAAATCCGATCCACGATTACTTGTGTATACAAATTTATCAAATAGCTCTCGTTATGAAAAATATTCTTTTTGTAGCCTTAACAGTTACTAGAAAGATAAATTGGTTCTGCTGTTGATTGTGTAGAACACCAACAGGCAGGTTTCACAGTCACCTTTCTGAGTCCTCATCTCACCATGCGTGACGTGTACATGGAATAGGGGAAGAGCTTTGTGCCTCGTCTTCCCCTTCTGAAGCCTTCTGAAGCCTCCTCAGTTTCCAGCTCTGCATGTGGCTGGAAATCCTCAAAGGAACAGAAAAGGCAGAGTCTCTAAGCTCTTTTTAATCCCACTTTTTTCCAAGGCTAAAAGCTTGGAGTTTTTTGAATTTCACTCTCCTGAGAAAGAGCAGTGTACTTCTCCCATCTAGATGCTGCTGTTCTGGGGGCTGTGGCAAGAACCCAGTGCCTGCTTGAACACAATTTTACAGAGCGTCAAAAGGAAAAAACATTCACACTTTTCCTTGCCTTTTGCTCAACACAGAAGTCATTCTTTGAACCTTGTGGCTCATTCTGTCAAGCTTTGCGTGTTTAAATATGGGTAATATTTTGAATAGGAAAACTTTCTTGGATTCTAAGAAGTTTATTGATAACGTAAATCTGTTCAGTAAGCTTTAGTATAGACTTGTTAAAACACTTGTGTTAGAGATAACTCCAAAATTCCTTTGGAATAGCATGTTTAAATATTTGTTCTTATGTTCCTAGGGCGGTGCTTTGTGCTTTTCAAAACTTGATTATGCAGTAGCTTGGTTCATCAGAGAATCCATGACAATTTATATCTTCCTATCTGCTTTGTGGGACCCCACTATTAGCTGGAGGACAGGACGCTACAGATTACGTTGCGGAGGCACTGCAGAAGAAATCCTTGATGTATAGCCACAGCTTTGTAACTGTGAATGTCAAAAGAGAAAGGGGATCAAAAGTATTATAAATCGTTTATATAAGTACTTTTAAGAAAATCTACCTTCAGTAGTTTTATTACTTGTATGTTTTGGTATCTGTTCCTTAATTTATTTTTGCATGGCACTTGCATCTGTGAAAATACATCTGTAGTTTTGGCCAAATGGTACCTTGCTCCTATGTACAAATAGAAATGGTGAGAATTGGTCCTGACATCTACTTGCTATGTGAATGCTCTGCAGTAAACTAATTAAAAATTATACGTATATCCTCCTGGATATGAACAGCTTCTTACTCCATGGTGTACTGGCCTAGCAAAGCCAGGGGTCACATAGCTATTGTCCAGCTGGCTTGCACAAGGCTACACCCAGTAAAATCACAGAAAAAGTATGTCTGATTTCTGTCATATCCCACTAAATTGAACCAGTAATAGGACCTCGGGAAAGAAGCTCTTAAATGCTTTATGCCTACCTCTTGTAGTTGCTGCAGAACAAAACGAATGGAAAGGTAAAAACGCTTTGCAAAAACAAGCTAAAGTAAAGCTGGAGTCTCGTGTTTGTATGTATATATGAAATACTTGTCATTGCAATGAACCAAAAGTGGACTGAGTTTGATAGAATGCATTGAAAGGAATTATTAGACAGTCATGTATTGTGAGCACATTTTGGCCAACTCTGATCTGGTTCGGTCTTGAACCTTGTTAAGCACTGTGCTGTAACTAGCCTAGCTGGTCCCCTTCACTATTTCCATCCTTTTATAAGGGGTGTTTTGTGTGAGTGGATGCTTTTAGGGGGGCGGGGGGGTCACTAGGGGGTGGAAAGGAGCAGAAATACATTTCAGAAACATTTCACATGAGCTATTTTCTTACACACACAATGTCTTAAGAATGTAATTTCATGATGCAGGTATTTAATAACTTTTTAAAGTGAACATACATACCTACACTAGTATCATAATTAAGTATTCAATTGCAGTAGTTATTGTGAATATATTAAAGGGCTGAGTGAGTTTGCTGTTACTGATTAAAGTTGTAATCTTAATTTAAATATCAAACTAAGTCTACTCTTGGCTTTTTGCCTACTACTGTTAGTCTAGCCTTTAAATTGGACTTTTGTATTCCAGTGGTATGACTAAAAAGACTAGATTATAATGCATGCCGTGTTTTCTGACCCCTTCCCTGTAGCTTGGTTTCCAACCTCATTGTGAGACTTCCTAATTTGTGGTGAACTGGACTTGTTTTCTTTGAACCTTTTAAATTAAAAGCAAAACAAAAAACACAGCAAAGCTAGAGAGGGATGTTGCATAAGCCTTTTGTTTTCATAATTGTATTTATGCTACTTTACTTCAGATGGGATAGAATATTGCCACCATGAATGTGAGCTGTTAATTATAAGGCTGAAGCCAACAAAGCAGCTTTAAAAGTTGGATTATAACGTGTAGCATATTAGCAATAATGATGTGTATTTATAAAAACGGATACTTTTACCTTACTGAGCCAATCCCTTAATTGTCATATGCTACACACTAGCGTAATGTGTATGTATGTGTTAAACATACTCTGGGCCAAAATGCTTTATCCACCTTAATATTTCTTTTGCCTTATGATACAATGGAACTTCTTTTAATGGGCATTTCTGTATGAACAAAGGCTTTTGATGCATGCTTCATTCTTTTCATGTGAATCAGGAAGAAACTTTTCCTGAGGAAAGTTGCACACTGAAAGCTAGTCTAGTTGTGACCCACGAAAACGTTGTTTTTAAGAGTTTCTACATAGTTGAATTTTGCTGACAACGTTTGTATCTTTGTTTCATGAAGTTCGATGCAATTCATTGCGCTGTTGAAGTGAAGCATAGCTTGCAACGTAGCATTATGCTGATTTCTATGCAGGCAATGGAACAGAAAACCAAAAAAGGCTGAACAGGCTTCATTTTAAAAATGTAAGTGGGGATAACTGTTTAACGGGTGCTTTTGTATTAGTAGAGCCATCTTTGGTCAAGAAAACTGAAGCTTAAGCAAATAGTTTAATTTGAGTATTGTCTGGTTGATTATGGAATGGAAACCAACACTGTCAGATGCTGTAGAAGATGCTGCAACAGATCTTTTAAAAGTTAAAAATGGCTAATGTAAAGTTGTGTTGATATACAGATATGTAGAATGTACCATGTTTATTTAAAATCATTGTCTTGTTTTTCTTTTATTTAAAAATAAATTTTGAATACAATGTTTGGAATACATTTTTTTTGCATTTTGTTCAATGGCATTGTAAAAAGGCAGCTTTGATTTAAAGCGTTTATGACAGTTTTAATGGGTTTCTTTTCTAATTCATCTTCACAGCAATAAATGAGAGTGCTGTGGTGGTTTTTTTTTTTTTTTTTTTTTTTTTACACCTATGCCATCTGTTTTGGATTTTACATTTTGCTGAAATTACCTTTCATGTGCCTAAATCTTTTGAGCTATCCTTAGGTTTTTATAGAATAACTTCAGTGTATGGAAACGTCATAACTGATCAGATAGAAAACTATCTATTGTCACTAATCAGCCTAGATTAAGGCTTTATAGATAGATGTCTTTGCTATAAAACTTGTAGAAATTGAGGAGTAGCATTCATACTTCGCTTTGAGGCACTACTGCTGAGAAAGCATTCTGTGCTTGCGCTGTCATCGGACTGGTATTTCTTTTCCTTAATACATCCTCTAATACCAGTTTTCATGCAAATCTTAATAAGAGACTGTGCACAACAGAGCTGCTGGAGTCTGGGAGGGATGGTGGAAACAAACACCCCTGGAATCGTTTGATAACTGCTTATAGAAACACAAATATTCCTGAATGCATTTCGTGCTCAGTGCAGCTGCACAGCACACAGCACAATACTTAAATCCCCCTTCCGAGTCCTTTTATTAATTTCCTCCCTATTAAGCAATGCTTTGGCTTTTATTCTGTGCTTTCAAATGAAATATTTCCCACTTGAATTCCTTTCATTGCCACTCTTCTGTCTCCTGATAGTGCTGACTACCTTCATTTCCTGTTTTCAGGGCTTGAACAGTTGATGCCTGCTTATATCCATCTGCTTTCATATCACTTCTGAAAGCTATTTCATTCATTGTAAAGGCCTCTTACTCCTCACACAATTATTTTCTTACCTCATTTTAGGGTAGGTCTGAGCTCCAGGCGTTGTCTGGTTAATCTTGTCTCTCAAGAGCTTAAAAAGTGGACAACAACAGTGTCATGTAGTAACAAAGAAACTTCCATAGTGCTACAAAGTGACTCGAATGCTCTTGTAGAGTACCTAAGAGTGACTTTTAAGCATGTCTGAAAAATAAAAACACTTGAAAGAGAGGATAGCAATGTGTAGAATAGCAATAATTTCAAACTCAATCCAGATTTTGGGTCTGAAAATGCATAAAATGAAGTTTGTCACATGTGAGTCTACAACTTAGACATTCAGAGTAAAGGTACAAGTTTAAATGATGAGAAAACATGCTCATTTGGAATAAACTACATCCCATGTCGGAATTGTTTCACAATGTCAAATGTTGTTGCGTATCTGCGTGGGTGGGGAGCTTCCCCTAGGAAAGTAACCTCCACGTCCACCATACGTGTAGGTTGGCCTTGGAGGAGGTATGTATGGTTCCTCGCTTGGTGTTGTAACTCTGCGGTGGCTCAAATCGGTGATCGGGGATGTACTCTTACGGAAAAACTAACAAAACCACGCCCAGACTGGTTTTGTGGCCCCATCCCAGCCTGGTGCCAGCTGGAGTTAATGCCTGTGGGTGAGTGGAAGAGGTCAGGCTCCAGCGCTCGTCTGGCTGTGCAGGAAGCCAGCGAGCCCACTGGAAGCATGAGACAGGAGCTGTCAGAAGAGGTCTGGTCACTCGGCTTTGACATGAAGAGAGTTATTGTTCGTGACTTGGGTCTAAGTCCTCCGGGCCTACTAAATTTGGGTCTGCTGACAGGACTGCAGCGAGCTCAGTCACTGCAGAGCACTTCCCTTCCCCCTGCCCTACCATGCAGTGAGTAGCTCCTCCTCTTCCAAGGCTTGCCTGTCGCCTGGAAGTGTTTGTTTTTACTTATTCAGCAGCAAATTGCTTCTGGTGGCAGTGGCTGCTTCCTTCCTCTGGTACCTGAATGCTGAGGAAACACAAGGCTCCAAACAGGACCTGTATAAAACACAGCAACGCACTCAGAAATGGCCACAAACCCTTTTGGAATAAGGAAATACGGGGGAACTGTGAAGGCTTTTAGTGATTTTAGTCAGTATAGCTAACTTAGTTTATTTTTGTATTCATTCACTTATGTATAACTATGATTATACACATATATGCAATTATATATAGCTATATATAAATATATAATTAGCACTCAAAAGAAAATAAATAAAATTAAGATGTCTTAAAGATGCTCCAAAGGAAAAAATAAACAAACAAACAAAAAAAAGCTGTTCTTTTCTGTGGGTGGCCAGACAGGTAAATTATTTTTCTAATTTAAGCGTCAGCAGATTATAACCAAGTAATCCTGAGCCACTGGGCCTTGTAGTCAGTTTCATTTGGTCTTTCAGTAAGGAAAGCCTTAAGGATAATGCCTTTTTTTTTTTTTTTTTTTTTTTTTTTTTTTTTTTTTTTCTGGACTCTTTTCTCATAATTTTGAACAATGTTTAATCCTTCAAGCCTTTTGGGTGAGCTCAATAACTGAGGCAGAATTCAGACTTTCTTAGCTGGCAGTCCCACAAAACCTGAGCAACAAACTTTGCCTCTTGCCTCCCTTCTGTTCATTTTTGGTGACTTCTGCTCTTCCCCCATGGGACAACTGTCTTGTCCCTGAAGATCTTTGTAAAGGAGCTTTGCCCTAGGATGAAAATGTGAAGGAAAGGGAAAAAGAACAGGAAGAGAGAGCTGAAGTGCATGTAGTGTTGTTTGCCTATGGCTAATAATTAAGAGTGACAAATTATAGACAAATCTGGGTGCTTTTGCAACATGCTGGGTAATGAGGAAGAAAACCAGAGGTGAAATCTTAGGGATGTACTTCAGGTTTCTTGTTTAAAGACAGGCTCAGACCTCTGAAGGGTTCAAGGCTAGCTGTCTAGGACATGCCATGTCCCCCTTGAATTATACGGGGCTTTCGGCGAGAGCTGCTTTATGGCTGCATCGTGCGCCTGGAGGTCTACAGCTGGCAAAGGAGGAAAGCCAGCTGGTGGGGCTGGGAGCACCAAGACGTGAGAGCTTCCAGCTCTTGTCTCTGGGTTGCAGACCACTCCGAGACCCTCTCGTTGCGGCATCCTCTCGATATTCAGGCAGGGCTGCGTAGCACGTGGCCGAGGACGACTGCCTCTGGATGCAAGGCGCCTGGTCTGCCCGCAGGCTGCCACCAGCAGCGATCTGCGCTGCCCCCGCCAGCAGCGAGCACTCGTGTTTGACATCCAGTGGCACTTTTGTAAAGGCAGACAGCCCCTGGGCAGCCCGAATGCAACTGCACGATATCCCCCTGCTTTGCCTCCCAAACAGACGGCTTTTGTGCGCAGCAGGTGATGGCCAGAGAGATGATTTCACTCCGCTTGAAACCATAGCTGAAGGGACTGCCAGAAGTGAGATTTGGCATATCCAGCCCTCTGTTGAGAGAAGCTGGTGTGTTTCTGCCTCAGGGGGTTTGTTGCTACTGAACAGCAGGGCCCATTCTGTATTAACGTATAAAACAACAAAGCCGTGTCTGTAAAGCATGAAAAATTCCAGTCGTGCACAGGATCGACGCTGATTTTAGCAGAATCTCTGCCATGCAGCCCAAACCCTCTTGGCTGCAAATTGTTTCGAGCTTCTCACTCCCCAGGAAGTTGGTGCTGTCATCTCAAACAGGCTGGATGCATTTTTTCCTCATTTTTGGGGGCTGTTTTAGGTCATGAGGTGTCTGAAGGGACCAAAGTGCTGTTGTTTCGTCGGTGTGCACCAGAATTTCCCTGCTTTCACCTGGTCTGTGCTGCGGCCTTTTCTACTGCATCTGCAGCAGTCGTTTGTTTCCTCTGTAGCTCTGCAATCAGTGGATTAATGAGCTTTGTCTCGGCAAAAGAAAATGTCCACCTCCTCCCTGCTGTTAGCAGTGGGGGAAAACCAGGGCACCGAAGGACATGCTCGACTTGTGGCTGGTGAATGTTATCTCCATGTACCACGGGGTGCAGGAGGTGCGAGCCTGGCACATGCTTGGCAGTCCCTTGCTGGGCTCTGGCTCCTGCCAAGGCAGCAACAGAGGGGAAGTGTTTAAAAAGAAAAAAAATAAAAAGTATATGTATAAAGCCTTTTTTTTTTTTTTTTTTTTTTTTTTTTTTTTAGCATTTGTTCTGAGATAAGCAGGTTGTTCGGAAAGTCTCACTGCAGACAGCAGTCCTTGCCACCCATCTCCTGAATCATGCTCCTGGACTATTTTCTCCATACTTAGCTGAAACCCAGTATTTTGAGGGGAAAAAAAAGTGCATCACTACACACCTGAGTTTGGTCAGGTTGACTAAATCCTCTTAAAATCATTGAGACTCAGACTCTTTAATGGAGGATAATCCCTGCTTCCGCAAACAGCACCAAATAGCCCGTGATGAGCATCCCTGGCTCCATCCCCTCAGGTATTTATGTACATGGATACAATCCTCTTCAACCTTCAGGCTGAACAGACCTTCAGAGGTCTTCAACCTCTCTTCTAAAGCTCCGTGGTTCTCATTTGTACAGGCTGGTAGCATAGTTTGTCTCCCAGTGGTGTTTCTTTAACCTGATGACCTGTGCAAGCTCTCCCAGGCAGCTGCTTAAGGAATCTGAGGGCTTGGGCTCTTGCTTTTCCAGCTTCTGCTGGTGAGAACCGGGACTGAAAGCACTCCCGGCTCTCCCATGACACCCAGACTTCAAATAAAACCACGTTCATTTCAGGAGTGCCACACAGACAGCCGGGTCCATGCTGCCTGCTACAGAGCAGAGGTACATTCAGCTGGAGGACAGCACCCGGGCCTCTCTCTGGGTATTCAAATCACGGGTCTGAAATAATTTCACTTCAGCGCAAGTGGGGGAAAGCTTCCCACCACCCCGAACCAAAAATTATCTCCTTCTTGGTCTGAGAAGGAAACAATGCAAATGAGGTGATGGTTGCACTCATCGGCCGTGAGCCACTCCTGAAATAACTGGGTGAAAAAAGAAACAGAGTGTGTTTTGTGCAACCCCAGCGTACCCACCCGGGCACAGGTTCTGTGTCAGTTCATTGCATTTTGGGCAAGAGTCGCTGTTTTTGAGGGTGAGGGAACTGAGGCGCTGCCCTTGGCACTGAGCACGCCTCTCTTTGCCCCTATCTCTCCCTTTGCCTCTCCAACCTTTCCCCTGCCACCATGTTCCTCCTTTGGCCTCTGGGAATTCAAGCTGTGCATTGGATTAGGTTTAGGTTTCAGCCGCCTAAGCAGCATTAACCACTAGAATATTGTACCTATATGCAATATATTCACTTTCAAGCTAAATGTATTGACTTTCATATTAACTCTTTTTTTTCCCCTCATATTTTTTTTTGTATACAATTTTAAATTACATGCTTGTTGGTGCATACGTTTGTGCATATAACTAGGAACAACAGAAAATGTCCTGTTAATAAACCTCCTCCCTTTCATTTTCTAATAAATATATAATGTGGCTACTTAAGTAAATGAAGAATGTTTTTGATTTGTGTGCTTGTCTGTCCTAATCCTGGGAGGCTGCCTTATTTATCTGGCAGCCACAGGGCTGGATTCCTCTGCTGCTTTCCTTGTTCCCGTGCAAAAGAGAGGAGAAACCTATAACATGGTGATTGTTCGCAGTCTGGTGTCCCCTCCACCTCTTTGTTCCGCTTTTTTTTTTTTTTTTTTTTTGTTTGTTTTTTTTTTTTTTTTTGAGCTCGACACCAACCTGTGGCAATTCCCCAAGGCAATACCTGTGGCAGGGTGCACCCAAAATCAGCTGCCTGCTCTCCAAGTGTCTCAGCGACAGGAGGAGGCTGGAGGAGCAAGTCTGCCTGCTCATGGCCCTTCTTTTGTCACCTTCCTTCACTTGCATGGCTGGCCCATGAGGCCAGGCAGGGGAGACGCATGTCCTCGCCTCTCAGCAAGCGAAGCTGTGGTGTGTGCAGCCTTTGCCATGTCTGGTTCATTTCAGAGAACTCGCAGCAGTGCTGGATGCTCAGTCCCACAGGCTGGATGCCACAGAGATCTGTTTTGCCATTTTGTTTTTGAAAGGGGAAGAAGGTAATACCACCGCCAGAAAACGGGGCTTTTGGAAACTTTTTTGCAGGGACTGAGGTTTGTGGCAGCGATGCGAGACCTAACAATGTGCCATTTAGGGGAAGTCCACCAACAGCACCCTGCAGCCCCTGCTCAGCTGCTCTGGCGTGCACGCTGCTCACCTCCTCCTTGCAGTCTGTGCTGGAAACAGCGGTGCTCAGCAGCATTAACCCAACCCCCACGGAGGCCACACAGCTGCCTCCTTGGTGCCCCCTTCCTCCAGAGTCTGTACATCCCCAGAGACATGCCAGGAGCCTTCCACTCCTCTGCTGGGGAGGATGCTCACACCATCCCAGCCTGATGCTCCTGTCAACACCACCCTGGTAGGGATGCTGGTGGCATCCCCTTGCCAGGTGCTTGGACATATTCCTATCCCTTCCATGCATTGATGTCTGCCTGTGCATTATGGCCATGGAGAACCTCTCTGTGCTTTTGTAGGTAGTGAAATTTCCTGGTGGTGCAACCGTAATAATGTTGGTGCCTCGAGAGGGCTTAGTGCACAAATGTGGTGTTCGTGCTTTTATCTTCATGTCGAAGTGCAGAGGGGGGTTTGCTGGTTCCTGAGAGAGGAAATACCTCAGCCTCCTTGTGGTTTTTCTTCCAGGGATTTCTTCCTATGAAGTAATGAGCACCCCTAAAATCCACTGCGGTGAGTAATCTAACAAATGGTTTCACTTAAGAAGAGAAACAAAAGCATGCTTATTTTGGAGAGGAGTTGGTAAGGCTGCTGTTCTCCAGAAGTCTGGAAATCCCCTATTTCCCTTCCCTCCCTCCTAAGGTCCAAGTGAATGGGCAGGACTTGGGATAATACACATAGTCAAAATTTTGACCTAAAAAAAAGAAGTGGAGAAAACTGCATCTCCAGAAACACAACCACCTTTTGGAGCTACTGAGAGCCTTTGCTGCTCTGTTGTGGTTTTGGTTGCATATAAAATGCCAGGGTTTGGGGAAGCATACAGATTAGGCAGTGTTTGGTAAATGCGGTCAGTGCAAGCTGGTGGTCACCCAGCCTGCTCCTTGCATCTGCCTGATGTGCTCTGACATGCACCTGGATTTTAGGGTGCCCATCACCAACCTGGGAGCAGGACCCAGCTTGGCAGGCTGAGAAGTGTGTTCTGCAGGAGCTGCCTACTGGGCTGACTGCTTTTCTCTGGCTTTTGGCTTTCTCTCTGCTTTCTCTGTTGTAATGTTTATTCTGAACTGTAAGACCATTTCAGGCCATCCAGCAGGTTAACAACTTAAAATTCTGGAGGGAAGATGCTCCCTGTGCAAAGCTGAGCCTGTCTATTTATATGAACACCTCTCTTCAGGTATTTTATTATTAGGTACTTTTAGCACAGATAAAGCACTCTTCACGTCAAATGTGTCCCTAAAAAGAGCTTCATCTCTTCTCAGTGCTTCAGAGCACCTGGAGGTGTGTGTTCACCAGTGTGGAGGGTGCAGGAGCCCACAGGGCTGTGCAGGCAAACATGTGGTGTGGGACAACAAGCTCTTGTGCAAAGCAACCACAGAGGTGCTGTCCCCAGATGGTCCCGTAACCTCAGCAGAGGAAGGGGTAAAAGTTTCACTTGTATTTTCTTTTCTTGCTTGCAAGGACTTGAGGAGCAGAGCTAGCTGAGCGATGGTGCCTACCCATTGTCTTACTGTGGACAACCCCAGCCTGGGGAGACTGCCCCAAGGCAGGGCAGTGCACAGCAGTTATCCTCCCACCTACCTGAAGAAGAGACACGTTCTCTGCTTATTTTTCCCCCATGCCACGCATGCTGTGTGAATCCTGCTGCACCACCATACCAGGCCCAGTGGATGGTGGCTGCCCAGCTCCCAGGGTCCTTGAGCTGTTTGTCACCTTTGGACTGCCACTTGTGTCCCCTCCAGCAGTTGTATCCCTTTCAGGTTTGTCTCCATGTTGACTACTCCCATACCTGTCTTTTAGCAGGGTATTAAAAAATAAAAATAAAAATAAAAATAAAAAAAATAAATAAAAAAAAGAGTTTGGAAGGGTGAAAATTGATCATTTTCATATGGTCACATGCTCAGAGGGATAAAAGGGTAATTGTGCTCCTTGGTGAAGGTGAGGGAGTTTTTGCATTTTGACAAGCTTTGGCACAGGTTTGACAAAAACGTTGGCAAAGGTTCTTCCTGGTGTGAGGAATTTCATCCTGGGAAGAACATGAAGGGGGACACCAGCAGTGTTTTTTTCTCCTGGCATGCACTTCCCCACCACTGGGACTGTGTCGTGGTCTTCCTTCCATAGCAATTGGAGTAAGGCTGAAGAACAGATACATATTCGCGGTGTATTTGCTTATCCGATATCCTAAAATATACCTGAAATGGAGAATTTTTGTGGGATGGAGGAAATTGTAGCCCATTACACAAGAGGAGCAGTTTGGCTTACAGGAGGCTGAGGGGGGACCTCGCCAGTCTCTACAGCTACATGAAAGGAGGTTGCAGAAGGAGGTGTAGGCCTTTTCTCAGGTGGCAAGCGATAGGATGTGAGGAAATGGACTCAAGTTAAAACAGGGGAGCTTTAGATTGGGATTTAGGAAGAATTTCTTCATGGAGAGGGTGGTCAAGCATTGGAAGACGCTGCCCAGGGTAGTGGTGTAGTGCCAGGCCTTTCCAGTGGCCAGCACAGAGCACACTCTGAGCCAGAGGGTATCTGAAAGGAAAAGCAGGCTTGTTCTTCCTTCCGTACACTTTGCAGGTGCTCCTCAAATGCAGCCCCCAGCTCTTGATGAGGTCCTGCAGCTGAAGGAGATGTTATTTCCATGGTGAGCAGCTGCTCTGATGCAGCGGCAGCAGGTGCAGGCCACACCTGCTCAGGCCTAATCAGTTTTGCACCAACCCAGCTGGCTTCAATTCACTTTATGGACACCAGTCCCATGTCCTCCAGGACAGGGCTTTCAAGGAAAGCTGGCTGTCCCTACAGAAGCTGGCATCCTGGGCATGCAGGAGTCATCCTGTGGAGATGCCCTCAGGTCTGGGCCTTCTCTGCCGAAACCAGCTCCGATGTTTCTTGGGAGGCGCCAAGAAGCTGACTGCTCCAAATTCAATGTAAATCAAGGGCTGTGCTTGTGTTGAATCCATGTGGATTTAGGGAAGCTTTAAGTCTGTTTCACAATGTCAGTTGAGGAGTTTTGCCCTGGTTTCATTGCATGATTTTTTTTTCAGTTACGCCATTTCTTAATCTACGGAGACCTGGAAAAAGAGCAGGGCTGAGATCTGTGAAGAGAAGCCAAAGGGCGAAACAGTGCCTGTGAAATCTGTCAACGTGGTGCACACAAGGCTGTGGGCAGTGCAATCCCCCTGGAAGGAAAAGCCAAAATAAATTCCATGTTTTATGGCTAAAATGGCCTCTATTTGCAGTTCTGCCCCCGTGACCATGATTTGAACGACTGCTTTCTCTGATTCAAGAACAACTGCTTTGTGTAAGCAAAATGAACCCATTTTCACTGTGTTCCTTCACAGTCCCTCACACTTGTGCTGGATGAGCTTGCACCAGAGGGAAAAAAAAAAAAAAAAAAGGATACTAATAAGGATAAGAATAAAGAAGAGTCTCACAGTGAATCCTATGTGGGCTGCCTGCTGAGCCCCATCTTGCCTGTCTCATTGCGCTGGCAGGAGGCCACCATCGAGGGCAGGAACAGCAGATCCTCATGGCCAAGGCTGGGCTTTGCCAGTGGGGTTGGTGGGTGTCAGCCCTCAGCAGTGGGCTGGCACGGGCAGGACCCTGGCCGAGGGTGCGAGCTGTGGCATGGGAGCGTGCCCTAGTGTAGCTCTGAGTGGCAACACTTCTGTGAGGTTCACACCACATCACGCCACCCATAGAAGTTGTTTTGAGCTTCATAGTTAGAAGAATAGCGTCAATGTGGGTTTGGTGGTTCACAGCAAGCACCTGGAGAAGGCATCTTCAGATCTTTGACCTGCAGTGGCTTGGGGAGGCATGCATACATACATGCCTCTATGTATGCCTGTGTATGTGTAGTTTAGTTCAGGGGGCATAGTACTTCCTCCAAGTCTTCCTCTCAGCTGAAATATCTGATTGAGAGGGCTTGCTTGTGTCTTGGCCAGAGAAAGGCAGAAACACTCAATCTGCTCCTTTCTTTGGTTTGCATGGTGGAAATTGGGGTGGGAGGTAGCTTAAAGGATGGGAAATGAGCACTTGCAGAGTGGGAAATGAACACTTGCAGAACATAAAAGCAAGAACATAAAAGAGCATAAAGGCACGTCTGGTTTTGTTTTTATTCACTCCAGTTCTCTGACGCTTTCATATTACTGGGTTTAGCCTTGCTGCACAAAACACCTGTGATGCTAGTAGGATCCAGCCCACCAATACTCCAGATTGTGGAGTTGTATTCCTGTGGAGTTTATGGCTCCTTAATATCCTGCTTTTCTTTATTTCTTCTCTATTTTAGAGTTCCAGGGTGTATCTGTGGTAACAAGGAAACATGACAGCTGGGTCTGGTACTATCCAAAGGGAATTAGCACTGGACAGCTAGTTTGGGGTTTGCAAAAAGGATCTGACAGGGGGAAAGTTGGTGCATAAAGGGGGAAAAGGGAAAAAAAAAAAAAAAGTTGAACTAGATGGGGTGGATAGAAAATTTGCAGCAAACAGAATTGGCGATGGGATGCTCAGTGTAGCTGAACTTCATTAGCTGAGCAGCCAAGGACTTGCTGGGTGTTGTGTTTTGGTACATGTAGGAGGTTTTACCCTTGAGATCCATTGCTCTGGATACATAGACTTGATGACCTTAAAACTCAAAGTGGGTGTTGATTCATCATGTGCTTGCGACAGGAGGGATGACAGAATTGTCATATCATGTTTGCGCAGGCTTTCCTTATTACCACGATTAGATTGCACAACCATCGAGATTCATGCACTTTGTGGTTCAGTTAATCTCTATCTTTACCTTAAAGTCCTGAGCTCTGACGTGACTGAGCAAGGACAGCAGCTGCCCCCTGGCAATTTTTACTCCTGGAGCTGCCTCTTCCAAACTCTGGTGAGACTCCAGCAGTGACTGTCACCAGAGCCTTTTCCAGCACTGGGGTTGCTCGTATCACCACAAGCTTTGCTTCTGGGCTGGCAGGGGCATTTGTCTTCTCTGTGCTTCGGTTTTCCTCTGCTCCCTGATGTGCACCTCCACCATTCATCTCATAACACATTTTGGCAGACCCCCACAGAGGGCACTCGGTATCAGCTGCTGTAACTCTTCCTGGCCAGAGAGGAGTTTCTCTGCTATGGTGCCACCACATCCTTCCACACCCCGAAGGCAAGCTAAGATCCCTGGGGACATTTTCCCTCTTCAGGGTAGAGAGGACTGGACCAGGACCATGTCTGCCCCTGGGTGTGCCATACTCCTTCTGCCCATCTATCAAGGAAAAGTCACGCCTCCCAGGACAACCTGAGGTTGCTGCAGCCTCTACTTTAATCCTATGTAGCCTTTGGACACTTGGGCTGCACTGTGGTGTGGTTTACCCACACGATTTGACAGTAACGCTGGGTAGCATAAGCCAAAGTCCATGGCATAGCAGGTCTGCGTGGTTCTGGAAATCAGGTCCATTTAGAGGTGTGTTTGGTTCAGGAGCCCCATTTAAAATAAAGCCTGTTTCAGATTGTACGTAGCCACGGTGAGAAATCTGTTTCACTCCGGCAGTTCTCTCAACAATATCCATTTTATGACACCGTGTACATAATTTAATCACTGCAGTTCACACAAAATCTTCTTAACTTAGCCATTACTTGGAGTGTAGTTCTCTTCAACTGACTATTTCTTCTGCATGTTTTCTCATGTCTCTTATGACTCCAGCCTGTGTCAGAGTGAAAGCTCTGAGATCTATGTTACCTATCCATCTGTCTATCTATTTATATATCTATTCCATTTATCAGTTTGTTTCTGTCCTCTAACTTCTTTCCCTAGCCATTGTAAGACAGAGCAAAAGATATCTCCATTTACAATCACCTAAAAAAAAAAAAAAAAAAAAAAAAAAAAGACTAGTAAAAACAATAAGGAAGAAGGAAGAAGACAATACAGAGATAAGTTTTAGCCATTAGAAAACTTTCATACAGGAAAGCTATGGGAAAGCTATGTCAGGAAGCAGAGATATTTTTCATCCCTAACACTCTAAACTGGTTTGGTTTGTTTGTTTTAATGTTTTCAGTGAAAAAAAAAAGTGTACAGAATGCAATAACATCTCTGGTTATGAAATACATTTTTCTGTCAATGAGACACTCCTCATTAAAAGCCCCTTCTTCTCCTTTATGCGACAGTGGCATCAGTACATCTCGCTGTCACACGTGTGGCAGCATTTGGTACAGCTGGGAAAGGTCATTATCGTTCACACAAAGGGGCAAGGTTTAGGTTTTATCTGCTACTATCTGCCACACCTACTGCAGTTCAGAGGAAAATCACTTTTTATTTTACTTTCAGCTGGTGGAAAGTCTGAGTCTAATTTCCACCAGGCAATCTCAGCCTTTCCATAACAACTGATCAGCTAAATCATGGACTTTCAAACCCTTGCCAGGGCCCCATAAGGGCTGTGCTGCAAGGAGTGACAAATGATGGGCAATTAATGGAAACCTGAGCACGCTGGCCTAGCCTGCTGAGGCAACCAAGCCACTGCTGTTGTGGGAGAGGACCCTCAGCACTGTGCAGTGCATGTGGGAGGCGAGCACCATGGGGAGCAGAAGCAGAAGGAGACGAGACACCACACGGGACACCAACCAGCACTGGAGATCACATCCACCAGGGGCTGGTCCCATAGAGAGAGCTTCTCAGGTGACAGGACCAGCCTCTGATGTGTGACAAGGGGCTGTCACCCACACCTCGCCAGCTGCCAGCATCTGCCCCACCACCAGCCTGGACAGGGGCCTCCAGGAGCCCAGAAGTAAAGGCTGTCAGCAAGGAGGATCCTCTGCCCTTGCAGGAACGGGCACCTGCATTTGCTAATTACCTAGCTCTGGCCTGGGAAATGTGAGGGTCCTTGCATTTCAGGTGGTGTGGCATTTCCACGAGCATCCCATGGGTTGTGGCCTGCATGTGAAGGGATAGCAGCGTCCCCTTACAGTCAATAAGCAAAACCATGAGAGCATGCCACACTGTAAGTGATACGATTGTGGTAAATATTGCATGAAGATGTTTGCTGGAGTCTCCGGAGGGAGGCTGCTTAGTGGAAATCAAAATGCAAAACCAAAATATCCTTCTGCATCATGAATAGGGATCTCATGCATCATTTGGGTCATGAATCCAGGCTATAAAGCTGAAGCAATGTCTTCTGAGGTGCTGTAAGATAAAAGCAGCTAAGCTTCAGAGAGCTCTCAAGAATGATTTGATGAAAAGGATAATAAGAGACAATCAGCAGCCTGAACCAGGCAGAATTTTACCTCACCTCTTGTGACACCAAGCCAGCAGGAAGAGAAATTCTTTCTGTTTTTCCTGAGCCTGGGAAATCTTAAACCCTCTTTTGGGCCTGCAGGTGACCTGCTCCAAACCCACCTTCTGTTCAGACAGCATTTCTTCCTGACTCTTCTTCCTCTCATCTGCCTCCAGATGGACCTGAACTGTCCCAGAGATGGATGGGGACCACCACAAAATGAAATACTACCAGGGTTTTGAAAATGCACCCGAGTCTTCAGCTTTGGATCTCTGGAAGAGGGCTCCTAGACCAAACCTAAAAGGGAAAGAAAGACTCAGACAGCTGCAGTGACTATGTGAGTTGTAAGATTTTCCTGTCGGGCTATTCTGGACCTTGAGCATCTCCTGCAGTTGTTGTCCAACACTCGTCTTCCCTGCACAGTAATCCCTGCTTTTTCCAGGATGCCCCATGAGCTTAGAGAATCACTGGTGGGCAGACCTTACTGCATCTGCAGCAGGCATAACCTTGCACTCCTCTGGAGAAAGATTTCTTCTCATTCTCCTCTGTTTCTCCAGTCCCTAGATCTTGTTGCTTTGATTTTTGCCATTTTTGGACCAACAAAAGCATACTTCATTCTGCCAATCTCCTCTTCCACTGCTGCTTTTCCACATTATCCTTTTAACACGATGAGTTTTGGAGGCCCGGTACGTCTTTACTTCACAGCACTCCAGGGCTTTGTTATTGTGCTTGGTTCTCAACTTAAAGGTACTTTCATTACCATGGTAATACTTTAATAAGAATGGCCGTGCTAGGAGCATAGCATGGCCCTGGACCCTGCACAAGCCGCCAATGACAGATCACACTCCCTGCTGTTTCTGAGACTGCATACAAGAATGAAGTAAGTTAATTGACAGCTTTTATGGGAAATTGCTGAGCACAGGCCCAGCTGCCATAAATACCAGAGTACACACTCTCAGCCCGTGATAAGAACAATGTTGTGCAATGTCCTTTTACTACAGACCAAGCTAATAACACGTTATCTCACTTTTACATCAAATAAATGGGTGCACACAGACAGCTACTGTGCTGCAGCACAGTCCCACCTGGCTTTCAGTCTAAACCACTGCTCTCTAGAGAGCTGCAGCACAGGATCTATCTGCCTTTTGCTTGGGGCTGCAGTAGGAATTACCAAGAATAAGGATGAAGGGAAAGCCTTGCGCTTATCCTGGTCACACTGGCATTACTTACAAGCAGCTTTGCAGTTAGGAGTATTTGTAGTCTGACATTAAAAGTGGCTTCAGATCAGTTGCTGCTGCTGTATTGCAGAGGATGTCCCTGCCCAACAGGCAGCAGGACATCCTGCAGTGCTATTTCTCTGCTCTTTCATGCCTTAAATTCACTTTACTGACCTGACACCTCCCCATGCCAGGGTGCCTGCAAATCAGGGAAAAGGTCTCAGATGAGCTGGAGAACTGCTTTTTGTCTTCATTTCCAAGACAAAAACAGGAGAACCCCTTACCCAGACCACCTCTCAGGGGGTTGGCCTCCTTCCCTGGGCACTGGTGACAGAGCATTGGGGTCACAGGGCAAGAAACTTTCACACAGCAGTGCAGCAAGCACCAGTGATTGACCAGGGAAGGAAGTTGTGAGCTATTTATTTATATAACCTTTGGAGCCGCCTCACTCCCTCTTTTCTTTCTTGATCAGGAAATAGGGCTGGGTCTTGGTGGGGGGGGACTGTGAGAGCAGTACGCTTGCCTTGGGGCACGCAGAAGATGTGTGCTCAGCAGTAAGGGGCTCCTGGTGGCACATGAGCACGTGGCTCTGCAAGAGCCCTGGGCAGCAAGGTGCTTGAGCAACATCCACAGATTTCCCCTTGCCCCCCTCTTAGTCAGATGGACCAGTCTCAGTTTTTGTGAGTAGACCTCAGGTGCCATCCCTGTATCCCTGGGAACCAAGATGTGTGTTACGGAAGACAAGTAGTAAAGCAAAAATAATAATAATAAACTTATATATGTATATTTGTCTATATATTTTATTTATTTATTTATTTATTTATTTATTTATTTATTTATTTATTTATTTATTTTTCTGTGCTGCTTCTTTGTAACTAGCCAACATGCAGTGAAAGGAGAAATCTGGCAAAACACCTCTTTGCTCTTTATCTTTGTGATGGCTCTCGGGGTCTTACCTGTTTGGGAGAAAAATGCACTTCTGTAGTGCGGAAACAGAAAATGCCAAGTGTATGTGCAGGGCCCTGTGGCAGACAGCACATACCAGAGTGCTGATAGCAGGATTTTTGGTGTCCTTTTAGGAAGACAAAACATTTAAAAGCAGTCTGAAAGGATCTAAGAAGCTTACATTTCTGCTCTGCAGACTGTACAGCTTGATTTCCTACCACAGAATCACAGAATTGTCTAGGTTGGAAGAGACCTTCAAGATCACCCAGTCCAACCTAACACTAACAAGTCAGCCACTAAACCATATTGCTAAGTTCAACATCTAAACGTCTTTTAAGGACCTCCAGGAATGGTGACTCCACCACTATCCTGGGCAGCCCATTCCAATGTCTTAACAACCCTCTCGCTAAAGAAGTTCTTCCTAACATCCAACCTAAAACACCTCTGGTGCAACCCATTCCCCCTCGTCCTGTCACCAGGCCAACAGGGAGAACAGACCAACCCCGCCTCACTACAGCCTCCTTTAAGGTACCTGTAGAGAGCAATAAGGTCGCCCCTGAGCCTCTTCTTCTCTAGGCTGAACAAGCCCAGCTCCCTCAGCCGCTCCTCGTAGGACTTGTTCTCCAGACCCCTCACCAGCTTCGTCGCCCATCTCTGGTGCTCAGAACAGTCCTCGATGTCCTTCTTGTAGCGAGGGGCCCAAAACTGAACACAGTACTCGAGGTGTGGCCTCACCAGAGCCGAGTACAGGGGGACAATCTCTTCCCTAGCCCTGCTGGTCACCCTGTTCCTGATACAAGCCAGGATGCTGTTGGCCTTCTTGGCCACCTGAGCACACTGCTGGCTCATATTCAGCCGACTATCCACCATCACTCCCAGGTCCTTCTCTGCCTGGCAGCTCTCCAACCACTCCTCTCCCAGCCTGTAGCTCTGCTTGGGGTTATTGTGCCCCAGGTGCAGGACCCGGCACTTGGCCTTGTTGAACTTCATGCAGTTGACCTCAGCCCATCAGTGCAGCCTATCCAGATCCTCCTGCAGAGCTTTCCTACCCTCGAGCAGATCGACACATGTGCATAGCTTGGTGTCATCTGCAAACTTACTGAGGGTGCACCCAATGCCCTCACCCAGACCATTGATAAAGATATTAAAGAGGACCGGCTCCAGCACCGAGCCCTGGGGGACGCCACTAGTGACTGGCCTCCAACTGGACTTGCCTCCATTTACCACGACTCTTTGGGCCCGGCTATCCAGCCAGTTTCTAACCCAACGAAGCGTGCGCCAGTCCAAGCCAAGAGCAGCCAGTTTCTTGAGGAGAATGCTGTGGGAAATTGTGTCAAAAGCCTTGCTGAAGTCAAGGCAGACCACATCCACAGCCTTTTCCTCATCCACCAAGTGTGTCACTTTGTCATAGAAGGAGATCAGGTTCGTCAAGCAGGATCTGCCTTTCATAAACCCATGCTGACTGGGCCTGACCGCCTGCTTGCCCTGCAAGTGCTGCGTGATGACTCTCAGGAGGATCTGCTCCATGAGCTTCCCTGGCACTGAGGTCAAACTGACAGGCCTGTAGTTTCCCGGGTCTGCCCTCCGGCCCTTCTTGTAGATGGGCGTCACGTTTGCTAGCCGCCAGTCAACTGGGACCTCCCCTGATCGCCAGGACTGCTGATAAATGATGGACCGTGGCTTGTCCAGTTCCTCTGCCAGTTCTCTCAGTACCCTTGGGTGGATCCCATCCGTCCCCATCGACTTGTGCACATCCAAGTGCCGTAGCAGGTCACCAACCAGTTCTTCGTGGATAGTGAGGGCCACATCCTGCTCCCCATCCCCTTCCACCAGCTCAGGGTGCTGGGTATCCAGAGACCAACTGGTTTTGTCACTAAAGACTGTGACAAAGAAGGCAATGAGCACCTCAGCTTTTTCCTCATCTCTTGTAACTAAGTTTCCCTTCGCATCCAGTAAAAGAAAGGAGATTCTCCTTAGTCCTCCTTTTCATGTTGATGTATTTATAAAAACATTTTCTGTTTTCTTTAACGGCAGTAGCCAGATTGAGCTCCAGATGAGCTTTGGCCTTCCTAATTTTGTCCCTGCACATCCTTAAAATATTCTTATAGTCCTCCTGAGTGGCCTGCCCTCTTTTCCAAAGGTCATAAACCCTCTTTTTTTCTCCTAAGCTTAATCCACAACTCTCTGTTCACCCAGGCCAGTCTTCTACGCCAGCTCATCTTTGGGCACGTGGGGACAGGCTGCTCCTGAGCCATGAAGATTTCCTTCTTGAGGAGTGCCCAGCCTTCCTCGACTCCTCCGCCCTTCAGAACTGCCTCCCAAGGGACTCTACCAACCAGTGTCCTGAGCAGCTCAAAGTCGGCCCTCCAGAAGTCCAAGACAACAGTGTTAGTGGTCCCCCTCCTGACTTTGCCAAGAATAGAGAACTCCACCATTTCGTGGTCACTCTGCCCAAGACAGTTTCCAACCACCACATCTCCCGCCAGTCCTCTGTTTGTGAAGAGAAGGGCTAGTGGGGCACCTCCCCTGGTAGGCTCACTAACCAGCTGCGTCAGGAAGCTATCTTCCACGCTCTCCAGAAACCTCCTAGACTGCTTTCTCTGGGCTGTGTTGTGCTTCCAGGATATGTCAGGGAAGTTGAAGTCCCCCACGAGAACAAGCACTGACGATTTCACAACTTCTGTCAGCTGCCTGTAGAACTCCTCATCCGTCTCCTCATCCTGGTTTGGCGGTCTATAACAGACCCCCACCAGGACGCTTGCCTTGTTGGCCTTCCCGATGATCCTAACCCATAGGGACTCAACCTTATAATTCCCAGCCTCAAGTTCCGCGACATCAAAACTCTCTCTGATATAGAGAGCCACACCACAACCCCTCCCATGCTGCCTGTCCCTTCTGTAGCCAGTCATTGCAGCACTCCAGTCATGAGTGGTCCCACTACATCTCTGTGATGGCAACCAAGTCGTAGCCTGGCTGCCGCACGATGGCTTCCAGCTCCTCCTGTTTGTTACCCATGCTGTATGCATTGGTGTAGATGCACTTCAGCTTGGCCATTGCCTTATCCCCCTGCCTAGCCATTGTTACCCCTGGCACATCTCCAACAAGCCTTGTTTCAGCCCCATCCCCCTTCTTACCTAGTTTAAAGCCCTCTCAGTGAGCCCTGACAGCTCCTGGGCTAGGATCTGTTTTCCCCTTAGAGATAGGTGGAACCCATCTGCAGCCATCAGGCTGTGTGCCAGGTGGTAAAAAACAAAAACAATGACAAAATTTCTGTGTTGGCATCAGCTTCTGAGCATTGTGTTTATCAGGTGGGCTTTCCAAGTCCTCTCTGTCCCTCTCTTTCATTGCTGCCAATCTGGACTGTCAATAGAGGATAACAATCAGAGGGGCAAATCAGGCTGGGAAGCTTTCTGGCAATGTCCCTGACCCTGACCCCAGGGAGGCAGCTGACTTCCCTACGGGTAGGGTCAGGCTGACAAATAGGGCCCTCTGTTCCCCTGAGAAGGGAATGACTAGAGACAATGGGTTTGTGTACAAACCTGGATAACTAAGCCTTTTCTTTCATCACTACCACAGTGCCCTTTGTGGACATGTGTCCCCAGGGCTGGATCTGATGCAACCCTGCAGTCGTGCAATTCCTCCTTGGCACAGTGCAGGAGAGCCCTGCCTGGAGAAAAGGCTCACCTGAATCATAGTTGGCTTCATGGAAACAGGAATTGCTGCGCTTTTGCAATCTCCCTTCCTCCTCATTTCACTGTTTTCTTCAGCCTCAGCATTTTGTGTGTGCCTCTGGACACCCCTCTCGCAAGAAGAGAGCGAGGCACTGAGAAACCAGGACTGCTGCTGGCAGAGCTCATACAGCCTTGCTGATCTGCAGTGCTGGAGTCCCAGGTCACTTTCTTTCTCATTTATGGTGCTCAGGTGGTTTCTTTTGGTTATCATGCTGCAGGAGGCCATGCTGAGGTGTTATCAGAGAGCGTCTGCAGTATGTGTTGAAGGTAGATGGCACAAGGCTTTGCCACACATCAGCACCTTCTCCCCTTCCCAGTGCTTCAGCAACCATCTTTAAGATGTCTGGGGTTTGGGGCATGAAGGCGGTGCCCCCTCCTTTACTCATGGGGCTCCAAGATGAGGGTGAAGTTGTATCCCAGGCTGGTGGCTTGCAGACAGCTCTTGTGAAAAGCATCGCCATCCCAGATCTGCATGGGGGCTGCAGCCCCGGGTGTGCAGTGAAATCCTGCAGCTATGAAATGGCTCTCTAATATAATCCTGAAGGCCTTGGCGATGCTTTTGTTCAGTCTCCTCATCAGGCAAATATTTCTCAACATCTATTGGGAAAATTCAAAGACCTCACCACTGATTTATTGTGCTTCTCTTCTTTTTGTTAGACTATCGCATTGCAGGCTGGTGCGTTGGAGGAGTGGGAGAGGAGTGATGCAGGAGGGGATCGCCTGCAGCTTTCAGCAGCAAGGCAGAAATTTACTGGTGTTGCAGCTTCCCCAACAGCTCCAGAGACACTGCTGCAGGAGGTCTGCCACCTCTCCTGCAAGAAAAAGGGAGAACCCTTACTTTATGCAGTAAGGGTTTGGTAGCAGGGGGGGTGTAGAGGTGGTCACTGTGAGCAGTGCCCAGCAGCTGCCCCATGCCAGAGCAGAGCCAGCTCCAGCTGCTCCAAAAGGGACCCGCTGCTGGCCAGAGCTGAGACAGTGTGAGATGCTGCTCTGGGAGAGCAGATCGAAGAGATGGAAAAAGAAAACCTGCGCAACAGCAGCTGGGAGTGAGGAGTGAGAGCCAGCCCAGCAGACTCCAAGCTCAGTGCAGCAGGAGGGCAGGAGGTGCTGCAGGCAGGCAGCAGCAGTTCCCCTGTGGGCTGTGCAGGGAGAGGCCCCTGGTGGAGCAGGCTGTCCCCCTGCAGCCCATGGGTCCCACATGGAGCAGATCTCCACACTGCAGCCCCCCCATGGGTGGAGGAGCCCCCGGTGGAGCAGGTGGATGTGGCCTGGAGGAGGCTGCAGCCCATGGAGAGCCGCCACAGGAGCAGGTCCCAGGCCGGAGCTGCAGCCTGTGGAGAGGAGCCCACGCAGGAGCAGGGGGTCTGGGGGGAGCTGCCGCCCACCCGTGGGGGACCCGTGCTGGAGCAGTTTGCTCCTGGGGGATGGATGGACCCCGTGGGATGAAGCCGTGTGGGAGCAGTTCCTGAAGAGCTGCTGCTTCAGTTCGGGAAGGACGGCATCCCGTGGGAGGGACCCCACGGGGAGCAGGGGCAGAGAGGGACTGTGAGGGAACAGTGGAGATGAAGCGTCAGGGACTGACCGCAGCCCCCATTCCCTGTTCCTCTGTGCTGGTCAAGAGGAGGAGGTGAAGAGGATGGACGGAGGGAAGGTGTTTGTAGCTTGCTTTTAGTTCTTCATTGTTCTAGTCTAAGTCATTGTTCTAAGATAATTGCTGAGCAATCTCTCCATCCTTATCTCAAACCTTCAGCCCTTCTTCATTGTATTTTCTCCCCCTCTTCCTATGAGGAGGGGGAGTGAGGTGGAATTTAGTTGGCCACCAGGGTGAAACACCACAAATCTACCACATTTTTTGTCCTTCTTTCCTGCTGCACTGCCTGAGCCATTGCTGCTCTTTTGTCCCTTGCCTCAGCTGATTCTGCAGCAAAGCCACAAGCAGAGGCACAGCATGCTGACCTTGTAACCCCAAGGTGTCTTCCCTACCTGCATGTGTTTTGAAGACATTTTTGATAGCAAGGATGCACCACAGCGGGGTTATCTCTCTCCAAGTAACACCAACCCTTGTCCTCCTCTCACATCCCCCCTTCCCACCAGCACCAGCCAGCTGGGGCTCGCCACGTGGCCTCCACTCACCTTCCTTCAAATACCATCTGAAAACATTTTCATCCCCCAGAGTGTCTTTTTGAACCCATGACAGACTCCTTCTCCCAGCTTCTTGCTCAGCTTTGTGATATTAATGAATGAAAAGCCTGCTCTGAGACAGGGATGTTGGCCAACAGGAACTTCACTGTTGATGTTACACATCAAGCGGTGCCAAGAACATAGTAGGTCTCAACAGTTAGAGAAAAACAAATACTGGGCTCTGCAGCCTTTTGGTGGGAACACTGTTCCTGCAAACCCAGGAACCTGAAACAAAACAGGAAAATTTCTCCATAAATGTCCAACCCACCTTTGATTCAGAGTGCTGGGAAGGGAAGGGAAGGGAAGGGAAGGGAAGGGAAGGGAAGGGAAGGGAAGGGAAGGGAAGGGAAGACTGCAAGTAGGCTACTCCCTGGTATTTCTAGAGATTTACTGGGCTAGAGGGACCATCCCAGCCTGGTGTCTGATCTTCCCACTTGTAATGGCTTCTTCTGTCAGTCTTGTGATAGGTCTCTGAGGATGCTTTACACCTCTTTGATGCCTGCAGCACCAGTGAGAGAGACCCTGAGGAGTTTCTCTGTGATCAATGCTTCACATCGTGATTATTCTCACCTAGATGACTCCTGCAGGTTGAGAAAAATGGCAGGAGGGAGAGGCAGAGGAAGGAGAAGAGCTTGATAATAAATGTTGTCATTCCTAAAACCTACACTCCATAGCGCTGCACCTACCTCCTTCTCAGATGTGGGCAGTAAGCAGAGTTTTAGATGTAGGAAGGGGTTGGCATCCTACCTGTCACCTTCTGAGAAACCTCACGGGAGCTGTTCAGAAAGCAATTACTTTCACATATGTTGTGCTCCCCCCTCCCATACTGTTTAATGAATTTTTAAAAAATGCACAAAGTCCTCAAATGCCCAAAATCTTCCTCAGCATTTCACAGAAGCACCAGCTTTCACCTCCCTCTGCGAAGCACCAGGATCCTGCAGGTCTATTTCCTCCTGTAAAGTGTGTGTTAAAGAAGTGGGTAAGGCACGAGTGGGGGGGAAACCAAACAAATTTGTCCTCAGCTGTGCACTGCTGCTGGCAGTGGGGTGACTCAAAGGGAAACCCAAGCGCAGATGAGAGAGGGAGGAAGCGCCTGGCAGGCTGATTTCCTCTGGGCACTCGGTCAGGGGTTAGCTCGCTCCGGGTTTCTGATTTCACCGGGAAGCCTGTGGGGTGGCGAACATCCTCCTGCTCCCTAACGCAGGTGAGTTTCGTCACAATCACTCCTTTTCTGATTTTCTTACGTGTAGCTATCTCTCAGTATCTCTACATGCCAAATTTTAACTTCCTCTTTATAAGGCGCCGAGAACCAAAGAGATTTTAAGGCCAAAGGGTTAAGATTTCACTAGCCCAGGAAATGTGTATTATTTTGTTAACAGGAAAGACCTGATCTTTCCAAAGTGCTTAATTGTTCTTGTCCAACGCCCCTTTTCTTGGCTGAGCCCTGGCCTCTTGCAGTAATGATGTTTTCAGATTGTCAGGAACAGAAAAAGAAAAAAGAAACTGGCTGTGGGGCAACCGAGAGGAAGTGGTTTGCACGACATTTCCCCTCCTCCTCGTCTTTCTCTGTCTGTACTTATTTGCTTTCCTTTTCTCCCCCCACACACCTCCTTTGGCAAGCACATGTCCCGGAATAAGCCCGGGAGGTTTCTTGTTATGTTGTGTTTGAAATCTGGGCTGGGAAGGAGAGATCGGTCTTTTTCTTCATAAATAAAAACGTGAAGCACACGATTCATCCCGGAGAGGGAGGAAGGGTAACAGGACGAGAAGAGCTGGGGGAGACCAGGCAATCTGTCCTCTGCCAGGAGGGATCTGATGCCCCAAAATGCTTCGGTTTGCCCTGGGAGGATGTGTGTCTGTGCCCTGCTGTGGAAGCAGTGAGAGCAAGGTGTCCGAGCCCTGCTGCCCCTCCTGCAGAAAGGAGAGGGCAGGAGGCAGGCAGGGCATGTGGTGGGTGCAGGGGGGGGTGCTTTTGTTCTGAAAGCCACAGCCTGTCCTGCTCTACCTTCCTGTTCATCCCAAGGCTTTCTGCAGGGTGAGCCTGGCGGGGAGGCGCCCTGCTGGTTCCCACCCTGCAGTGAGCACCCAGGGGAGCCAGCACAACACACTGAAAGGCTGCAGGCAAGCAGCCTGTGAGATTTTCTCACCAATTCACCCCAAGAGCTGCCACTGCTGCCTTTTGCAGCAAAAGCCAACGTGTCGTTTTGAAACCAGTCGGTGGTGACAACAAAGCTCTGCGGCCATCCAGACGCGGCTGGGAGCAGATCCTCAGCAAGGGGGTGAAGGATAAGGACAGAGACCAGAGGACACCCCTGCCCATCGACATTGTGGTTGCAGTTCATTTTCTTCAGCTTACAAATATTTCAGGGTTTCATCTTTTCAAGCCTGCTGAGGACAACTGGATTAGTCTGCCGTTAGCTTGGTTAGCCCCTTGAATTTGAGCTGGTGTTAAAAATTTTAGAAATAAAAATCATTGTCCAAGGGAAAAAGATTTTATTTATTTATTTATTTGTTTGTTTGTTTGTTTATTTTAATCATACCAACAGCTGTCTGAATGCTGAAGAGAAGCAATGGAGGAAAGCAAAAGCAAAGTGATTCAGGAGCATATGCCCATGGCTCCCAGGGGGCTGCACTTCATGGAGGAGGTTTGCACTGGGATGCTGGGATCAGAGGGAAATGAGCAGCTCAGAGGCCCACGAAAGGATCCTGCTTTTCTTTCGAGCGGTTTTGGGGTGAACGTTGCATTTCCAGTGACGCTTGCAAGAGGTCAGAATACGGGCAGAGGTCTGGAAACCTGCCCAGATCGTCCGTCTGCTCCTAACATTTCTGGCAGGGAGAGAGCATGCAAGTGGCAAGCAGCAACAATTACCCTTGGTGTCCTGGTGTCTGCTGGCTGCTGCTCCAGGAGGACACTGACCCGGGCAGCCCTTTGCCAGGTCACGAGCACAAGCATGGCATGAGACTCATGAAGCCCATTCAAAAAGTGTTAGTGTGACGCCAGGTTGCACAAGGAGGAAATGGGGGAGCCCACCAGAACCACGCTGAAATTTGTTCATGCTCAGCCAGCCAGAGGTGAAGCATTGCCATTGTGCTGTGAGGAGCTCCCAGCATGAATTTCCCTGGGATCTGCCTCTCCCAGAGAGGTCTGTGCACTGGCACATGCTACAGAAAGCCCACAGCGTGTTTATTGCTCCTCCTGGTGCGTGCAGTGCAGCCTGGAGAGCGATCAGTGTGAGGGCCGGGAGGTGAAAGGGAGCAGTGCTCGTGCACCAGCTGTCTCACTTATTTTCTGGGAGCTGGTCCAGCGCCGCAGGACAAGCCTTTGTTTTGCAGGGAAAGCACAAACTGCTCGGTTCCAGCCCTGCTGGCCGAGGCTGTTCATCCCCACTGAGGTAACGGAGCAGCACTGACTGCCATCGGGTCACGGTGTGGCCAGATGTGGTGGCTGGCATCGGGTACTGGTGGGCACCAGTGATGGCCAAAGACCTCCAGCTGATCCCATCAGCCTCAGCAGATAACGTTCAGCAAATCCTAGCAGGATTTTTTTTGACTATGTTCCTATTTCTCAAAATCACAGAACAGCTGAGTTTGGAAGGCACCACCGTAGGTCACCTGGTCCAACCCCTGCTCAAGCAGGGCCACCCAGGGCAGGCTGCCAGGACCACGTCCAGGTGGCTTTTGAAGATCTCCAAGGAGGAGACCCCACCACCTCTCTGGGCAGCCTGTGCCAGTGCTCCACCACCGAAACAGAAAAGAGTTGTCTCCTGATGTTCAGAGGGCACCTCCTGTGCTCCACTTGCTGCCCGTTGCCTCTTGTCCTGGCACTGGGATGTTTCCCATGTCTAACTCCAGAGGGGCTTGGCTGCTTCTTAAGCGTTACTTCTTTAACTGGAAGCTCAGCAGAAGCTGCTATTTTTAACCATAATTTTAAAATTTCTCTGGAGGCTGCTATCAGCACTCCGTGGACCTCTTGCACAAATCTGTGAGTGCCTGGGACTCATTGCTTGACTCTGCCACGAAAAGTTCAGGCTCTGTGTGACTAGCAGGTGGAGAAGGCTTCACAGCTTCAACCACAGCTTCAGGAAGACCTGGTTTCCCCTCGCTCTGCCGGCAGATTTTGCTGCTTTGGATGCTGACCAGCTTCCCAAGCGTGCTGCTCTCACACCATCTGGGCTCTCCTCCTGCAAGGTCACGCAGCCAGCAGGCCGGTAACTGGGTTTGTAGTGACAGCAGGAAACTGGAAATGCTTCCAGCCCCTCGAGGTTTCCCTAATTTACCTTCCCTGTGCAGACCACGGGCAGCCAGCCACCCGTGCTGTGTCCCCACAGGGCCGAGATGAGAGGTCATCTTGCCCTGCAGGGCCCTTGTGGGGCTGGCTTTTCTCTTTCCCAAGCCCCCTCTCCTTCTCACCTTGAAAACACAGCTTGGAAACAGTGGCATGGATTTCCTCCAGGTTGGTTCCCCTTGATCTGCTGAGGCTTCCCTGCTGGCCTTGGCCTCACCAGAGCCCCAGAGGACTGCTTGCCCCGGGGCAGGAAGAGTGGAGGGCCCAAGAGCTGGGCAGGGAGTGTTTTTCTTCCTGCTGCATTGAACACGCCATGTCCCGGCTGACCTCAGCCAGTGTTTGATTGTGCCCTGAGCCCTGTTTCCACATTATTCAGCAGAAGTGAAGCAGGTAAATAGTTCAGCAATGCTCTCATGAGATACAGACTGGTCGAAATGTAGTCCAGGAGGTGTTCTGCAGAGCTATCACTGCTCCGTTATTTTTTGCTGAAACGACCTCACTTACACCCTCACCTGGTATCATTGCACGAGAGCCAAGTAAGGAAGCAAATGAAAATACACAGTCCTGACTACTCCTCTGTAAAGAGCACAGACTACACTTTCTTTTTTTTCACCCATCTTTGTTAATTTGTCCTCAGAAATGGCTACAGCTAGCAGCCCCTTGGAATGGCACTGTGTCCAGACAACACAACCCAAGCAGTTCTCCAGCTGCTACACCACAAACTGCAACATTTTTTTAGCCAAAGATAAAGCTTGATGGTTTAAGGAATTTAAGGAATTAAGGAATTTAAGGAATTCCTGCCAGCTTCTGGTGCTGGCACTTTCCGTTCCCAATAAATGTTAGAACGACCCCAACAGCTGGATCAATGGTTTCACAAGAAGCAGTTTCCAGCTCGCAGCTCGGCGGTATATGAAAGTGATTAGCAATCAGGAGGAAAACTGGAACAACGTCAATCTCTTGGGCTGCATCTGCAGTGAGCAGGCAGGATTGTCCACGCCCCAGCTCTGTCCTCTCCCCCTGAGGAGTATAACATTTCTTGACGACTTCCATCACAAGCCAAAAACTGGGAGTCTTCTTCTGTTGAAGATCCGAAGTCTGGGAATTCAGGCTAGGAAGCCTAAAGTAAGGATTCAAGCAGGTATGTACCAGCTTCCTTGCGCAGACTAGCACAGCCCTGCAGGAAGTCATCATCACACATCATGTGTAATTACAGTCGGGGTTAAGCAAAGCAGGGTTCGCTAAGATGTAAATGGATCTCAACCTGCATTGACCATTATGAATGTGAAACTCACTGATCTGAACAGATGCAATTCTCTCTCCACCCCTCCCTTTTTTTTTTTTTTTTTTTTTTTAAATATATATATATTTTTTCATGCACTAACTCTTTGCCTTAAGGTAATTTGCATTTTGGCTGCTTTTCACTTTATGCAGAGCCTGTTTTACCCCGGTCCACTGCACACTTGATGCTGCAGCTTCCAGTGCTTGTATCTACAGCAGAAGGCAAACAAAAGCGAGGATTTCACCAGCAAATGGTGACCTCAATACAGCAGTGTGTAGATACATGTGGGATGTGTGGGCACAGATGGGCACTGGGTGCCAGGCCAGGACGAGCAGAGGCTTTCTGGACCGCATGTGGAAGCAGGGTCCAGCAGCCTTCTCCGAGATACTCACATTTGCTCACCCACCTGCTCCCCACCAGGGGCCTGGAGGCTTTCTCCTGACCTCCGAGGAATATTTGCAACTTGATTCTCTGGGCTCCTGCCTTGGTTTGGTGGTTGCATCCTCCAAGACCTTCTTGTGTGCCCCTCAGACCCCTGCACTATCCCGGTTTGCCTCCTTCTACATGCATTTGGGTGATATTTTGAATCCCATTCTTCTTTTATGGCATTGTCTGGAACAAAATAAATAATTGTCAAAATAAATAATTATCCAGGCCCAAAAAGAACGAAGGAGTTTCAAGGCAATGTTTCCCGTTGCCGTTTTCGGCATGCAAAATCAGAGACAGGTCTAGCTACTGGCTTTGGGGAATAAATAACTAACTGGAGGACAGTCCATAACCTAGCACATTAAAGCCAAACTAGCAGCTTATTTTAACAGCAAGCAACGCAAGGTGACCATTTGTCATTTAGACCTGTCTGACCTCCAGAGCAGTGCTGCCAGCAGAAATGGGATTGCTCTTGAGATGCCCTAACAGGTTGTAAGGAGTAACCTGAGGTGTGGCTTGGCAGCAGGGAGGACAAGAACTGGTCAATAAAGGGGGCTTGAGAAGCTCTGTTATAGTGTTATAGGACCTGCTTTCCTCCCAGATCTGCAGAGGTGAGCTCTCCGCAGCATGCTGCAGGGCACCCTGCTGTTTTTATTTATATATAAATATATTTGTATAAATGTATATTTATATTTATTATATTTATGCACCATCCCTTTGGGAGCAGCACGTCCTCCCTTTCTGCCTGCTGCTGAGGAGAGCAGTGGGATCAGGCCTTAGAAAGCAGAGACTCATTAAATTGGGAGGGAAGGATCTCTGGGGGATTGCAGGCTTGGGGTAATTATTTTTCTGCTGGCTTTCCCTGACATCCTCGCTGGCACAGTCACCTGAGGATGCCTTTCATGGACGCTGAAAGACACCTCCCTTTCCTGCCCAAGCAAAATCTGTGCAGTTAACGACCAGGCTTCCTAATGAGGCTGTAAGTTAGGACTTCTTTTGGCCTTCTCCCAGCTACATGTATAATCCTAAAGCTTCTGTATAGTGTCCATTGCTTCCTGCTTGGTCTCTCTCCAAGCTCTGTGCCTTTCCCATTTGCATGTCACTGCAGCTGGCACCTGCCCAGTGCTACCGTGGAAATGACCTTCCTCGAGTGGGACCTGCCTGCTGTCACCCACCCCACAACACTTATTCCTTCCTGCAGAAGCATCACCCTGCACCTGACGCTTGCCTTCTGCCCGTTGCTGCTGTGCTGCTATCCGAATCCTCTGCTCACTCTCTCATCCTGACACCTGGCACTTTTGCTTCTCTTTCTGCTGCTGATGCCGGCTGCAGCTGCAGCTCAATCGTAATGTTTGGTGCATTATTTTTTTTTTTCTCCAAGCCCCTCCATTTTCTCCTTCTCATCCCCTTTAAACTGACAGCTGGGATGGTCCAAGGGACACAGCTTTCTGCTTGGCTCTCCTCCTGACTTCAGAGGTTAGGGAGCAGGTGACAGAGATCAGACAGGCTCCTGTTGGATGCTTTCGTGTGACAGTGCTCACGGGGCAAGAGAGGCTCGCTGCTGAAAACCCCGTTGCTTTGTTGGAGGTGCCAGGAGCAGGAGGGGCTGCACAGCAAGAGCTTTCAGACCATGACTGCAAGGTCGCCACTCCTCTGTGATGTCAGCCTGTTTGCTCTCCTCTGAAGGAGCTTCTTTGTCTGCTGCCCCAGCAGGATCTCAAACCCCAGAGCTTATCCCAGTCTGCCTTTTTTTTTTTTTTTTTTTTTCCTTCATACTTCAAAACCCCACCAAAAGGGAGAAAATCTACACCCCAGGGTCTCTGCACACCACATTTTTCTAGGAAAGCCCAATAACCAACAGAACCCTGGACAGCCCACATGTCTTTATATCTGCAAATCTGCAAATAAATAAATAAAAAATAAATAAGGATCTCCCAACTTCCTGATCGCTGCAGAACAGCCATTTGCAAGCACATTGCCCTGGCACCTCCGTGCCAGCCACCCTCTAGACGAGGAGATTTCCCCCGTGGATTTGCTGAGAGGACAGAGACGTGCAGATAGCTCCACTGCATGCCCTGGTGGTGGTGGGGCTGCTGGCAGCCTACACCAGTGAGCACACCTGGTAGGGGAGTGGGGCATCCCCAGGCCATCCTGCCACTCCTCAAAGCTCCGTATCAAAGCACAGAGGCTCTGGCCACAGGAGCCAGCCCCTTAGGCTGGAGGTGGGGGCAGGAGGCACCTGCCCAAAGCCCCTTCCCTGCTGTCTGCTGCAGCCTGGCACTGTCCATGGGCGTTGTGCAACTGGAGCCTGATACTCAGGACTGTATTGGATAATAAATTTCCTTCCAGAAGCATCAGCAAGGCTTTGAACCTTTCCCACCTATGGCATCCTTTTTTTTTTTTACTGCACAGATGCCTCTTTCCAGTTCCCACCAGGACTTTGCTGCAGCCCCAAACCGGTGTTGATGCCACCTCTGCAGGTCAATGGTACAGGAATACCCTGGTCCTCTGAGCAAGGGAAAATGAACATCTCAGCTCCAGTCTAAGGAGCTGAGACTGATTAAACCATGGAAATCTAGTCACCAAAGGTCTTTTGCTGTTTCAGAATAACTTTCCTGAGCAAAGGAGGAGGTCTTGACCTGCGTCAGGGACGGTGGAGCCCAGGTGCTGGCTGCGCTCAGGGAAGTGGGAGCTGTGAGCCCATCTCTCTCCTGCTAGGAAAATGCCAGTGCCTGTTATTTGATCTGAAAATGCAGTGACACTTCAAACTCCTTTAATTGAAACAGAAAGGTCATGAGTCAGAGTTTCCCTCTGAGCATGGACTTACTTCTTCTGAGAATGAATCGAGCACTTCTGACCCGCTTAGCAGGAACAACGTGGGAGTGAATGAAAGCCTTGCTGTTTACGGGGCGAGACTGGATCGGGCATTGAGGCTGCAAAACACCACGAGTGTAACTGCTTTCCCTCTTGTCCAAGAGATGTTTTGGTCCTGGCATGACAGTGAAAGCAGAAAGAACTGCAGGTATGACTTTTGGCCTCACGTGGCTGACTGTAAGCACCAGTGATCTTGTTTCCATTGAAACCGAGAGCAGACTCAATGCTGCCACCGAGACAAGATGATTTTTGTGGCTGGTTCTGATTGCCACTCATTACCTCTTTCAGTACTACCATGTATTTATTAAGACCAGACCTTTCCACAACAAATGGTGCCTGTATGTGGTGCCCCACTCCGTCTCATTTCCACCCCACGGGAACGTGGCCGTGACACAAGGGCTCAGGTGTCCCTGGACATGTCACTTTGCTCCCTTTTCTCCATCCTCCCGGCTCTTTGAAGCTGGGCCCACACGTACAGCCACGTTCCTGGGGTGGAGGCAGGGATGTGGGGTGTCTCTTTGGGTGGGACCTTGAGCACCCCACCGTTAAACACACCTGTAATGACTCCACACAGAGCAGCTCATTACAGAATTGCCAGTCAGACAGATCAAGCTTCTGGTTCGGGGGGGAATAGTGTCTTGGGCAAAATTTGTTCACAAGGCAAACCTCTCAAACAGCCAGAAGCATTTCTACTGCAGTTTTCCACATCTGGACCTTCTGCTAGGAGATAGTTGCGTGTTTGAGATGTTTTGAGTAACAGAAAGAAATAAACAGCATGTATTATTTAGCATATTAAAAATAGACACAAAGTAGGACTTGAATATTGCTCTGTGTTCATATTTTTTACCTAAGGTAGTTTATTTCTCCATAAAACCAGCTCATACAGCCCTGAAAAAAAAAATAAATCATATGTCTAGCATAGAGGTAACATTGATCAAACCTGGTAAATATTTAAGCTGTTCACATCCTGTGATTGCCTGATCAGTACCAACCATCACTTTTTGCACCAAGCACGAGCAATGCCCATCTGCAAGCAAGTATTTTATTTTTTTTCCTAGGGAATTAGCATCCAATACAAAATCCTTGCCCATTAAAGATGAGCACCATCACCGTAAGCAGCACATTTCTTTCTGTTGGTTAGGTCCAGACACCAAGGGCTGACGTGACCATATGCAAAACACAAATTCACTGGTCTGTTTGGAAAACAAGGTGGGGATGGGACTGGGAATGATTTCCTGAAGTCTCTGGTGCAAAAAGCCCTTGGGTGGTTTGCACAAGCATCTGTGCTCTTTACAGACAGAAAGCCCTGTAGGTCAGCAGGCAAACCTTTGGCAAGCAAGATTGGCAGAAGAAAAGAGAAAGGTGAAGGGACAAGTGAAAAAAGACCACGTTCCTCCTCATTTTCTGAATTGCAGGACACGCTGGGAGGGTTGCTGTTACATGTGTGGTTGCTATACATGCCCTTGGAGGCCCATCAGTGTTCTCATTGGGTCCAAAAGGAGCTTGTGGACCTTGGTGCCCCTCTGGGTTGCTCTGCTACTCCTCATCAGGCTCAAAATTATAGCATTAATAGAACAACTGTGCCGTGGCAGCAGGCAAAGAAAGGCATGGCACATGCAGCACAGTTGCATGGGGAACAACCAGGACCCAGCCAGAGACACCCACGGTGAGGGAAACCTAAAGAATATCTGACCTGGGGCTGACACAGAGCAGAAAAAAAAAAAAAAGAAAAAAAAAAAGAATGGAGAAAAAAGAGGGTGGATAGTGCCAAAGGTGGTATGGCAGCAGGAGATAAAAGGAGGAACTGTTATCTATGCCACAAACAATAGCAGTGGAGCAGGAAAAGCAGCACGGAGAGCTGGAGCTGGCGGCTAGCACGGATGCTGAAGAGGATTTCTGAGACCTGTTGTGAATCTGTGTGTGCAGGCAAAGCGTCAGCACACGTAAAGGAAAACCACAGCCAGCAGTGCCACTGGAACAAAAAACTGAGGCTCAGCAGCACGCTGGTACATGAGCACTTCACAGCTCCTACCCGGTCAGTAGCCAAGTTGTGTGGTGCAACAGGGAGATGTCCCTGCCCCAGGCCTTCACAGAGTGTTTTAAGGGAGAAAAGACAAGAAAATAGCCTGTGGGAGGGGTTGGCTTATTTACCAGCACTAGTAAGCACTTTTGGGAAAGAAGCGATTTTTATAGCACAGACACTTACCCGTAAAGACAAAAATAGGAATATTTTTTGGAAGAAAACATCCTGCAGGCCCAGTGCGCTTTGGTGCTCCCTCCAGAGATGCTTGCAGGCACACGGGTCACCCCTTGCAGCTGAGCCCAACCTCCAAAGATGTGCACCAGCAGCGTCGGTGGAAGCAGAGTGAATTTTTGCTTCGCAGAGAGAGGTCAAGCATTGGAGCAGGCTGCTCAGGGAGCTGGCGGTGTCCCCACGTTTGGAGATGTTTAAGAGCTGTGTGGGTGTAGCAGTGAGGCACACGGGTTGGTGACGGGATGCACCAGGTCAGGCTGATGGTTGCACTTGATGATCTTGACAATTCCGTGAAAGCATGCTGTGCCTGCCTGTCACTTGTTCTTCGTGCCCTGTCAGTGAGCCAGGGTAGCTGCCACAGTCACAATTCTTCAAAAACCCACCCAAAATCCTGCTGTGACAGGAGGAGACCAGTCCAGACTGGGAAATAAATTCTTTGGAGGTTACGAAAGAGACAGAAGTTGCATCCATCACAGGAAATGCCAGAGACTGAAGTGTTTGAAACTGGGAGAAAGCTGAGGGGAAATGCCACACAACTTCTTGCAGAGATGATGCTGGTTCCTAGACACCCACTTACGGCCCCATAAACATCAATTTACGGGGCCAGACAGAGGCAGGATACCGCACTTCTGGGACGTGTGGCCCATGCTATGGCTACAGGGGCACCAAGGGCCCAGCCTCAAGCCCACAATCACCAGGTGTTATCATGAGAGGGAATTTATTGCCTCTCGGCTGCTGACTGATGCAGAAGACAGAGACGGATGGCTCTGCGCGCCCGAACCTGCTGCAGAGCTCTTTGCTCATGTGAGGGATGAGTCAGCCAGATGCAGAGCAAAGAACAGCTTCCTGGTGTTTGATCCTAAAGCCCTGCGTCAGGAGCTCTCTCAGTATCTCTCAGCAAGAGCACAGGCACAGCAACTTCCCTACGTGCCAAGAATTTCCACGTGAGAGGGGGAGAGTCTCCCCTAAAGCAGGCATTTCGGAGCGGTGGAGCTTTCCTGTGGGAAGCTAGCCAAAAAGGAGCCAGCTAAGCCTTTGCTTGTGCTGTTCCTGCTCGGGTGAGCGGGTGAAAAAGCCTCTGTTTCCTCGTCCTGTTTGGGTTCAGACACACAGAGGTTGTCCAGGGTTCCTCCTGTGCCCTTCAGGAAGTGGGGTCTTCCTTTCGCTCAGCCCCAGACCACAGAAATAGCTAAAACAGCAAAAGCTGCCAGGAGCACAGGGTGCCCTGCTGCCTGCACTGAGCACAAGCAGCACGAGGGTCAATTTCACAGGCAGCACAATACAACAGCGTATTGCAAGTCTGCTGCATAAAACCAAAAGTCCTCAAGACCCTCCTGATGCGTGCATCGTGGTGCCTGAGGAGTGTGTCACCAGGCCATCAGCAGCCAGCTTGGTGAAGCAGGGGCACTGCCCTGGTGAAGGACTCCTCACACCCTGCCGTGGGATGGAAATGGGTTCCCCAGCTCTGCTCCTGCTGCTGGAGGAGATCTCCATGCCCACCCAGCAGCCCCAGTGGGCTGGACATCTGCCCACCACAACTGCGGTCCTCCTGTGGCGTATGTGCACGTGTGTGGAGGGTCTGCTGCACTGGACAGGCTGGGAGGTGCCAAGGGCACAGCCTCAAGTGTCAGACAGAGAAGCAAAGCCACTTGGTGCATCTCTCCTGAAATCCCTGACCATCTCTTAGTACACCAAGACAGAAATGCAAGGCTGATGGCCAAGGGCTGAAAGGGCATTTCCTCCCAGCTGCCCTCCCAGGAGAGAAAACATTTCAGAAAACTTCTTCAGGAAAGAAGTGCAAAAAGAGGTGGATCTGGCAGAGAGAAGGGGAGATAAACAGAAAGAGCTGTGCTGAAAACAATTCTCTTTTGGTTATTTTTGTCAAAAGGGAATCATTTTGTAGAGTGGAGAACAGTTTGCAGTGCTAGCAGGTGCAGAAGTCCAAGCCAGCAAACATTTCAAATGTGTCTGCGCATCTCGTTAACCTCCAGCGACATCCTCCCACACTGCAGCAGAAAGGCCAGAAAAAAACGGGCAAATGAACCGACTGAAAGAAAGCTGAAGTAAAGGCAGGAAAGCTTGGTGAAGAGCTTTTTGCAAGGTACGTGAGAGCAGAAGCTGTCTGAGAGCCTCCTGAAACCGGAGGGCTATCAGCAGCAAAGACAGGTAAAGATAGGTAAATACACTATCTAAGGTAAATAGGTAAATATACTGCTTAGGTATAGGATAGGTAAATATACTATTTATTTATTTATTTATTTATTTATTTATTTATTTATGTGTTTGTTTATTTATGGTGCTCTGAAATTGCTGAAAGCTTTGAAAGACCTCGACAGAATCGATTGTATGTAATATGTCTCCAGGAGTCTCGTTCCCTTACCTCCGCGGCTGCTCTGGCAGCCTGGTGGTAGCTGAAAGGTGCAAACACTCCGTTGGCCTCGGTATGGAAGAAGACCTCTATTACATCAAGTTTTTATCTCAGACTTAGGCGGACGATTGATAACAACCGTGCCCAATATCTCCATGTTCTCCCAGCATGACCAAACATGCGCAGAGGTTATCTGTGCTCTAAAGAGAAGAACACAAGCCTGTTTTGTTGTTGTTGTTGTTTCTTCCTTCAAACTCCTTCTGCAGATCTGTTGCTACCATGTCATTGCCCTGTGAAATTACGGTCCGAGGAGATGTCTGGCTTGATTTCAGGCATTATGCCAGCTGCTTTGGGAAGGGAAGTGTCCTTTCCCATGGCGTCAACAAGGAATCAGTCGGTGCTTCTTTTCAAAGTCATGAGCTGAATGTAAAGACCTCCTAGAGCAACAACAGCTTTCCACAAGGCTTGTTGGGAGTGTGTCCTCAAGGGCAGCTGAAAATGTAGGCTGCCTTCCCTTTTGGTGTCTGTCAGTGTGGTCTCTGTGGCTGTAAATTATCGCAATTGATCCTACCCGAGCTGCTGCTGCAGGCAGTGCAGGGCTCCCCATCTGCCTGGCCTGAGCACCCCTTAATTACAGCCCGTGGAGAATTGGGGATAAAATGGGACTCTAAGGTCTGCTTGGTTTATCCCTGTGTGAGCAGCACTGTCTGGGTGGGTGGCAGTATGAAATAATGGTAGCCAAAAACAAAGCTTAGCGATAACAGCCCAGCAGTGGGGGAGTTTCTGGTGGGGAGGTGAAAGGGCTCCCTTTTCCCTTCTCTGTTAAGATTGGTTTGGATAATGGTAGCTGCAAAGTGAAGTTTCAGAAGGAACAGTGCCAGTTGTCCCAGTCATGGCTCCTTCTGCCTTGTTTCAAGTAAATATTTGTTTAAATTTTGGTCCCTTGAGTTTTACAAGTTTATGAGGTTCATTCCTGTAAGCAAGTCAGTATGGTAGTGTAAGGACAAGCATTTTTTTTCCTTACTTTTTTTTTTTTTTTCTTATTATTTTTTATTTCATGTAAAGCTTAGAGAAATTCTTCCCTGATCCTTAAAGCAAAATAAGCTTCTTCTGGAGCCTCTGATAGAGACCAGCATGTGATCAGTGCAGTAATAATCTTATCAGGCTGCCATTGTACTTTGCACAAGCTCCAGCGAAGAGGGGCAGCTGGGATTTATTTTTAAACTTAAAAATGATCATGAGAGAAGGAAGTGCTTTGGGAGGAATTAGTCATGGTTCACAATGATAATCTTTGTTAATGAAGCTCCAAGCAGGCTTCTATCCAGAAGCAGCAAATAATGAGGTGCAGAAATGTTTGCAACCCTATGGAGGATTCGATAATGAGGAGCCTCAGTAGAGGAGCTGAAGGAGCCAGCCTGCAGGACCTGAGGAATTATATTTATACCAGGGGCACAGTTAACACGCTAGGCTGGCAGTAAGTGTGAGGCCAGGAGCTCAGCTCTTAACAGGCTGCTGTGTGTGCTTGTAAAATTCGCGCAGGCCCCATGGGTCCTGCTTCTCCTCCTGATGTGTCAGCACAAAGAAAGGCAGCCTTGTGTCTAAAGTTACCTGTAATTTGGAAATCTCTGCAATTTCCTGCGGCAATATCACATGGGGTCATGCCCAGGGAGCTGAAATCTCCCTCTTAACATGACCAGGCCCAAGCCATAACTCTTATCCATGGAGGACATACGAAGCCGCTCACCAGCAAAGGACACAAAATCCATGCCCAAGTCCTTCTGCAGAGGCACTGAGTCCCAGCCATGCAGAAAAAATGCCCTAACTCACACCGCAGGCTGGCAGCACTAACCACAAACCTCAAAATCTGAGTTTGGGGCTTTCTCCTTCAAAACAAATACCTCGGGCTGAGGGACATTTCTTGCTGCAGAGCTGAAGATGTCTCCTTGTCTCAGGGGTTCTGTGGGTCTACCCTGGTGCCAACCCAAATTAATGTGGTTCCCTAACTGCAGTGTCACACACAGTCACAAGCCCGTGGTTAGGGGTTTCTCAACAACCTGCATTCTCCCACTCATATTGCCAAGTGATCCAGAAACCATGCCGTCTGTGAGACACCAGCGATCACCACAGGAAGGTTATGGAAAATCACCACCTGTGACTGTCAACTCAGTGGCCAAGTGGATGTGCAGGCCTGGAAGGTCAAAGCTATAGGACAAGCTATTTGATCTTTTTGGACTTCAGAAAAGCTTCTGACACGGTTTCCCATAGGATCCTACTGGACAAAATGTCCAGCATACAACTTAACAAAAACATCACACGATAGGTGAGCAATTGGCTGACAGGCAGGGCTCAAAGGGTTGTCGTAAATGGGGCCACATCTGGCTGGCGGATGGTCATTAGTGGGGTCCCTCAAGGCTCCATTTTAGGGCCAGTCCTCTTCAATGTTTTTATAAATGATTTGGATGTAGGACTAGAGGGTGTTTTGAGCAAATTTACCGACAACACCAAACCTGGAGGAGCTGTGAACTCAGATGAGGGTGGAAAGGCCTTGCAGAGAGACCTGGACAGATTGGAGAGCTGGGCGATCACCAGCCACATGAAGTTTAACAAAGGCAAGTGCCGGGTCCTGCACTTCGGACGAGGCAACCCTGGCTACACGTACAGACTGGGTGACGAGACGCTGGAGAGCAGCCCCGCAGAGAGGGATCTGGAGGCATACTAGGTCTTGGATACTCAATCCCACCATGTAGCTATGGGCTTGACAGCTTGCCACAATTAGAGGACGACACAGGGAGGCAGACGGAAGATGTGACCCCTCAATATTGTCTGTCTTTGGCTTTGAGAAACTTTTGGAAAACTCAAAGACTCTTGCATGTCCTAGGCAACATGACACTGACAAAGATCAAGGAGAGGTGACCTGCCCTTGTCCACAGCGAGGAACAGCTTTGCTTAGGCTTGCAGGCACTTTCTTTAGCTCTCTGAAAGGACACTACTAAATTATAGCACAGATAGGTACTTCTAGTCGAGATTGTGTAAAATTGTTATTTGTTATCTGCACTTTCAGATGAGTTTTCCCTTGAACACCTTCAACAGTTTTATGGCCGCAAGCAGGGTAGTGCAGGCAGCAATGCAGCCAGGAGGTCAAGGGCAGTAATTACTGCCTTCTCCCCGAGACCAAGAGGAAGATTGCAGAGAAGAAAGAGACAACGCACAGCAAAAGGACAAAAGCAACTGTAAGAAGTCACAGTAAATGAAATCCTGGCTACACACAAAGGCAAAACCATTCACTGTGAGGAGGCCCATGTGGTGGAGCACAATGCCAAGACAGAAGCGCAATTTCTCTCCTTGGGAGCTTTCAAAACTGAATGAATAAAGCCCTGAGCAGCCTGACCTAGCACTGAAGATACAAGATACCCCAGTTTGCACAGAAAACTGGCCTAGGCATTTCTAGCATTTATTTTCCACCCAGACCAGTCCTCGGGACTGCTTTTTTTTTTTTTTTTTTTTTTTTTTTTCCCTGAAATTCTGAATAGTTGAAATAATTCCTCTTACAAGATCTCTCAGACTGGGAGAGCGACTAGTTAAGAATGTTGATTTTAAACTGGAAATGTTGGTTTGCAGCAGATTTGCTTGTTTATGAGAAGGAAGAGATTTTCCCAAATTTCACAATGCTCTCAGGTCCCTTTCCACACTACATGCAGACTCAGCATACCCCAGTGGACTTTTTTTTTTTTTTTGGTGGTGGTGGTGATGGTTTTTGCAAGGTCGCCTGTCAAGTTTCTGTCTGAAACACACAAGTTGCCAATGGTCCTACAACAGAGTTACAAGTCAGAAAACTGGTTCTGAATAAGATATTTAAAGAAGTGATAGGCTTTATCTTTTTTTTCTTTTTTTTTCTTTTTTTTTTTTCAGATTTCAGAAGAAGTTTCTTAGTCTTCTCAACTGTTTATATTTCAATTAAAACTTAAACAAAAAAAAAAGAAAAAAAAAGAAAAAAAAAAGAAAAAAAAAAAAGAACATCTCCTTGAAAATACAGGATAACTGCAGGGTGATGGGACGGGGAAGAAGGGTCCATTGGGATCCCCTGCAGTGGCAGTGGGCAGGCAGACCTCCACCTGTGATGCCAATGGGGCAGCCCTGGGAAGAAGGCCCTGTATGCTGTGCAGTGAGTGAGCAGGGCTGGGGCGGCTGGACGAAGGTCAGCTGGAGGCTGAAGATCACCTGAGGATGGTAGTGTCCCCACGTTTGGAGATTTCCAATTGCCATCCAGGTAATCCCTGAGCAACCTCATCTATCTCTTGTCCCACCCTTCTCGGAGCAGGAGGTGATCTGAAGACCTCCCAGTGCCCATTCCCCTCCCTGTTGGTTTTGTTTTACTTTGTTTGTTTTAGCTGCCTGTCCCTGGAGAGGATCATAAAGTAGATAGGGAAGGTATGCCAGCCTTATCTCGAGGCTGGCATGGACCTTTATCTTTTTCAAAGACCTTGTTCTTCCTAGTGCTTTGCCAGATGCTTGCAACAAACAATAAACTGAGAAAAACGCCTCCACAATGCAATGTCCTTCCCCATTCAAGCCTGGTTTTACGTTTGACTGTCACCACAGTATTCCAATGCTCCTGGTTCTCCAGATGTCCAGAAGCTGCTGGAAGCAAAGGGAAACACAAACTCACATCCGCTACCACCACCACAACCAGAAGTGTGCAGAAAGTTACACGCGAAAGAAATAAAGATCCAACTGCTTCTTCCTGGAGGAAGTCTTTAAAAGCTGCATCTGGACTTCTGTAACTTTTACGACTAGTTCTTCTCTTCAAGATAATAATGTCACTTTCACCTTTGGTTATGAAATTAAAACTTCCTTTGCCTTGTCTCCCTTAGGATCGCATGCAGAAAATCCATCTAGCTGTCAATCCACTCCTACACATACAACTCTTCCCTGCAGAAAAGTTGAAGTAAAATTTAAGTGAAATAGGAGCCCCCAGTGCTCTCACAGGCCCTCTGCGAGGTAGGTGAGGAGCTTCATGTGTTTTACACCAACGCCTGGCCTGCTGCAGGTGCCCGGTCTGCTGGCCTTCTCCCATGAGCAGCACCACAAAGCCACCACACACAGCATCAAAATGCCTTAAATCTCCACTCTTGCTGCAAAGGGAGAATTAAAAGTTGTATCTCAGTTACTTGCTGGGTGCCTTGAGCTTTGCCTAATCTCCTCTGTATCAAGCCCAGTTCTTAGAAGAGAAGATATTTTTTTTCCTGCTTATTAAATTTTGCTGTTCTGCATCTAAGTATAGCAGCTCTCAGTCTGGGAGCAGCTCCTTTTTTTTTTTTTTTTTTTTTTTTTTTTTTTTTTTTTTTTTTTTTTTCTGGGCTTTTTGGCACAAATTCATTCTGGGATTCTTCACAGCTTGTTCTAGCGTAAGGAGCCACTTTCTGGTTAGCAACCACACATTTCAAGCTGTCAGGAGCACAAGAAATTTTCTCTTTTCTGGGGTGTGTTTCTCTCGTCATCCTCAGAGAACTCACGACAGAGTCACTTGACTCCACAAATGGCAAGGGAACTGCTAGCGCCAGCGGACTGCTGCCTTGGGGTCTTCTGGTGGGAAATACCCAGCAAAGAAAGGCTAACTTCAGAGCAAGGGCTTCTGCCTCCTCGGCAGCTGGCAGCTCACGTGGCTGACAAATGTGTTAGTGCTGCACTCCCTGACTCCAGCCCCAGCTCCAGCCGACCTCCTGGAGCCTCTGTCTCTGGGTATCAGCTGGGTTTGGGCAGAGGCTGCTCCCTAACATGAAACTGAGCAGATGCAGCAACGTGTTCCCTAGAATTTACCTCTAGAGACAGAAAATCAAGCCACTGACTTATTTTATGCTGGTTATTGTTACATTATTTAACAAATACTTGGATATCAAATACAGAAACTTATTTCTTGCGCTAATATTCCTCTACCTGAAAACTATGAGAATTGATACTTTGTTAGTACCTCCTTGCTGATCAGGAACTTTATGTTTTCCCATTTTACATGATGTAGGTACTCTTAGTCTGAAACACCAGAAAGAGTTCTGGTTCAGCCCAGGACTTTTCCCAGCATCTTTTTATTTGCTCAGCTGCCCACTGGTGTTAATCCACCACAACAATTCACTGGTAGCATTTACCTGGAGAGTAATGTACAATTATTGCCTTTCTCTTTTTAAGTCTCTAATAATCTACTTTATAAATCCATCTGGGAAGAGGAGCACACATAGCATTATATTAGCTAATAATTAATATCCCACCTTTAGACTTCATATTCTTGTCCTGTGCCTGAATTGATCCATCATTTGGCTGGAATGTATCTGGAATATTTATTCCTGCTCATGACAAATATCCTCAGTTTTATGTTTTCTTCTTCCGCTCCCCCCCCCTTTTTTTAATTTTATATTTTTGAGGACTTCAAAGAAGTATAGAATTTCTGACTAGTGAAAGCGTGTTTAACAGAGGTTTAGACTTTAAAAGCTGTCTGTCTCACATTGGGTGAGAAAGCCTAGAAGATGATTTCCACGGGATCAAAGATCCTTTAGATGTTCTCATTAGTACGGGCAGTGATTATAGTATCCTGTCATGCAGAAACATTTTTCTGTTATCAGCATGGATAATTTCTGCAATAAACTCAAATACTTTTTTTTTTCATGTGGGCACATATATTTTGTTGACAGCATTATATAGCTTGTCCACAGTTTTACAGAGGCTAACCCAGGTTGTGAAATGTGCACATCAGATAAAGAGTTTTGCAAGTCCTGTTCCTTACAAAGACTTTCAAATAATGATTTAGCTTTCTGGATGGAAGGCCTGTCTTGGTTCTTTCAGGCACAGGAGCTCATTGAGAGGGATGTCTACCAAGGAAATGTGTATCGACAATTCCCAGCTCAAATACTGCAGCCCTGAAGGAACAGCACAGTCCAGATGCAGCACCTGATGTCCAGTGAGGACTTCAAAAGCAATCAGCACCAGGAGTTTGCCCGCAGGCAGGATGTGTCTGCCAAAGGATGATCTTTCACTAGAGCTAATCTGGGTCGAAATGACCCTTTGTTCCCCCTGGACCCTAGCAATGACTCCTACAGTAATATACTCTGCAGGCCCAGGGAGTGGTGGTGAACGGAGTGAAATCCAACTGGTCCAACATCATGCGTGGTGTTCCCCAGGGGTTGGTGTTGGGGCCATCCTCTTTAATATCTTTACTGATGATGTGGATGAGGGAATTAAGTGCACCCTCAGTAAGTCTGCAGATGACGCTAAGCTGGGGGGAAGTGTCAATGTACCAGAGGGCAGGAAGACCCTGCAGAAGGACCTGGACAGGATGTGTCGATGGGCAGAGGCAATGGGATGAGGTTCAACACGGCCAAGTGCCGGGTCCTGCACTTTGGCCACAACAACCCCATGCAGTGCTGCGGGCATGAGGCAGAGTGGCTGGAAAGCTGTGCAGAGGAAAGGGTCTGGAGGTGCTGGTTGATGCTCACCTGAACAGCAGCCAGCAGTGTGCCCAGGTGGCCAAGAAGGCCAGCGGCATCCTCATTGTGTCAGGAGCAGTGCAGCCAGCAGGAACAGGGAGGGGATCGTCCCCCTGTGCTCTGCTCTGGTGAGGCCGCACCTCGAGTGCTGTGCTCAGCTTTGGGCCCCTCACTACCAGAAGGACATCGAGGCCCTGGAGCGTGTCCGGAGCAGGGCTACGGAGCTGGTGAAGGGCCTGGGACTCAAGTCCCACGAGGAGCGGCTGAGGAACTGGGGGTGTTTGGTCTGGAGAAGAGGAGGCTCAGGGCAGACCTCATTGCTCTCTGCAGCTGCCTGAAAGGAAGGTGTGGGGAGCTGGGGGTTGGTCTCTCCTCACAGGTAACGGTGATAGGACCAGAGGGAACGGCCTCAAGTTGTGCCAGGGGAGGTTCAGGCTGGAAATGAGGAGACATTTCTTCTCAGGAAGAGCAGTCAGGCATTGGGACGGGTTGCCCAGGGAGGTGGTGGAGTCACCATCCCTGGGGGTGTTCAAGGCAAGGTTGGACGTGGTGCTTAGGGACATGGTTTAGTGGGTGACATTGGTGGTAGAGGGATGGCTGGACCAGATGATCTTGGAGGGCTTTTCCAACCTTAATGGTTCTGTGATTCTACAATTCGATATTCCAAGGAAGCTGATATCCCTGCTGCTCTCCTCTGCCCACCTCTTGAAGAGTGAAAACCATCAGCAAGTCCTTCAGAGACCTTTTCCAAAATATTTTTGGTGAATTGTAGGATCACTCTGAACTTACACAGAAGTCCACAACCTGGTCTAATGGCAGGTGTCCTTACCCATGGCAGGGGGGTTGAAACTAGATGAGCTTTAAGGTCCCTTCCAACACAAAGCATCCTGTGGTTCTTTGATTCTATACCTAATGCACTGTGATGCCTTGGCAAAAGAGCCAGATATGTTTACAACCTCCACCTTCCCAAATACATACAATGCCACATAAATGAATTACAACTTCTTCAGGGTAAAGGTGCCTTAAGTCTGAGGCAATTTTTCATCTCAGGATGTGGATCAGAGCCAGAAGCTGTGGCCTCACTCTCTCTGAAAAGCCACAAATTCAACCTCCCAAGCTTTCACATAACTACTTTACCATTTTTGTCCTATTAATGTAAGCTGGCACATTATGGGATGACATGCAGCTGGTGAGACCACTGCCTTTGCCTAGCTCCAGCGAATGGATGAAGCACATTGCTGTCCAGCCAAGCACAGCACTCACACGACTCAGGAGCCTCACACTGGCCTTTCCTCCATGGGTTTCATTTCCATGTGCACATGTGGTTCATATGACTTGTCCTTCAGCCCTTCCAGTAACAAGCTGGGGCACGAGGAAAGCTGAAAACAAGAGGAAGTGAGAAGAAAAAATATGTGCAAGTAATCACTGCAGGAGAACTCAATGGAAAGTGCTCCAGCTCATGAGCTGGGGATTGAACTTCATAGTCTGGTCAAGCCATGTGAGATGCCACTAGAGACAGCATCTTAACAGAAATGAAAATGGGATCTGAAACTCAAAAGGCGTGTGACCTGTTTGTAAGACACAAGGGTTGCTGTCCTCACCTCAGCTGCTTTGCTTCAGCCCCTAAAGGGACACTTCAGACCTTGTGACTGCATGGCATCCTTAGGAGCAACCTCCCCCCTTCCAGGACGATGGCTCTGTGCCCTTGTTTTTTTTTAATAATCCTTTAGATGGAGTAATTGTGTGGTGGAAACTGCTTAATTTCTGTATATACCATTTTGCTATCCTTGAAGAAAGCCTAGATTATTCTGGAGAAAGTAAAACAGTCCTCTTTCTACCAGCAACATTTTTGGTACACGTTTCCCAGAATTAAGGCAAACATCATTAACAGGAAAAAAAGGTTAAAATTTTGAATGGGGAGTTAATTTGTCTATAATTGTTTCTAAATTTTCCCCATAGTTCCTTTACACAGCTCAATCAGCAGAAAAAATGGTATTTATTTTTTTTTCAACTACATTCTACATTTTGTGAGAGCTATCATACTTACAGTAGAAAGATTTTTTTTTCTCATGCATCAAGATGCTGACACAAAATTGCAGTGTTTACCAAAACGAGGGTTTTAGTAGAAGCCACCAGGACCTGACAAGAAGCTTTCCTTCTGGCTGTGCTGAGCTGTATGATAGCAACTGCTGTTCAGATCAAATCTATGATGCCTTGCAAATCTGGGGATGTGTGGTATTGGTACAAGTACCAAACTGGTTATCTTAGTGCCTTGTTTATTTATTTATTTGTTTTCAGTTGGAAATTATGAGCATCTGGAGACTGGGGAAATTTCTGGTGGAAAAATTACCACTCTGTGGTTGAAAGGCATAATGTCTACCACAGCAATTAATCGTAAAGCATTACCAACCTCCTCTCAACAGGCAGACTGCTCACTCTCACTAATTGGGACGGGGAAAGAAGAAGGCCAGGAATGTCATTTGCCTGATTTAACTGGGCTAAGAGATCAAGGAAGCAGAAAGGGTCCTTTTTCCACGGTGTCTCTTCTGAGCTGAAAATGTGACTGGCACTTCTAATGAGCCTCCACATCACCAGACCTCCTGCCGCCCAGCCTCCAGCCCCCACAGCAAAAAGGCAAATTCTTGTGGAAAGCGGATGGCCAGGACCTCCTGACCCACCTCCCTTCCTGTCTTTCTGCGCTGCTTGAGACCTGGTGGGGGAAAGCAACTTGAAAGCGTTAAGATGTTTGTCAATGGGTCTATTTGTCCACACCGTGTTTCAAACATTTTTTTTCTTTCCAGCACCTTTCCCCAAGCCAATGCAAGACAAAACCAACAAATCCATAAAACTGCAAGTTTGCCATCTTCTACTCTTTTATCTATCAGGATTAGAAATGCTAGTTACTGACAAAGCCTGTAGGCTACGATGGTTTCCCTGCAGGTGTTACTGTGGCCTCCTGCTGAATGCAATTTCAAGCAGAGCACTTTAAAGCTCTGGGGTGCTTTGCCTCTTTTTTATCATCTTCTGATCCTTATCTTCATCTGTGGCCAGGATCTTCTGGAAGACAGCACCATCACACGTCCTCCTATGGTCCCTTCCTGAGTTACATCTTGCTCTGTACAGGTTTCAATTACTGGACTTGATGATCTTAGAGATCTCTTCCAGCATAAATGGCTCTATGATTATAAACTCATTTTTTTACCTAATTGAGAAAATAAAAAAACCCATGTGCCACACAGGCCACACAATAAAAAGGACCGAGCTCCTGATTTAAACAGAATTTTCATCCCCCCCATGTGCCTTTGCAGCAGTTTCTCTCCTGGAGCCCCCATCCTCATCCTGCCCCCCTGTCAGGGATGCAGGGATCAGCCTAGGGCCAGCACAGCTTGTTGAGCTCTGCCTGGAGCAGGGTCTGCCTCATTCCTTAATCCTGACTTCTGATGTTTGTACAGTTATCTTATTTACCTTTGGCTTGCTGTAGGCAGGCTGCTTGCAGTTAACTTTCAGTTCTGCTAGGCTGCTGATAGTTTTGTCTGGCAGCATTTTTGTTACCTGTGTAATACATTGAGGTTTATCAAAGCAGTTATTAATTATAGCAGCTCTAAAGAATATGTGCCTCAGCCACTCCTTAGTGAAGGCCATGTATTGCCAGAGGAATCCAAAACCAAGCCATTTTACTGGGAAATATATATCAGAAATACTGCTGCTGTACCTAGTGCAGCTGTAAGCCTGTGGCAGCCAAGCTGGAGAGCCCCTGGCTCCTCATCCTTGTGTGCTCAGAAACACAGCAGCTTTGGCAAATACCACACAGGGCGTCTGAGGAAAACACCACATTCAGGCACAGGAGCCAAACCCACAGGCGGCACAGCACACCACGGCAGGCAGAGCTGCGCCAGGCACTCTCCCCCTTCCCGTTTTTACTGTGCCTCATTAAATTCCTGCCCTCCCTTGTGATGAAGGGGATGGTGTGACATCCTGCTGGGGATCAGGAGGACAAAGGGTGCAGTCAGCAGAGAGTCACGAGTGGTGTTTCCAGAGATGACCAGTTCTGGTGTGGGCTATAGCTGAACATGGGCTGAGCTTTAAATAAATTAAAGACCTCAACAAACCAGATCCTTACTAGTTTTTTTGTTTCTTTGTTTGTTTGTTTGTTTGATATTACCAGAGAAGAGTTAGCAAGTCCTGTGTGATGCTGGATGGACAGATGAAGATATCACAAGCGTGCCCTTCACCTCGAGACTGTATGAAGAGTGGCTGCAGTGTGAAGAGGACCAAGCCTTGTCTCCTCCTGCCTGTTTCTAGCTAAAACCCAGTTTGAGGCCAACCTCGGGATTAAGCTGGCTTGCTGCCTGTGGAGCTGCCATGCATGCACACCTGGTAGTATTTCCTGAAATAAATGCAATCAAATTTCCAATTACCAAGAAAGAGAATATGAACAGAAACCTCAGAGAGTGAGGGTGCAAGCAGCCCAGGTGTGAGACGTGAGGGTCACCTGGAAAGACACCCTTCCTGCAGGGGTGCTTTTCTCTGCTCGCCTTTACGAGTATTTCCAGACATTGGTATCACATTGAGACAATGTAAGACCTGCCTGCAAACATGCTGGGACACATTTTTGGACCTGAGCTTTCACTGGGGCAGTGCCTCTCCAGAGGAAAAGGATATTTCTGGCCTTGGGGCCTGAGCAAGGGTCTGTCTCAGAAGAAATACTTTGGGAGCCTGTTGTGGTTTAACACAGCAGGCAGCGAAGCACCACAGAGACATTTGCTCATGTGGTGGTTTTACCGTGCTGGGCAGCTAAACCCCACAGCCGCTCTCTCACTCCCCCTCCTTTAGATGAGGAGGGGGAGAAGTAAAGCAAAGAACAACTCACGGGTTGAGATAAGGATAATTTAATTAAAGGGAAATAATTATAATAATTAAATAAAGACTACCATGAACTAAACAATTTAACTAAGGGGAAATAAAAGGGAAAGGGGAAAAAGGGAGGAAAACAAACAAACAAAACAAATGAAAGCTATATGGAAGTGCAGAGGAAAGAAATTACTCTCTACTTCCCACAAATGAGCGATGATTGACCACGTCCTTGAAGCAAGGCCTCAACGCACGCAGCCGGTGTTTGAGAGGAGGACCGACATCTTCTCAACGAGAGCCCACCCCTCCCCTCTTCTTCCTGTTTCCACCTTTTATTGCTGAGTGTGACACCACATGGTATGGAATATCCCTTTGATTGGTTTAGGTCAGCTGCCCTAGTGATGTTTCTCTCCTCACTTTTTGCCCACCCCCCAGGAGGGTTAGAGAAAGGCCCAATGCTGTGCCACTGCTGCTCAGCAGTAGACACAACACTGGTGTGATAACACTGCTGTTCCAGCTACAAGTACAGAGTACGGCACTGAATGGGCTGCTGCCAGGAAAGTTAACATCCCAGCCAGACCCAGTACAGCTCACCACCACCAGCATCCCCCCTCAGCTAGTGGGACAGAGGAGAGAAGAGGAAAAAAAAAAGTAAAAGCTTAGGGGTTGTGATAAAGACAGTTTAATAAGAGAGTTTCCAGAAAAGGAAAAGAAAATAATTATTAATAAGTAATGATGATGATGATGATGATGATGATGATGATGATGATAATAAAAGAATACACAAAGCAAGTGATGCATAATGTCATTGCTCACCTCCCACTTACCAATGTCACCCCGCAGAAGAAGCTCCTGCAACCCACCCAAGCCACTCACTCCCTGTTTTATTGTCTGACTTGACAGGCTCACTTCAACCTCCAATACATTGAGCTGTTGGGATCCCTCTGTCACTCCAGAAATACAGATGGGTTCTGCCCCTTTATTGCCTGATGGCACTAGGGTACACTGTGCACCGGTGTCCACTAGAGCCTTGTACTTCTGTGGGCCTGATGTGCCAGGCCATTGCATCCACACAGGCCAATAAACCCGATTTTCCTTTTCCTCCCCCTGGCTGGAGACAGAGCCTCTCTAGTCTTGCTCAGAGTATTAATTTCTGTGTCTGGGGGACTGCCTGCTGGAAATGAGCAGAAAATTTCCCAGAACAACATCCTTTTGCAATTGTTTTTGTCTGAGACTCTTGTATCCTTGTCTTTTGGGTCAAAGCAGAATTCTCACACCATTTTCTCATGTCCTCTCTATGGTCATGCAGGTAAAACCACAGGGTGGCACATGGTGTTTACCCACTATATACTCTCTTGAGCAGAGGGATGCTTTCTCCTAAAAACTAAGATACTGAGTTGTCTAGTCAATTCATCCGCTGTGGTTTCCTCTCAGTCTTTTCAGGTCATTACTGCCAATGAGCTGGCGTATGATGATGGTGTGCTCCGTGCTAACTTCTGCCACATGGGTCTTGTACACTTGACTTCATCTGGATCTTCGGATACCTGTTCATTGTCCAGGTTATCATAAATCAGCAACAGCACAGCTAATTCCCTCAGATACTGGATACCCCTCTCCATGGTGGTCCCCTTACATGGTGAACATACAACATCTTCCTTGAAGGGATACGTTTCCTTCACACCTCACAGGAGTCCCCTCCAGAGGCTGAGGACTTGTGCCCCTTTTCCAATTGCTTTGTCAATGTCCCCTTCCCCAGAGAGGAATCTCAGCTTCCTGGCTTCCCTGCCCTCTAATCCCAGGCTACTGGCCCTGTTATCCCAGCAATTATTTGGGTGTTCTGGTGTCCCACAGACCTTGCTGAAGCTATTTGAAAATAATTTCAAAAGCAAGGTAGGAATTCCAATTATTTCACTTCTTGCGAGCACAGAAGAGTGGCTTTTAAATTGGGGGAGAAAATACAGCACAAAGAGCTCGAGGTTGGAGAGGAGAATGGTTTAATTAAAAGGAAGGGGAATGGGGAGAAAAAGAAACCAAAGAAACAATCAGTCCGTGCAGAAGCACAGAGAGAAGGAAAAAGAAATATTCTCTACTTCCCATCAACGAGCCATGTTCGGCCACGTCCTGGGAAGCAGGGCCTCAACAAGTTGGTTCAGCGGTTGTTCAGGAGGACAGCCCCTTCCCCACGGGAGCCCCCTTTTTATTGCTGAGTGTGGCATCAGGTGCTCTGGAATGTCCCTTGGGTTGGGTTAGGGCAGCTGCCCTGGCGATGTCCCCTCCCCATCACTTGCCCACCCCCGTTGATTTCCTTTCATGAAGTGGCCAACCATCTGGTTGCCCAAGGGAAGCCAGCTGATGGCACCCGTTTGGATTTCAGCACAGCTTCAATACTGTTTCTCACGGTCTCCTTCTGGACAAATTGGGCAGCACACAGCTAGAGCAATGCATAATGCGATGGGGGAACAAGGGGCTGACGGGTCGGGCTCCAAGGGTAATTGTAAATGGGGTCACATCGGGCTGCTGGCCAGTCAGTAGGGGCTTCCGCAGGCCTCCATTTTAGGGCCTGTTCTCTTCAGGGTTGTCCTGAGTGACTCGCATGTAGGACTTGAGGGCAGATGGAGTCCATTTAGGCATGATGCTGAACAGGAAGGCGTGGCTGACTCCATCAAGGGGAGGAAGGCTTTGCAGAGAGATCTTGACAAATCAGAGAGCTGGGCAATCCCCAGCAATATGTGGTTGAGCAAGAGCGAGTGAGGCATTCCATGCCTGGCAGGGGGCAACCCTGGCTGTACGGAGAGTCAGGGGGACGAGAGGCTGGAGCGCAGCCCTGCAGAGCGGGATCTGGGGGTTCGGGTCGATGGCAAGTTGAACGTGATTCAAGCACGGGCCCTGGCAGCCAGGAGGGGAACCGCATCCTGGGCTGCCTCCAGCACAGCATCGCCAGCCGGGCGGGGGCAGGGATTGCTGTGCTCTGCTCTGCGCTCTTTCCGCATGGCCTCGAGTCCTGTCGTGTGTGCACTTTTGGGCAGCACACTAACAGAAGGACATCAAACTCTCTGCAGAGTGTCCAAAGGAGGGCTTTGAAGCGGTGAAGGATTTAGAGGGAAAGATGGATGAGGAGCGCATGAGGTCCCCGTGTTTGTTCAGCTCTGCTCTCTGGGGACACTGACAAAACTCGAGGGAATGGCAAGGAGATGGGCCAGTGCAGGGTCTGGCTGCAGGTGAGGAAAAGCTTTCTCACCAACACGGGGCTTGGCCACTGAAAGTGGCCTCCCAGGGAAGTGGTCATGGCAGCAAGGCTGCTATAGTTCACCAAATGTCTGGGAAGTGCTTTCAGACACGTGCTTTGGTTTTTGGGGGTCACCCAGAGCGCTGGGCTCTGAGGTCAGCCAGCGCTGGGCTCTGAGGTCAGCCGGCAACGGGCTGTGACCTCACGGGCCTCGCTGCTTATCTTGGGGCGCCGTCAGAGCCTGGCCCAGCCTGGCTCGTGCCTGGACTCCCGCTGAGCGTGTGTGCGAGGCTTGGAGTGCCGAGCAAGGATTTGTGGAGAGGAGTTGTTGGAGCTGTGCTGTGGGGCTGTTGTTGGGGCTGTTGGCAGCTGCTCTCAGTGCCCATCCCCACAGCCAGTGCCTGCGTTTCCCCGGCCCTGCCTGGCTCAGGCAGCCGGGGCTGTGCGCGGAGTGCTCGCAGCGGTGCAGGTGAGCTGTGCGGGGACACGTGCCCCGGGGCTGGCGTTGGGGTTTTGTCCTACTGAGGGGCCGGGGCAGTGCCGCTGCCCGCTCCGGCACAGCCACTGAGCCTGGCCTCTCTCCTTCTTGCAGCACACAGCACCTGTGGCAGCGGCGCCAGCCAGGGGAAGCAGCTCCCCATCTGCAGCTCTCCCCAGCCCGCTGCAGCGAGCCGACGCCATGGCCAGTGAGGCCAAGGACGTCAGCTGCCCTGTGTGCCAGGGGGCCCCCAAGGAGCCCAGCTACATCCTCCCCTGTCTGCACCACTTCTGCTTCGGGTGCATCATGCGCTGGGCCAAGAGAAGCAGCACCTGCCCCCTCTGCAGGCAGCACATCACCTCCATCCGCTACTCCATCTGGGCGGAAGACGACTTCCTGGAGGTGCAGCTTGCCCCCGACGCAGAGGCCCAAGCTGACAGCCAGCAGGACGAGCAGGGGGCTGCAGAGCCGCTGCCCCAGCCTGCCGTGGGACGCCTCCTGCCCGAGGAATGGGCGGCCCTCTTCAGGGAGCACCTGGAAGTCCTGGGTCCGCTGCGCTCCTGGGTGCGACAGCAAGCCAGGGAGCTCTTCGACGCTGCCTGGTGGGACCAGGACATGCTGGAGGCCACCGTCATCGCTTGGCTGTGCCGCTGCGGGCTGCATGAGCAGGCCTTGGTGCAGGAGCTGCGGCCGTGGCTGCAGGGCCACACGCTGAGCTTTGTGCAGCGCCTCATCTCCATCATGCTGCAGACGTGCAGCGAGGAGTACCTGGAGCACGTGGGCTTCCTGGAACCGCGGCCTGCCAGCCAGCTCTACAACGGCCCTGAGGTGGACCTCCAGGGCTCCCAAGACACCTGGGAGCCAGAGCTCCAGGGCTCCCAAGACACCTGGGAGCCAGAAGAGAGCCCTGAGGCCACCCCCAGCCCTGCTGCCTCCATCCGGGACACTCCTGTCAGCATGCTGCTGTCCTCCAGCAGCCCGGAGGCTTCTGACGTCGAGGAGCTGCCCAGCACCTCCAGTGCCGCCCTAGCTGGGGGGCCTGGCCACCCGCCCACCGCACCCATCCCCGCGGAGCAGGAGGAGCCCTTCTCCGAGCCGCGACAGGCGGCAGAAGAAGATGCCGTGGTGCCGGGCTGCAGCCACGAGCCCTCTCGTCCTGGCCAGGGCAGGGACAGCTCCCGGGGGGGGCCCCGGCGGAGGAGGAAGAGGAGGGCCGACAGCAACCCGGACTCTCCCCAGCCCTGCAAGAGGCCCCCGCGCCTTTAGCAGGGCACATCTGGTTGTCATCCAAATAAAGAGTTGTCACCCTGCCACACACAGTGTCTTGGTCTTCTTCGTCCAATCACACAATCCTACGGGCATAGAGATGTCGAGTGGCTCAGGTTGGAAGGGACCTTAAGGATCACCTAGTTGCACTCCCCCTGCCATGGCCAGGGATGCCACTGTCATATATGGCATAGTAATTCGTGTCAAGAAGATGGTTGATATGAATGAAGAAGGGGGAGATGTGGGAGTGTGGCCATGGGGGTCAGCAAGCCCCATGCTTGGTGGGAACATGCGACTCTTAACGATGAGGCCATCAGGAATGAAAAAGAGGTTAGAGGGGATACAGAAGGGTGATTCAGGAGACTCCATGCAGTCTCGGGTTGCTTGTTCTCCAGCCATTAAGGCATGGATGTTGCTGGGTGTTTGCCGTTGTTAGATGCAAAGTTGTTTGACCAATGCAAAGTTGTTTTGGAAAAGGACTGCTGTGGGGAGAAGGGTTTAAGAGGGGAGCCTGTCCTCAAGATGAAAAAGGCAACCCGATGAAGTTAGGGCATCCATAGAGAGTGCCAATTGCGAGTCCAACTGTGCACCGGCAGCAATACCGCACCAACCGAGAGTCCCTGATCCCTATCCATGTGTTAGCTCACCACCTGGAGAGTCAAGGAGTGATCAGCCAGACTTGATCCCCTTTTATTGTCCTATATGGCCAGTGCAAAAGTCTAATGGCGAGTGGAGGTTAACGGTGGAATCGGGGCCTGAACGAAGTCCCGCCACCACTGAGTGCTGCCGTGCTGGACATGCTAGAACTTCAGTACGAACCAGAGTCAAAGGCAGCCAAGTGGTATGCTACAGTCAATATCGCTAATGCATTTTTCTCCGCCCCTCTGGCAGCAGCATGCAGACCACAGTTTGGTTTCACTTGGCGGGGCATTCAGTATACTTGGAATCGACTGCCCCAGGGGTGGAAACGCAGCCCTACCATTTGCCACGGACTGATCCAGACGACACTGGAACGGGGGAACGCTCCTGAACATTTGCAGTACATCGATGATATCATTGTATGAGGTAACACAACAGAGATTTTTGAGAAACGGAAGAAAATAATCCAAATTCCTCTGAAAGCTGGCTTTGCTATTAAACAGAGTAAGGTCAAGGGACCCACACAGGAAATCCGGTTCTTGGGGGGTAAAATGGCAGGATGGACGTCGCCACATTCAGACGGATGTGATCGACAAAATAACGGCAATGTCTCCGCCAACTAGTAGAAAAGAAAGGCAAGCTTTCCTAGGTCTTGTGAGATTTTGGAGAATGCATGTGCCAGGTATAGTCAGCTTGTGAGTCCGCTATATCGAGTGACTTGGAAGAGGAACTCTTTCGAGTGAGGTCCCGGGCAACAAAAGGCCATTGAACAAGTCAAACAAGAAATAGCTCGTGCAATAGTCCTTGGGCCCGTCCATACTGCGCCAGCTGTGTAAAACACACTTTACACTGCAGCTGGGGAGCATGGGCTCACCTGGAGCCTCTGGAAGAAAACCCCAGGAGAAACTCGAGGTCCACCTCTGGGGTTCTGGAGCCGGGGCTATCAAGGATCAGAAGCCAATTACACCCCAACTGAAAAGGAAATATTAACAGCATATGAGGGGATACGAGCCGCTTCAGAAGTTGTTGGTACAGAAGCACGACTCCTCTTGGCCCCACAGCTACCTGTGTTACACTGTGTGTTCAAAGGGAAAATCCCCACTACACACCATGCAACTGATGCTACGTGGAGTAAGAGGGTAGCGTTAATTACACAACGGGCTCAAACGGGGAAACCCAAGCGCCCGGGAATCCTGGAGGAGATCATGGACTGGCCAGAGGGCAGGGATTTCAGAGTGCTGACAGAAGCGGTAACTGGTGCTGAAGAAGCACCAGCATACAATGAGTTGCCAGAAGACAGCAAGCAGTAGGTGTTGTTCACTGACGGATCCTGCCGTGTGGTAGGGGGCCGTCTGTAGTGGAAAGCTGCTGTGTGGAGTCCCACACGACGAGGTTTGGAGGCCATGGAAGGGAAGTTGAGTTGAGTCAGTATGCAGAAATGAAGCTCTACAACTGGCCCTAGAAATTGCTGAAAGAGAGAATTGGCCAGCACTGTATCTCTACACTGACTCCTGGATGGTGGCAAATGCTCTGTGGGGTGGCTGCGGCAATGGAAACAGAACAACTGGCAGCGCAGAGGTAAACCTATCTGGGCTGCTACCCTGTGGCAAGATAGTGCTGCCCGGGTAGAAAACCTGGATGTAAAAGTACGTCATGTAGATGCCCACATGGCCAAGAGTGGCGCTACTGAAGAACATCAGAACAAGAAAGAAGTGGCTCGAGCTTTGAGAATGGAAGTGGCTCAGGTGGAGCTGGACTGGGGACGTAAGGGTGAGCTGTTTGTAGCTCAATGGGCCCATGAAACATCAGGACATCTAGGGAGGGATGCCACATCCAGATGGGCTCGTGATCGAGGGCTGGACCTGACCCTTGAGGCCATCACAGAGGTTACCCATCAGGGTGAGATGTGTGCTGCAGTCAAACGAGCCATGAGGGTAAAGTCTCCCTGGAACAGGGGGAGATGTCTTGGATTTCGGTGTGGTGAGGCCTGGCAGATTGACTACATGGCACCACTCCCACCAACCCGCCAAGGCAAACGGTCCATGCTTGCCATGGTAGAAGCAACTACTGGGGGGCTGGACACATATCCAGTAAAGCAGGCCACGGCCTGAGACACTAGCTTGGGCCTGGAAAGGCAAGTGCTGTGGCGACATGGTACACCAGAGAGAATTGAGTCCGACAAAGGGAGTCACTTCCGAAACAATTTGGTCACCTCCTGGGCCAAGAGGCACGGCACTGAGTGGGTGGATCACATCCCTGATCACCCACGAGCCTCTGGGAAGGTTGAGAGCTACAATGGATGTTAAAATCTATGGTGCGAGCATTGGGTGCTGGGACGTGGAAACCTTGGGATAGAAATCCAGCAGAGGCCACTTGGCTAGTTAACAACAGGGCGTCTGACAGCTGTCCTGGTCCTGCCGAAACAAAACCCCTACACAGCGTGGGAGAAGCTCAAGTCCCCGTCGTGCATGTGGGGAAGTGGCTGGGGAAGGCGGTGAGGGTGGCCCCTGCCGTGGGAAAAGGCAACCCCACTCGTGGGATTGTCTTCTCCCAACGCCCAGGGTGTACCTGGTGGGCAATGCAAAAAGATGGGGATATCAGGTGTGTGCCCGAAGGAGATTTAGCCTTGGGAGAAAATTAATCTGTAATCCAAGTTATGTGGTGTAGGAAGACGCTGCAGGATCAAGGACAGGTCAGCTTTGCAGGGAACCGGGCAGTGCAACAGCGATGTGAGCTGAGCTGGGGCTGGTGTCAAGGAAAGCAACTTTGACTGCCCTGGGTGACCACTTTGACAGATGAAGCTGAACCCACCATGCTTTCATGTTTTTATGGACATTTTGGGGAAAGACCTGTGGAATGAAAAGAAGTACAGACGTATACATACTTTAATGGACAGAGAACAGTGGGTGATGAGAGAATCTACATACTAAACTGTGTGGGACCTGAGTGTGACACGAATGTTCTGGACTAAGGGGTGGAGGTTGTGTTGGGTCTGTCTGGGCTGGAGTCACCTTTCCCTGCAGCAGCCCACACAGTGCTGTGCTCTGCACTCAGAGCTGGAACAGCACTGGTGTCACTCCAGTGCAGTGTCTATTGCTGCACAGTGCTGGCACAGCATCAGGACTCCTTCCAAGCCCCCAGGAGCCAGCAGCCTGCGGGTGGGCCATCGCCAGGGCAGCTGCCCTAACCCAACCCAAGGGACATTCCAGAGCACCTGATGTCACACTCAGCAATGAAAGGGGGGCTCTCGTGGGGGAGGGGGCTCTTCCTCCTGAACAACCGCTACGCGTTTTGAGGCCCTGCTTCCCAGGACATGCGTGGCCGAACATGGCTCGTTGATGGGAAGTAGAGAATATTTCTTTTTCCTTCTCTCTGTGCTTCCGCGCGGACTGATTGTTTCTTTGGTTTCTTTTTCTCCCCATTCCCCTTCCCTTTCATTAACCCATTCTCCTCTCCAACCTCGAGCTCTTTGTGCTGTAGTTTCTCCCCCATTTTAAAAGCCACTCCTCTGTGTTCGCAAGAAGTGAAATAATTTGAATTCCTACCTTACTTTTGAAATTATTTTCAAATAGCTTCAGCAAGGTCTGTGGGACACCAGAACACCCAAATCATTGCCATCTCCCCTGGGTGATTGACTTGTAGCACCCATGACATGAGTGTGAAGTATTGGATACAAAATTTGTGGAAAGGTTTAAGTGAAGTGGTCGGACTTAAGTGTTTCCCCCTGCTATTTGTAGAGATGCTGATATCTCTGAGGAAAGCAAACTCTTGGAGCTCAGGCAATTTCCCAGACAGACAGCTGATGCGATCTTTGTCTCCAAAGAGCTTTTCCCCATAAAAAGAAAGCGGTTTGTGCCTTTTGCAAGGCATTGGCTTCTAGCCAATGAGCAGGTGAATGCGGAGGAGGATACGCTAGTTGGGTTGGAAGCGACTGCAGAGGTTTCTGCTTGAAGCTCCTGGCCGAAGCCATCTTCAGGAGGCGACCAATGTGCCTGTTTCCATCCTGGTGTGCATCCCGCTAGCCTGTTCCTTTTCATTCCTTCTTGCTACTGGCACTCTCTATGGATGCCCTAACTTCATCGGGTTGCCTTTTTCATCTTGAGGACAGGCTCCCCTCTTAAACCCTTCTCCCCACAGCAGTCCTTTTCCAAAACAACTTTGCATTGGTCAAACAACTTTGCATCTAACAACGGCAAACACCCAGCAACATCCATGCCTTAATGGCTGGAGAACAAGCAACCCGAGACTGCATGGAGTCTCCTGAATCACCCTTCTGTATTCCCTCTAACCTCTTTTTCATTCCTGATGGCCTCATCGTTAAGAGTCGCATGTTCCCACCAAGCATGGGGCTTGCTGACCCCCATGGCCACACTCCCACATCTCCCCCTTCTTCATTCATATCAACCATCTTCTTGACACGAATTACTATGCCATATATGACAGTGGCATCCCTGGCCATGGCAGGGGGAGTGCAACTAGGTGATCCTTAAGGTCCCTTCCAACCTGAGCCACTCGACATCTCTATGCCCGTAGGATTGTGTGATTGGACGAAGAAGACCAAGACACTGTGTGTGGCAGGGTGACAACTCTTTATTTGGATGACAACCAGATGTGCCCTGCTAAAGGCGCGGGGGCCTCTTGCAGGGCTGGGGAGAGTCCGGGTTGCTGTCGGCCCTCCTCTTCCTCCTCCGCCGGGGCCCCCCCCGTGAGCTGTCCCTGCCCTGGCCAGGACGAGAGGGCTCGTGGCTGCAGCCCGGCACCACGGCATCTTCTTCTGCCGCCTGTCGCGGCTCGGAGAAGGGCTCCTCCTGCTCCGCGGGGATGGGTGCGGTGGGCGGGTGGCCAGGCCCCCCAGCTAGGGCGGCACTGGAGGTGCTGGGCAGCTCCTCGACGTCAGAAGCCTCCGGGCTGCTGGAGGACAGCAGCATGCTGACAGGAGTGTCCCGGGGGGAGGCAGCAGGGCTGGGGGTGGCCTCAGGGCTCTCTTCTGGCTCCCAGGTGTCTTGGGAGCCCTGGAGCTCTGGCTCCCAGGTGTCTTGGGAGCCCTGGAGCTCTGGCTCCCAGGTGTCTTGGGAGCCCTGGAGGTCCACCTCAGGGCCGTTGTAGAGCTGGCTGGCAGGCCGCGGTTCCAGGAAGCCCACGTGCTCCAGGTACTCCTCGCTGCACGTCTGCAGCATGATGGAGATGAGGCGCTGCACAAAGCTCAGCGTGTGGCCCTGCAGCCACGGCCGCAGCTCCTGCACCAAGGCCTGCTCATGCAGCCCGCAGCGGCACAGCCAAGCGATGACGGTGGCCTCCAGCATGTCCTGGTCCCACCAGGCAGCGTCGAAGAGCTCCCTGGCTTGCTGTCGCACCCAGGAGCGCAGCGGACCCAGGACTTCCAGGTGCTCCCTGAAGAGGGCCGCCCATTCCTCGGGCAGGAGGCGTCCCACGGCAGGCTGGGGCAGCGGCTCTGCAGCCCCCTGCTCGTCCTGCTGGCTGTCAGCTTGGGCCTCTGCGTCGGGGGCAAGCTGCACCTCCAGGAAGTCGTCTTCCGCCCAGATGGAGTAGCGGATGGAGGTGATGTGCTGCCTGCAGAGGGGGCAGGTGCTGCTTCTCTTGGCCCAGCGCATGATGCACCCGAAGCAGAAGTGGTGCAGACAGGGGAGGATGTAGCTGGGCTCCTTGGGGGCCCCCTGGCACACAGGGCAGCTGACGTCCTGGGCCTCACTGGCCATGGCGTCGGCTCGCTGCAGCGGGCTGGGGAGAGCTGCAGATGGGGAGCTGCTTCCCCTGGCTGGCGCCGCTGCCACAGGTGCTGTGTGCTGCAAGAAGGAGAGAGGCCAGGCTCAGTGGCTGTGCCGGAGCGGGCAGCGGCACTGCCCCGGCCCCTCAGCGGGACAAAACCCCAACGCCAGCCCCGGGGCACGTGTCCCCGCACAGCTCACCTGCACCGCTGCGAGCACTCCGCGCACAGCCCCGGCTGCCTGAGCCAGGCAGGGCCGGGGAAACGCAGGCACTGGCTGTGGGGACGGGCACTGAGAGCAGCTGCCAACAGCCCCAACAACAGCCCCACAGCACAGCTCCAACAAATTCTCTCCAGAGATCCTTGCTCGGCACTCCAAGCCTCGCACACACGCTCAGCGGGAGTCCAGGCACGAGCCAGGCTGGGCCAGGCTCTGACGGCGCCCCAAGATAAGCAGCGAGGCCCGTGAGGTCACAGCCCGTTGCCGGCTGACCTCAGAGCCCAGCGCTGGCTGACCTCAGAGCCCAGCGCTCTGGGTGACCCCCAAAAACCAAAGCACGTGTCTGAAAGCACTTCCCAGACATTTGGTGAACTATAGCAGCCTTGCTGCCATGACCACTTCCCTGGGAGGCCACTTTCAGTGGCCAAGCCCCGTGTTGGTGAGAAAGCTTTTCCTCACCTGCAGCCAGACCCTGCACTGGCCCATCTCCTTGCCATTCCCTCGAGTTTTGTCAGTGTCCCCAGAGAGCAGAGCTGAACAAACACGGGGACCTCATGTGCTCCTCATCCATCTTTCCCTCTAAATCCTTCACCGCTTCAAAGCCCTCCTTTGGACACTCTGCAGAGAGTTTGATGTCCTTCTGTTAGTGTGCTGCCCAAAAGTGCACACACGACAGGACTCGAGGCCATGCGGAAAGAGCGCAGAGCAGAGCACAGCAATCCCTGCCCCCGCCCGGCTGGCGATGCTGTGCTGGAGGCAGCCCAGGATGCGGTTCCCCTCCTGGCTGCCAGGGCCCGTGCTTGAATCACGTTCAACTTGCCATCGACCCGAACCCCCAGATCCCGCTCTGCAGGGCTGCGCTCCAGCCTCTCGTCCCCCTGACTCTCCGTACAGCCAGGGTTGCCCCCTGCCAGGCATGGAATGCCTCACTCGCTCTTGCTCAACCACATATTGCTGGGGATTGCCCAGCTCTCTGATTTGTCAAGATCTCTCTGCAAAGCCTTCCTCCCCTTGATGGAGTCAGCCACTCCTTCCTGTTCAGCATCATGCCTAAATGACTCCAGATGGCCTGATGATCTTTTTGGAAATATTAAGAATTACACCGCCTTCGCGTTACGACGCTTAACGCCTTCTTTGCCTCTGTCTTCAATGCTGATGATGGGCTTTGGGACCCAGGGTGCCCCGAGCTGGAGGACCGGGACGGTGGGGATGACAAACTCCCAACCGACCCTGAACGTGTGCGGGATTTGCTACTCCACCTGGATCCCTACAAGTCCATGGGTCCGGATGGGATTCATCCCCGGGTGCTGAAAGAGCTGGCGGACATCATCGCGGAACCTCTCCCAATTATTTTTCAACGATCCTGGGAATTTGGAGAGGTCCCGGTAGACTGGAAGCTGGCAAATGTTGTGCCGATTTTCAAGAAGGGTCAGAAAGAAGACCCTAGCAATTACAGGCCTGTCAGTCTCACGTCAGTGCCTGGTAAAATCATGGAGAAGATGGTTGTCGAACTTATGGAGGTGCACCTGGGGGACAAAGCAGTCATTGGTCCCAGCCAGCATGGGTTTGTGAAGGGTAGGTCCTGCCTAACTAACCTGATTTCCTTTTATGATAAGATCACCCGTATGGTGGACCAAGGGAAACCAGCTGATGTGATTTTTTTGGACTTCAGCAAGGCTTTTGACACGGTTTCCCATAGGATCCTACTGGACAAAATGTCCACCATACAGCTAACTAAAAACATCATACGATGGGTGAGCAATTGGCTAACGGGCAGGGCCCAAAGGGTTATGGTAAATGGGGCTGCGTCAGGCTGGCGGGCGGTCACCAGTGGGGTCCCTCAAGGCTCCATTTTAGGGCCGGTACTTTTCAATATTTTTACAAACGATCTGGATGTAGGAATAGAAGGTATTTTGAGCAAGTTTGCTGATGACACCAAACTTGGAGGAGTTGTGGACTCGAATGAGGGTGGAAAGGCCTTGCAGAGGGATCTGGATAGGTTGGAGAGCTGGGCGATCACCAACCGCATGAAGTTCAATAAGAGCAAGTGCCGGGTCCTGCACCTGGGACGGGGAAACCCTGGCTGCACGTACAGACTGGGCGATGAGACGCTGGAGAGCAGCCTAGAAGAGAGGGATCTGGGGGTCGTGGTAGACAGCAAGTTGAATATGAGCCAGCAGTGTGCCCTGGCAGCCAGGAGGGCCAACCGTGTCCTGGGGTGCATCAAGCACGGCATCGCTAGTAGGTCAAGGGAGGTGATTGTCCCGCTCTACTCTGCGCTGGTGCGGCCTCACCTCGAGTAGTGTGTGCAGTTCTGGGCACCACAGTATAAAAAGGACATGAAACTGTTGGAGAGTGTCCAGAGGAGGGCTACGAAGATGGTGAAAGGCCTGGAGGGGAAGACGTACGAAGAACGGCTGAGGTCACTGGGCCTGTTCAGCCTGGAGAAGAGGAGGCTGAGGGGAGACCTCATCACAGTCTACAACTTCCTCGTAAGGGGGTGTCGAGAGGCAGGAGACCTTTTCTCCATTAACACCAGTGACAGGACCCGCGGGAACGGGGTTAAGCTGAGGCAGGGGAAATTTAGGCTTGACGTCAGGAGGGGGTTCTTCAGAGAGAGGGTGGTTGCACACTGGAACAGGCTCCCCAGGGAAGTGGTCACTGCACCGAGCCTGTCTGAATTTGAGAAGAGATTGGACTGTGCACTTAGTCACATGGTCTGAACTTTTGGGTAGACCTGTGCGGTGCCAAGAGTTGGCCTTGATGATCCTTAAGGGTCCCTTCCAACTCAGGATATTCTATGATTCTATGATTCTTTTTCCCTCCTAGCAGTCAATTTGTGAATACTACACGGGGTGGTGCCTTCTTCTTCTCTCCCTGTGGGCTAATTGCAGCAGCCTTTGAGTATTTTGGATACCCGTGGTTGGATGCTATCCTCCTATTAGTAGTTGTAGTGTTTGTCTTCCTCCCTACGTTCGAACAATTTATTAAGAATAGCATCCAAGGAGCTGTCCCGAGACAAAGTAGTTGTGGGTGGCAAGGTGTGTGGGGGGATATGGGCAGGTACCTGTCATGGTTCTCTCCTCCGATGGTTCTTAACTTCACCGCTGAACAAGTGCAAAATCCAAGAAAACTGGTAGAAGCATCCTCAGCTGGCTGCTTCAGTGCTGGGACACTGGGGCCAATAGCCAACAGCTACAAGGCAGTGAAGCCAAGCAGCTGGCATCCCTCTCCAGAGAAAGGCTCAGTGATAGAGTAATTGGGAGAGAGGCACAGCTTCGCAGCCTCTGGAGGCGACTCCTGGCAGCTGTGAAAGAAAGGAAGATTCCTTCCACAAGGAAGATATTGTATATCAAGTAGGCAAGTGGACCACTATGGATGAAGGTCTCCAGCACTGGCGGGAATTAGCTGTGCTGGAGATGATTTCTAGTGATTTGAACAATGCCCAGACACCTAAAGACCCTGGTGAAGTCCAGTGCACAGCATCCATGTGGCGGAAGTTTCTACGGGCTGCACCCTCATCGCATGCCAGCACACTGGCAGCAATGGACTGGGAGGAGGGGATGGGGCCAACTGTGGATACCGTGTCCAACCAGCTTCAGAACTAGGAAGAAAATCTCTCGGCCCCAGTACGGGCCTGCATTTCAGCCGCAGAGAGACTGTCCCAACACTTAGAAGAACACACAGCTTCCTCCTCACCTAGATGGAAGAATCTTGCAGCCATCAAGTGCCAGGAGTCTCTGGCCTTGGGGCCTGAGCAAGGGTCTGTCTCAGAAGAAATACTTTGGGAGCCTGTTGCGGTTTATCACAGCAGGCAGCAAAGCACCACACAGACATTTGCTCACCACTACCAGCATCCCCCCCAGCTAGTGGGACAGGGGAGAGAAGAGGAAAAAAAAAAGTAAGAGCTTAAAGGTTGTGATAAAGACAGTTTAATAAGAGAGTTTCCAGAAAAGGAACATAAGTATTAATAATTATTATTATTATTATTATTATTATCATTATTATTATTATTATTAATAATAATAATAATAATAATATTTATTATATTATATTATATATATTATAATATTATTATTATTATTATTAATAATAATAATAATAATAATAATAATAATAATAATAATAATAATAATAATAATAAAAGAATACTCAAAGCAAATGATGCATAATGTCACTGCTCACCTCCCACTTACCAGTCTCATCCCCCAGAAGCAGCTCCTGCCACTCACCCAAGCCACTCACCCCCTGTTTTATTGTCTGACTTGACAGGCTCACTTCAACCTCCAATACATTGAGCTGTTGGGATCCCTCTGTCACTCCAGAAATACAGATGGGTTCTGCCCCTTTATTGCCTGATGGCACTAGGGTACACTGTGCACCGGTGTCCACTAGAGCCTTGTACTTCTGTGGGCCTGATGTGCCAGGCCATTGCATCCACACAGGCCAATAAACCCGATTTTCCTTTTCCTCCCCCTGGCTGGAGACAGAGCCTCTCTAGTCTTGCTCAGAGTATTAATTTCTGTGTCTGGGGGACTGCCTGCTGGAAATGAGCAGAAAATTTCCCAGAACAACATCCTTTTGCAATTGTTTTTGTCTGAGACTCTTGTATCCTTGTCTTTTGGGTCAAAGCAGAATTCTCACACCATTTTCTCATGTCCTCTCTATGGTCATGCAGGTAAAACCACAGGGTGGCACATGGTGTTTACCCACTATATACTCTCTATTGAGCAGAGGGATGCTTTCTCCTAAAAACTAAGATACTGAGTTGTCTAGTCAATTCATCCGCTGTGGTTTCCTCTCAGTCTTTTCAGGTCATTACTGCCAATGAGCTGGCGTATGATGATGGTGTGCTCCATGCTAACTTCTGCCACGTGGGTCTTGTACACTTGACTTCATCTGGATCTTCGGATACCTGTTCATTGTCCAGGTTATCATAAATCAGCAACAGCACAGCTAATTCCCTCAGATACTGGATACCCCTCTCCATGGTGGTCCCCTTACATGGTGAACATACAACATCTTCCTTGAAGGGATACGTTTCCTTCACACCTCACAGGAGTCCCCTCCAGAGGCTGAGGACTTGTGCCCCTTTTCCAATTGCTTTGTCAATGTCCCCTTCCCCAGAGAGGAATCTCAGCTTCCTGGCTTCCCTGCCCTCTAATCCCAGGCTACTGGCCCTGTTATCCCAGCAATTATTTGGGTGTTCTGGTGTCCCACAGACCTTGCTGAAGCTATTTGAAAATAATTTCAAAAGCAAGGTAGGAATTCCAATTATTTCACTTCTTGCGAGCACAGAAGAATGGCTTTTAAATTGGGGGAGAAAATACAGCACAAAGAGCTCGAGGTTGGAAATGAGAATGGTTTAATGAAAGGGAAGGGGAATGGGGAGTAAAAGAAACCAAAGAAACAATAAGGTCGCGGAAGCACAGAAAGAAGGAAAAAGAAATATTCTCTACTTCCCATCAACGAGCCATGTTCGGCCACGTCCTGGGAAGCAAGGCCTCAACAAGTTGGTTCAGCGGTTGTTCAGGAGGACAGCCCCTTCCCCACGGGAGCCCCCTTTTTATTGCTGAGTGTGGCATCAGGTGCTCTGGAATGTCCCTTGGGTTGGGTTAGGGCAGCTGCCCTGGCGATGTCCCCTCCCCATCACTTGCCCACCCCCGTTGATTTCCTTTCATGAAGTGGCCAACCATCTGGTTGCCCAAGGGAAGCCAGCTGATGGCACCCGTTTGGATTTCAGCACAGCTTCAATACTGTTTCTCACGGTCTCCTTCTGGACAAATTGGGCAGCACACAGCTAGAGCAATGCATAATGCGATGGGGGAACAAGGGGCTGACGGGTCGGGCTCCAAGGGTAATTGTAAATGGGGCCGCATCGGGCTGCTGGCCAGTCAGTAGGGGCTTGCGCAGGCCTCCATTTTAGGGCCTGTTCTCTTCAGGGTTGTCCTGACTGACTCGCATGTAGGACTTGAGGGCAGATGGAGTCCATTTAGGCATGATGCTGAACAGGAAGGAGTGGCTGACTCCATCAAGGGGAGGAAGGCTTTGCAGAGAGATCTTGACAAATCAGAGAGCTGGGCAATCCCCAGCAATATGTGGTTGAGCAAGAGCGAGTGAGGCATTCCATGCCTGGCAGGGGGCAACCCTGGCTGTACGGAGAGTCAGGGGGACGAGAGGCTGGAGCGCAGCCCTGCAGAGCGGGATCTGGGGGTTCGGGTCGATGGCAAGTTGAACGTGATTCAAGCACGGGCCCTGGCAGCCAGGAGGGGAACCGCATCCTGGGCTGCCTCCAGCACAGCATCGCCAGCCGGGCGGGGGCAGGGATTGCTGTGCTCTGCTCTGCGCTCTTTCCGCATGGCCTCGAGTCCTGTCGTGTGTGCACTTTTGGGCAGCACACTAACAGAAGGACATCAAACTCTCTGCAGAGTGTCCAAAGGAGGGCTTTGAAGCGGTGAAGGATTTAGAGGGAAAGATGGATGAGGAGCGCATGAGGTCCCCGTGTTTGTTCAGCTCTGCTCTCTGGGGACACTGACAAAACTCGAGGGAATGGCAAGGAGATGGGCCAGTGCAGGGTCTGGCTGCAGGTGAGGAAAAGCTTTTTCACCAACACGGGGCTTGGCCACTGAAAGTGGCCTCCCAGGGAAGTGGTCATGGCAGCAAGGCTGCTATAGTTCACCAAATGTCTGGGAAGTGCTTTCAGACACGTGCTTTGGTTTCTGGGGGTCACCCAGAGCGCTGGGCTCTGAGGTCAGCCAGCGCTGGGCTCTGAGGTCAGCCGGCAACGGGCTGTGACCTCACGGGCCTCGCTGCTTATCTTGGGGCGCCGTCAGAGCCTGGCCCAGCCTGGCTCGTGCCTGGACTCCCGCTGAGCGTGTGTGCGAGGCTTGGAGTGCCGAGCAAGGATTTGTGGAGAGGAGTTGTTGGAGCTATGCTGTGGGGCTCTTGTTGGGGCTGTTGGCAGCTGCTCTCAGTGCCCATCCCCACAGCCAGTGCCTGCGTTTCCCCGGCCCTGCCTGGCTCAGGCAGCCGGGGCTGTGCGCGGAGTGCTCGCAGCGGTGCAGGTGAGCTGTGCGGGGACACGTGCCCCGGGGCTGGCGTTGGGGTTTTGTCCTGCTGAGGGGCCGGGGCAGTGCCGCTGCCCGCTCCGGCACAGCCACTGAGCCTGGCCTCTCTCCTTCTTGCAGCACACAGCACCTGTGGCAGCGGCGCCAGCCAGGGGAAGCAGCTCCCCATCTGCAGCTCTCCCCAGCCCGCTGCAGCGAGCCGACGCCATGGCCAGTGAGGCCCAGGACGTCAGCTGCCCTGTGTGCCAGGGGGCCCCCAAGGAGCCCAGCTACATCCTCCCCTGTCTGCACCACTTCTGCTTCGGGTGCATCATGCGCTGGGCCAAGAAAAGCAGCACCTGCCCCCTCTGCAGGCAGCACATCACCTCCATCCGCTACTCCATCTGGGCGGAAGACGACTTCCTGGAGGTGCAGCTTGCCCCCGACGCAGAGGCCCAAGCTGACAGCCAGCAGGACGAGCAGGGGGCTGCAGAGCCGCTGCCCCAGCCTGCCGTGGGACGCCTCCTGCCCGAGGAATGGGCGGCCCTCTTCAGGGAGCACCTGGAAGTCCTGGGTCCGCTGCGCTCCTGGGTGCGACAGCAAGCCAGGGAGCTCTTCGACGCTGCCTGGTGGGACCAGGACATGCTGGAGGCCACCGTCATCGCTTGGCTGTGCCGCTGCGGGCTGCATGAGCAGGCCTTGGTGCAGGAGCTGCGGCCGTGGCTGCAGGGCCACACGCTGAGCTTTGTGCAGCGCCTCATCTCCATCATGCTGCAGACGTGCAGCGAGGAGTACCTGGAGCACGTGGGCTTCCTGGAACCGCGGCCTGCCAGCCAGCTCTACAACGGCCCTGAGGTGGACCTCCAGGGCTCCCAAGACACCTGGGAGCCAGAGCTCCAGGGCTCCCAAGACACCTGGGAGCCAGAAGAGAGCCCTGAGGCCACCCCCAGCCCTGCTGCCTCCATCCGGGACACTCCTGTCAGCATGCTGCTGTCCTCCAGCAGCCCGGAGGCTTCTGACATCGAGGAGCTGCCCAGCACCTCCAGTGCTGCCCTGCGTGGGGGTCCTGGCCACCCGCCCACCGCACCCATCCCCGCGGAGCACGAGGAGCCCTTCTCCGAGCCGCGACAGGCGGCAGAAGAAGATGCCGTGGTGCCGGGCTGCAGCCACGAGCCCTCTCGTCCTGGCCAGGGCAGGGACAGCTCACAGGGGGGGCCCCGGCGGAGGAGGAAGAGGAGGGCCGACAGCAACCCGGACTCTCCCCAGCCCTGCAAGAGGCCCCCGCGCCTTTAGCAGGGCACATCTGGTTGTCATCCAAATAAAGAGTTGTCACCCTGCCACACACAGTGTCTTGGTCTTCTTCGTCCAATCACACAATCCTACGGGCATAGAGATGTCGAGTGGCTCAGGTTGGAAGGGACCTTAAGGATCACCTAGTTGCACTCCCCCTGCCATGGCCAGGGATGCCACTGTCATATATGGCATAGTAATTCGTGTCAAGAAGATGGTTGATATGAATGAAGAAGGGGGAGATGTGGGAGTGTGGCCATGGGGGTCAGCAAGCCCCATGCTTGGTGGGAACATGCGACTCTTAACGATGAGGCCATCAGGAATGAAAAAGAGGTTAGAGGGAATACAGAAGGGTGATTCAGGAGACTCCATGCAGTCTCGGGTTGCTTGTTCTCCAGCCATTAAGGCATGGATGTTGCTGGGTGTTTGCCGTTGTTAGATGCAAAGTTGTTTGACCAATGCAAAGTTGTTTTGGAAAAGGACTGCTGTGGGGAGAAGGGTTTAAGAGGGGAGCCTGTCCTCAAGATGAAAAAGGCAACCCGATGAAGTTAGGGCATCCATAGAGAGTGCCAATTGTGACTCCAACTGTGCACCGGCAGCAATACCGCACCAACCGAGAGTCCCTGATCCCTATCCATGTGTTAGCTCACCACCTGGAGAGTCAAGGAGTGATCAGCCAGACTTGATCCCCTTTTATTGTCCTATATGGCCAGTGCGAAAGTCTAATGGCGAGTGGAGGTTAATGGTGGAATCGGGGCCTGAACGAAGTCCCGCCACCACTGAGTGCTGCCGTGCTGGACATGCTAGAACTTCAGTACGAACCAGAGTCAAAGGCAGCCAAGTGGTATGCTACAGTCAATATCGCTAATGCATTTTTCTCCGCCCCTCTGGCAGCAGCATGCAGGCCACAGTTTGGTTTCACTTGGCGGGGCATTCAGTATACTTGGAATCGACTGCCCCAGGGGTGGAAACGCAGCCCTACCATTTGCCATGGACTGATCCAGACGACACTGGAACAGGGGAATGCTCCTGAACATTTGCAGTACATCGATGATATCATTGTATGAGGTAACACAGCAGAGATTTTTGAGAAACGGAAGAAAATAATCCAAATTCCTCTGAAAGCTGGCTTTGCTATTAAACAGAGTAAGGTCAAGGGACCCACACAGGAAATTCCAGATCAACAAAATAACGGCAATGTCTCCGCCAACTAGTAGAAAAGAAAGGCAAGCTTTCCTAGGTCTTGTGAGATTTTGGAGAATGCATGTGCCAGGTATAGCCAGCTTGTGAGTCCTCTATATCGAGTGACTTGGAAGAGGAACTCTTTCGAGTGAGGTCCCGGGCAACAAAAGGCCATTGAACAAGTCAAACAAGAAATAGCTCGTGCAATAGTCCTTGGGCCCGTCCATACTGCGCCAGCTGTGTAAAACACACTTTACACTGCAGCTGGGGAGCATGGGCTCACCTGGAGCCTCTGGCAGAAAACCCCAGGAGAAACTCGAGGTCCACCTCTGGGGTTCTGGAGCCGGGGCTATCAAGGATCAGAAGCCAATTACACCCCAACTGAAAAGGAAATATTAACAGCATATGAGGGGATACGAGCCGCTTCAGAAGTTGTTGGTACAGAAGCACGACTCCTCTTGGCCCCACAGCTACCTGTGTTACACTGTGTGTTCAAAGGGAAAATCCCCACTACACACCATGCAACTGATGCTACGTGGAGTAAGAGGGTAGCGTTAATTACACAACGGGCTCAAACGGGGAAACCCAAGCGCCCGGGAATCCTGGAGGAGATCATGGACTGGCCAGAGGGCAGGGATTTCAGAGTGCTGACAGAAGCGGTAACTGGTGCTGAAGAAGCACCAGCATACAATGAGTTGCCAGAAGACAGCAAGCAGTAGGTGTTGTTCACTGACGGATCCTGCCGTGTGGTAGGGGGCCGTCTGTAGTGGAAAGCTGCTGTGTGGAGTCCCACACGACGAGGTTTGGAGGCCATGGAAGGGAAGTTGAGTTGAGTCAGTATGCAGAAATGAAGCTCTACAACTGGCCCTAGAAATTGCTGAAAGAGAGAATTGGCCAGCACTGTATCTCTACACTGACTCCTGGATGGTGGCAAATGCTCTGTGGGGTGGCTGCGGCAATGGAAACAGAACAACTGGCAGCGCAGAGGTAAACCTATCTGGGCTGCTACCCTGTGGCAAGATAGTGCTGCCCGGGTAGAAAACCTGGATGTAAAAGTACGTCATGTAGATGCCCACATGGCCAAGAGTGGCGCTACTGAAGAACATCAGAACAAGAAAGAAGTGGCTCGAGCTTTGAGAATGGAAGTGGCTCAGGTGGAGCTGGACTGGGGACGTAAGGGTGAGCTGTTTGTAGCTCAATGGGCCCATGAAACATCAGGACATCTAGGGAGGGATGCCACATCCAGATGGGCTCGTGATCGAGGGCTGGACCTGACCCTTGAGGCCATCACAGAGGTTACCCATCAGGGTGAGATGTGTGCTGCAGTCAAACGAGCCATGAGGGTAAAGTCTCCCTGGAACAGGGGGAGATGTCTTGGATTTCGGTGTGGTGAGGCCTGGCAGATTGACTACATGGCACCACTCCCACCAACCCGCCAAGGCAAACGGTCCATGCTTGCCATGGTAGAAGCAACTACTGGGGGGCTGGACACATATCCAGTAAAGCAGGCCACGGCCTGAGACACTAGCTTGGGCCTGGAAAGGCAAGTGCTGTGGCGACATGGTACACCAGAGAGAATTGAGTCCGACAAAGGGAGTCACTTCCGAAACAATTTGGTCACCTCCTGGGCCAAGAGGCACGGCACTGAGTGGGTGGATCACATCCCTGATCACCCACGAGCCTCTGGGAAGGTTGAGAGCTACAATGGATGTTAAAATCTATGGTGCGAGCATTGGGTGCTGGGACGTGGAAACCTTGGGATAGAAATCCAGCAGAGGCCACTTGGCTAGTTAACAACAGGGCGTCTGACAGCTGTCCTGGTCCTGCCGAAACAAAACCCCTACACAGCGTGGGAGAAGCTCAAGTCCCCGTCGTGCATGTGGGGAAGTGGCTGGGGAAGGCGGTGAGGGTGGCCCCTGCCGTGGGAAAAGGCAACCCCACTCGTGGGATTGTCTTCTCCCAACGCCCAGGGTGTACCTGGTGGGCAATGCAAAAAGATGGGGATATCAGGTGTGTGCCCGAAGGAGATTTAGCCTTGGGAGAAAATTAATCTGTAATCCAAGTTATGTGGTGTAGGAAGACGCTGCAGGATCAAGGACAGGTCAGCTTTGCAGGGAACCGGGCAGTGCAACAGCGATGTGAGCTGAGCTGGGGCTGGTGTCAAGGAAAGCAACTTTGACTGCCCTGGGTGACCACTTTGACAGATGAAGCTGAACCCACCATGCTTTCATGTTTTTATGGACATTTTGGGGAAAGACCTGTGGAATGAAAAGAAGTACAGACGTATACATACTTTAATGGACAGAGAACAGTGGGTGATGAGAGAATCTACATACTAAACTGTGTGGGACCTGAGTGTGACACGAATGTTCTGGACTAAGGGGTGGAGGTTGTGTTGGGTCTGTCTGGGCTGGAGTCACCTTTCCCTGCAGCAGCCCACACAGTGCTGTGCTCTGCACTCAGAGCTGGAACAGCACTGGTGTCACTCCAGTGCAGTGTCTATTGCTGCACAGTGCTGGCACAGCATCAGGACTCCTTCCAAGCCCCCAGGAGCCAGCAGCCTGCGGGTGGGCCATCGCCAGGGCAGCTGCCCTAACCCAACCCAAGGGACATTCCAGAGCACCTGATGTCACACTCAGCAATGAAAGGGGGGCTCTCGTGGGGGAGGGGGCTCTTCCTCCTGAACAACCGCTACGCGTTTTGAGGCCCTGCTTCCCAGGACATGCGTGGCCGAACATGGCTCGTTGATGGGAAGTAGAGAATATTTCTTTTTCCTTCTCTCTGTGCTTCCGCGCGGACTGATTGTTTCTTTGGTTTCTTTTTCTCCCCATTCCCCTTCCCTTTCATTAACCCATTCTCCTCTCCAACCTCGAGCTCTTTGTGCTGTAGTTTCTCCCCCATTTTAAAAGCCACTCCTCTGTGTTCGCAAGAAGTGAAATAATTTGAATTCCTACCTTACTTTTGAAATTATTTTCAAATAGCTTCAGCAAGGTCTGTGGGACACCAGAACACCCAAATCATTGCCATCTCCCCTGGGTGATTGACTTGTAGCACCCATGACATGAGTGTGAAGTATTGGATACAAAATTTGTGGAAAGGTTTAAGTGAAGTGGTCGGACTTAAGTGTTTCCCCCTGCTATTTGTAGAGATGCTGATATCTCTGAGGAAAGCAAACTCTTGGAGCTCAGGCAATTTCCCAGACAGACAGCTGATGCGATCTTTGTCTCCAAAGAGCTTTTCCCCATAAAAAGAAAGCGGTTTGTGCCTTTTGCAAGGCATTGGCTTCTAGCCAATGAGCAGGTGAATGCGGAGGAGGATACGCTAGTTGGGTTGGAAGCGACTGCAGAGGTTTCTGCTTGAAGCTCCTGGCCGAAGCCATCTTCAGGAGGCGACCAATGTGCCTGTTCCCATCCTGGTGTGCATCCCGCTAGCCTGTTCCTTTTCATTCCTTCTTGCTACTTCTCTGTTGAGGCCCTAACTTCATCGGGTTGCCTTTTTCATCTTGAGGACAGGCTCCCCTCTTAAACCCTTCTCCCCACAGCAGTCCTTTTCCAAAACAACTTTGCATTGGTCAAACAACTTTGCATCTAACAACGGCAAACACCCAGCAACATCCATGCCTTAATGGCTGGAGAACAAGCAACCCGAGACTGCATGGAGTCTCCTGAATCACCCTTCTGTATTTCCTCTAACCTCTTTTTCATTCCTGATGGCCTCATCGTTAAGAGTCGCATGTTCCCACCAAGCATGGGGCTTGCTGACCCCCATGGCCACACTCCCACATCTCCCCCTTCTTCATTCATATCAACCACCTTCTTGACACGAATTACTATGCCATATATGACAGTGGCATCCCTGGCCATGGCAGGGGGAGTGCAACTAGGTGATCCTTAAGGTCCCTTCCAACCTGAGCCACTCGACATCTCTATGCCCGTAGGATTGTGTGATTGGACGAAGAAGACCAAGACACTGTGTGTGGCAGGGTGACAACTCTTTATTTGGATGACAACCAGATGTGCCCTGCTAAAGGCGCGGGGGCCTCTTGCAGGGCTGGGGAGAGTCCGGGTTGCTGTCGGCCCTCCTCTTCCTCCTCCGCCGGGGCCCCCCCCGGGAGCTGTCCCTGCCCTGGCCAGGACGAGAGGGCTCGTGGCTGCAGCCCGGCACCACGGCATCTTCTTCTGCCGCCTGTCGCGGCTCGGAGAAGGGCTCCTCGTGGTCCGCGGGGATGGGTGCGGTGGGCGGGTGGCCAGGCCCCCCAGCTAGGGCGGCACTGGAGGTGCTGGGCAGCTCCTCGAGGTCAGAAGCCTCCGGGCTGCTGGAGGACAGCAGCATGCTGACAGGAGTGTCCCGGGGGGAGGCAGCAGGGCTGGGGGTGGCCTCAGGGCTCTCTTCTGGCTCCCAGGTGTCTTGGGAGCCCTGGAGCTCTGGCTCCCAGGTGTCTTGGGAGCCCTGGAGGTCCACCTCAGGGCCGTTGTAGAGCTGGCTGGCAGGCCGCGGTTCCAGGAAGCCCACGTGCTCCAGGTACTCCTCGCTGCACGTCTGCAGCATGATGGAGATGAGGCGCTGCACAAAGCTCAGCGTGTGGCCCTGCAGCCACGGCCGCAGCTCCTGCACCAAGGCCTGCTCATGCAGCCCGCAGCGGCACAGCCAAGCGATGACGGTGGCCTCCAGCATGTCCTGGTCCCACCAGGCAGCGTCGAAGAGCTCCCTGGCTTGCTGTCGCACCCAGGAGCGCAGCGGACCCAGGACTTCCAGGTGCTCCCTGAAGAGGGCCGCCCATTCCTCGGGCAGGAGGCGTCCCACGGCAGGCTGGGGCAGCGGCTCTGCAGCCCCCTGCTCGTCCTGCTGGCTGTCAGCTTGGGCCTCTGCGTCGGGGGCAAGCTGCACCTCCAGGAAGTCGTCTTCCGCCCAGATGGAGTAGCGGATGGAGGTGATGTGCTGCCTGCAGAGGGGGCAGGTGCTGCTTCTCTTGGCCCAGCGCATGATGCACCCGAAGCAGAAGTGGTGCAGACAGGGGAGGATGTAGCTGGGCTCCTTGGGGGCCCCCTGGCACACAGGGCAGCTGACGTCCTGGGCCTCACTGGCCATGGCGTCGGCTCGCTGCAGCGGGCTGGGGAGAGCTGCAGATGGGGAGCTGCTTCCCCTGGCTGGCGCCGCTGCCACAGGTGCTGTGTGCTGCAAGAAGGAGAGAGGCCAGGCTCAGTGGCTGTGTCGGAGCGGGCAGCGGCACTGCCCCGGCCCCTCAGCGGGACAAAACCCCAACGCCAGCCCCGGGGCACGTGTCCCCGCACAGCTCACCTGCACCGCTGCGAGCACTCCGCGCACAGCCCCGGCTGCCTGAGCCAGGCAGGGCCGGGGAAACGCAGGCACTGGCTGTGGGGACGGGCACTGAGAGCAGCTGCCAACAGCCCCAACAACAGCCCCACAGCACAGCTCCAACAACTCCTCTCCACAAATCCTTGCTCGGCACTCCAAGCCTCGCACACACGCTCAGCGGGAGTCCAGGCACGAGCCAGGCTGGGCCAGGCTCTGACGGCGCCCCAAGATAAGCAGCGAGGCCCGTGAGGTCACAGCCCGTTGCCGGCTGACCTCAGAGCCCAGCGCTGGCTGACCTCAGAGCCCAGCGCTCTGGGTGACCCCCAAAAACCAAAGCACGTGTCTGAAAGCACTTCCCAGACATTTGGTGAACTATAGCAGCCTTGCTGCCATGACCACTTCCCTGGGAGGCCACTTTCAGTGGCCAAGCCCCGTGTTGGTGAAAAAGCTTTTCCTCACCTGCAGCCAGACCCTGCACTGGCCCATCTCCTTGCCATTCCCTCGAGTTTTGTCAGTGTCCCCAGAGAGCAGAGCTGAACAAACACGGGGACCTCATGCGCTCCTCATCCATCTTTCCCTCTAAATCCTTCACCGCTTCAAAGCCCTCCTTTGGACACTCTGCAGAGAGTTTGATGTCCTTCTGTTAGTGTGCTGCCCAAAAGTGCACACACGACAGGACTCGAGGCCATGCGGAAAGAGCGCAGAGCAGAGCACAGCAATCCCTGCCCCCGCCCGGCTGGCGATGCTGTGCTGGAGGCAGCCCAGGATGCGGTTCCCCTCCTGGCTGCCAGGGCCCGTGCTTGAATCACGTTCAACTTGCCATCGACCCGAACCCCCAGATCCCGCTCTGCAGGGCTGCGCTCCAGCCTCTCGTCCCCCCGACTGTCCAGACAGCCCCTTGTCATGTTGCCCCCTGCCAGGCATGGAATGCCTCACTCGCTCTTGCTCAACCTCATCTGGTTGGGGATTGCCCAGCTCTCTGATTTGTCAAGATCTCTCTGCAAAGCCTTCCTCCCCTTGATGGAGTCAGCCACTCCTTCCTGTTCAGCATCATGCCTAAATGGACTCCAGATGGCCTGATGATCTTTTTAAGAATTACACCGCCTTCGCGTTACGACGCTTAACGCCTTCTTTGCCTCTGTCTTCAATGCCGATGATGGGCTTTGGGACCCAGGGTGCCCCGAGCTGGAGGACCGGGACGGTGGGGATGACAAACTCCCAACCGACCCTGAACGTGTGCGGGATTTGCTACTCCACCTGGATCCCTACAAGTCCATGGGTCCGGATGGGATTCATCCCCGGGTGCTGAAAGAGCTGGCGGACGTCATCGCGGAACCTCTCCCAATTATTTTTCAACGATCCTGGGAATTTGGAGAGGTCCCGGTAGACTGGAAGCTGGCAAATGTTGTGCCGATTTTCAAGAAGGGTCAGAAAGAAGACCCTAGCAATTACAGGCCTGTCAGTCTCACGTCAGTGCCTGGTAAAATCATGGAGAAGATGGTTGTCGAACTTATGGAGGTGCACCTGGGGGACAAAGCAGTCATTGGTCCCAGCCAGCGTGGGTTTGTGAAGGGTAGGTCCTGCCTAACTAACCTGATTTCCTTTTATGATAAGATCACCCGTATGGTGGACCAAGGGAAACCAGCTGATGTGATTTTTTTGGACTTCAGCAAGGCTTTTGACACGGTTTCCCATAGGATCCTACTGGACAAAATGTCCACCATACAGCTAACTAAAAACATCATACGATGGGTGAGCAATTGGCTAACGGGCAGGGCCCAAAGGGTTATGGTAAATGGGGCTGCGTCAGGCTGGCGGGCGGTCACCAGTGGGGTCCCTCAAGGCTCCATTTTAGGGCCGGTACTTTTCAATATTTTTATAAACGATCTGGATGTAGGAATAGAAGGTATTTTGAGCAAGTTTGCTGATGACACCAAACTTGGAGGAGTTGTGGACTCGAATGAGGGTGGACAGGCCTTGCAGAGGGATCTGGATAGGTTGGAGAGCTGGGCGATCACCAACCGCATGAAGTTCAATAAGAGCAAGTGCCGGGTCCTGCACCTGGGACGGGGAAACCCTGGCTGCACGTACAGACTGGGCGATGAGACGCTGGAGAGCAGCCTAGAAGAGAGGGATCTGGGGGTCGTGGTAGACAGCAAGTTGAATATGAGCCAGCAGTGTGCCCTGGCAGCCAGGAGGGCCAACCGTGTCCTGGGGTGCATCAAGCACGGCATCGCTAGTAGGTCAAGGGAGGTGATTGTCCCGCTCTACTCTGCGCTGGTGCGGCCTGACCTCGAGTACTGTGTGCACTTCTGGGCACCACAGTATAAAAAGGACATGAAACTGTCGGAGAGTGTCCAGAGGAGGGCTACGAAGATGGTGAAAGGCCTGGAGGGGAAGACGTACGAAGAACGGCTGAGGTCACTGGGCCTGTTCAGCCTGGAGAAGAGGAGGCTGAGGGGAGACCTCATCACAGTCTACAACTTCCTCGTAAGGGGGTGTCGAGAGGCAGGAGACCTTTTCTCCATTAACACCAGTGACAGGACCCGCGGGAACGGGGTTAAGCTGAGGCAGGGGAAATTTAGGCTTGACGTCAGGAGGGGGTTCTTCAGAGAGAGGGTGGTTGCACACTGGAACAGGCTCCCCAGGGAAGTGGTCACTGCTCCGAGCCTGTCTGAATTTAAGAAGAGATTGGACTGTGCACTTAGTCACATGGTCTGAACTTTTGGGTAGACCTGTGCGGTGCCAAGAGTTGGCCTTGATGATCCTTAAGGGTCCCTTCCAACTCAGGATATTCTATGATTCTATGATTCTTTTTCTCTCCTAGCAGTCAATGTGTGAATACTACAAGGGGTGGTGCCTTCTTCTTCTCTCCCTGTGGGCTAATTGCAGCAGCCTTTGAGTATTTTGGATACCCGTGGTTGGATGCTATCCTCCTATTAGTAGTTGTAGTGTTTGTCTTCCTCCCTACGTTCGAACAATTTATTAAGAATAGCATCCAAGGAGCTGTCCCGAGACAAAGTAGTTGTGGGTGGCAAGGTGTGTGGGGGGATATGGGCAGGTACCTGTCATGGTTCTCTCCTCCGATGGTTCTTAACTTCACCGCTGAACAAGTGCAAAATCCAAGAAAACTGGTAGAAGCATCCTCAGCTGGCTGCTTCAGTGCTGGGACACTGGGGCCAATAGCCAACAGCTACAAGGCAGTGAAGCCAAGCAGCTGGCATCCCTCTCCAGAGAAAGGCTCAGTGATAGAGTAATTGGGAGAGAGGCACAGCTTCGCAGCCTCTGGAGGCGACTCCTGGCAGCTGTGAAAGAAAGGAAGATTCCTTCCACAAGGAAGATATTGTATATCAAGTAGGCAAGTGGACCACTATGGATGAAGGTCTCCAGCACTGGCGGGAATTAGCTGTGCTGGAGATGATTTCTAGTGATTTGAACAATGCCCAGACACCTAAAGACCCTGGTGAAGTCCAGTGCACAGCATCCATGTGGCGGAAGTTTCTACGGGCTGCACCCTCATCGCATGCCAGCACACTGGCAGCAATGGACTGGGAGGAGGGGATGGGGCCAACTGTGGATACCGTGTCCAACCAGCTTCAGAACTAGGAAGAAAATCTCTCGGCCCCAGTACGGGCCTGCATTTCAGCCGCAGAGAGACTGTCCCAACGCTTAGAAGAACACACAGCTTCCTCCTCACCTAGATGGAAGAATCTTGCAGCCATCAAGTGCCAGGAGTCTCTGGCCTTGGGGCCTGAGCAAGGGTCTGTCTCAGAAGAAATACTTTGGGAGCCTGTTGCGGTTTATCACAGCAGGCAGCAAAGCACCACACAGACATTTGCTCACCACCACCAGCATCCCCCCCAGCTAGTGGGACAGGGGAGAGAAGAGGAAAAAAAAAAGTAAGAGCTTAAAGGTTGTGATAAAGACAGTTTAATAAGAGAGTTTCCAGAAAAGGAACATAAGTATTAATAAATATTAATATTAATATTAATAAATAATAATAATAATAATAATAATAATAATAATAATAATAATAATAATAATAATAATAATAATAATAATAATAAAAGAATACTCAAAGCAAATGATGCATAATGTCACTGCTCACCTCCCACTTACCAGTCTCATCCCCCAGAAGCAGCTCCTGCCACTCACCCAAGCCACTCACCCCCTGTTTTATTGTCTGACTTGACAGGCTCACTTCAACCTCCAATACATTGAGCTGTTGGGATCCCTCTGTCACTCCAGAAATACAGATGGGTTCTGCCCCTTTATTGCCTGATGGCACTAGGGTACACCGTGCACCGGTGTCCACTAGAGCCTTGTACTTCTGTGGGCCTGATGTGCCAGGCCATTGCATCCACACAGGCCAATAAACCCGATTTTCCTTTTCCTCCCCCTGGCTGGAGACAGAGCCTCTCTAGTCTTGCTCAGAGTATTAATTTCTGTGTCTGGGGGACTGCCTGCTGGAAATGAGCAGAAAATTTCCCAGAACAACATCCTTTTGCAATTGTTTTTGTCTGAGACTCTTGTATCCTTGTCTTTTGGGTCAAAGCAGAATTCTCACACCATTTTCTCATGTCCTCTCTATGGTCATGCAGGTAAAACCACAGGGTGGCACATGGTGTTTACCCACTATATACTCTCTATTGAGCAGAGGGATGCTTTCTCCTAAAAACTAAGATACTGAGTTGTCTAGTCAATTCATCCGCTGTGGTTTCCTCTCAGTCTTTTCAGGTCATTACTGCCAATGAGCTGGCGTATGATGATGGTGTGCTCCATGCTAACTTCTGCCACGTGGGTCTTGTACACTTGACTTCATCTGGATCTTCGGATACCTGTTCATTGTCCAGGTTATCATAAATCAGCAACGGCACAGCTAATTCCCTCAGATACTGGATACCCCTCTCCATGGTGGTCCCCTTACATGGTGAACATACAACATCTTCCTTGAAGGGATACGTTTCCTTCACACCTCACAGGAGTCCCCTCCAGAGGCTGAGGACTTGTGCCCCTTTTCCAATTGCTTTGTCAATGTCCCCTTCCCCAGAGAGGAATCTCAGCTTCCTGGCTTCCCTGCCCTCTAATCCCAGGCTACTGGCCCTGTTATCCCAGCAATTATTTGGGTGTTCTGGTGTCCCACAGACCTTGCTGAAGCTATTTGAAAATAATTTCAAAAGCAAGGTAGGAATTCCAATTATTTCACTTCTTGCGAGCACAGAAGAGTGGCTTTTAAATTGGGGGAGAAAATACAGCACAAAGAGCTCGAGGTTGGAAATGAGAATGGTTTAATGAAAGGGAAGGGGAATGGGGAGAAAAAGAAACCAAAGAAACAGTAAGGTCGCGGAAGCACAGAAAGAAGGAAAAAGAAATATTCTCTACTTCCCATCAACGAGCCATGTTCGGCCGCGTCCTGGGAAGCAGGGCCTCAACAAGTTGGTTCAGCGGTTGTTCAGGAGGACAGCCCCTTCCCCACGGGAGCCCCCTTTTTATTGCTGAGTGTGGCATCAGGTGCTCTGGAATGTCCCTTGGGTTGGTTTAGGGCAGCTGCCCTGGCGATGTCCCCTCCCCATCACTTGCCCACCCCCGTTGATTTCCTTTCATGAAGTGGCCAACCATCTGGTTGCCCAAGGGAAGCCAGCTGATGGCACCCGTTTGGATTTCAGCACAGCTTCAATAGTGTTTCTCACGGTCTCCTTCTGGACAAATTGGGCAGCACACAGCTAGAGCAATGCATAATGCGATGGGGGAACAAGGGGCTGACGGGTCGGGCTCCAAGGGTAATTGTACATGGGGTCACATCGGGCTGCTGGCCAGTCAGTAGGGGCTTCCGCAGGCCTCCATTTTAGGGCCTGTTCTCTTCAGGGTTGTCCTGACTGACTCGCATGTAGGACTTGAGGGCAGATGGAGTCCATTTAGGCATGATGCTGAACAGGAAGGCGTGGCTGACTCCATCAAGGGGAGGAAGGCTTTGCAGAGAGATCTTGACAAATCAGAGAGCTGGGCAATCCCCAGCAATATGTGGTTGAGCAAGAGCGAGTGAGGCATTCCATGCCTGGCAGGGGGCAACATGACAAGGGGCTGTCTGGACAGTCGGGGGGACGAGAGGCTGGAGCGCAGCCCTGCAGAGCGGGATCTGGGGGTTCGGGTCGATGGCAAGTTGAACGTGATTCAAGCACGGGCCCTGGCAGCCAGGAGGGGAACCGCATCCTGGGCTGCCTCCAGCACAGCATCGCCAGCCGGGCGGGGGCAGGGATTGCTGTGCTCTGCTCTGCGCTCTTTCCGCATGGCCTCGAGTCCCGTCGTGTGTGCACTTTTGGGCAGCACACTAACAGAAGGACATCAAACTCTCTGCAGAGTGTCCAAAGGAGGGCTTTGAAGCGGTGAAGGATTTAGAGGGAAAGATGGATGAGGAGCACATGAGGTCCCCGTGTTTGTTCAGCTCTGCTCTCTGGGGACACTGACAAAACTCGAGGGAATGGCAAGGAGATGGGCCAGTGCAGGGTCTGGCTGCAGGTGAAGAAAAGCTTTTTCACCAACATGGGGCTTGGCCACTGAAAGTGGCCTCCCAGGGAAGTGGTCATGGCAGCAAGGCTGCTATAGTTCACCAAATGTCTGGGAAGTGCTTTCAGACACGTGCTTTGGTTTTTGGGGGTCACCCAGAGCGCTGGGCTCTGAGGTCAGCCAGCGCTGGGCTCTGAGGTCAGCCGGCAACGGGCTGTGACCTCACGGGCCTCGCTGCTTATCTTGGGGCGCCGTCAGAGCCTGGCCCAGCCTGGCTCGTGCCTGGACTCCCGCTGAGCGTGTGTGCGAGGCTTGGAGTGCCGAGCAAGGATTTGTGGAGAGGAGTTGTTGGAGCTGTGCTGTGGGGCTGTTGTTGGGGCTGTTGGCAGCTGCTCTCAGTGCCCGTCCCCACAGCCAGTGCCTGCGTTTCCCCGGCCCTGCCTGGCTCAGGCAGCCGGGGCTGTGCGCGGAGTGCTCGCAGCGGTGCAGGTGAGCTGTGCGGGGACACGTGCCCCGGGGCTGGCGTTGGGGTTTTGTCCCGCTGAGGGGCCGGGGCAGTGCCGCTGCCCGCTCCGACACAGCCACTGAGCCTGGCCTCTCTCCTTCTTGCAGCACACAGCACCTGTGGCAGCGGCGCCAGCCAGGGGAAGCAGCTCCCCATCTGCAGCTCTCCCCAGCCCGCTGCAGCGAGCCGACGCCATGGCCAGTGAGGCCCAGGACGTCAGCTGCCCTGTGTGCCAGGGGGCCCCCAAGGAGCCCAGCTACATCCTCCCCTGTCTGCACCACTTCTGCTTCGGGTGCATCATGCGCTGGGCCAAGAGAAGCAGCACCTGCCCCCTCTGCAGGCAGCACATCACCTCCATCCGCTACTCCATCTGGGCGGAAGACGACTTCCTGGAGGTGCAGCTTGCCCCCGACGCAGAGGCCCAAGCTGACAGCCAGCAGGACGAGCAGGGGGCTGCAGAGCCGCTGCCCCAGCCTGCCGTGGGACGCCTCCTGCCCGAGGAATGGGCGGCCCTCTTCAGGGAGCACCTGGAAGTCCTGGGTCCGCTGCGCTCCTGGGTGCGACAGCAAGCCAGGGAGCTCTTCGACGCTGCCTGGTGGGACCAGGACATGCTGGAGGCCACCGTCATCGCTTGGCTGTGCCGCTGCGGGCTGCATGAGCAGGCCTTGGTGCAGGAGCTGCGGCCGTGGCTGCAGGGCCACACGCTGAGCTTTGTGCAGCGCCTCATCTCCATCATGCTGCAGACGTGCAGCGAGGAGTACCTGGAGCACGTGGGCTTCCTGGAACCGCGGCCTGCCAGCCAGCTCTACAATGGCCCTGAGGTGGACCTCCAGGGCTCCCAAGACACCTGGGAGCCAGAGCTCCAGGGCTCCCAAGACACCTGGGAGCCAGAAGAGAGCCCTGAGGCCACCCCCAGCCCTGCTGCCTCCCCCCGGGACACTCCTGTCAGCATGCTGCTGTCCTCCAGCAGCCCGGAGGCTTCTGACCTCGAGGAGCTGCCCAGCACCTCCAGTGCCGCCCTAGCTGGGGGGCCTGGCCACCCGCCCACCGCACCCATCCCCGCGGAGCAGGAGGAGCCCTTCCCCGAGCCGCGACAGGCGGCAGAAGAAGATGCCGTGGTGCCGGGCTGCAGCCACGAGCCCTCTCGTCCTGGCCAGGGCAGGGACAGCTCACGGGGGGGGCCCCGGCGGAGGAGGAAGAGGAGGGCCGACAGCAACCCGGACTCTCCCCAGCCCTGCAAGAGGCCCCCGCGCCTTTAGCAGGGCACATCTGGTTGTCATCCAAATAAAGAGTTGTCACCCTGCCACACACAGTGTCTTGGTCTTCTTCGTCCAATCACACAATCCTATGGGCATAGAGATGTCGAGTGGCTCAGGTTGGAAGGGACCTTAAGGATCACCTAGTTGCACTCCCCCTGCCATGGCCAGGGATGCCACTGTCATATATGGCATAGTAATTCGTGTCAAGAAGGTGGTTGATATGAATGAAGAAGGGGGAGATGTGGGAGTGTGGCCATGGGGGTCAGCAAGCCCCATGCTTGGTGGGAACATGCGACTCTTAACGATGAGGCCATCAGGAATGAAAAAGAGGTTAGAGGGAATACAGAAGGGTGATTCAGGAGACTCCATGCAGTCTCGGGTTGCTCGTTCTCCAGCCATTAAGGCATGGATGTTGCTGGGTGTTTGCCGTTGTTAGATGCAAAGTTGTTTGACCAATGCAAAGTTGTTTTGGAAAAGGACTGCTGTGGGGAGAAGGGTTTAAGAGGGGAGCCTGTCCTCAAGATGAAAAAGGCAACCCGATGAAGTTAGGGCATCCATAGAGAGTGCCAATTGTGACTCCAACTGTGCACCGGCAGCAATACCGCACCAACCGAGAGTCCCTGATCCCTATCCATGTGTTAGCTCACCACCTGGAGAGTCAAGGAGTGATCAGCCAGACTTGATCCCCTTTTAATTGTCCTATATGGCCAGTGCGAAAGTCTAATGGCGAGTGGAGGTTAATGGTGGAATCGGGGCCTGAACGAAGTCCCGCCACCACTGAGTGCTGCCGTGCTGGACATGCTAGAACTTCAGTACGAACCAGAGTCAAAGGCAGCCAAGTGGTATGCTACAGTCAATATCGCTAATGCATTTTTCTCCGCCCCTCTGGCAGCAGCATGCAGACCACAGTTTGGTTTCACTTGGCGGGGCATTCAGTATACTTGGAATCGACTGCCCCAGGGGTGGAAACGCAGCCCTACCATTTGCCACGGACTGATCCAGACGACACTGGAACGGGGGAACGCTCCTGAACATTTGCAGTACATCGATGATATCATTGTATGAGGTAACACAGCAGAGATTTTTGAGAAACGGAAGAAAATAATCCAAATTCCTCTGAAAGCTGGCTTTGCTATTAAACAGAGTAAGGTCAAGGGACCCACACAGGAAATTCCAGATCAACAAAATAACGGCAATGTCTCCGCCAACTAGTAGAAAAGAAAGGCAAGCTTTCCTAGGTCTTGTGAGATTTTGGAGAATGCATGTGCCAGGTATAGCCAGCTTGTGAGTCCTCTATATCGAGTGACTTGGAAGAGGAACTCTTTCGAGTGAGGCCCCGGGCAACAAAAGGCCATTGAACAAGTCAAACAAGAAATAGCTCGTGCAATAGTCCTTGGGCCCATCCATACTGCGCCAGCTGTGTAAAACACACTTTACACTGCAGCTGGGGAGCATGGGCTCACCTGGAGCCTCTGGCAGAAAACCCCAGGAGAAACTCGAGGTCCACCTCTGGGGTTCTGGAGCCGGGGCTATCAAGGATCAGAAGCCAATTACACCCCAACTGAAAAGGAAATATTAACAGCATATGAGGGGATACGAGCCGCTTCAGAAGTTGTTGGTACAGAAGCACGACTCCTCTTGGCCCCACAGCTACCTGTGTTACACTGTGTGTTCAAAGGGAAAATCCCCACTACACACCATGCAACTGATGCTACGTGGAGTAAGAGGGTAGCGTTAATTACACAACGGGCTCAAACGGGGAAACCCAAGCGCCCGGGAATCCTGGAGGAGATCATGGACTGGCCAGAGGGCAGGGATTTCAGAGTGCTGACAGAAGCGGTAACTGGTGCTGAAGAAGCACCAGCATACAATGAGTTGCCAGAAGACAGCAAGCAGTAGGTGTTGTTCACTGACGGATCCTGCCGTGTGGTAGGGGGCCGTCTGTAGTGGAAAGCTGCTGTGTGGAGTCCCACACGACGAGGTTTGGAGGCCATGGAAGGGAAGTTGAGTTGAGTCAGTATGCAGAAATGAAGCTCTACAACTGGCCCTAGAAATTGCTGAAAGAGAGAATTGGCCAGCACTGTATCTCTACACTGACTCCTGGATGGTGGCAAATGCTCTGTGGGGTGGCTGCGGCAATGGAAACAGAACAACTGGCAGCGCAGAGGTAAACCTATCTGGGCTGCTACCCTGTGGCAAGATAGTGCTGCCCGGGTAGAAAACCTGGATGTAAAAGTACGTCATGTAGATGCCCACATGGCCAAGAGTGGCGCTACTGAAGAACATCAGAACAAGAAAGAAGTGGCTCGAGCTTTGAGAATGGAAGTGGCTCAGGTGGAGCTGGACTGGGGACGTAAGGGTGAACTGTTTGTAGCTCAATGGGCCCATGAAACATCAGGACATCTAGGGAGGGATGCCACATCCAGATGGGCTCGTGATCGAGGGCTGGACCTGACCCTTGAGGCCATCACAGAGGTTACCCATCAGGGTGAGATGTGTGCTGCAGTCAAACGAGCCATGAGGGTAAAGTCTCCCTGGAACAGGGGGAGATGTCTTGGATTTCGGTGTGGTGAGGCCTGGCAGATTGACTACATGGCACCACTCCCACCAACCCGCCAAGGCAAACGGTCCATGCTTGCCATGGTAGAAGCAACTACTGGGGGGCTGGACACATATCCAGTAAAGCAGGCCACGGCCTGAGACACTAGCTTGGGCCTGGAAAGGCAAGTGCTGTGGCGACATGGTACACCAGAGAGAATTGAGTCCGACAAAGGGAGTCACTTCCGAAACAATTTGGTCACCTCCTGGGCCAAGAGGCACGGCATTGAGTGGGTGGATCACATCCCTGATCACCCACGAGCCTCTGGGAAGGTTGAGAGCTACAATGGATATTAAAATCTATGGTGCGAGCATTGGGTGCTGGGACGTGGAAACCTTGGGATAGAAATCCAGCAGAGGCCACTTGGCTAGTTAACAACAGGGCGTCTGACAGCCGTCCTGGTCCTGCCGAAACAAAACCCCTACACAGCGTGGGAGAAGCTCAAGTCCCCGTCGTGCATGTGGGGAAGTGGCTGGGGAAGGCGGTGAGGGTGGCCCCTGCCGTGGGAAAAGGCAACCCCACTCGTGGGATTGTCTTCTCCCAACGCCCAGGGTGTACCTGGTGGGCAATGCAAAAAGATGGGGATATCAGGTGTGTGCCCGAAGGAGATTTAGCCTTGGGAGAAAATTAATCTGTAATCCAAGTTATGTGGTGTAGGAAGACGCTGCAGGATCAAGGACAGGTCAGCTTTGCAGGGAACCGGGCAGTGCAACAGCGATGTGAGCTGAGCTGGGGCTGGTGTCAAGAAAAGCAACTTTGACTGCCCTGGGTGACCACTTTGACAGATGAAGCTGAACCCACCATGCTTTCATGTTTTTATGGACATTTTGGGGAAAGACCTGTGGAATGAAAAGAAGTACAGACGTATACATACTTTAATGGACAGAGAACAGTGGGTGATGAGAGAATCTACATACTAAACTGTGTGGGACCTGAGTGTGACACGAATGTTCTGGACTAAGGGGTGGAGGTTGTGTTGGGTCTGTCTGGGCTGGAGTCACCTTTCCCTGCAGCAGCCCACACAGTGCTGTGCTCTGCACTCAGAGCTGGAACAGCACTGGTGTCACTCCAGTGCAGTGTCTATTGCTGCACAGTGCTGGCACAGCATCAGGACTCCTTCCAAGCCCCCAGGAGCCAGCAGCCTGCGGGTGGGCCATCGCCAGGGCAGCTGCCCTAACCCAACCCAAGGGACATTCCAGAGCACCTGATGTCACACTCAGCAATGAAAGGGGGGCTCTCGTGGGGGAGGGGGCTGTTCCTCCTGAACAACCGCTACGCGTTTTGAGGCCCTGCTTCCCAGGACATGCGTGGCCGAACATGGCTCGTTGATGGGAAGTAGAGAATATTTCTTTTTCCTTCTGTCTGTGCTTCCGCGCGGACTGATTGTTTCTTTGGTTTCTTTTTCTCCCCATTCCCCTTCCCTTTCATTAACCCATTCTCCTCTCCAACCTCGAGCTCTTTGTGCTGTAGTTTCTCCCCCATTTTAAAAGCCACTCCTCTGTGTTCGCAAGAAGTGAAATAATTTGAATTCCTACCTTACTTTTGAAATTATTTTCAAATAGCTTCAGCAAGGTCTGTGGGACACCAGAACACCCAAATCATTGCCATCTCCCCTGGGTGATTGACTTGTAGCACCCATGACATGAGTGTGAAGTATTGGATACAAAATTTGTGGAAAGGTTTAGGTGAAGTGGTCGGACTTAAGTGTTTCCCCCTGCTATTTGTAGAGATGCTGATATCTCTGAGGAAAGCAAACTCTTGGAGCTCAGGCAATTTCCCAGACAGACAGCTGATGCGATCTTTGTCTCCAAAGAGCTTTTCCCCATAAAAAGAAAGCGGTTTGTGCCTTTTGCAAGGCATTGGCTTCTAGCCAATGAGCTGGTGAATGCAGAGGAGGATACGTTAGTTGGGTTGGAAGCGACTGCAGAGGTTTCTGCTTGAAGCTCCTGGCCGAAGCCATCTTCAGGAGGCGACCAATGTGCCTGTTCCCATCCTGGTCTGCGTCCCGCTAGCCTGTTCCTTTTCATTCCTTCTTGCTACTTCTCTGTTGAGGCCCTAACTTCATCGGGTTGCCTTTTTCATCTTGAGGACAGGCTCCCCTCTTAAACCCTTCTCCCCACAGCAGTCCTTTTCCAAAACAACTTTGCATTGGTCAAACAACTTTGCATCTAACAACGGCAAACACCCAGCAACATCCATGCCTTAATGGCTGGGGAACAAGCAACCCGAGACCGCATGGAATCTCCTGAATCACCCTTCTGTATTCCCTCTAACCTCTTTTTCATTCCTGATGGCCTCATCGTTAAGAGTCGCATGTTCCCACCAAGCATGGGGCTTGCTGACCCCCATGGCCACACTCCCACATCTCCCCCTTCTTCATTCATATCAACCATCTTCTTGACACGAATTACTATGCCATATATGACAGTGGCATCCCTGGCCATGGCAGGGGGAGTGCAACTAGGTGATCCTTAAGGTCCCTTCCAACCTGAGCCACTCGACATCTCTATGCCCGTAGGATTGTGTGATTGGACGAAGAAGACCAAGACACTGTGTGTGGCAGGGTGACAACTCTTTATTTGGATGACAACCAGATGTGCCCTGCTAAAGGCGCGGGGGCCTCTTGCAGGGCTGGGGAGAGTCCGGGTTGCTGTCGGCCCTCCTCTTCCTCCTCTGCCGGGGCCCCCCCCGTGAGCTGTCCCTGCCCTGGCCAGGACGAGAGGGCTCGTGGCTGCAGCCCGGCACCACGGCATCTTCTTCTGCCGCCTGTCGCAGCTCGGAGAAGGGCTCCTCCTGCTCCGCGGGGATGGGTGCGGTGGGCGGGTGGCCAGGCCCCCCAGCTAGGGCGGCACTGGAGGTGCTGGGCAGCTCCTCGAGGTCAGAAGCCTCCGGGCTGCTGGAGGACAGCAGCATGCTGACAGGAGTGTCCCGGGGGGAGGCAGCAGGGCTGGGGGTGGCCTCAGGGCTCTCTTCTGGCTCCCAGGTGTCTTGGGAGCCCTGGAGCTCTGGCTCCCAGGTGTCTTGGGAGCCCTGGAGGTCCACCTCAGGGCCATTGTAGAGCTGGCTGGCAGGCCGCGGTTCCAGGAAGCCCACGTGCTCCAGGTACTCCTCGCTGCACGTCTGCAGCATGATGGAGATGAGGCGCTGCACAAAGCTCAGCGTGTGGCCCTGCAGCCACGGCCGCAGCTCCTGCACCAAGGCCTGCTCATGCAGCCCGCAGCGGCACAGCCAAGCGATGACGGTGGCCTCCAGCATGTCCTGGTCCCACCAGGCAGCGTCGAAGAGCTCCCTGGCTTGCTGTCGCACCCAGGAGCGCAGCGGACCCAGGACTTCCAGGTGCTCCCTGAAGAGGGCCGCCCATTCCTCGGGCAGGAGGCGTCCCACGGCAGGCTGGGGCAGCGGCTCTGCAGCCCCCTGCTCGTCCTGCTGGCTGTCAGCTTGGGCCTCTGCGTCGGGGGCAAGCTGCACCTCCAGGAAGTCGTCTTCCGCCCAGATGGAGTAGCGGATGGAGGTGATGTGCTGCCTGCAGAGGGGGCAGGTGCTGCTTCTCTTGGCCCAGCGCATGATGCACCCGAAGCAGAAGTGGTGCAGACAGGGGAGGATGTAGCTGGGCTCCTTGGGGGCCCCCTGGCACACAGGGCAGGTGACGTCCTGGGCCTCACTGGCCATGGCGTCGGCTCGCTGCAGCGGGCTGGGGAGAGCTGCAGATGGGGAGCTGCTTCCCCTGGCTGGCGCCGCTGCCACAGGTGCTGTGTGCTGCAAGAAGGAGAGAGGCCAGGCTCAGTGGCTGTGCTGGAGCGGGCAGCGGCACTGCCCCGGCCCCTCAGCAGGACAAAACCCCAACGCCAGCCCCGGGGCACGTGTCCCCGCACAGCTCACCTGCACCGCTGCGAGCACTCCGCGCACAGCCCCGGCTGCCTGAGCCAGGCAGGGCCGGGGAAACGCAGGCACTGGCTGTGGGGACGGGCACTGAGAGCAGCTGCCAACAGCCCCAACAACAGCCCCACAGCACAGCTCCAACAAATTCTCTCCAGAGATCCTTGCTCGGCACTCCAAGCCTCGCACACACGCTCAGCGGGAGTCCAGGCACGAGCCAGGCTGGGCCAGGCTCTGACGGCGCCCCAAGATAAGCAGCGAGGCCCGTGAGGTCACAGCCCGTTGCCGGCTGACCTCAGAGCCCAGCGCTGGCTGACCTCAGAGCCCAGCGCTCTGGGTGACCCCCAAAAACCAAAGCACGTGTCTGAAAGCACTTCCCAGACATTTGGTGAACTATAGCAGCCTTGCTGCCATGACCACTTCCCTGGGAGGCCACTTTCAGTGGCCAAGCCCCATGTTGGTGAAAAAGCTTTTCTTCACCTGCAGCCAGACCCTGCACTGGCCCATCTCCTTGCCATTCCCTCGAGTTTTGTCAGTGTCCCCAGAGAGCAGAGCTGAACAAACACGGGGACCTCATGTGCTCCTCATCCATCTTTCCCTCTAAATCCTTCACCGCTTCAAAGCCCTCCTTTGGACACTCTGCAGAGAGTTTGATGTCCTTCTGTTAGTGTGCTGCCCAAAAGTGCACACACGACGGGACTCGAGGCCATGCGGAAAGAGCGCAGAGCAGAGCACAGCAATCCCTGCCCCCGCCCGGCTGGCGATGCTGTGCTGGAGGCAGCCCAGGATGCGGTTCCCCTCCTGGCTGCCAGGGCCCGTGCTTGAATCACGTTCAACTTGCCATCGACCCGAACCCCCAGATCCCGCTCTGCAGGGCTGCGCTCCAGCCTCTCGTCCCCCCGACTGTCCAGACAGCCCCTTGTCATGTTGCCCCCTGCCAGGCATGGAATGCCTCACTCGCTCTTGCTCAACCACATATTGCTGGGGATTGCCCAGCTCTCTGATTTGTCAAGATCTCTCTGCAAAGCCTTCCTCCCCTTGATGGAGTCAGCCACGCCTTCCTGTTCAGCATCATGCCTAAATGGACTCCATCTGCCCTCAAGTCCTACATGCGAGTCACTCAGGACAACCCTGAAGAGAACAGGCCCTAAAATGGAGGCCTGCGGAAGCCCCTACTGACTGGCCAGCAGCCCGATGTGACCCCATGTACAATTACCCTTGGAGCCCGACCCGTCAGCCCCTTGTTCCCCCATCGCATTATGCATTGCTCTAGCTGTGTGCTGCCCAATTTGTCCAGAAGGAGACCGTGAGAAACACTATTGAAGCTGTGCTGAAATCCAAACGGGTGCCATCAGCTGGCTTCCCTTGGGCAACCAGATGGTTGGCCACTTCATGAAAGGAAATCAACGGGGGTGGGCAAGTGATGGGGAGGGGACATCGCCAGGGCAGCTGCCCTAAACCAACCCAAGGGACATTCCAGAGCACCTGATGCCACACTCAGCAATAAAAAGGGGGCTCCCGTGGGGAAGGGGCTGTCCTCCTGAACAACCGCTGAACCAACTTGTTGAGGCCCTGCTTCCCAGGACGTGGCCGAACATGGCTCGTTGATGGGAAGTAGAGAATATTTCTTTTTCCTTCTTTCTGTGCTTCCGCGACCTTACTGTTTCTTTGGTTTCTTTTTCTCCCCATTCCCCTTCCCTTTCATTAAACCATTCTCATTTCCAACCTCGAGCTCTTTGTGCTGTATTTTCTCCCCCAATTTAAAAGCCACTCTTCTGTGCTCGCAAGAAGTGAAATAATTGGAATTCCTACCTTGCTTTTGAATCATTGCCATCTCCCCTAGGTGATTGATTTGTAGCACCCATGACATGAGTGTGAAGTATTGGATACAAAATTTGTGGAAAGGTTTAGGTGAAGTGGTCGGACTTAAGTGTTTCCCCCTGCTATTTGTAGAGATGCTGATATCTCTGAGGAAAGCAAACTCTTGGAGCTCAGGCAATTTCCCAGACAGACAGCTGATGCGATCTTTGTCTCCAAAGAGCTTTTCCCCATAAAAAGAAAGCGGTTTGTGCCTTTTGCAAGGCATTGGCTTCTAGCCAATGAGCTGGTGAATGCGGAGGAGGATACGCTAGTTGGGTTGGAAGCGACTGCAGAGGTTTCTGCTTGAAGCTCCTGGCCGAAGCCATCTTCAGGAGGCGATCAATGTGCCTGTTCCCATCCTGGTGTGCATCCCGCTAGCCTGTTCCTTTTCATTCCTTCTTGCTACTGGCACTCTCTATGGATGCCCTAACTTCATCGGGTTGCCTTTTTCATCTTGAGGACAGGCTCCCCTCTTAAACCCTTCTCCCCACAGCAGTCCTTTTCCAAAACAACTTTGCATTGGTCAAACAACTTTGCATCTAACAACGGCAAACACCCAGCAACATCCATGCCTTAATGGCTGGAGAACAAGCAACCCGAGACTGCATGGAGTCTCCTGAATCACCCTTCTGTATTCCCTCTAACCTCTTTTTCATTCCTGATGGCCTCATCGTTAAGAGTCGCATGTTCCCACCAAGCATGGGGCTTGCTGACCCCCATGGCCACACTCCCACATCTCCCCCTTCTTCATTCATATCAACCATCTTCTTGACACGAATTACTATGCCATATATGACAGTGGCATCCCTGGCCATGGCAGGGGGAGTGCAACTAGGTGATCCTTAAGGTCCCTTCCAACCTGAGCCACTCGACATCTCTATGCCCGTAGGATTGTGTGATTGGGCGAAGAAGACCAAGACACTGTGTGTGGCAGGGTGACAACTCTTTATTTGGATGACAACCAGATGTGCCCTGCTAAAGGCGCGGGGGCCTCTTGCAGGGCTGGGGAGAGTCCGGGTTGCTGTCGGCCCTCCTCTTCCTCCTCCGCCGGGGCCCCCCCCCGTGAGCTGTCCCTGCCCTGGCCAGGACGAGAGGGCTCGTGGCTGCAGCCCGGCACCACGGCATCTTCTTCTGCCGCCTGTCGCGGCTCGGAGAAGGGCTCCTCGTGCTCCGCGGGGATGGGTGCGGTGGGCGGGTGGCCAGGACCCCCACGCAGGGCAGCACTGGAGGTGCTGGGCAGCTCCTCGACGTCAGAAGCCTCCGGGCTGCTGGAGGACAGCAGCATGCTGACAGGAGTGTCCCGGGGGGAGGCAGCAGGGCTGGGGGTGGCCTCAGGGCTCTCTTCTGGCTCCCAGGTGTCTTGGGAGCCCTGGAGCTCTGGCTCCCAGGTGTCTTGGGAGCCCTGGAGGTCCACCTCAGGGCCATTGTAGAGCTGGCTGGCAGGCCGCGGTTCCAGGAAGCCCACGTGCTCCAGGTACTCCTCGCTGCACGTCTGCAGCATGATGGAGATGAGGCGCTGCACAAAGCTCAGCGTGTGGCCCTGCAGCCACGGCCGCAGCTCCTGCACCAAGGCCTGCTCATGCAGCCCGCAGCGGCACAGCCAAGCGATGACGGTGGCCTCCAGCATGTCCTGGTCCCACCAGGCAGCGTCGAAGAGCTCCCTGGCTTGCTGTCGCACCCAGGAGCGCAGCGGACCCAGGACTTCCAGGTGCTCCCTGAAGAGGGCCGCCCATTCCTCGGGCAGGAGGCGTCCCACGGCAGGCTGGGGCAGCGGCTCTGCAGCCCCCTGCTCGTCCTGCTGGCTGTCAGCTTGGGCCTCTGCGTCGGGGGCAAGCTGCACCTCCAGGAAGTCGTCTTCCGCCCAGATGGAGTAGCGGATGGAGGTGATGTGCTGCCTGCAGAGGGGGCAGGTGCTGCTTCTCTTGGCCCAGCGCATGATGCACCCGAAGCAGAAGTGGTGCAGACAGGGGAGGATGTAGCTGGGCTCCTTGGGGGCCCCCTGGCACACAGGGCAGGTGACGTCCTGGGCCTCACTGGCCATGGCGTCGGCTCGCTGCAGCGGGCTGGGGAGAGCTGCAGATGGGGAGCTGCTTCCCCTGGCTGGCGCCGCTGCCACAGGTGCTGTGTGCTGCAAGAAGGAGAGAGGCCAGGCTCAGTGGCTGTGCCGGAGCGGGCAGCGGCACTGCCCCGGCCCCTCAGCAGGACAAAACCCCAACGCCAGCCCCGGGGCACGTGTCCCCGCACAGCTCACCTGCACCGCTGCGAGCACTCCGCGCACAGCCCCGGCTGCCTGAGCCAGGCAGGGCTGGGGAAACGCAGGCACTGGCTGTGGGGATGGGCACTGAGAGCAGCTGCCAACAGCCCCAACAACAGCCCCACAGCACAGCTCCAACAACTCCTCTCCACAAATCCTTGCTCGGCACTCCAAGCCTCGCACACACGCTCAGCGGGAGTCCAGGCACGAGCCAGGCTGGGCCAGGCTCTGACGGCGCCCCAAGATAAGCAGCGAGGCCCGTGAGGTCACAGCCCGTTGCCGGCTGACCTCAGAGCCCAGCGCTGGCTGACCTCAGAGCCCAGCGCTCTGGGTGACCCCCAAAAACCAAAGCACGTGTCTGAAAGCACTTCCCAGACATTTGGTGAACTATAGCAGCCTTGCTGCCATGACCACTTCCCTGGGAGGCCACTTTCAGTGGCCAAGCCCCATGTTGGTGAAAAAGCTTTTCCTCACCTGCAGCCAGACCCTGCACTGGCCCATCTCCTTGCCATTCCCTCGAGTTTTGTCAGTGTCCCCAGAGAGCAGAGCTGAACAAACACGGGGACCTCATGCGCTCCTCATCCATCTTTCCCTCTAAATCCTTCACCGCTTCAAAGCCCTCCTTTGGACACTCTGCAGAGAGTTTGATGTCCTTCTGTTAGTGTGCTGCCCAAAAGTGCACACACGACAGGACTCGAGGCCATGCGGAAAGAGCGCAGAGCAGAGCACAGCAATCCCTGCCCCCGCCCGGCTGGCGATGCTGTGCTGGAGGCAGCCCAGGATGCGGTTCCCCTCCTGGCTGCCAGGGCCCGTGCTTGAATCACGTTCAACTTGCCATCGACCCGAACCCCCAGATCCCGCTCTGCAGGGCTGCGCTCCAGCCTCTCGTCCCCCTGACTCTCCGTACAGCCAGGGTTGCCCCCTGCCAGGCATGGAATGCCTCACTCGCTCTTGCTCAACCACATATTGCTGGGGATTGCCCAGCTCTCTGATTTGTCAAGATCTCTCTGCAAAGCCTTCCTCCCCTTGATGGAGTCAGCCACGCCTTCCTGTTCAGCATCATGCCTAAATGGACTCCATCTGCCCTCAAGTCCTAAATGCGAGTCACTCAGGACAACCCTGAAGAGAACAGGCCCTAAAATGGAGGCCTGCGGAAGCCCCTACTGACTGGCCAGCAGCCCGATGCGACCCCATTTACAATTACCCTTGGAGCCCGACCCGTCAGCCCCTTGTTCCCCCATCGCATTATGCATTGCTCTAGCTGTGTGCTGCCCAATTTGTCCAGAAGGAGACCGTGAGAAACAGTATTGAAGCTGTGCTGAAATCCAAACGGGTGCCATCAGCTGGCTTCCCTTGGGCAACCAGATGGTTGGCCACTTCATGAAAGGAAATCAACGGGGGTGGGCAAGTGATGGGGAGGGGACATCGCCAGGGCAGCTGCCCTAAACCAACCCAAGGGACATTCCAGAGCACCTGATGCCACACTCAGCAATAAAAAGGGGGCTCCCGTGGGGAAGGGGCTGTCCTCCTGAACAACCGCTGAACCAACTTGTTGAGGCCCTGCTTCCCAGGACGTGGCCGAACATGGCTCGTTGATGGGAAGTAGAGAATATTTCTTTTTCCTTCTCTCTGTGCTTCTGCACGGACTGATTGTTTCTTTGGTTTCTTTTTCTCCCCATTCCCCTTCCTTTTAATTAAACCATTCTCCTCTCCAACCTCGAGCTCTTTGTGCTGTATTTTCTCCCCCAATTTAAAAGCCACTCTTCTGTGCTCGCAAGAAGTGAAATAATTGGAATTCCTACCTTGCTTTTGAAATTATTTTCAAATAGCTTCAGCAAGGTCTGTGGGACACCAGAACACCCAAATAATTGCTGGGATAACAGGGCCAGTAGCCTGGGATTAGAGGGCAGGGAAGCCAGGAAGCTGAGATTCCTCTCTGGGGAAGGGGACATTGACAAAGCAATTGGAAAAGGGGCACAAGTCCTCAGCCTCTGGAGGGGACTCCTGTGAGGTGTGAAGGAAACGTATCCCTTCAAGGAAGATGTTGTATGTTCACCATGTAAGGGGACCACCATGGAGAGGGGTATCCAGTATCTGAGGGAATTAGCTGTGCTGTTGCTGATGTATGATAACCTGGACAATGAACAGGTATCCGAAGATCCAGATGAAGTCAAGTGTACAAGACCCACGTGGCAGAAGTTAGCATGGAGCACACCATCATCATACGCCAGCTCATTGGCAGTAATGACCTGAAAAGACTGAGAGGAAACCACAGCGGATGAATTGACTAGACAACTCAGTATCTTAGTTTTTAGGAGAAAGCATCCCTCTGCTCAATAGAGAGTATATAGTGGGTAAACACCATGTGCCACCCTGTGGTTTTACCTGCATGACCATAGAGAGGACATGAGAAAATGGTGTGAGAATTCTGCTTTGACCCAAAAGACAAGGATACAAGAGTCTCAGACAAAAACAATTGCAAAAGGATGTTGTTCTGGGAAATTTTCTGCTCATTTCCAGCAGGCAGTCCCCCAGACACAGAAATTAATACTCTGAGCAAGACTAGAGAGGCCCTGTCTCCAGCCAGGGGGAGGAAAAGGAAAATCGGGTTTATTGGCCTGTGTGGATGCAATGGCCTGGCACATCAGGCCCACAGAAGTACAAGGCTCTAGTGGACACCGGTGCACAGTGTACCCTAGTGCCATCAGGCAATAAAGGGGCAGAACCCATCTGTATTTCTGGAGTGACAGAGGGATCCCAACAGCTCAATGTATTGGAGGTTGAAGTGAGCCTGTCAAGTCAGACAATAAAACAGGGGGTGAGTGGCTTGGGTGAGTGGCAGGAGCTGCTTCTGGGGGATGAGACTGGTAAGTGGGAGGTGAGCAGTGACATTATGCATCATTTGCTTTGAGTATTCTTTTATTATTATTATTATTATTATTATTATTATTATTATTATTATTTATTAATACTTATGTTCCTTTTCTGGAAACTCTCTTATTAAACTGTCTTTATCACAACCTTTAAGCTCTTACTTTTTTTTTTCCTCTTCTCTCCCCTGTCCCACTAGCTGGGGGGGATGCTGGTGGTGGTGAGCAAATGTCTGTGTGGTGCTTTGCTGCCTGCTGTGATAAACCGCAACAGGCTCCCAAAGAATTTCTTCTGAGACAGACCCTTGCTCAGGCCCCAAGGCCAGAGACTCCTGGCACTTGATGGCTGCAAGATTCTTCCATCTAGGTGAGGAGGAAGCTGTGTGTTCTTCTAAGCGTTGGGACAGTCTCTCTGCGGCTGAAATGCAGGCCCGTACTGGGGCCGAGAGATTTTCTTCCTAGTTCTGAAGCTGGTTGGACACGGTATCCACAGTTGGCCCCATCCCCTCCTCCCAGTCCATTGCTGCCAGTGTGCTGGCATGCGATGAGGGTGCAGCCCGTAGAAACTTCCGCCACATGGATGCTGTGCACTGGACTTCACCAGGGTCTTTAGGTGTCTGGGCATTGTTCAAATCACTAGAAATCATCTCCAGCACAGCTAATTCCCGCCAGTGCTGGAGACCTTCATCCATAGTGGTCCACTTGCCTACTTGATATACAATATCTTCCTTGTGGAAGGAATCTTCCTTTCTTTCACAGCTGCCAGGAGTCGCCTCCAGAGGCTGCGAAGCTGTGCCTCTCTCCCAATTACTCTATCACTGAGCCTTTCTCTGGAGAGGGATGCCAGCTGCTTGGCTTCACTGCCTTGTAGCTGTTGGCTATTGGCCCCAGTGTCCCAGCACTGAAGCAGCCAGCTGAGGATGCTTCTACCAGTTTTCTTGGATTTTGCACTTGTTCAGCGGTGAAGTTAAGAACCATCGGAGGAGAGAACCATGACAGGTACCTGCCCATATCCCCCCACACACCTTGCCACCCACAACTACTTTGTCTCGGGACAGCTCCTTGGATGCTATTCTTAATAAATTGTTCGAACGTAGGGAGGAAGACAAACACTACAACTACTAATAGGAGGATAGCATCCAACCACGGGTATCCAAAATACTCAAAGGCTGCTGCAATTAGCCCACAGGGAGAGAAGAAGAAGGCACCACCCCTTGTAGTATTCACACATTGACTGCTAGGAGAGAAAAAGAATCATAGAATCATAGAATATCCTGAGTTGGAAGGGACCCTTAAGGATCATCAAGGCCAACTCTTGGCACCGCACAGGTCTACCCAAAAGTTCAGACCATGTGACTAAGTGCACAGTCCAATCTCTTCTTAAATTCAGACAGGCTCGGAGCAGTGACCACTTCCCTGGGGAGCCTGTTCCAGTGTGCAACCACCCTCTCTCTGAAGAACCCCCTCCTGACGTCAAGCCTAAATTTCCCCTGCCTCAGCTTAACCCCGTTCCCGCAGGTCCTGTCACTGGTGTTAATGGAGAAAAGGTCTCCTGCCTCTCGACACCCCCTTACGAGGAAGTTGTAGACTGTGATGAGGTCTCCCCTCAGCCTCCTCTTCTCCAGGCTGAACAGGCCCAGTGACCTCAGCCGTTCTTCGTACGTCTTCCCCTCCAGGCCTTTCACCATCTTCGTAGCCCTCCTCTGGACACTCTCCAACAGTTTCATGTCCTTTTTATACTGTGGTGCCCAGAACTGCACACAGTACTCGAGGTCAGGCCGCACCAGCGCAGAGTAGAGCGGGACAATCACCTCCCTTGACCTACTAGCGATGCCGTGCTTGATGCACCCCAGGACACGGTTGGCCCTCCTGGCTGCCAGGGCACACTGCTGGCTCATATTCAACTTGCTGTCTACCACGACCCCCAGATCCCTCTCTTCTAGGCTGCTCTCCAGCGTCTCATCGCCCAGTCTGTACGTGCAGCCAGGGTTTCCCCGTCCCAGGTGCAGGACCCGGCACTTGCTCTTATTGAACTTCATGCGGTTGGTGATCGCCCAGCTCTCCAACCTATCCAGATCCCTCTGCAATACCTGTCCACCCTCATTCGAGTCCACAACTCCTCCAAGTTTGGTGTCATCAGCAAACTTGCTCAAAATACCTTCTATTCCTACATCCAGATCGTTTATAAAAATATTGAAAAGTACCGGCCCTAAAATGGAGCCTTGAGGGACCCCACTGGTGACCGCCCGCCAGCCTGACGCAGCCCCATTTACCATAACCCTTTGGGCCCTGCCCGTTAGCCAATTGCTCACCCATCGTATGATGTTTTTAGTTAGCTGTATGGTGGACATTTTGCCCAGTAGGATCCTATGGGAAACCGTGTCAAAAGCCTTGCTGAAGTCCAAAAAAATCACATCAGCTGGTTTCCCTTGGTCCACCATACGGGTGATCTTATCATAAAAGGAAATCAGGTTAGTTAGGCAGGACCTACCCTTCACAAACCCACGCTGGCTGGGACCAATGACTGCTTTGTCCCGCAGGTGCACCTCCATAAGTTCGACAACCATCTTCTCCATGATTTTACCAGGCACTGATGTGAGACTGACAGGCCTGTAATTGCTAGGGTCTTCTTTCTGACCCTTCTTGAAAATCGGCACAACATTTGCCAGCTTCCAGTCTACCGGGACCTCTCCAAATTCCCAGGATCGTTGAAAAATAATTGGGAGACGTCCGCCAGCTCTTTCAGCACCCGGGGATGAATCCCATCCGGACCCATGGACTTGTAGGGATCCAGGTGGAGTAGCAAATCCCGCACACGTTCAGGGTCGGTTGGGAGTTTGTCATCCCCACCGTCCCGGTCCTCCAGCTCGGGGCACCCTGGGTCCCAAAGCCCATCATCAGCATTGAAGACAGAGGCAAAGAAGGCGTTAAGCGTCGTAACGCGAAGGCGGTGTAATTCTTAATATTTCCAAAAAGATCATCAGGCCATCTGGAGTCATTTAGGCATGATGCTGAACAGGAAGGAGTGGCTGACTCCATCAAGGGGAGGAAGGCTTTGCAGAGAGATCTTGACAAATCAGAGAGCTGGGCAATCCCCAGCAATATGTGGTTGAGCAAGAGCGAGTGAGGCATTCCATGCCTGGCAGGGGGCAACCCTGGCTGTACGGAGAGTCAGGGGGACGAGAGGCTGGAGCGCAGCCCTGCAGAGCGGGATCTGGGGGTTCGGGTCGATGGCAAGTTGAACGTGATTCAAGCACGGGCCCTGGCAGCCAGGAGGGGAACCGCATCCTGGGCTGCCTCCAGCACAGCATCGCCAGCCGGGCGGGGGCAGGGATTGCTGTGCTCTGCTCTGCGCTCTTTCCGCATGGCCTCGAGTCCTGTCGTGTGTGCACTTTTGGGCAGCACACTAACAGAAGGACATCAAACTCTCTGCAGAGTGTCCAAAGGAGGGCTTTGAAGCGGTGAAGGATTTAGAGGGAAAGATGGATGAGGAGCACATGAGGTCCCCGTGTTTGTTCAGCTCTGCTCTCTGGGGACACTGACAAAACTCGAGGGAATGGCAAGGAGATGGGCCAGTGCAGGGTCTGGCTGCAGGTGAGGAAAAGCTTTCTCACCAACACGGGGCTTGGCCACTGAAAGTGGCCTCCCAGGGAAGTGGTCATGGCAGCAAGGCTGCTATAGTTCACCAAATGTCTGGGAAGTGCTTTCAGACACGTGCTTTGGTTTTTGGGGGTCACCCAGAGCGCTGGGCTCTGAGGTCAGCCAGCGCTGGGCTCTGAGGTCAGCCGGCAACGGGCTGTGACCTCACGGGCCTCGCTGCTTATCTTGGGGCGCCGTCAGAGCCTGGCCCAGCCTGGCTCGTGCCTGGACTCCCGCTGAGCGTGTGTGCGAGGCTTGGAGTGCCGAGCAAGGATCTCTGGAGAGAATTTGTTGGAGCTGTGCTGTGGGGCTGTTGTTGGGGCTGTTGGCAGCTGCTCTCAGTGCCCATCCCCACAGCCAGTGCCTGCGTTTCCCCGGCCCTGCCTGGCTCAGGCAGCCGGGGCTGTGCGCGGAGTGCTCGCAGCGGTGCAGGTGAGCTGTGCGGGGACACGTGCCCCGGGGCTGGCGTTGGGGTTTTGTCCTGCTGAGGGGCCGGGGCAGTGCCGCTGCCCGCTCCGGCACAGCCACTGAGCCTGGCCTCTCTCCTTCTTGCAGCACACAGCACCTGTGGCAGCGGCGCCAGCCAGGGGAAGCAGCTCCCCATCTGCAGCTCTCCCCAGCCCGCTGCAGCGAGCCGACGCCATGGCCAGTGAGGCCAAGGACGTCAGCTGCCCTGTGTGCCAGGGGGCCCCCAAGGAGCCCAGCTACATCCTCCCCTGTCTGCACCACTTCTGCTTCGGGTGCATCATGCGCTGGGCCAAGAGAAGCAGCACCTGCCCCCTCTGCAGGCAGCACATCACCTCCATCCGCTACTCCATCTGGGCGGAAGACGACTTCCTGGAGGTGCAGCTTGCCCCCGACGCAGAGGCCCAAGCTGACAGCCAGCAGGACGAGCAGGGGGCTGCAGAGCCGCTGCCCCAGCCTGCCGTGGGACGCCTCCTGCCCGAGGAATGGGCGGCCCTCTTCAGGGAGCACCTGGAAGTCCTGGGTCCGCTGCGCTCCTGGGTGCGACAGCAAGCCAGGGAGCTCTTCGACGCTGCCTGGTGGGACCAGGACATGCTGGAGGCCACCGTCATCGCTTGGCTGTGCCGCTGCGGGCTGCATGAGCAGGCCTTGGTGCAGGAGCTGCGGCCGTGGCTGCAGGGCCACACGCTGAGCTTTGTGCAGCGCCTCATCTCCATCATGCTGCAGACGTGCAGCGAGGAGTACCTGGAGAACGTGGGCTTCCTGGAACCGCGGCCTGCCAGCCAGCTCTACAACGGCCCTGAGGTGGACCTCCAGGGCTCCCAAGACACCTGGGAGCCAGAGCTCCAGGGCTCCCAAGACACCTGGGAGCCAGAGCTCCAGGGCTCCCAAGACACCTGGGAGCCAGAAGAGAGCCCTGAGGCCACCCCCAGCCCTGCTGCCTCCCCCCGGGACACTCCTGTCAGCATGCTGTTGTCCTCCAGCAGCCCGGAGGCTTCTGACGTCGAGGAGCTGCCCAGCACCTCCAGTGCCGCCCTAGCTGGGGGGCCTGGCCACCCGCCCACCGCACCCATCCCCGCGGAGCAGGAGGAGCCCTTCTCCGAGCCGCGACAGGCGGCAGAAGAAGATGCCGTGGTGCCGGGCTGCAGCCACGAGCCCTCTCGTCCTGGCCAGGGCAGGGACAGCTCACGGGGGGGGCCCCGGCGGAGGAGGAAGAGGAGGGCCGACAGCAACCCGGACTCTCCCCAGCCCTGCAAGAGGCCCCCGCGCCTTTAGCAGGGCACATCTGGTTGTCATCCAAATAAAGAGTTGTCACCCTGCCACACACAGTGTCTTGGTCTTCTTCGTCCAATCACACAATCCTACGGGCATAGAGATGTCGAGTGGCTCAGGTTGGAAGGGACCTTAAGGATCACCTAGTTGCACTCCCCCTGCCATGGCCAGGGATGCCACTGTCATATATGGCATAGTAATTCGTGTCAAGAAGGTGGTTGATATGAATGAAGAAGGGGGAGATGTGGGAGTGTGGCCATGGGGGTCAGCAAGCCCCATGCTTGGTGGGAACATGCGACTCTTAACGATGAGGCCATCAGGAATGAAAAAGAGGTTAGAGGGAATACGGAAGGGTGATTCAGGAGACTCCATGCAGTCTCGGGTTGCTTGTTCTCCAGCCATTAAGGCATGGATGTTGCTGGGTGTTTGCCGTTGTTAGATGCAAAGTTGTTTGACCAATGCAAAGTTGTTTTGGAAAAGGACTGCTGTGGGGAGAAGGGTTTAAGAGGGGAGCCTGTCCTCAAGATGAAAAAGGCAACCCGATGAAGTTAGGGCATCCATAGAGAGTGCCAATTGCGACTCCAACTGTGCACCGGCAGCAATACCGCACCAACCGAGAGTCCCTGATCCCTATCCATGTGTTAGCTCACCACCTGGAGAGTCAAGGAGTGATCAGCCAGACTTGATCCCCTTTTAATTGTCCTCTATGGCCAGTGCGAAAGTCTAATGGCGAGTGGAGGTTAACGGTGGAATCGGGGCCTGAACGAAGTCCCGCCACCACTGAGTGCTGCCGTGCTGGACATGCTAGAACTTCAGTACGAACCAGAGTCAAAGGCAGCCAAGTGGTATGCTACAGTCAATATCGCTAATGCATTTTTCTCCGCCCCTCTGGCAGCAGCATGCAGACCACAGTTTGGTTTCACTTGGCGGGGCATTCAGTATACTTGGAATCGACTGCCCCAGGGGTGGAAACGCAGCCCTACCATTTGCCACGGACTGATCCAGACGACACTGGAACAGGGGAATGCTCCTGAACATTTGCAGTACATCGATGATATAATTGTATGAGGTAACACAGCAGAGATTTTTGAGAAATGGAAGAAAATAATCCAAATTCCTCTGAAAGCTGGCTTTGCTATTAAACAGAGTAAGGTCAAGGGACCCACACAGGAAATTCCAGATCAACAAAATAACGGCAATGTCTCCGCCAACTAGTAGAAAAGAAAGGCAAGCTTTCCTAGGTCTTGTGAGATTTTGGAGAATGCATGTGCCAGGTATAGTCAGCTTGTGAGTCCGCTATATCGAGTGACTTGGAAGAGGAACTCTTTCGAGTGAGGCCCCGGGCAACAAAAGGCCATTGAACAAGTCAAACAAGAAATAGCTCGTGCAATAGTCCTTGGGCCCGTCCATACTGCGCCAGCTGTGTAAAACACACTTTACACTGCAGCTGGGGAGCATGGGCTCACCTGGAGCCTCTGGCAGAAAACCCCAGGAGAAACTCGAGGTCCACCTCTGGGGTTCTGGAGCCGGGGCTATCAAGGATCAGAAGCCAATTACACCCCAACTGAAAAGGAAATATTAACAGCATATGAGGGGATACGAGCCGCTTCAGAAGTTGTTGGTACAGAAGCACGACTCCTCTTGGCCCCACAGCTACCTGTGTTACACTGTGTGTTCAAAGGGAAAATCCCCACTACACACCATGCAACTGATGCTACGTGGAGTAAGAGGGTAGCGTTAATTACACAACGGGCTCAAACGGGGAAACCCAAGCGCCCGGGAATCCTGGAGGAGATCATGGACTGGCCAGAGGGCAGGGATTTCAGAGTGCTGACAGAAGCGGTAACTGGTGCTGAAGAAGCACCAGCATACAATGAGTTGCCAGAAGACAGCAAGCAGTAGGTGTTGTTCACTGACGGATCCTGCCGTGTGGTAGGGGGCCGTCTGTAGTGGAAAGCTGCTGTGTGGAGTCCCACACGACGAGGTTTGGAGGCCATGGAAGGGAAGTTGAGTTGAGTCAGTATGCAGAAATGAAGCTCTACAACTGGCCCTAGAAATTGCTGAAAGAGAGAATTGGCCAGCACTGTATCTCTACACTGACTCCTGGATGGTGGCAAATGCTCTGTGGGGTGGCTGCGGCAATGGAAACAGAACAACTGGCAGCGCAGAGGTAAACCTATCTGGGCTGCTACCCTGTGGCAAGATAGTGCTGCCCGGGTAGAAAACCTGGATGTAAAAGTACGTCATGTAGATGCCCACATGGCCAAGAGTGGCGCTACTGAAGAACATCAGAACAAGAAAGAAGTGGCTCGAGCTTTGAGAATGGAAGTGGCTCAGGTGGAGCTGGACTGGGGACGTAAGGGTGAGCTGTTTGTAGCTCAATGGGCCCATGAAACATCAGGACATCTAGGGAGGGATGCCACATCCAGATGGGCTCGTGATCGAGGGCTGGACCTGACCCTTGAGGCCATCACAGAGGTTACCCATCAGGGTGAGATGTGTGCTGCAGTCAAACGAGCCATGAGGGTAAAGTCTCCCTGGAACAGGGGGAGATGTCTTGGATTTCGGTGTGGTGAGGCCTGGCAGATTGACTACATGGCACCACTCCCACCAACCCGCCAAGGCAAACGGTCCATGCTTGCCATGGTAGAAGCAACTACTGGGGGGCTGGACACATATCCAGTAAAGCAGGCCACGGCCTGAGACACTAGCTTGGGCCTGGAAAGGCAAGTGCTGTGGCGACATGGTACACCAGAGAGAATTGAGTCCGACAAAGGGAGTCACTTCCGAAACAATTTGGTCACCTCCTGGGCCAAGAGGCACGGCATTGAGTGGGTGGATCACATCCCTGATCACCCACGAGCCTCTGGGAAGGTTGAGAGCTACAATGGATATTAAAATCTATGGTGCGAGCATTGGGTGCTGGGACGTGGAAACCTTGGGATAGAAATCCAGCAGAGGCCACTTGGCTAGTTAACAACAGGGCGTCTGACAGCCGTCCTGGTCCTGCCGAAACAAAACCCCTACACAGCGTGGGAGAAGCTCAAGTCCCCGTCGTGCATGTGGGGAAGTGGCTGGGGAAGGCGGTGAGGGTGGCCCCTGCCGTGGGAAAAGGCAACCCCACTCGTGGGATTGTCTTCTCCCAACGCCCAGGGTGTACCTGGTGGGCAATGCAAAAAGATGGGGATATCAGGTGTGTGCCCGAAGGAGATTTAGCCTTGGGAGAAAATTAATCTGTAATCCAAGTTATGTGGTGTAGGAAGACGCTGCAGGATCAAGGACAGGTCAGCTTTGCAGGGAACCGGGCAGTGCAACAGCGATGTGAGCTGAGCTGGGGCTGGTGTCAAGAAAAGCAACTTTGACTGCCCTGGGTGACCACTTTGACAGATGAAGCTGAACCCACCATGCTTTCATGTTTTTATGGACATTTTGGGGAAAGACCTGTGGAATGAAAAGAAGTACAGACGTATACATACTTTAATGGACAGAGAACAGTGGGTGATGAGAGAATCTACATACTAAACTGTGTGGGACCTGAGTGTGACACGAATGTTCTGGACTAAGGGGTGGAGGTTGTGTTGGGTCTGTCTGGGCTGGAGTCACCTTTCCCTGCAGCAGCCCACACAGTGCTGTGCTCTGCACTCAGAGCTGGAACAGCACTGGTGTCACTCCAGTGCAGTGTCTATTGCTGCACAGTGCTGGCACAGCATCAGGACTCCTTCCAAGCCCCCAGGAGCCAGCAGCCTGCGGGTGGGCCATCGCCAGGGCAGCTGCCCTAACCCAACCCAAGGGACATTCCAGAGCACCTGATGTCACACTCAGCAATGAAAGGGGGGCTCTCGTGGGGGAGGGGGCTGTTCCTCCTGAACAACCGCTACGCGTTTTGAGGCCCTGCTTCCCAGGACATGCGTGGCCGAACATGGCTCGTTGATGGGAAGTAGAGAATATTTCTTTTTCCTTCTCTCTGTGCTTCCGCGCGGACTGATTGTTTCTTTGGTTTCTTTTTCTCCCCATTCCCCTTCCCTTTCATTAACCCATTCTCCTCTCCAACCTCGAGCTCTTTGTGCTGTAGTTTCTCCCCCATTTTAAAAGCCACTCCTCTGTGTTCGCAAGAAGTGAAATAATTTGAATTCCTACCTTACTTTTGAAATTATTTTCAAATAGCTTCAGCAAGGTCTGTGGGACACCAGAACACCCAAATCATTGCCATCTCCCCTGGGTGATTGACTTGTAGCACCCATGACATGAGTGTGAAGTATTGGATACAAAATTTGTGGAAAGGTTTAGGTGAAGTGGTCGGACTTAAGTGTTTCCCCCTGCTATTTGTAGAGATGCTGATATCTCTGAGGAAAGCAAACTCTTGGAGCTCAGGCAATTTCCCAGACAGACAGCTGATGCGATCTTTGTCTCCAAAGAGCTTTTCCCCATAAAAAGAAAGCGGTTTGTGCCTTTTGCAAGGCATTGGCTTCTAGCCAATGAGCTGGTGAATGCGGAGGAGGATACGCTAGTTGGGTTGGAAGCGACTGCAGAGGTTTCTGCTTGAAGCTCCTGGCCGAAGCCATCTTCAGGAGGCGATCAATGTGCCTGTTTCCATCCTGGTCTGCGTCCCGCTAGCCTGTTCCTTTTCATTCCTTCTTGCTACTTCTCTGTTGAGGCCCTAACTTCATCGGGTTGCCTTTTTCATCTTGAGGACAGGCTCCCCTCTTAAACCCTTCTCCCCACAGCAGTCCTTTTCCAAAACAACTTTGCATTGGTCAAACAACTTTGCATCTAACAACGGCAAACACCCAGCAACATCCATGCCTTAATGGCTGGAGAACAAGCAACCCGAGACTGCATGGAGTCTCCTGAATCACCCTTCCGTATTCCCTCTAACCTCTTTTTCATTCCTGATGGCCTCATCGTTAAGAGTCGCATGTTCCCACCAAGCATGGGGCTTGCTGACCCCCATGGCCACACTCCCACATCTCCCCCTTCTTCATTCATATCAACCATCTTCTTGACACGAATTACTATGCCATATATGACAGTGGCATCCCTGGCCATGGCAGGGGGAGTGCAACTAGGTGATCCTTAAGGTCCCTTCCAACCTGAGCCACTCGACATCTCTATGCCCGTAGGATTGTGTGATTGGGCGAAGAAGACCAAGACACTGTGTGTGGCAGGGTGACAACTCTTTATTTGGATGACAACCAGATGTGCCCTGCTAAAGGCGCGGGGGCCTCTTGCAGGGCTGGGGAGAGTCCGGGTTGCTGTCGGCCCTCCTCTTCCTCCTCCGCCGGGGCCCCCCCCGTGAGCTGTCCCTGCCCTGGCCAGGACGAGAGGGCTCGTGGCTGCAGCCCGGCACCACGGCATCTTCTTCTGCCGCCTGTCGCGGCTCGGAGAAGGGCTCCTCGTGCTCCGCGGGGATGGGTGCGGTGGGCGGGTGGCCAGGACCCCCACGCAGGGCAGCACTGGAGGTGCTGGGCAGCTCCTCGATGTCAGAAGCCTCCGGGCTGCTGGAGGACAGCAGCATGCTGACAGGAGTGTCCCGGGGGGAGGCAGCAGGGCTGGGGGTGGCCTCAGGGCTCTCTTCTGGCTCCCAGGTGTCTTGGGAGCCCTGGAGCTCTGGCTCCCAGGTGTCTTGGGAGCCCTGGAGGTCCACCTCAGGGCCGTTGTAGAGCTGGCTGGCAGGCCGCGGTTCCAGGAAGCCCACGTTCTCCAGGTACTCCTCGCTGCACGTCTGCAGCATGATGGAGATGAGGCGCTGCACAAAGCTCAGCGTGTGGCCCTGCAGCCACGGCCGCAGCTCCTGCACCAAGGCCTGCTCATGCAGCCCGCAGCGGCACAGCCAAGCGATGACGGTGGCCTCCAGCATGTCCTGGTCCCACCAGGCAGCGTCGAAGAGCTCCCTGGCTTGCTGTCGCACCCAGGAGCGCAGCGGACCCAGGACTTCCAGGTGCTCCCTGAAGAGGGCCGCCCATTCCTCGGGCAGGAGGCGTCCCACGGCAGGCTGGGGCAGCGGCTCTGCAGCCCCCTGCTCGTCCTGCTGGCTGTCAGCTTGGGCCTCTGCGTCGGGGGCAAGCTGCACCTCCAGGAAGTCGTCTTCCGCCCAGATGGAGTAGCGGATGGAGGTGATGTGCTGCCTGCAGAGGGGGCAGGTGCTGCTTCTCTTGGCCCAGCGCATGATGCACCCGAAGCAGAAGTGGTGCAGACAGGGGAGGATGTAGCTGGGCTCCTTGGGGGCCCCCTGGCACACAGGGCAGCTGACGTCCTTGGCCTCACTGGCCATGGCGTCGGCTCGCTGCAGCGGGCTGGGGAGAGCTGCAGATGGGGAGCTGCTTCCCCTGGCTGGCGCCGCTGCCACAGGTGCTGTGTGCTGCAAGAAGGAGAGAGGCCAGGCTCAGTGGCTGTGCCGGAGCGGGCAGCGGCACTGCCCCGGCCCCTCAGCAGGACAAAACCCCAACGCCAGCCCCGGGGCACGTGTCCCCGCACAGCTCACCTGCACCGCTGCGAGCACTCCGCGCACAGCCCCGGCTGCCTGAGCCAGGCAGGGCCGGGGAAACGCAGGCACTGGCTGTGGGGATGGGCACTGAGAGCAGCTGCCAACAGCCCCAACAACAGCCCCACAGCACAGCTCCAACAAATTCTCTCCAGAGATCCTTGCTCGGCACTCCAAGCCTCGCACACACGCTCAGCGGGAGTCCAGGCACGAGCCAGGCTGGGCCAGGCTCTGACGGCGCCCCAAGATAAGCAGCGAGGCCCGTGAGGTCACAGCCCGTTGCCGGCTGACCTCAGAGCCCAGCGCTGGCTGACCTCAGAGCCCAGCGCTCTGGGTGACCCCCAAAAACCAAAGCACGTGTCTGAAAGCACTTCCCAGACATTTGGTGAACTATAGCAGCCTTGCTGCCATGACCACTTCCCTGGGAGGCCACTTTCAGTGGCCAAGCCCCGTGTTGGTGAGAAAGCTTTTCCTCACCTGCAGCCAGACCCTGCACTGGCCCATCTCCTTGCCATTCCCTCGAGTTTTGTCAGTGTCCCCAGAGAGCAGAGCTGAACAAACACGGGGACCTCATGTGCTCCTCATCCATCTTTCCCTCTAAATCCTTCACCGCTTCAAAGCCCTCCTTTGGACACTCTGCAGAGAGTTTGATGTCCTTCTGTTAGTGTGCTGCCCAAAAGTGCACACACGACAGGACTCGAGGCCATGCGGAAAGAGCGCAGAGCAGAGCACAGCAATCCCTGCCCCCGCCCGGCTGGCGATGCTGTGCTGGAGGCAGCCCAGGATGCGGTTCCCCTCCTGGCTGCCAGGGCCCGTGCTTGAATCACGTTCAACTTGCCATCGACCCGAACCCCCAGATCCCGCTCTGCAGGGCTGCGCTCCAGCCTCTCGTCCCCCTGACTCTCCGTACAGCCAGGGTTGCCCCCTGCCAGGCATGGAATGCCTCACTCGCTCTTGCTCAACCACATATTGCTGGGGATTGCCCAGCTCTCTGATTTGTCAAGATCTCTCTGCAAAGCCTTCCTCCCCTTGATGGAGTCAGCCACTCCTTCCTGTTCAGCATCATGCCTAAATGACTCCAGATGGCCTGATGATCTTTTTGGAAATATTAAGAATTACACCGCCTTCGCGTTACGACGCTTAACGCCTTCTTTGCCTCTGTCTTCAATGCTGATGATGGGCTTTGGGACCCAGGGTGCCCCGAGCTGGAGGACCGGGACGGTGGGGATGACAAACTCCCAACCGACCCTGAACGTGTGCGGGATTTGCTACTCCACCTGGATCCCTACAAGTCCATGGGTCCGGATGGGATTCATCCCCGGGTGCTGAAAGAGCTGGCGGACGTCTCCCAATTATTTTTCAACGATCCTGGGAATTTGGAGAGGTCCCGGTAGACTGGAAGCTGGCAAATGTTGTGCCGATTTTCAAGAAGGGTCAGAAAGAAGACCCTAGCAATTACAGGCCTGTCAGTCTCACATCAGTGCCTGGTAAAATCATGGAGAAGATGGTTGTCGAACTTATGGAGGTGCACCTGCGGGACAAAGCAGTCATTGGTCCCAGCCAGCGTGGGTTTGTGAAGGGTAGGTCCTGCCTAACTAACCTGATTTCCTTTTATGATAAGATCACCCGTATGGTGGACCAAGGGAAACCAGCTGATGTGATTTTTTTGGACTTCAGCAAGGCTTTTGACACGGTTTCCCATAGGATCCTACTGGGCAAAATGTCCACCATACAGCTAACTAAAAACATCATACGATGGGTGAGCAATTGGCTAACGGGCAGGGCCCAAAGGGTTATGGTAAATGGGGCTGCGTCAGGCTGGCGGGCGGTCACCAGTGGGGTCCCTCAAGGCTCCATTTTAGGGCCGGTACTTTTCAATATTTTTATAAACGATCTGGATGTAGGAATAGAAGGTATTTTGAGCAAGTTTGCTGATGACACCAAACTTGGAGGAGTTGTGGACTCGAATGAGGGTGGACAGGTATTGCAGAGGGATCTGGATAGGTTGGAGAGCTGGGCGATCACCAACCGCATGAAGTTCAATAAGAGCAAGTGCCGGGTCCTGCACCTGGGACGGGGAAACCCTGGCTGCACGTACAGACTGGGCGATGAGACGCTGGAGAGCAGCCTAGAAGAGAGGGATCTGGGGGTCGTGGTAGACAGCAAGTTGAATATGAGCCAGCAGTGTGCCCTGGCAGCCAGGAGGGCCAACCGTGTCCTGGGGTGCATCAAGCACGGCATCGCTAGTAGGTCAAGGGAGGTGATTGTCCCGCTCTACTCTGCGCTGGTGCGGCCTCACCTCGAGTACTGTGTGCAGTTCTGGGCACCACAGTATAAAAAGGACATGAAACTGTTGGAGAGTGTCCAGAGGAGGGCTACGAAGATGGTGAAAGGCCTGGAGGGGAAGACGTACGAAGAACGGCTGAGGTCACTGGGCCTGTTCAGCCTGGAGAAGAGGAGGCTGAGGGGAGACCTCATCACAGTCTACAACTTCCTCGTAAGGGGGTGTCGAGAGGCAGGAGACCTTTTCTCCATTAACACCAGTGACAGGACCTGCGGGAACGGGGTTAAGCTGAGGCAGGGGAAATTTAGGCTTGACGTCAGGAGGGGGTTCTTCAGAGAGAGGGTGGTTGCACACTGGAACAGGCTCCCCAGGGAAGTGGTCACTGCTCCGAGCCTGTCTGAATTTAAGAAGAGATTGGACTGTGCACTTAGTCACATGGTCTGAACTTTTGGGTAGACCTGTGCGGTGCCAAGAGTTGGCCTTGATGATCCTTAAGGGTCCCTTCCAACTCAGGATATTCTATGATTCTATGATTCTTTTTCTCTCCTAGCAGTCAATGTGTGAATACTACAAGGGGTGGTGCCTTCTTCTTCTCTCCCTGTGGGCTAATTGCAGCAGCCTTTGAGTATTTTGGATACCCGTGGTTGGATGCTATCCTCCTATTAGTAGTTGTAGTGTTTGTCTTCCTCCCTACGTTCGAACAATTTATTAAGAATAGCATCCAAGGAGCTGTCCCGAGACAAAGTAGTTGTGGGTGGCAAGGTGTGTGGGGGGATATGGGCAGGTACCTGTCATGGTTCTCTCCTCCGATGGTTCTTAACTTCACCGCTGAACAAGTGCAAAATCCAAGAAAACTGGTAGAAGCATCCTCAGCTGGCTGCTTCAGTGCTGGGACACTGGGGCCAATAGCCAACAGCTACAAGGCAGTGAAGCCAAGCAGCTGGCATCCCTCTCCAGAGAAAGGCTCAGTGATAGAGTAATTGGGAGAGAGGCACAGCTTCGCAGCCTCTGGAGGCGACTCCTGGCAGCTGTGAAAGAAAGGAAGATTCCTTCCACAAGGAAGATATTGTATATCAAGTAGGCAAGTGGACCACTATGGATGAAGGTCTCCAGCACTGGCGGGAATTAGCTGTGCTGGAGATGATTTCTAGTGATTTGAACAATGCCCAGACACCTAAAGACCCTGGTGAAGTCCAGTGCACAGCATCCATGTGGCGGAAGTTTCTACGGGCTGCACCCTCATCGCATGCCAGCACACTGGCAGCAATGGACTGGGAGGAGGGGATGGGGCCAACTGTGGATACCGTGTCCAACCAGCTTCAGAACTAGGAAGAAAATCTCTCGGCCCCAGTACGGGCCTGCATTTCAGCCGCAGAGAGACTGTCCCAACGCTTAGAAGAACACACAGCTTCCTCCTCACCTAGATGGAAGAATCTTGCAGCCATCAAGTGCCAGGAGTCTCTGGCCTTGGGGCCTGAGCAAGGGTCTGTCTCAGAAGAAATTCTTTGGGAGCCTGTTGCGGTTTATCACAGCAGGCAGCAAAGCACCACACAGACATTTGCTCACCACTACCAGCATCCCCCCCAGCTAGTGGGACAGGGGAGAGAAGAGGAAAAAAAAAAGTAAGAGCTTAAAGGTTGTGATAAAGACAGTTTAATAAGAGAGTTTCCAGAAAAGGAACATAAGTATTAATAAATAATAATAATAATAATAATAATAATAATAATAATAATAATAAAAGAATACTCAAAGCAAATGATGCATAATGTCACTGCTCACCTCCCACTTACCAGTCTCATCCCCCAGAAGCAGCTCCTGCCACTCACCCAAGCCACTCACCCCCTGTTTTATTGTCTGACTTGACAGGCTCACTTCAACCTCCAATACATTGAGCTGTTGGGATCCCTCTGTCACTCCAGAAATACAGATGGGTTCTGCCCCTTTATTGCCTGATGGCACTAGGGTACACTGTGCACCGGTGTCCACTAGAGCCTTGTACTTCTGTGGGCCTGATGTGCCAGGCCATTGCATCCACACAGGCCAATAAACCCGATTTTCCTTTTCCTCCCCCTGGCTGGAGACAGAGCCTCTCTAGTCTTGCTCAGAGTATTAATTTCTGTGTCTGGGGGACTGCCTGCTGGAAATGAGCAGAAAATTTCCCAGAACAACATCCTTTTGCAATTGTTTTTGTCTGAGACTCTTGTATCCTTGTCTTTTGGGTCAAAGCAGAATTCTCACACCATTTTCTCATGTCCTCTCTATGGTCATGCAGGTAAAACCACAGGGTGGCACATGGTGTTTACCCACTATATACTCTCTATTGAGCAGAGGGATGCTTTCTCCTAAAAACTAAGATACTGAGTTGTCTAGTCAATTCATCCGCTGTGGTTTCCTCTCAGTCTTTTCAGGTCATTACTGCCAATGAGCTGGCGTATGATGATGGTGTGCTCCATGCTAACTTCTGCCACATGGGTCTTGTACACTTGACTTCATCTGGATCTTCGGATACCTGTTCATTGTCCAGGTTATCATAAATCAGCAACAGCACAGCTAATTCCCTCAGATACTGGATACCCCTCTCCATGGTGGTCCCCTTACATGGTGAACATACAACATCTTCCTTGAAGGGATACGTTTCCTTCACACCTCACAGGAGTCCCCTCCAGAGGCTGAGGACTTGTGCCCCTTTTCCAATTGCTTTGTCAATGTCCCCTTCCCCAGAGAGGAATCTCAGCTTCCTGGCTTCCCTGCCCTCTAATCCCAGGCTACTGGCCCTGTTATCCCAGCAATTATTTGGGTGTTCTGGTGTCCCACAGACCTTGCTGAAGCTATTTGAAAATAATTTCAAAAGCAAGGTAGGAATTCCAATTATTTCACTTCTTGCGAGCACAGAAGAGTGGCTTTTAAATTGGGGGAGAAAATACAGCACAAAGAGCTCGAGGTTGGAGAGGAGAATGGTTTAATTAAAAGGAAGGGGAATGGGGAGAAAAAGAAACCAAAGAAACAATAAGGCCGTGCAGAAGCACAGAGAGAAGGAAAAAGAAATATTCTCTACTTCCCATCAACGAGCCATGTTCGGCCACGTCCTGGGAAGCAGGGCCTCAACAAGTTGGTTCAGCGGTTGTTCAGGAGGACAGCCCCTTCCCCACGGGAGCCCCCTTTTTATTGCTGAGTGTGGCATCAGGTGCTCTGGAATGTCCCTTGGGTTGGTTTAGGGCAGCTGCCCTGGCGATGTCCCCTCCCCATCACTTGCCCACCCCCGTTGATTTCCTTTCATGAAGTGGCCAACCATCTGGTTGCCCAAGGGAAGCCAGCTGATGGCACCCGTTTGGATTTCAGCACAGCTTCAATAGTGTTTCTCACGGTCTCCTTCTGGACAAATTGGGCAGCACACAGCTAGAGCAATGCATAATGCGATGGGGGAACAAGGGGCTGACGGGTCGGGCTCCAAGGGTAATTGTAAATGGGGTCGCATCGGGCTGCTGGCCAGTCAGTAGGGGCTTCCGCAGGCCTCCATTTTAGGGCCTGTTCTCTTCAGGGTTGTCCTGAGTGACTCGCATTTAGGACTTGAGGGCAGATGGAGTCCATTTAGGCATGATGCTGAACAGGAAGGAGTGGCTGACTCCATCAAGGGGAGGAAGGCTTTGCAGAGAGATCTTGACAAATCAGAGAGCTGGGCAATCCCCAGCAATATGTGGTTGAGCAAGAGCGAGTGAGGCATTCCATGCCTGGCAGGGGGCAACCCTGGCTGTACGGAGAGTCAGGGGGACGAGAGGCTGGAGCGCAGCCCTGCAGAGCGGGATCTGGGGGTTCGGGTCGATGGCAAGTTGAACGTGATTCAAGCACGGGCCCTGGCAGCCAGGAGGGGAACCGCATCCTGGGCTGCCTCCAGCACAGCATCGCCAGCCGGGCGGGGGCAGGGATTGCTGTGCTCTGCTCTGCGCTCTTTCTGCATGGCCTCGAGTCCTGTCGTGTGTGCACTTTTGGGCAGCACACTAACAGAAGGACATCAAACTCTCTGCAGAGTGTCCAAAGGAGGGCTTTGAAGCGGTGAAGGATTTAGAGGGAAAGATGGATGAGGAGCACATGAGGTCCCCGTGTTTGTTCAGCTCTGCTCTCTGGGGACACTGACAAAACTCGAGGGAATGGCAAGGAGATGGGCCAGTGCAGGGTCTGGCTGCAGGTGAGGAAAAGCTTTCTCACCAACACGGGGCTTGGCCACTGAAAGTGGCCTCCCAGGGAAGTGGTCATGGCAGCAAGGCTGCTATAGTTCACCAAATGTCTGGGAAGTGCTTTCAGACACGTGCTTTGGTTTTTGGGGGTCACCCAGAGCGCTGGGCTCTGAGGTCAGCCAGCGCTGGGCTCTGAGGTCAGCCGGCAACGGGCTGTGACCTCACGGGCCTCGCTGCTTATCTTGGGGCGCCGTCAGAGCCTGGCCCAGCCTGGCTCGTGCCTGGACTCCCGCTGAGCGTGTGTGCGAGGCTTGGAGTGCCGAGCAAGGATTTGTGGAGAGGAGTTGTTGGAGCTGTGCTGTGGGGCTGTTGTTGGGGCTGTTGGCAGCTGCTCTCAGTGCCCATCCCCACAGCCAGTGCCTGCGTTTCCCCGGCCCTGCCTGGCTCAGGCAGCCGGGGCTGTGCGCGGAGTGCTCGCAGCGGTGCAGGTGAGCTGTGCGGGGACACGTGCCCCGGGGCTGGCGTTGGGGTTTTGTCCTGCTGAGGGGCCGGGGCAGTGCCGCTGCCCGCTCCGGCACAGCCACTGAGCCTGGCCTCTCTCCTTCTTGCAGCACACAGCACCTGTGGCAGCGGCGCCAGCCAGGGGAAGCAGCTCCCCATCTGCAGCTCTCCCCAGCCCGCTGCAGCGAGCCGACGCCATGGCCAGTGAGGCCCAGGACGTCACCTGCCCTGTGTGCCAGGGGGCCCCCAAGGAGCCCAGCTACATCCTCCCCTGTCTGCACCACTTCTGCTTCGGGTGCATCATGCGCTGGGCCAAGAGAAGCAGCACCTGCCCCCTCTGCAGGCAGCACATCACCTCCATCCGCTACTCCATCTGGGCGGAAGACGACTTCCTGGAGGTGCAGCTTGCCCCCGACGCAGAGGCCCAAGCTGACAGCCAGCAGGACGAGCAGGGGGCTGCAGAGCCGCTGCCCCAGCCTGCCGTGGGACGCCTCCTGCCCGAGGAATGGGCGGCCCTCTTCAGGGAGCACCTGGAAGTCCTGGGTCCGCTGCGCTCCTGGGTGCGACAGCAAGCCAGGGAGCTCTTCGACGCTGCCTGGTGGGACCAGGACATGCTGGAGGCCACCGTCATCGCTTGGCTGTGCCGCTGCGGGCTGCATGAGCAGGCCTTGGTGCAGGAGCTGCGGCCGTGGCTGCAGGGCCACACGCTGAGCTTTGTGCAGCGCCTCATCTCCATCATGCTGCAGACGTGCAGCGAGGAGTACCTGGAGAACGTGGGCTTCCTGGAACCGCGGCCTGCCAGCCAGCTCTACAACGGCCCTGAGGTGGACCTCCAGGGCTCCCAAGACACCTGGGAGCCAGAGCTCCAGGGCTCCCAAGACACCTGGGAGCCAGAAGAGAGCCCTGAGGCCACTCCCAGCCCTGCTGCCTCCCCCCGGGACACTCCTGTCAGCATGCTGCTGTCCTCCAGCAGCCCGGAGGCTTCTGACCTCGAGGAGCTGCCCAGCACCTCCAGTGCCGCCCTAGCTGGGGGACCTGGCCACCCGCCCACCGCACCCATCCCCGCGGAGCAGGAGGAGCCCTTCTCCGAGCCGCGACAGGCGGCAGAAGAAGATGCCGTGGTGCCGGGCTGCAGCCACGAGCCCTCTCGTCCTGGCCAGGGCAGGGACAGCTCACAGGGGGGGCCCCGGCGGAGGAGGAAGAGGAGGGCCGACAGCAACCCGGACTCTCCCCAGCCCTGCAAGAGGCCCCCGCGCCTTTAGCAGGGCACATCTGGTTGTCATCCAAATAAAGAGTTGTCACCCTGCCACACACAGTGTCTTGGTCTTCTTCGCCCAATCACACAATCCTACGGGCATAGAGATGTCGAGTGGCTCAGGTTGGAAGGGACCTTAAGGATCACCTAGTTGCACTCCCCCTGCCATGGCCAGGGATGCCACTGTCATATATGGCATAGTAATTCGTGTCAAGAAGATGGTTGATATGAATGAAGAAGGGGGAGATGTGGGAGTGTGGCCATGGGGGTCAGCAAGCCCCATGCTTGGTGGGAACATGCGACTCTTAACGATGAGGCCATCAGGAATGAAAAAGAGGTTAGAGGGAATACAGAAGGGTGATTCAGGAGACTCCATGCAGTCTCGGGTTGCTTGTTCTCCAGCCATTAAGGCATGGATGTTGCTGGGTGTTTGCCGTTGTTAGATGCAAAGTTGTTTGACCAATGCAAAGTTGTTTTGGAAAAGGACTGCTGTGGGGAGAAGGGTTTAAGAGGGGAGCCTGTCCTCAAGATGAAAAAGGCAACCCGATGAAGTTAGGGCCTCAACAGAGAAGTAGCAAGAAGGAATGAAAACGAACAGGCTAGCGGGATGCACACCAGGATGGGAACAGGCACATTGGTCGCCTCCTGAAGATGGCTTCGGCCAAACTCAGCAAACAGCTCCGAGAAGCTCGTCCAGAAAGTCGCTGAAAATGGGCGCACCGGAGCTGGGAAGAAGCTCAAGCTGAGAGAAGCGGAGCCGCGCACACAACTGCCCCTCGCTGGTCAGGAGTTGCGCGTTAGGGGGAATCGGACGTCCTTAGGAACAAAGACTGTCCTGGCAACCTTACAGCTTATTCCCCTTCTTAACAATCAGACACTTTATGAGCCTGAAATACGGGACCAAATTGAGGTCAAGGTGTGGGATTGTGCAACTAAAACCGACAAGGTTGCAGCGGGCTCGCTTGGCACCTGGCGAGCAGCCTCTGAGGCCTTCAAGAGCCATGTGGGCCCACAGTCAGACACGTGCGGTTTGCCAGACAGTGAGGGAGCTGCGCGCTCCTTTACTGATCCAACTGCTACGCCATTGGCCCCAGAAAGAACGTGCAGCCTCATCCAGGGCAGGGCTTGGAGATGGCACGGGATAAAGCCCTCAAACACTGGGTCTGACTCTGCTTTGAGCAGGAGCTTCAAGCAGAAACCTCTGCAGTTGCTTCCAACCCGTTTATCATATCATCCTCTGGATTCACCAGCTCATTGGCTAGAAGCCAATGCCTTGCAAAAGGCACAAACAGCGCTTTCATTTTGTGGGGAAAAGCTTTTTGGAGTCAAAGATCTCATCAGCTGTCTGTCTGGGATATTGCCTGAGCTCCAAGGGTTGCTTTCCTCAGAGATATCAGCATCTCTACAAATATCAGGGGGAAACACTTAAGTCTGACCACTTCACCTAAACCTTTCACAAATTTTGTATCCAATACACCACACTCATGTCATGGGTGGTACAAATCACCCAAGCATTGGAGCAGCCAGGTGACAATGTGCTCGCCTGGATGATAGCTGAAATCTTTTCACGTGTCTCATAGATCACCCTGGGACAGGGACCAGGTGTTTACTGCTGCTTTTGTGAGATCTGCCTCTTCCTCCTCCTCTTCCCATGATGGCCCTGCTCCAGAGCAGCCTGCCTCACCTTCTTCTTCCCCCTTCCCTGTCTAAGGGGGAGCTCCTTTCCTTAATAAATGGTCTGTCCATCACATCCAGTGTTTCCTTTTGTGTGTGGGTGTGACTAGTACTGTCACCAGTTGGGTCTCTGGCCCAGCCATGGGGCCCTGTCACCAGCGCTGCCATGGCCATAGAGCCTGTCACACGGGTTGGAGCCATGTTGAGTGCAGCGCCACAGGCATAGGCCTGGCCCTAGCACATCACAGTCATTTGTATCTCTTTGGAATTGCCAGGATGATGGCATATCTTTTTCAAGCATTTTAATAGTTTTTTGTGATTCTGCACTTGTTCAGGGGTGAAGTTCCAAAGCACTGGAGGTGCTCACTGCTCTAGGGGCTTGCCCGTATGCTCCCACGCTGCCTGCCACTCATAACCATCCTGCCTCAGACAGATCTCCGGCTGGTATTCTTAAACAGTTTGACCAGAAACACATTCAGGAGACATAGCAATAGGATATTCAAAGTTCTGAAGAGCTGTTGTATCTAGCCCAGAGGAGAAGGGTACATGAAGGAGAAGGGGAGGGTGCCCCCTCCGTGTCTTCCACATAGATTAGCTCCCCAAGGAGAAAAGGTAAAGTGTAATTATTAATAGTTTCTAAGAGATGGTTCCCGAAGTACAGAGATGACAGGAGTGCTGAGTACAAACACCAGATTACTCTCATGACCAGTAATTTTATCATATCATAAGACAGTGTTACATGGTACAGCAAAATGATAAACTTAAACCAGCCCCCAGAGATGACAAACAGCATGACAGGGAACACACAGCAAGTAATGTGCTACACAACACAGCTCTGAGACCAAGCACAACTCAGAGAGCTAAATTTTATTTTAACACGTTCTGGTCCAATCAGTCCTTATTTCAACCGTTCTTGCCCCATGCTGGTCACCAAAAGGCCTGTTGTGGATTAACCTGGCAGGCAGCAAAGCGCCACACAGCCATTCGCTCCCTCCTCCCTCCCACAGATGGATAGGGGAGAAGCAGAAGAAAAAAGAAGAAAAAAAAAGTAAAAACTCATTCGTTGAGATAAAACCAGTTTAATAGGACAAAAAAGGGACAGAAAATAATAAGAATGATAAGAATAACAATAAAAAATGTACAGAGCAAGTGATGCATAATGCCATTGCTCACCACCCATCGAATGATGCTCAACCCAGCCCCAAGCAGCACCCTTGCAGCACCACCCTGGCCAGCACCCCCAGTGTTATTGTCCCACGGGATGTTATGGGATATCCCTTTGTCCAGCTGGGCTCAGTTGTCCTGGATGTGTCCCTGCCTGGCTCCTTGTGAACCCAGAGCCACCTCGCTGGTGGGGCAGCAGAAGAAGATGGAAAGGCCTTGGCTTTTCCCCTGGTGTTGCGTTCACCCAAGGGCATTTGGGTCACTAGCATGCACACACCCCACTTCCTATTTTAGATGTTCATCCTTTGCCAGGCTGCTTGTGCTGTTGCCAGACCCACGGCACTGAAACAATAAAGATGATGATACTGTTCCCAAGCTGGTGTTTACGCTGTCAAAAGCCCATGCACACAGGAATGCCTCAGCCTTGCCAGGCTCTCAGTGGAGGCACAGCCGTCTTCGCCCACATGGCACCAGGGGGGAATGGAGGCAGTAAGAGCACTACACAAACCCGCCGAGGTGAAAGCAGCTCATGGTTACTACTCTGCAGGCACAGGGCTCTTTCTAATATGTGCTTTAACAGCACCTGTCCTTTCTAACCTGTTCTAGAGGTTACTTACGAGACAGTGTCTAAGTAGCTTTTGCAACTAAGCTCCCTCCACCACCCTTCTCTAGTAATAGAGAAAAAAATTTAGGTGTTTTGCAAGAAAAAAATAAACTACAGATGCTGTACAACCAAGTAGATGGCAAAGGCAGACATATAAATAAATGATATGCAAAGCTAGTGCAGGACACAGGGCAGTGATTGCATCCACCATTCATCCCTTCACTGTGTTGATGCGTGAGTGTTAAGGGGACACTGCAAAGCTAAATAAAGGCATGAATTAAAAAAAAAAAAAAGTCTTCCCTAAGCCAACATTTCTGTGGTTTGGGCATTATCCTGTTGGAGCTAAAGGGAATGACGCTTTTCATATATGTGCTTTGGCTCACACCCTTTTGGCTGTATTTTGTTTGTTTGACCCTTCCCTGTAGGATGGTAAGTAATAGGCCATTTTTCACTCAATGTGCCAGGCCTTTACAGGCTATCAGTTTTCTGGCTTGGGTGCAGTACCTGTACTAATTACTGTTGTGTTCGGTTCCTGTAAGACTTTCTGCTGTCTGGAAATACCTCTGTGACTCTCAAAACTGTCTCAGGGAAGGCAAAGATTACAAATTAGTTGTCTTCAAGGGTTGAAAGTAATTCTGTGCAGTCAAAAGCCTGTATATGTGTGAGGAAGACCTTTTATCAGAGACAAGGAAAAGCAGCATCCGTACATATGTAAATATATATTTATATAAGCAACATGCAGAGACTGGCAAACACCCATTCCCTCAATGCCCGTGGCTATAAAGGATTATTCATCTGCCTGACATGAGCATTAAACAAATGCCTCACACTCTTCCCTGTGCCTCACAGCCTGATACTGCTGAGACCTGCACTCTTGGCCCAGCTTTTCACCAGCCCCACGTGCGAGGAAGAAAATCCCTAGAGGGTCGCTCCGGTCCAGATCAGCCTCTCCAACTTCTGTCACACCCAGCTTTCATGGTGGTGGCATAGGGGCCTCCTCCACAGCCCCATGGGGCTCCAGCAGAGGCCTGTTGGTGTCACCTTGATGTTTCTCTTTGGCACCTGTATCTCATCCATACCTTGCAGGAAAGGCAAGGAGCTATTGCCCATCCATGCCTCCTTCATCTAGAAGGCTCCTGACAGCTCCTTCCTCAGGAAAATTCATTTGGAAGGCTGCAGGTACACAGCTAGACCTGTTTATAGGAATTTGCCTGCACCTGACAGAGCTGCTAGTACCCAAACACCTTCAACAGTGTCTCACTGATAAAAACCTCAGCAGAGAACCTCAGGCTGAAGGCTTGCCTTTGAATGTCAGGGTTAAACCCTGGTCTGGCACAGAGGTACCACGAGAGCCATGGGTTTCTTAAGGGACACTCTTTTCTCCCCAGCTGTTCCCCTGCTGTGACTACAGAAGTCCCTAGGATTGTGGTATTCAGAGACTTCTGCAAGGGCAAGATTCAAGCTGAAGCTCCTTCTCTCTACTGGACAAAGAAAAGATCTGACTTTTGATAGATGACCCAATTCCAGGCTAGAAAGATGTCTACTGGTGTCTGCTTCCCCTTTGAACTTTGCAAAATTTAAGTTGGGCAGAAATTCCATATTTATGGAATAATAATAAAAAAAAATCCCAGTGTTTTCAGGGCTGTCTCTGTGCTGACCTCTAACCTAAGGGATGCTTCAGCTGTCCCCACCCCTCCCACTGCCCAATTTTTTTCCTGTTTTGCTGAGTAAATACAAATTCTCCTGCTCCCCCCACCAGCACACACAAAGTACCCAACCATGTTGCGGTTGCCACGCACATGCTGCTGACTTGCAAACGATTTGTCTGGTTACCCCTGGCTGACACTGACAGCTAAACACAGTTGTAGTGGACTGCAGCAAGCATGGGTATTGCAAAAACAAAACAAAACAAACAAACAAAGAAAACAGCACAAAAAGCAGAAGTGGAGCATACATCTCTTCCCAGATTCTGTCTGCTTTATCTCTTGTGCAAGTCATTCCCCTCCTTGCTCATGCTCTCATGATAGGGCTACTTTTCCCTGGCCTCTCACCAAGGTTTTCTTCAGTAATAATCGTCCTTTCCCCTAGAGCATAGCATGCCTGTAGTTTCTTTCTACCAGTGACTTCATTATGGGCCAAAAAGATGAGTGTTAGCTACAGCTTAGCATTGTTGTGCAGTTTCGCATAAGATTTCTTTCTCACACAAGAGGAGAAAGGAAAAATCAGTTTCCCTAAGGTGGGCTGAATTTGTTGTTCTTACTCACCCACAGGACCAAATCCATTTCAGACACCTGTCAAGCAGCAGCTGCAGTACTCAGACTTTATCTAGGTGCCTAAAGTCTTTGAAAGCCCTGCTCACAGATACTGCTGATGTTTCTAATCTCTGCTTCTGTTAACGTGTACCACAGAGCAGCAGGCAGAGTACCAGAGAGCAGATGACCCCACTGAAGTGGCACAGCAAGTACTGCCCTGCTTCCCCTCCCGTTACACTTCTGGAGTTGTGGAAACCACAGTACTACATGTAAACTATGTTTGTCTGGCATCCAACCCAAAGGAGCAGAAATTAAAATGACCACATAACTGCAGTTTTTGTTTATCTGCTGGACAAAGGCTCTGCAGAGGGATTTGGATAGGCTGGGTCAGTGCTCTGTGTCCAGTCCCATGACATTGAACAAGGCCACATGCTGGGAGCTGCCCTTGGGCCACGACAACCCCACCCTGTGGTACAGCCTACAGGAAGGGTGGCTGGAAATTCACTGCCCAGCAGAAAAGGACCTGGGGCTGCTGGTCAACAGTCTGCTGAACACGAACCAGCAGTGTGCCCAGGTGGCCAAGAAGGCCAGCAGCATCCTGGTTGTGTCAGGAGCAGTGCAGCCAGCAGGAACAGGGAGGGGATCGTCCCCCTGTGCTCTGCTCTGGTGAGGCTGCGCCTCGAGTGCTGTGCTCAGCTTTGGGCCCCTCACTACCAGAAGGACATCGAGGCCCTGGAGTGTGTCCAGAGCAGGGCTACGGAGCTGGTGAAGGGCCTGGGACACAAGTCCTGTGAGGAGCGGCTGAGGGAGCTGGGGGTGTTTGGTCTGGTGAAAAGAAGGCTCAGGGGAGACCTCATTGCTCTTCAGCTACCTGAAGGGAGGTTGCAGTAAGGGCATTTTTTGTCTCTTTTCTCAGGGGACAAATGGTAGGACAAGAGAAATTGGTCTCAAGTTGCACCAGGGGAGGTTTAGATTGAATATCAGGAAGAATTTCTTCATGGAAACAGTGGTTAGGGTTGGAATGGGCTGCCCAGAGAGGTGGTGGAGTCCTCATCTCTGAAGGGAGATTTGTGGGTGTGGCACTAAGGGACGTGGTTTAGTGATAAGACTTGTTAGGTTGACTTGATCCAACTCAAAGACTTGAAGGTCTTTTCCAGCCTAGATGATTCTGCGATTGTGGATGGGATCAGTAACATTAACATTGCCCGGTGTTGGCACCACCTTTACAAAACGCAGGCTGCTGGTAGCTTCTTTATGTAAGCAAGCTAACAGATCTATTACAGGCCTGTTGCCTCTTCCCAGAAATACTTTTAGGCACACAGCTGCAAAGTACACAAGACTTAAATATTCCTTTCATAGATGTAATGTGTCTTCACCAAACAGTTAAAAAATTGCATTCCTACAGCATGGGATATTGTTATTTTCCACTTGCTCTCAAATTGTGTCACTCTAATCATAAACACAAAGGTGGCTAAAAATCCGTGAGAAATAGCCCCATATCAGCAAACACCTTATGCAACATCATCATTCAATGAAGTAATGCAAAACCGATCTGTATTATACTGCTGAAAATCAGGTCTTGATCCCAGACAAGTAGGTGTGGCAGACCCACCTCCTGAGCCACAGAGCACAATTATCAGAAGATAAAGGGATAGCATTGTCTGTATCAGTGCTCATGACATTAAACTGGCACTCAGACTACAACAAATCCAGTTTTATGTTTCTACTGACTTACTTTGTGACAGCCAGTACAACCCCTCACTTCTCAGTTCCTCACACTTTTCTGTGGCAGGGTGTTTCGAGTTTTCAGGAAAAAAAAAAAAAAAAAAAAGAAAAAAAAAAAAAGAAAAAAAAAGGTTCTCTGTAAAGGACAGACAATGAAGGCAGGGAGAGACTGACAGACGTGGGAGTAAGATGATTACCTGTGTTCAGAGATGTGGTTCTTCACCCCAGTGAGATGGGGATAATTAATCCTGGGTAACCTGCAGTGGAAATACTGTAAAAAGTCTTCTGCTGTACAAAAGGTAGCAATAGCATTGGGTACTGATAAGATTATTGGATTATTGCCAAGTATAAAGGAGAAGCTGTTTAAAAACAAAGAAATGCATGTAGAAGGAAAAAACAAACAAACAAACAAACAAACAAACAAAAGAAGTTTGTTCATACCATCTGTGTTTCCCTTTTTTTAGCACAATTGGGTGATTTAATTGTTTTTAACCAGAGCTCCATATTTGTTAAGTTTTTAGAAACTTCTGACAAGACACATTTCTCCATATTTTTCAAACAAATGAACCCATGAGTGATTCAAATGCTTCAATGCTGTGGAACAGCATAAACAAATGAGCAAACCCTGACCACAGACGTGCATCCAAGTTCCATGTCAAAAGCAGCATGGCTCTCCTTTTTTCTAAAGGCATATTCCCCAGACTCACCTTCCAAGCAAAACTCACCACTGCTGCTTTGGTACAAACCTAATTTACTCCAGAAATGTGTTAAGATCTTGTCTACCTTTTTCTTCTCCTAATCAAGTTTGCTGCTTCATACACACACACGTGCACACACACACAGGAGGTCAGGTGGGAAAGGTACGGAATTTTAAGAAGAAACAGCAAAAAAGAAATTAGATGACGAAGTCTCTCCTTGAGCCAGTTGTGGTATCTTTAGAAAATGCAGCTTCAAAACAACAGCAGATCTTCTCTTAGAAGGAGATCTAGTGGACAGAAATACTAGGTCTTGACATGAGTGCTACTTTTCTTAAAAAGTATTTCAAGTATTTTTTTCAAAAAGATTGCCACTGAGAAATGCAAAGCCTAGATAAGCAGCAGATCCTATGATTTTGTAAAATATATTGTTATATGCAATGGCCATGCATCACTGCAGGGAGTCACAATAAAGAGAGACCAAAGACTGACTGCAGAGGAAGACAGCAAAACAGACAAAGAAAGTTGTTCTCCAGCAATTTGGGAGAATTTGCCTCTTCCCTGTACTTTTAAAGTACAAACTTCCTCTAGGATTTTTCTTGGATCAATCATTTATCACAAAGAATCAGGAAAGTTGTATTGGTGTCAGACTGCAAGATAAGGATTTCAGTGACCTAAAGATAAAAAGCACCTTTGTATTTCTCTGTGGTTTTCCCACTGCTGGATGGGAAGTTCCAAATTTAAAGTGCAGTCACACACCTTTGCTGTCTTGATTTGAAACCTGGGAGGAACACAGCAAAAAGAACAAATGACGGAGTGAGCACATTTGAAATCCTGGTCTCTACTTCTGCTTGGAAGATCTTTTAAATATTATGTATTTCCCAGGGTTTTAACTGAAGAAAAAAAATGTTTTTCCAACAGAACAGAGTCATCATTCCCCCCTTCCTTCAAACAGGAAGAAATGCAATTATATGCTCCCACAGGATGTTGACTCCACCGGGAAAAAGACAAAGGGAAATAAATGAAATATAGAAAATAAGAGAAAATGAATGCAAGATAAAAAGGTAACAAAGTGAAAGTCAAGGAAGAGCGTGTTCAGGATGCTTAAGGTTAAGGGTGTCAAAGGCAGGAAAAGAAAGGATGTATATTGGTTTTGCAAGCTGCTTGTTTACTTGGAAAAACAAGGACCGATTATAGTGATTTGCACTCAAGGATGGCTGGAAAGAAACCTGCTGCTTCTGCAATTTCAAGATTTGTTATCTGTAGCCTGTGATTTCCTAACAGCCAGTAGCCAGATTTCTACAGCTGCAGGAAGAACCTACTCTTTGAGAAAGGCCAAGACCAAAGTGGAGACATTTCCCGGATTACTATTTTCTCATGAAAATTTTTGCTTGAGACAGGCAACAGCAGAGTTAGCATATAAATTATGACCTGTAAAAAAAATAATAAATTGCAGCTAACACACTAGGACCTCTAATAAGTGCCTCTAATACAGAGCCTTACAGACAGTACCTGCCAACTCTGCACTGCTCCTGGAAAGAAAGACGTATAAGAGAGCAAGTAAACAGAATGGTTTTAGGTATCACCTTTAAAAAACAGCTGTCAAAGTCATTTCAAGTCAAAGTTATTTCTTAACTTAATGAATCCAATTGTTATCTTGCTTTGCATGTAAAATGTTCAGCACTGCTCAGCTCATTACAGTGTAACTGCATAAACCTCTCTGCTTCCTCTACTCATATGAACACCAAGACGTTTGGCTTGTAAATCTTCTGTGCACTCCGCATTTCCTGGCTGTGGTCTGTGCTGTGACCATCTTTCCCAGAACACCATTAAAACATGCTTCTTAGAAGAAGACTGAGCCTGCCTGCAACCTCCTTCTGCCTACACTTCATCAGCCTGGACCTGCATAAGAACCTACCTAAGTAGAGCCTGTGTTTACACTGATTTTCTTCTGTTCAGTTCGGAGAGGTGGGTTCAGTGAATGTCACTGCTCTTTTCCAGTGAAAAACACTTCTGTTATTCTCTATGACAGCCGTCTTCAGCTCCACTGATTTTCAGATGCTCATAACAAGCTTTAAGAAATAACAGGCAGCAAATAAGTACAAAAACAAGCAAACAAAACCAAAGAAACCAAAGCAAATGAAAAAATCCACGGCCATCCCAAAACCAATCCACCCACCAACCAACCAACACAACACTTGCTCTATAATTGTTTACATTATCTTCAGAGAACAGCCTGCAGGAATGCTGAAAGAGTTTAGATAACAAGATGATCTATGAACACTGGGCTAAACAAAGACTGATTTTCCTCAGATTTGTGTCTTGTGATTGACCTGAATTTCTAACAGTACTTGAGAATCGCTCTTAAAATGAACACAACTCCTAGCACAGAGGGGAAGAACCACATATTGAGCAGTAAAAAGGTTTCCACTTCTGTTTGAATGCAAGAGTTAGAGACAATAAACTGAGCAGTGGATTCTTTTGTATTGTACAGCTTCCTAATGCACAGGCAAAACCTTCCTAGCATCATTTATGCATGTGGATTTTCTGGTATCTGACAAGAACAGGGAGTGGATGCTTGCCTTCCTCAATTGCCTTTTGACTAGGCTTACAACATGACTACTTTCATTCCTGTTGCTCTTGAATTTCTATGGACAAAGACATTACAGGGGAACACACAGTTTTATTGTGTCAAATCTGTTTCTTTAGAAAATAGTGAAACTGTGATGGAGCTAATTACAGTAATTAATGTAGAAGGAACAACTCAGCTAACGCAAATGAACTTAGTCAAACCTATCCCAAGCATATAAATTTTGACTCACATGCCACATGCAGTAATGCATACCTTAACACTGAAGAGAGATACAGAGGTGCAGTGCTAGGATTTTCAAAAGGGACACGAAACCTTTAAAAATAAAATAAATAAAAAAGTGGTAGGAGGATGACATGATATTTCTTAATTTCTTTTTATGACAAAGCCACCCACTTAGCTGAGCAAGGGAAGCCAGCTGATGTAATCTTCTTGGATTTCGGTAAAGATTTTGATACTGTTTTTCACAGTGTCCTTCCAGGCAAAATGTCCAGCACACGGAGATAAATGCATAATATTATATGTGAACACTTGCCTGATGGTTCAGTCTCAAAGGGTGACAGTAAATGGGGTTACATAAAGGCTGGTGGCCACTCACTAGTAAGGGCCCCAAGGCTCCATTTTAGGGCCAGGTCCCTTCAATGTTTTCATAAATGACTTGCATGTAGGGCTAGAAGAAGTTTTGAGTAAGTTTACAGATGATACTAAATTGAGAGGAGCTGTTGGCTCCATCGAGGGTAGAGAGGCCTTGCAGAAAGATCTTGACAAATTAGAGAGCTGGGCAATCACCAACAACATGAAGTTTAACAAGAGCAGGTGCCAGATTCTGCAGCTGGGACTGGGCAGCCCTGGAGCAACACCAGGACACAAGAGGCTGGAGAGCAGCCCCACAGGAAGGGATCTGGGAGGTTTGGTCGACAGCAAGTTGAATGTGAGCAGGAGGGAGCCTGGCGGCCAGGGGGGACAACTGTACCCTGGGGTGCATCAGGCCCAGCACTGCATCTGGCCAGGGGAAGGGATTGTCCCGCTCTGCTCTGTGCTGGTGTGGCCTCACCTCAAGCACTGTGTGTGATTTTGGGCAATACAATATACAAAGAACATAAAACTATTAGGGAGTGTTCAAAGGAGGGCTACAAAGGTGGTGAAGGGTCTGGAGGAGAAGACGTGTGAGGAGCCCCTGGAGTCACTGGGAAGGTTCAGCCTGGAGGAGGCCGGGGGGAGGCCTGATGGCGGCCTGCAGCTCCCTCAGGAGGGGAGCGGAGGGGCAGGCGCTGAGCTTTGCTCTCTGGGGACAGCGACAGGACCTGAGGGGACGGCATGGAGCTGGGACAGGGGAGGGTCAGGATGGGGGTTAGGGACAGGGTCTGCACCCAGAGGGGGTCGGGCACTGGGACAGGCTGCCCAGGGCGGTGGGCACAGCACCGAGCTGCCAGAGTTCAGGAAGCATTTGGACAACACTATCAGACATCTGGGTCAGATTTCTGTGTTGTCCTGTGTGGAGCCAGGAGCTGGACTCAGTGATCGTTGTGGGTCCCTGCCAAGTCAGGATATTCAGTGATTCTATGATATCCAGAGAGCAGAGGGCCGGTGTTGTGAAATCAGGTCTCTTTTAAGGTAATTTCAATTTCTGCACACTGTAACTAAGCAATTCAAACAATTTTTATGTGGCCATTTTCCCTGTGGAGAAGCATATCCTGACTGCAAAGATTTTATTCATATAGAAAGGGCACTTTAAGATATGACTAAACACAGGAAGCGATTATTCAATACCCAAGGCAGACTTATGAGGAAAATATCTGGGAAGGGAACTTCCAGGTACCAAATAAAAAGCCTAGAGGCAGAAGTATTTCACTATCATACTGATTTACTGTCATCTGCTGGGACACGTTTATGGATAAATGCAAAATTGAGTGACATCTAAGTGGGATTAAATTGGATCATTTCTCGTATTAAGGCAGTATTGTTGCTTCTTGATGGGCTCTCTACCAACTGTTCTGGGTTCATCACCCCTGTGATTATGAAATCACTGTCATTTAAGTCGTATTTTATCACTCTAAATGCAACCCTTTTCCATGCATTAACACTGCCTGTTGTTTTGGAAGTGAACCTGCAGAAAGCCTGAACTACTGTTAGTATCAAGCCATGCTATTGTATAACAAATGCTTGTTATACCTGCTCAAAGGCAGCACAGCTTCTCATTGCAAAATGCCCAGTCACTGTATGAATACATGTTCAAAGAGTCTGGCCTGTTTGAAAAATATAAATCAGCCCTGCTGTGATAATTACTGGCAGGGATGTGGGATGAAAAAAAAAAAAAAAGAATTCCCAGGAAAAAAAGCACAACTGGCCAACAGGATCCCAAACTAACTCACAATAGTACCTATTCTCAAATGCTGTTGGACTGACGAAGAGAAAAATCTTTTAAGAAGGAAACAAAAATAGAATTAAGTTTTTGAACAAGACAGGGCATCACCGCAGAGACAATGTGCAGCTAGAATTTCCCACCTACCTCGACTCACACTAACCTCCTGTGTAGACAAACAATGGATAAACAACAGTGCTGTTAGCGAGTCTCTGTACATTGCTGTGGCCATACTAGGAAACATTCTTGCAGCTACTGCTTTCAATCTCCTCATGAAAATGCACAATGCATTTGTCTCTATGGACTCTCTCTCTCTGTCTTAGGTGAAAACCTAGGAGCAGATTCTAAACTAATGTAAACACATATCATTGCACTAAATTTGGAAAAAACAATGCTAAATGACACTGGGTGGGAATGCTGATAATTCCATAATTTCATGGGAATTTTATGAAAATCTGGGAAAGAAAGCTGAACTCCTCAGAGTATCTGATTATGTCCAATTAGAGCCTATTTTTCTGTAATAAAAAAGAAGTATCTGGCAGATTAAGGTCCTGAAGAACAAAGGGAGCAAGGCAGTATTTAAAGGAACTGGATAAAGCCAGATTTCATTTAGCCACACAACACCTATATCATCATTCTGAAACATGCTGCATGATCATACAACAATCTTACTCGTTTGCCAGTATGAGGCTGAAATGCTATGTTCCTGCCTCTCAGGAGGTATCTATAATTGCTACTTATTTGTCATTCCGCATTGACCTGGCTCGGTTTTTGTGAGCTTGAATTAATATTTTGGGTTATAGGAAAGGACTGGCCAATTGTACATGTGGAAATAAAAATATCCAGAATGAGTCAGAAGTCACAGGAATGCAAACCGAAATGGAACTTGCTAACATCTTCATTAGCCAAGAGCCAAACTGAGTAGGTCATTTTACACAGTTAAAACAGAAAGCTGAGAACTGGCTTCTACCACCTCTGCTTCATTGTTATGTTAGGCTTTATTCAGTGTACTGGCATAGCTGATCTGTGCCCATAAGCTTTAAAAATCATCATCAGGCTACTCCCAGCCATTCAGCTTTCTTTTCACTTGTCCCAGGATGGCTGTGGAAAACACTTTTATATGAATTATCACTAAATTAAACCATCCAGGCTTAAAAGCTGCTCAGGAAAACCAGGGCCTTTGGAAATTACCTTCTCCTGTGAACCGTCTTTATTGCTACAATCCTTTTTCTGTTGCTCCCCAGCCTGTAATTTATTTATTTTATACTTGTGGGGAGAGGGGGAAGGGGAGGACGATGACACGACAGAAACTGAATGTTCCCACCTATGCTGTGAAATTGTCTGTACGTTCAGACACTTCTAAAGTAAAATAGATTAAAGAGAAGAAACTCCACATAGACATATATACAAATTACACATATATAACATATGCAGTATTTTACCACGTGCTGATTATGTAATATGGACACCAAGGAGCATAAACCAGCTGCAAGTGACAAACACTAACCGTGCTGCCTCAAGGTGGGAAAACACCAATGGAAAGTCACACTTCCTCATTCAGCTGCAAGACTCCAAGGACAAAGGCAGCATTTCTGGAAAAACAAACACAAACAGTGCAGGGCAGGGAGTGGAGCAGAAGAAAAAAACGTAACTTCAGAGCAGGTTCTCCTTTCAGTGACTGTAAAGTTGCCATTTTTGTTAAATTCAAAATGGAAATTGCTACGTAACAGCTATGCCACAAATACTGTCCTCAACCTTTGCCTCCTCAGACCTGCCCCCTCTGACAGAGCTGAAAGGAACAAGTGTCTGTGCATCCACAGAGTCATTTCTACTCTTGCCAGGAGCTGCAGTTGCAGAGGTGATTTTGCAATGCTCTGACACCTGTTTCTTTCCACTACAGCTCAGCACTGAGATCACCAACTAATTTCACAGAGTCCTCAGAATGTCATAGGAAGGCACCAACTCCATCCTTGAAAGCAACTCAACAGGTTCATCTCTGTCCTGTAGAAGAGATTTGCACAATTTCCTAGGAATGCCATCACTGGACAGAAACAATTCCTTCTAAGCTGGAGATCATGGGCCTACCAGCTCATGCTGGACTCTGGTTGAATTCTGCTGGATATGGCTCTGCAATATAATGGAAAACCTGGGAACAAGAACAGTGACTGGAAACAGTTAAAACTGACATCACATGCAGAAATAAGGAGCGTACCTGCCCACATATCTGGTCCTGTAGGCACACAGAGCAGATGTTAGCATCGTGATTTATTTTATTTTTTAACCCACACATTCAGTTAAGTGGGTCTTCTGTGTGATTCTGTGTGTCCTGGAAGCTTTCTTCTGATCTAAACTTATTTTTACATGGAACGAAAGTGATCAAAGATGATTTAAGCAACTACATTTAACACCCATTTCCTAAAATGCAATTGATTGACGCCAGCAACACTGAAAGAAACAAAAACGTCCAGATGGCTTGTTGACTGCCTCTATCCTGCCCAGAACACAGAAATACAAGCAGAAAGATTAGAAGGACTCATAAGTGACAAGTAGCAGGAAGCATGCCTTATAATAATGTTTTTTTCTTTGAAACACCATCAAAACTACATGCAGAAATGCTGTGTTTTTACAGGAACCTGCATGTTAGCTTATCATTACATAACAACAGATTAAAAACCTGTTTACCTTGAACTTACACAGAGTGTGTTACCCAGTGCTAACAATTTCCTGCTTCCTCTGCAGAGGAAAACACTTCCGAGATAATGCAAACATTCATATATATCTGAAACAGTTGCAAAATACAGCACCATGAACATCTAACAAACCAGAAGTAAAATCAACACACATCCAAAGAATCAAAGCAAAAAGCAACACAAGTATTTCACTGTTAACAGAAGGAACAGCAGTTAAGGATCATTAGAAATGTCTCTTAAGCCTCTTGAATTGTAAGGGCACTGTTATGGCAGTGCTGCAAATAGATTGGCGGGGGGTACATATAAAATTCAGGGCGGCTGTGTCTCTCCATGAATTTCATTATAAGGATTATAAACCTGAATAACAGAAGTACCCCTGAAGACATATGCTTTTAACTCAAAAGCCCCATTCAAAAGTGGCATCTTTTAGGACTACCTTCTAAGAGGAATTATTTTTGTAAACTCGCTATTATCTGATCAGAAGCATGGAAGTTCCTACTTGCAGTGAAAACCTTTCTAGCATAATGGCATACTTCCTCCTAATGGATATACCAGAGGGCTGGCCTTCATTAGCAGTGCTCTTAAACCACGGTCTCTTTATTGTACAAGCCTGTTTCCATAACAGACAAAAATAAGTATGGCCAGTAAAATTTCATGTTGTCTTTTTAGTCCATTTCAGCAATAGCTGTGCGTGGAACTTTTAAGAACCTGCTTATAGCTACTTCTTAACTTCCCACTGTTTAAACCACTTGCATTTTCCTGAAATATACTACAAAGCATTGGAAAGTTTCGTCGCATCAGAGGCTCTTACAAAAGAAATGTTAACACTTAAAAGAATTATCTGAAGAGGGCAATGCTAAATTATTTTTCTCTATGCTTCCAACACTAAATTGTAACAGATGTACGTGGAAAAAAAGATAAGTACACAACAGACAAAGACAGGCTCCCAGCCAGAGGTAGGGCTGCCAGGAGTGACAAGGGAGGCAGAGAGAAAGAGGAAACCTTGCAGGGCTGTAGCTGTTTTGGAGAACTTCATTGGCAGGCTATCCTGCCTCATCGCCTCTCCTTTATCAGTCTACTCATGGACGTTAGTATGATGCACCACTCTACTGTGCAGAGATGTCCAAATGAATCATTAAATACAGTATGTAATTGCTAGCAGAAGTGTGGTGGTTTACTAAGAAAGAAGACTTGCTCTGACAAAGCTCATATCCTGAAAAGACAAGCTAGGTAGAGATTAGAGAATATTTGCCCAAAGTTACATGAAGACCCCCAACTTTCCAGACACCAACAAGATGAACTTCATGTTCCTGGTCCAACACAACATACGGTAACTGCTGGTCTTAGCATGTGTGCAAGAAGTTTTCATTCACAGAGGATGGCGTGTCATGTCTCTTTTAAATTGTCTCCTGCCTCTTCAGGTCTCTCTTAATTTAGGAACAGCTGCTTATGAATTCCTGCTGGACAAGAGTGTCAGGAAAATGAACCATAATGAAGTGCTTCACTTTATACAGCTACACCAAACCTTGGCAATCGAACCCAGTGAGAAAGGGAATTAAGAACAGAACGTGTGAGAATGAATTCCACGGGAGAAACCGCAAAATTAAGTGACAGTAGCCCAACAAGAACAGTTTTGTTATTCTTTCTCAATCGGTTTAACCCTTTATCACTAATGCAGACAAAGGCATTTTTACTCAGCTGCCAACTACTGAAGACCTACTGACTTGATGGGCAGATGTAGTAATCAGTGGAAATGGTGGATAACAGAAGTAATACCCATGTATTGCTACTGCCCTGATCACAGAAAAATATTCCTAGCTATTTGCAATTTTATGTTAATTCCTCTCTGCTTTGCCAACTACAAAGTCTGCTGTTACACTTTAAAATATCCCCTTTGAACACCAAAAAAGAAATTATACCACCCAGAGACTGCATGCCTGAAATAAGTAAAAATTCAAAATAAAAGCCAACAGGAATCAGAAACATTTAGAATTCCAAAAAGGGATATCACATATTCAAAGTGGTGAGACACAAAACATAACTTCAAAAAAGTGACTAAATTACTAAAACTCAAAACTTCTTTTTATTTCACCAGTTAACAGAATGTTTTTTCTAGTATTACCTCAAAGCATCTTCTGAACAGGAGTGGAAGTAAGCACAGACAATTGATTCTTTCTACAATTGATTCTTTCTTACAGGAGGGAGAAATATTATCTGGGAGGATGCCATAGGAAATTGGTTAACTGTACTTTATCAACTGACTTTAACCAGATGTTACATATCTGTGAAGATAATGATTTTTATGTCTTTATTCCATTGAAATTATCAAACAGAGATGAATAAAACTGCACTTAACACAGGTAGCTCTTGATTTAAAGTAGTTTCACGTGACACTAAAGCTACTTTTTCTTTTTCTTTTTTCTTTTTTTTTTTTTTTGCAACTGCAGTTTTATAAATTGGTGCACTATTTGCGATCATTCCTAATTGCCATGAGCAATGATTGCAATACCTACGGAACATGTGTTGGTGACACTATTTCACGTGACAACTTCACTCTGTACTTGTTACTGAAGTAGCATTACCCACGAGAGACTGATGAAATCTACGTTTTCATTTGGAAAGACAGTAGGCACTTAATCTGAGGTAAAAGTTGATCTGTGTTTTCTCTCGTAATGGGTCAGTTTGTGTGTCCTAAGGCATCTGAAGTAGCAGTTAATCCTCAGACAGTCTCAGTTGGATCCGGGGATTATTCACGTCATCAGGTATGATACAGACACTTGCTATCAGGCATCCATGTGGCGGGAATAGCTAAAGCCTGTGGCCGACACATGAGATGCACGCTAACGTCTCTGACACATCTTTGTGACGGAGGGTTTTTCTTTACACACCACGCTGTCAGAAAACAAGGGGACGCAATAAAAAACTCAGTAACAAACACATTTCAACTGTCAATGCTATAGCACAGGTGTGCCTTACAGCTACATCCTGACAGGTGTTGGCTTTGGTAGGGAGACTGCACTTTCTCTATGCTGACTTTGAGGGATAACACATTAGAGAAGAGAGACATTTTCAGTCTCTAGGGACGACGATGCAATCCTGGCTTGTGTCATATCCATGGTAGCAGATAAACGTACACCCTCGCAGGCTAAAGCAGCAGGTGGGGAGTGCACTGCACTATGCAGATAAGATCTGAAGAAAGAGAGAAACAGCCAGTTAGGAAAACAAAACAAAAACCAACCAACCAAAAAAACCTTGCAAATAAACATTTAAAACCAAAGCACAGGTCTGACACAGAGCTCGTGACACTGACGGGGTAGACCACATTTTCTGAAGTTTTGGTGGGTTTTCTCTGAAGACCTCAGCTGCTGGTATAATTCTGAGCACTACAGCTAGCATGTGGTAAGTGGAAAGCTTCCCCATAGTGTCAGATGACTGCCTGACCTAGGTTAACTTTGGCATTGACAACGCTCATGCCCAATGTAGATTTTCACAGAACTGAAATTTTGTCCCTGTCCTTATACATCTGAATGGGCATCACATAGTGAAGGAAACAAAGGATTAGAAGGAATGAAGCAAGGTGAATGTGTGACTAAGTATCTCAGTAATAACAACTAAGGGCTAATACACTTACTTAAATGAAAAAAGTGTTAATAATATTTAAGGACATGAGCACTCAGGCTGTGTACTTTGTTAATTCAGTGCCAGGCCAACTCAGTGAGGATCAGTTAAAACTTGTCAGCAACCATGACAGTAGGAATTCATGACCTGTCCCACTGCAGTAACATGATTCCCGAGACAGCTGACATGGCAAGCTGGTGAGCACCTGAATACAGAGAACCTGAGTGACAGAAACTACAGAGAAATCAAGCTTACAGGGACCCCAAGAAATAATCCGAGACCATTCAGCTGACCCCATGGCACGACCAGCTGCAGTCATGTCATTCCTGGCAAATGTTTGTTTAACCTGCTCTTACAGGAGCCAGAGTTTCACAGCATTCACAGCAACCTAGTCCCCTGCCTCCCTCTCCTACCATTCAGGAGTGCACAGAAGCACTGTGGCCTTACAGCTGGACAGGGCAGGAGGCTGACTTTGCATATTTGTTCCACCTACCTTTTTACTCAGAAACGCGTTAGGCTGATGCTTGTTTAAAGCTGAAAGAGTACATGTTATTTATGGTCACTGCAGCTACTTGTGAGCACTGGAACGTTCATATCACAAATGTCACCTGGGTTTTCCATCCTCTGCCTCCCACCGTGCATGTGGCAGCTTTGATTTCTGCCAAGGATTCTGTCTGATCTTCTCTGAAACAGGCAAATGCTTTTGAGACTTTAACTACACTTGGGAACAAGGGCCTACAAAATACCTGATGAGTTACCAAGTCCCAGCCCCCACAGTGTGTAAACACAGCAGCATAATCTCTGTCAAATGTACTTAGCTCCTTAAGGATGTCACTTTTTTTTTTTTTAGTATTATTTTTGTTTTTCTCGTTACTTTTAAAGCAAGGCTGAAATGGAAGATCAGGACCTAATCTTCTCTATACTCATTCACAACTTGTTCATACTCATACACACACAATTCTTCTCGCACTGTCTGTTATCTTAAATAGCTCCCTTCCCACAGTGATACTAATTGACTGAGAATGATTTTTAAAAGTATTTTAAAACACTTGTCACATTTTTGTTACAAAAACTGAAATAATTGAGGAGCCTTTCAGACCACAACAGATGAGGGGTGTGCTTCACACTGCAATAAGCCCTCTGCCAGAACCTGCAAGGTGAGACACCAGGACAATAATAACCCCAGAAGCCTTTAAGGCCAGGTTGAATTGGGGTTTGAGCACGCCAGTCTAGTGGAGGGTGTCCCTGCCCATGGCAGCAGGGTTGGAATTAGATGATCTTTAAGGTCCCTTCCAACCCAAATCTTTCTATGATTCTATGAAATCCATAAATTCCATGCATTCCCCAAACTGTAGGCTTCTGACCATGCAAGAGACATAAATTGGAAGAATATTCTTGAACATATTAAAGCAACAACAAAGACCTGCTTTGTAGGCAAGAGAGTTTACACATACACAGGCATACACAGTTGCTGAAAGGCTCCTAGTTGTTTTACCTTTGAAAGGAGGAGTTATAAAGTCATTGCATGAAGGATCACAAAATATAAAGAAATCAATCAGATTTCCAAAATGCGTTTATCGTGTCCTTTAGCTAAGACTCAAACACCATTTTTCTTGGCATTTTGAAGGAAGGTGGGAACACTGGAAATTGGCTCTTTAAATAAGTAATATACAGCAACATTTCTGTTGGCATGACTTCACTTTTGGAGTAGCACACCAGAAAAACTTTTAGTTACCATTAAATCAAAACATATCTGAACAAAATCCCTCATGCTCTTCACTTTCTGAATCCTTCCTTTACTATGAGTCCGATACTTTTCAGATGTTTCCTGAGTGATTGCAAAGATATAAAAGGCATCAATTAAGCCAAGTCAGAGTAAGAGGACACTGAAGGAATTCTTCATAAAACTGATAACCCAGCCAAGAGGCTTTAAACAAGCAGGTTGGCAAGAAAGACTATCTGAAAAGCAAAACATGTAAGCCTTCTGGAGGAAGGCTTAACCAGAGTTTATACGTACCGTGCTGCTGAGAATGACAGGAACAGTATAAGGCAGACAGCAGCAAGTGACCCAAATACAACAACAGTCATGTATTGAAGAGTAGGTGGTAAATCTGAAAGAAAAATATCAAATAGATCAAATGAACAAAGAGCAAGTAATGAAGCTTCAGTCTGGCGATGGAGCTACTGAGTCTGCTCAAAGCTGGAGCACTGCAACAAAACTCCTGTGCTAGACTTGCCAGGCCACCAAGCAGCCATAGAGCTGACTATTCAGCAGCTACCAGACTGCTGAGGATACAAGATTTAACGGTGTATTTCTCAAAAATGATTATACTTCTCTATCCATCAGTTTCCCACTTTTTTTTTTTTTTTAATTAGATTTTCCCCTCTCACCACTGGCAATTTCAGTCTAAATCCTTCAAGGTAGCCTCTTGTGACAGGCAGATCTCATGCTTAATTAAATGGCTTGATGCATCTCTTTCAAAGTTTTTGTAATCTGGGCGTGGATTTCCCTTCCCCATTCGTTTTTCTTCCCAAGTGAAAAAACAAAACAAAACAAAACAAAACAGAAATAAACCTGGCAATGATAGCCTTATCCAAGCCTATCTTACCACAAACCACTGAAGGACAGAACAGAAGGCTTGTAGTGATTCACAACTGAAACCAGAATTACTAAGAACTATCTGCAAAGGTTCCTTGAGAAAAGAAAATTCAATCCTTTCCAGCTACCTCCTTCCCATTTTCAGTATTAGTCAAGGGTCACCCATTTCCTTCTCAATTTCCCACATATATCTGGGATAATGGATTTTGTTCCTGCAATATTCCACAATCCTACTTGCTGTTAAAATCTTGCAAGCACAAGTATTTAAGGTCTCACCAAGAAGTTAAATTCTTGCAGAAACAACACTCAGTGAAATTGCAGTATATGTCTACAATGAGAACCTGACTGCCCAAACATCAGAAAAGCAATTTCTGTTACCTAAGTGGAAACCTTACTTTAGCTCATCTGAATGTACCAACACAAAGCTGGCTGGGCATTGACCCCAAACACCCTCAAGAACTCATCTGAAGCACAAATAATCATACAAATCCATAAGATGCACTCGATCAGTTAACCATCTTTGCTCATGTCTCCTCAATAAAACATGACTTGTATCTGAGTGGCAACTCTCACCTGCTGGTTGAAGTCTGGGAAAATAATTTCAGACAGAGACCCTACGAGGGAAATCTGTTCTACCTACAAGCACGTTCGGTTTTGGTACAAGTTACACCTGTCCTTACATCACTATAATGCTAGTTTCCATATGTTAGTTACACAGAACAGATGTTGACCCTCCATAAAAACGAAAGACTTGCTTTCCCTACACATTGTAGTCTATTTTGTGAAAAAAAAACTCAAAATCTACTTTACTCAGACAACTATTTGTAACAGAAGTAAGCACGCTTGCAATAGCTTTCTACCACTTTTTATGACAATGATTTATCCAATGATGTATACCTTTGTCTATGTGGGAGTTGAAATCTTTCAATTTAGTTTACATTTAATTTACAGATCTGCCCTTCACACAGGTTGAGTTAAGTATAACTCCTTAAAGTTTTCAGTAAGCCAAAAATACTCTCAGCTTCTCCAACTGCAGAAGTACATTAGGCCAAGGACACTGCTTGGCTGGAAGCCTGTACAATACAGAGGAAAATGCATTTACAACAGAAAACCAAAGGCCTATCCTACTCCCACATGCCATTGCCCATTCTTTTTCCCAAAATAAAAGCCACCTACACGTAAGACCATCTCTGACAATGCTCCAGAAGCTGACAAAAAACAAGTTCAGAGAGGACAATTCTTTTGCCTTTTCAGAGTTACTTTACAGCTCTTGCCTTTTTGGACCAGCAACAGAGCCATCAAGCCTATTGAATCTTTGAGCTTATCAGAGTATCTCATAACCACAACTGCCTAAGTGACATTCTACGTGTGGTGGTAAATGAACCACTCTGAGAGTAAACCACAAAAAAAAAAATTAGAAATAAATAAACACTTGTCAGTGGGAGACTAGTAATAAGAGTCAGATGTGGTTTTTGATGAACAGTGGGGCAAATGCAACACAAGCACCTCATCATTCTAAGGCACTATCTCACTCTCCAGTGCCACTGAATTTCCAAACACCAGTTCATGAATCTTTCAACTCAGAAGCAGAATTGAAGAGTTTATAGGAGTGTCTTTTTTTGGTCGGAAGAGGCAAGTGCTTGCTTTTGCTGAAACATGACAAAATTAATAAAGTACTTTCTACCATGGTGGAAAGGAGAAAAACTTGATTTAGAGCTGATTCCAAACTCTCCTCTGAGGTAAACTCTTTCTCTGAAACATTTTACAGTAGAAAAGAAAAACAAGGAGAAAGCTACACTCTCCCACTGGCTTTTTAAGTTTTGCCACTATACCTTCTGAAATTGTACTTACAAGAACAAAAATTATCCATATTTTTCAATTCTGCATCATGTCTTTTGTTTTCCTAAATTCACAAAAGGACTTAATCCTCCAAGGACTACCAAGGTGGAATTAACAATGCATTTCTCGATAGACAGAAGATATTTAAAAAAATAATAATAATCTCAAAGCCTATGTAGAACTATCTTAAAACTAGTTTTTCAGATTTCATTTCTATTCTTCAAGTCCTTTGTGCACAAATGTTGCTGTAAGGTTTAGATGGGATGCAAAGAAAGTGTAATATTGTAAAACAAGCAGAGAATCCATTTCAGAACATCATAATCCAGATAACAAAGTGAAAAGTAATTTTTTTGCCTCTAACCTCTCCCATCCTCAAAGTCATCCAATTATTACTGGAGAATGAAAGAACAGCCACGGCAATTATTTGTTTACACTGCCAAGCAAAGCCATAATACCTTCTATTTTTTCACTAAAGGAAAACTTGACTTACTTTTAATTTGTGCCCATACAGCACAGGACTGCGTTCTCACCTGAAAATGAAAGCATGAAAATTACTCTTTCTCATGAGAGAAATTTATTAGCACTTACACACTCCGCAAGAGCAGTCATCCACTACATACTGAATTTTATTACTTTTATGAACTTTTTTTTTTTTTTTTTTTTTCCCCCTTGGTAGCAGCCTCTATGTTGCCTATAAATTTTATAAGCTATAAAGATAAGATTAGAGATACAGCTTCGATGAAAGCCCAGCTCTAATTTTTCAGATCATCATTCTTCCTCTCTTTCTACAACCTATGCAGGTAAACGTCATCAAAGGATCTTTGAAGCTGCTTAGATACGAATTCAGAATTTATGAAATGCCAAGATAAGGCTGAATGTGCTGTGTTAACTCGATCCCCATGTAGCACATATACATTGAAATACTTACTGACATGGTTTTCAAATACTACATCACTCCCCCTTCCCCCATATCCACAGTATGACAACTTGCTCGGTAATTTTAAAGTATTTTTATACAATACTTACATTGGCTAATGTTTACAATAGTTGAATAGATGTTTATTAAGGGTCTTCTTTTGCAACTCTTTAACAAGTTTGCTTTTTCCTCTAAGTTTTGCTCCCTGTATAGCTTTTTCCCCCTGCACTTCACACTCATACTTACACAAGAAGACTCCCAAGTGCCACCTCTGTTCTAGTATCTACTATCCATTTTATCATCACTGCGAAGTCTGTTTTTGTAGGGTTTCTGCACATATTTTCCAGCTAAATGATTTTCACAGACCTTCTTAAAATACATACACACATTTTTTTGTGTGTTTTAGCAAAATACATATTATGTTTCTCTGGATAATGACATGTTCCTATGAAATCGAAGGCTACGTTTTGAAGCATTTGCATAGAAGGACAAAGGTGCATTTGTATGCATTATCTTCCTTTTGTGTGTTGGCATGAAGAAGTGTGGAATTTCAGTGCTTCTTAAAATACTTTTTATATAGAATTTTCTGGTCATTTAAAATGACAGAACGCTATCAAAAGAAATCCTATTAGGAAAGTCAGAATAAATATTAAGGGGTGGATTTAAAAACTCAACCAAATGCCAGATTCTGGCAAACATTCATGTAAGTGCCATCAAATTGAGATAGCTGCCCCTGCCACATACTCTGTTTTGCAGGAAATCAGTGCCCTCCTGCCTGTGAGAGAAGTTAGAGAGCTGCCATGAATCCCTGCTGTAGCGGGTTTATGTGGCAAGGTTTTGGTAGCAGGGGGCCATAGGGATGGCTTCTGTGAGAAGGATCTAGAAGCTGCCCCATGTTAGAAAAGGGCCCCACTGCTGACCAGAGCCGAGCCAGTAAGTGATGTTGTTTTGTGCCTTTGTGAGAGCAGATTTAAGACTGGGAAAAAAAACGCTGCGCCACACAGCAGCTGGGAGAGTGAGAGGAGTGAGGAACAGCCCTGCAGCCCCCAGGTGAGTGCAGCAGGAGGGCAGGAGGTGCTCCAGGCAGGCAGCAGCAGTTCCCCTGTGGCCTGTGTAAGGAGAGGCCCCTGGTGGAGCAGGCTGTCCCCCTGCAGCCCATGGGTCCCACATGGAGCAGATCTCCACGCTGCAGCCCCTGGAGAGGAGCCCACGCAGGAGCAGGGGGTCTGGGGGGAGCTGCCACCCACCCATGGGGGACCCGTGCTGGAGCAGTTTGCTCCTGGGGGATGGATGGACCCCGTGGGACGGAGCCGTGTGGGAGCAGGTCCTGAAGAGCTGCTGCCTGTGGGCAGCCCCCGCAGGCTCAGTTCGTCCTTATCTCAACCCTTGAGCCCTTTTCTTGGTATTTCTCCCCGTTTCTCTTTGAGGAGGGGCAGTGAGAGAGCAGTTGTGGTGGAGCTCGGCCACCCACCCGAGTAAAACCACCACACCTGCAGTGAAGTTCAGTGATCTACACTTCACACTAAATCAAATTACAATCCCCTTCTTTGATGAATTAGCAGCTGGTCACAACAGTAAACCTCAACACCCTTCCAGAAAATTATTAGTCAAATTACTCCTGCAAATACTCAAGCATCCACGGATCTCAAAGTCCAGATTTCAACCTTGGTATTCAGCTTTCTACACTGAAACTTGTTTAACTGGGGATAGAATCTCCTTTCAGAGATGGATACTTAAAAAGACTTCTGGAGAAAAGAGAAAACATCTTGCACACATACACTTTTCTTGGCTTATATCTTATTGGGCTAGTATTAACAAACTTTTCTGCCAGCAGAGGCCATTTTTGATTAATTAAAAAAAAATCCCTCAGATTTTTATTGAAAATACTGCATGAAGAAATTAATCTCAGATAATTTTAACCTCGAAGCACCTTTTTAGTTCTGGCCCTCCACTTTCAGACTTGGCTCTTTGCACAGCATGGAATCCATAAAGTAATCAATGGAGACAAAAATAGGTACCACATGGGGCTGAGCTATTTAATTAGAAACATCCTTTACAGAGAACAACACTTCCAAGGGTGGAGAATTTGTTCCACTTCAGTAGTGTTTTTTCTTGTTTATTCTCAAATCATCCCCTTGTCTCCATCATTCCTATATTCCTATTGCCAAATTCACCAATATGAAAAATGGTAATTTCTATTATCTCTGACTTCCTAACTGATTTCCTTTTACATTCCCAATGATCTCATCAAATATGATTGGTCTTTTAACACATCTGAATGTCTTGCACAACTGAAATATGCATTTCTAGTCCTCCACCTTGAAAAATAAACAGAAAGTAAAAACCACACAGCAGACAGCTTTCTCAGGGCCTCCAAATACGAGAAAACGATAAATGAAAGTGAACTCAATATGACAAAATAGCTTACTTGTCTTTATCGTGTCCACAAGATTTTATCTGAACTGATTTTCCCAACTCTATTACAAAGAAGATATATTGGGTATATGGATGAATAATGGCGATAAAAAAATCACAACCTAGCCATGATTTTGTAGCACGTATGATAAAAAAATATACTGTTCTCATCGTGAAGGGACCTGGAGCCAGAAGGCACTTTGGCTGTATTCAAGCAGAAATGTAGGCATAGAATTGCAGAATGGCTGGGTTGGAAGGGACCTCTGAAGATCACCCAGTCCAACCCCCCTGCTGAGCAGGATCACCTGCAGCACGTTGTGCAGGACAGCATCCAGGTGGGTGTTGAATATCTCCAGAGAAGGAGACTCCACAGCCTCTCTCAGTGCTCTGTCACCTCACAGTAAAGAAGTGCCCTGATTTCAGATGCGATAATAACTGAGGGCCAATTAAAGATCGGATTTTATAAAGATTTTTAAATATGTAATTTTAGAGTCCAAATTAAATCACTTTAGTAATTAGACTGTAAGGAATTCTCAGCACCCAAAAGTCTTCAGTTTAGAATTCTGAATTCTTGGAACTTCTCTAATGCCAACAGTTGTGCAAAATATGGTGGTGTAAGAATTGAAGACAAACCAATACTTTTGATTCATTCACAACAAAAAGTTCCATTTCAAAGAAGAAGGGACGGGAACCAAAGTTGTCTGGTCTTTTCAATCCCAGTGATGATTTGTAACTGTTGTAACTTTATGTACTCTATTTAGTAAGAAAAGACATACAGGAAAGTGTGTAGGGAGCTAATGGCTTCCTTTCATTACACGGAACACAATGTGTGTGTGTGAATGTGGAATCAAAGGAAGCCAAGAGTGAGTTCTACAAATAAAAGTATTAATATTCCATTAAAAGGGTGGCCTAGAAAATATGTCTGGCAATGCTGAAGATGAAAAAACACAGGAAATATTCTGTATCAAAGAAAATAAGAACAACTTAGAAGCAGTTCAACAAACAGCTTGCAGAGCTGCTTAAGCAATCTGCACTGTCATGTGCAGAAAAAGCTTCAAACACAAATAATAATAGGTAATATTCCCCAGTAACAGAAAACATCAAAGGGAAATAGCTAGGGAAACCAATACGAAAACCCTACCATGTATAAACTGAGTTCAGACTTATTTAGGAGAGCTTAGACAGGCTAAACTTTTATATACTTCAGTCAATAACAATCCTGTTCCACAGAGTAAGTTCTTCTAAAAAATACAGTCTGACATCCAAAGTCTGGAATATTTTGGGCTTATTTCCTATGAACCAAATGTCTTTAGATGTCATTTCTCTACTTACCGCCTCACACAATTAATTAAAAATTTATGACAAGTAACAGACTTGTATCAGGATCAGCAACCAAGTTGTCTGTGCTATAAAACTTCCTGGGATATTATTAAGGTAGATTGCAAAAAAAAAAAACATGCTTTGCACTGGTTAATAAGTATCAGCAACAGCTCTTACATGTACTTGCTTTATTTCACTCAGTTTGGACTGAAACAGCTACATTTTTTACCAGAAGCTGTATTCACTTACTCTGATTTGGGTGTAGGCTTCCAGAAATTCCCAGAATTATTTACAAGTGACTCACAGATGAGTTTGTGCCTCTTTCCTTGCTTCGTGCTGCATACACAAGGCCCCAGAACTCTATTTTCGTGTTACGGACAGCAGGCTGAGACAGCTTTTAGGTGTTTTGGGTGTTTTTTGTTTAGTAGGCGATGGTTTATTTTGTTTATACATTTGACATTCAGGAACTGTACGCATGTCAAAATTACAGCGCGTGTGAGAAAAACTACCTACTTCTGAGACCGTAAGATTGACAGCCTCTTGACCACTGAGATGGGTAATGACTGGAAAACTAGTGCCATAATGACATTGTGGGAGGCGAGACACTGAACAGCTGAGAGAAACCTATAGTTAAGAAATGTTTTGTTTCTAAATAAAATACATATTTACCTTAAAATGTTAAAAAAAAAAAAAAAAAAAGCTAGTAGCATGCTTTTTTTCCAACAAGGTTTCCTCAAGGGAGATGGAGTTGACATTTTCTGTTGTTCAGAAGGTAACACACATGACAAAATACACTTTTCCCTTATCACTTGGAGAACTGGAATATAAGTTACAATTCAAAACTGAGAGAATTTTTCATTGCTCAGGAGAGACTTTCAGATTCTCACACCAAGTTCTGGCCCAACAGACAACCTCAATTGTGCAGGGAAGAGATGGCCCTTCATATTTAGCTCTTTCTGTTGTTTGCCTTTTAACACAACGCTAATATTTTCCTTTTTTTTTTTTTCCTCCCAGCAACACTTCATTCAACTGGTATAAAGAAAAGGTTTTAGAACATCCATTACCTTATTCCACTCGCTTATTATTCTCAAAAAAACACAGTACTCGTTTCCCAGCTTTAAAGGAGCATTATAAAACTTTCCGTAGTAATGTCTGTCTCCAAGAGCAACTGGCATGTTATCAGCAACATCCTTTGCCTGAAATTCAGCTGCTACGTATCCCTTAGTGTCCGTGGTGTTGCTAAAGAAAGTTGCAGCAGCAAAGGACTCACAAATAAAAGTACTTTGCAAACCCAGAGGAAGCACAATCACTTGATAAAGACTAGAGTGAAACAAACAAACAAACAAAAAAAGTAAACATTAGCCCTCAGTTCAATATTATAAATAACAGATATTCATTGTTTTCATATTATTTCTTCTGCATATAGCCTCTTAACTGCTTTTTATCAATGTCCAATACAAACTCTTCTTGTACTGAAATATTTCTCTGCATGTGTTCCCTTGCATTTTGAAATCAATGCATGCACAATTTAAATCCTTGTCACATGCAAATGAACACGTCCATTCATACTCAGAAGAGCAAACCGAATTATTGCAGGCTGCCTTTTGCTTCTCTCAGCTTACACCTAAGCTCATCTGTGAAACAGAAGACATTGCTGGCCTCTAAAAACAATGCCTAATTTCTGAGAAGTAATTTTTTTTGTTGTTGTTTAAAGGAGAGGACAGATACCATTTGTACAGAATTAATTACATCTGTCTCCAAACCTCTCAAAATAATGTTTTGTTTACCGTATTCAAAAGTAGGAAGAGTCATTGTTACAGCTGTTACACTTAGTCATTTCCCGATATATTATCAGCTTTCAAATGTTTTCTGCTTTACAGAAAATATATATATTTTTGAGCTACAATTACCTTCTCTTTCTTTCACAAACAGCACTTAGCAAGATATAAAGCCTTTTTCTCTAGAAATATATTTTTGTAGTAATACTCTAATGTGAAAATACTACTTCAGCATACGCATAAATACAGACTGTTCTAAATTGCCTCTGTGTCATAGAAAAAAAATTCTGGCTGCATGACTTCATTGGAAAACAAAAATTACAGGGGTTGTATTGCTCTTGGATGCATCAATAAAAATGTAGTGTGACTTAACTGTGGATAAAGGGAAAAAAAGAAAAAAAAAAAAAGAAAAGAAAAAAACATTGAAAACTCAGAATTATCAAAAACAGAATTTTGGTCCAGAAAGTACGAAGTCTTTGGCCAAATATTCTGCTAAGGGAGGCAAAACTGGGAGTTACAGCTTAACTTTTCTCCCATTACTAACAACAACAAAAAAATCTAATCCAAACAAAAATTTCCAATATGCAAGTAACATAAACCTGCAGAATGTTTCTTAAAAGGGTAATTAGTGAGTGCTCATAGACAAACCTGATGGGCCCATTTCGATCTTCTGCTTTCCGGAGTCTGAGCAAGGGTGCAGAACCTTTTGCTGCAACAAATTCTACATCTGGGAATGGGGGATCTAAAAAGTAAACAAATACCAGCACTTCAGAGAGGTTTTAGAAATATTGCAGGCATGAGGGTTCCCAGTTACTTCTTCCCCCAGACTTCCTCCATTAACCAAACTTCAAACCCCAATGGCTACAGCCTGCCTGGTCAAGAAAAACACTGGGCAAATATGAGCACAATGAAACAGCAACAAGCCTAACGCAAACGCCTGCATTGAATTACACGTGCCACTTGGGAAGAACAGAGATGCAAAGAATAAGGACAGACTGCAAAGAAGAGGAAAGATCTGTAGGAAGAAGCAGTATTATTCATTAGACTAACTGAAGTGGTCAAGGAGAACTAAAACATAGATCTTTGGGCACACAGCCCACTAGGAGGAATCAGTCAGCATGAATAAAGGGGAATCCATGAGAGCCAGAAGTACTTTCAAGAAGGCAAGTTCTGTAGTTACTGCACACAATCAGCTAGCGATACCCAGCCCCTTAAATTGGATTTCGATATGGGTACCGTGCTCTAATTTGTTCTAGTGGGAACTTGCATCAAGGCCAAAACTGAACAAACACTTTCTGCTGCCAGTTTTAATGGCAACAATGACAGCTGCAGGCTGACAGAGACCAGCGCTATGGTAATGGAAATTACCACTATCAGCCTAGAAGCAAAAATGAAAAGAGCTTCACTGTGTGCAACTGAGGGGGGAGGGGGTAAAGTGTGAAGTTTGGATACTATCTACCCCAGAAAAACAAAAGAGCTAGCATGGATGTTTACAGGTATGGTTAGGCTGTTTGAAAACTGGCCTATCAAGCTGTTTACATGACTTTGAGTAACAAATGCAGTGCTTGTTTGCAGGAAAACCAAGGCTTCAGAGTGCCGTTTGAAAGAATAATCAACGTCACAGAGACAAACAAGAAAATCAAGGCACATTTGTCAAAGTTAAGGCACATCAGGCAAATCCTTGCGGACTTTTCAAACAGCTGGAATAGCAGCAGGTGTACCTACATTTTGACATACAGAAAATCATCAGTACAGATGGAAACAATGAGTGTTGGCAGAAAAACTGTACATTTTTCACAGAAGAACTGGTAAACGGGGAGCTAGAAAAAGATAAAACGTTGAGGGCAGAAGTCCTGGTGTGCAGAAAGGTCACGACAGTTCCTCCAAGACTAAATGCAGTGAGTACCAAGACTATCATTTTGCTAACAACCATGGTGCAAAATCTGGGTGTGTAGAGATGAGCATGCTGCTCAAACAGTGCTAGACAGTGTAAGACCAAAGCAGTGTGGGGATGTTACACAGGAGGAACTGAATGAACTTGGGAGCTGTTATTCTGAAGAAAAGGGATGCAATTCAACAGCATAACGTGAAAGGCAGATACACATGGGGCTACGAACGTGATTCTTTTGGTTGTATTTTCAAAGTTTGCTTGGGTAGCAGGAAAACTACCTTAGAATGACTGTTAGTCACCAGGTCACCAGAGTGGTAACAGAAAAGAAAAAGAAAAAGAAAAAAAAAAGAAACTGCAGCTTAAAAAATAGACTTCTGTAACAGTAGAATAATACCAGCACAGGATTCAAGTGTGGTAATTTCACAGCAGTCTGCAGTTCCAGTCAGTCCAACATAACTAAACCGAACCAGCGCAGAGGATGACTGGTACTGTAGAAATAATGAAGAAACTGTCTTACAAGATGGAACCAGAAACTTGTCTCACACCTTTGGAAAAGAAATACGAGAGCCTACATGATCTCTGCTTTAAATAGATAGCACCACGATGGGAAAGGAACAACGTAAGATTAACATGCTCAAAATAAACACAGCAGGCCAGACATACATCCCTATGAAGGAAAACCCTACCTTGCCCTTGGTAGCAATCATCATCAGGAGACCCTCCTGACAAAGCTACCCTTTGGCTAATTTACCTAGCTAAACTACTTGCTCTGGCAGTTCCCTTTATCAGGTCCTCTTCAAAACCAGGCTATGGGTAAACTGCCCATAAAGAAGGCAGTTATGAGTGATTAGGATTGAGATGAGAATAAGATCTGCAAAGCCTGAGTGCTTTGCAGGAGCTTCACTGGGAATTTCTTCTTTAATGCCGGGTAGAAAGTTCAGTGCATGCAATGGTTTTGCTTTTTTTTTTTCAGGCGAGCATTGATTGCAAAGGGGAACAGGCAGCAAAACCACTGCTGGCTCAGTTCATGACAATTATATGTTCCCAAACGACGGGAAAAATGCAGTATATGAAAACAAACAGACATCTACCACTGACAGCCCTAGAAGGGGGGCAAAAGAGAACAAAATCTGCAAATTACTGTGGTTTTAGCACTCAGTGTCTTCCGCTATTTTTAGTTGTTGGTAAGAAACACAAATTAATACAAACATCAAGCACAATTAAGACAACTGTCTGCTTTAGCAAGAAGAGCAAACAGCTTGCAACAATACAAACTAAATACAAAGTAATAATGATATATAAAAGGAACGTGTTTCATTTTTGCTTCAGTAAACAGAAAGGAAACTCTGAAGGAATTACTCTGTACACAGTATTTGGTCACTAGGAATGTTTAAAAAGAAACATCCGTCCAGAAATTTAGCATTTGCCAAAAATACCTGCTCTAAAGACATCATACTGTCCACAGTTAAAAATCCACATGGAAGAACTACTGATTTAATACCATATAGAAATGGTGGAGGGAAAAGGGGAAGACCATCAGCAGATAAATACTTGTACCAGGTGGATTGCGAGAAGAAAGCAAGATTCTCCACCATGTTCAGGTGCTGTTGACACCTAACGTTTGTAAAGGTTTTTTTGTTGCTTTTTGGTGGTGGTAGTTGGTTGGTTGTGTTTTTGTTTTGCTTGTTTACTTTTTACTGTTCACCAAAAAAACAGACTAATGCCTGTAGCAGCATCAGGAAGATGCAGTAAAACATGGCAAGAAATAAGTCCAGAGGCAGTCCCGCTCTTAGCACTTATCACAGCAGTGCTGGGCTTCGAGTGCTTGGACATTTCATCGCCACACTAATTTTCTACATTAAGAATCAATGCGCTGAGTCTCCCTTTGAACATGAAGCCAGGCTGCAGGAAACAAGTGCGCTTGCTTTCTCAAGTGCCCTTGCAAAAGCACAGGCAAACAGCACAGGCCTCAATGCTGGAGAAAAAAAACCTGTTACACCGTAATCATGCTCTTCAGAAAAAGCTAGCATGCTGCGGGCACTTTGCTATTAGTCATCATGAAAGTGTTTCACAATGGAGCGTGTACATTTACCCGTAAAGATGTTCTAGAGAACAAGTCTTCTGAGGAGCAGCTGAGGGAGCTGGGGTTGTTTGGCCTGGAGAAAAGGAGGCTCAGGGGAGATCTCATTGTACCATGGCCTTAAAGGAGGTTGTAGTGAGGTGGAGATCTGGCTCTTCTCCCAAGCACCAAGTGATAAAATGAGGGGAAATGGCCTCCAGTTGTGCCAGGGGTGGTTTAGGTTGGATATGAGGAGAAACTTCTTTATTGAGAGGGTTTTTTGCCATTGGAAAGGGCTGCCCAGGGAAGTGGCGGAGTCACCATCCCTGGAGGACTTCGAGAAACATGGAGATGTGAAACTTAGCATCAGGGTTTAATGGTGGACTTCAGTGCTACGTTAGAGGTTGGGCTGGATGATCTTGGAGGTCGTTCCCAACCTGAATGATGCCATGTTTCTACGATTTATTTTTTCTCTAGTCTTGGAAATTGCAAACTGCTGCAAAATGAAGAACGTGGGCAGTTCTGTGGCATTCTCCAGTAGTGGTAACAGGAATATTTAAAGCTTTTCCTGCCATCTGACCTTTGCACCTTTGGATATGCAATGCCAGCAAAAAAAAAAAAAAAAAAAAAAAAAAAAAAAGCTGTAGCACTGATCTGTCCTCTACAGACATTTCAAAAATGAATGCACAAATCCATCCGTACACCATGCTAAGTAGGTCTACGTGTAAAACATATGAAGCTGGATAATTTGTTTCTTATTAAAAAAGCTTTGTTTGGGGTCAGCATAGTCCTGTTTACTGCTTCCCTTCATAATTTTCTGCTAGTGATACAGCTTTAAAAATAATAATGGAACTAAATCACAAAGTCCAAAACCAGATGGTAACTCTTCCCAAGTTCAGGGAAGTCAAACCAAAGATCCGTCTTAAGGCCAAGTTATAACTGAAAACAACCACTGCTGAAATTATGCCATTTGTGTCATCTTATTTATTGCAAAAGAAGGGTTTTGTGGTTTTATTTTTTTAATGGTTATTCCAAGGCCATATGTCCAAAAACATTGTTACTGAATTTTAAAACAAGGAAGTCAAAAACACTGCTGTAAAATGTACACAGCAATAAGACAGAAGTACTGATTCAATAGAAAAGGGATTTTTTTATATATATATTTTTTTTGTTACTATTTATACCGCTGTCTGAAGAGTAACTAAGTTTATTGTATATATTCCAGTATAATTGCTTTAAGAAAGAGATTTCTAGTTTGGAGAAAAAACATTAATAGATGGAAGGCAAGAAGGGAGGGAAATAAATCAAGACTACATCCACAGAAAACGATGACAAATCTTCTTTAAATATTGTATAGTAGAAAGAGAAATAACAGCAGGTTGTGTGTGGGGGGACTTTTCTGGTATGAGATGATGGCTGGATAGGCCTTAAATCTACCTTCCTCCTCAATGTAGCTTATTCTTGATTTTTAACCCTTTTCAGTTTCATTCATTTTAGAAAATATAAGTTAATGACAGGAGAAGAGGGAATGGTCTTAAACTATAAGAGGGGAGATCTAGATGAGATGTGAGGAATTCTTCTCACCACTCAGAGGGTGGTGAGGCCCTGGCATGGGCTGCCCAGAGAAGCTGTGGATGCCCCATCCCTGGAGGTGCTCAAGACTGGGTTGGATGAGGCCCTTTGCAGCCTGATCTAGCGGGTGGCGTCCCTGCCTATGGCAGAGGGTTGGACCTGGGTGATCTTTAAGGTCCCTTCCAGCCCGAGCCGTTCTGTGATATAAGTAGGTTTCATATGACCTTATGCATTTGAATAGTCTTTGCATAAATACAAAGCACGCACCATGGGATTTGTATAGAAATGTTTACAGAACCAGTAGCTAATTTCCTCCTTACAAAAGAACAATTTTCATGCTCAGGCTTTATTCACTGCCTTTTCCCTTCTACAAAAGCCAGAAGCTCCTTTGCAATACTAGTGCTGTGAAGCAGCTCACTGTGATGGACTCTCTAGAGGCATATAATTTGCTGTCAGAGTAAGAGCTGTCAAAGCACTACTTCTCCAACAGTCTTTTACTTCCTTACTGGAAAACAGATTTGATTTTCCCTCTCCGTTTCCAGACCTTAAAGAACTCAGAAAGAAGGCATAAATCTTTTCCCATCACACAACAGAGCAGAACAACAACGTATCCTTTATGTACATCCCTGTACGCCCACGGGCACACTCACAAACCAGCCTCCTCTACCTGATCTCTAATGGAATCATTTCAGCTGGAAAAGACTGCCAAGATCGTCAAGTCCAATTAGTACCTTCTCCACATATGAAGGCCGAAGTGCAGGATTCCAGAAGACGGCACTCAGTACATTATGAACCTCATTCCTCTAATTCAAATCACTCTCTGGACTCCCTGCTTGTGAATTCCAACTTAGACGCTCATAGGAAGAGAGAGAGGATACACCTACAAGAGCATGTGGCCAGCAGTTATACCCTGGACTAAAACAAAGGGAATAGTATTTGAGAGACAAAGGAACTCCTGCTGTCTGAGATGCATACATAGGCTACATGGCAAACCTACCCAAAATCAGCAGAAGGTGCGTGTACTAATAAGTAAGACGTGGCAGCAAGTGTGAACAGTAACCGTACTGCAAATTCAAAACATACTTTTGATTTTGAGCAAAAAAATGAGAGTAGGAAGGGTAATGAGACACTGTCACCAAATATATTATGAATAATTTTACAAGAACGAAATGCAAGACTTCCCTATTTAGTAATCCAGACAAAAAACAGTTATTTCTAATGTCCAGAAAACTTTGTCTTACAAATACCATGTCTTGGGTCACAGTGACCATGTCTAAATCAAAGAATATTAGTCAGACATCATAAATAAGCAGGCATTAGCAAATATCCCAAAGTTTTGTCACATGCCCATGGTAAGACTCCAGCCCAAAGCACGTACCAGTATTATTACAAGATATCTCAACTGAAGAAGTTACTCTTATTGAGAATATTAGAAGTGAAAGCACTTGCATTAACTCTTTGTCTATTATCCTCTTTTTCAACCACTTAAAAGCTGTTATAAAACTCAGTTTTCCTTCGTTCTTATGTGAAAACAGATAATGAAACTAAGAAGAATGGCTTGTTTCAGCATGCCTACGAATAATCTACCAAAAAGAAGAGCAACATAACTGCTTGTAATTATAGTAACCCTGACAGAAATTATGAAAGACGAGGTACACCCGGAAGACATACTCCTTTTCCTTGGAAATAGAAAAAATAAACTCCCTTCTGGTTTAAAAGACAATCTTGTTACCATCTTTTCACATCTACAATGTAATTGCCGCCTAACTACTTTTTATAATTGACTTAATTTCTTATCTTGAGTAGACAGGTGTTGAGAGCTTGTCTAAAATAAGCTAAGAAGAAATAAAAGACTGTGTGAGATGTCTGTCACTGGAAGTATGAAAGGAGCAGAATTTCAATGATCCACCAAGCATTTGGTAGACTATATTTACCATCCACAAGATGATTGGCAAAAACAACTATGTGCTCAGCACAGAACTATTTTTAAAGGATGCTACTTGCCAGGATGAGAAGCAGGCTTCTGAGTCCCAAACTTTGTTTTTTTTTTCTTCCTCTTAAGAAATATTATGAATATAATACATCCTGGCTTCAGATATATGAAGTAGGTTTCCCATGAATTTTCAAGTTCTCTTTGGAAAAAAAAAAATCACTTCTTGCTAGCATTTACATACTTACTGTATTTTGCAACACTCCCAAGAGTTTATACACATTGTCAGAAAACTAAATCTTCATCCAGCTGTGACATTTTTCTTCACAGTACTAGAAACTCTGCAGGTATGACTCCCCCAACACTCAAAATACAAGAGACGTGTGGAAGTCAAGGAGATGCAACACCTACCAGACTGTGGATTTGCCCCCAGCTGGGGAAACAGACCAACTGACTGTGCATTTGTTAACATACGCTACATGAAACTTTAGACAATAAACCAGGCCACTTCCAACATATTAACAGTAAAACATCTGTGCAAGTCTCAGCTTCTTTCATGCTTCTGTGCTTAAGGCATATCTCGCATTTACACGGTACTGTTTAGCCAGAAAACCACGAGAGACAGACGACACTTTTCAACCCTAAGCTGGCAGAAAAACTGAGATCATTCCACCCAGTACAGAAACACAACCATCTGGTCCAACAATGGACATAATTACAAAATAACTGGACAAATGAAGAAGCAAATTATACACCTACTCTAAAATTGTAAGTAGTTATTATACAAATTAAGTTGCTTGTAAAGATAATGCAATTCCCCTCCCATACAGAAGGCACGGAAGTCAAAGGGATATTGCTGAAAGAGCTATTTTAACTGTTTCCTTTTCATCTTAAACCAGATGAAATAGGAAAAAAAAAAAAAATAGTTAGATTCTCATTGTTTCGTGAACTTTTTTGCGTGTGTTTTGTGAACAGCCTGATCGCTGTTGGCTTTGTAATTTTCACTCAATTTCAACCACAAAAAGACCCATTTTGACTTTATGGCTTTCATTAAAAAAAAAAGAAAAAGCACGATATAAAGTGTGTGTGTGTGGCACACTTCAGGAAGAGATGGCAGAGCAATGCCCACCTTTTATTGCTCACTGGAAGAAGTAACCATCAGATGTAACATAGCTTGTGGCAGGATCTCCCTTTGAAATGGAAATGACCTAACTTTTATGCGAAGATCTTTTCTGGGGGTACACAAGTGTGTTTGTTAAGCACTAACTCAGTGGAAGAGGGAAAACGTGCCAGCTGCCAAGCCACAAACACTGCTCCATGCAGCACCTCCTGCAAAGTGTTCTCTAGAGCTCTTTCCAGTAAGTGACCTGATGCAATCACGTAGAGTTTAGGAAATGTGACAGGATGGCAGAGAAAAGAGGAACGCCTTTACTCTGAGCGTGTATTCATAATTACCTCAGTCAGCCAAACTCTTGAGACAGCTTATTAGTTTTTACAAAGCTACATGTACTCATGGATGCTAGCTCTGAATCACAGCTAGGCAACTTAAAAAAACCAATTACCAAATCATTACTGCAACTTCACTGAAAAGAAAATCCACGTCATTGTATACCCTACACAGCACCTTTAGGAAACATGATGTTCTGCCTGTCAATCAAGATTAAAAACTTTAGATTTACTTTTGAAAATATCGTAATACTATGAATTTCAAAAACTGTATTGCTAGTTCTTCATCTGCAGCCGGAAGAGAACTGGTTCCACCTACAGGTTGAAAGGGATACATACACCCAGAGAGCTTTACGGTTTCTTACCTACCTGTTCCAACCAAGCAGGAAGGATAGGCACCAGCACCCAGCACTGCATTTCATAGTGTAACAATCATAACCTAATACAGGAAGTCTGACAGTATAGGGATGGTGCAAAACTGTTCTGAACAATGAGTTGAGGATAATTTTTTTTAATCACAACATTTTAGTACCATACACATATCTTGCAAAATACTGAAGCTGACTATCTCCCTGCAGTGTGCTTTTTGATCAAATGCCTTTTATGTTTTGTACTCTACTAATTATAGATGAAGGGATCTGTCTGCAGGACTCTTTGTACTTTGGACCCTTGTAGACTTCAGTGATATCTATTCTGCTTTTATCTCCATGGTGGAAACAACTGGCACTGAAAGAGTAACTCACTTAGCATCTAACAGGGCAGGGAACTGAACCCCGCTCCCCTAGATACTAACTTTGTGTCTAGCCCACCAACCTATCGTTTCCCTGCTGTGTAAAAACAACGCTTCAGAAACACTGCACCCTATTTCACTCCTCTGTCAACCACTGGATTGTCAACGTGTTAAATCCATGAAAGCGAACAATGATGAAGAATTGCAAGCACAGAAACAGCCCTTTTGATACTTAACATGGGTCCTTTAGTAAACACAAAACATAAACGGCAGGACCTACCTGTGATTCGCGTTGTCATGGAAACCATCAGTGAAAAATTCAAAGCTACCATGGAAATGTTAACAGAGTAATTGGTGCCTGGCTGCAAATCAAAACAAACTTCTGGAGCCTGCTTGTGTGTGGTAAGGTTGAAGGTCATTTCATGCAAGAATTCCTTCTGATACCAACGCTGGCCTTGCACATGGAACTGAAACCAAACAATCACAGCATGGAAATCGTAATGGGTTAATAGATCACTTGCATTCATTCATATCTCTAAATCAGAGGAAACAGCAGAAAAACACATCATTGCATACAGGCTGCCAAAACTACTGGCACTGACAGTTATTCTGATTCAAATGCTTCCAAAATTTTACAAGTGCAGTCTCCCTCTTGTTGATCAGCTCTGACAGCGTGCAAGATCTTTCACCTGTCCTCCTCAGAGTCTATCTTCTTGTCTGTTAAAACCACAATTTTCCCCACGTCTTGCTTGCTTCCTAACACACGGATTTCCAGTAATGGCGCACTTTCATCCTAGCATATCCTCATGGTGCAAGGCGATGAGCTACGAAAGTAAGCTCAGTAAGTCAAACCAGAGATGCATACATCTCTGGTTTGACTATGAAAAGTAAGTGAAAATCAAGCCATTTTGATCTACGTCAAAATGCCAAGTAACCTCAGGTTTCTGCTGATATGGTTCCAGGGAAACTTACAGACCCATTACTTTTTTGTTTCAGTTGGATTTTTGGTGTGTTTGTTCTGTTGTTGGCATCCAAAACAATCACAAAGTTATTAACTTAAGGCCTTTCCTGATCATTCTTCTGTTAATTAAAACTAACCTGCTTTCTGTGTTTCAGCCATGATTATTTTCCTTTAAATGGATCCCATGCCTTTAGATAACCTCTGAGCACTCTGAGCCCATGGAGATGTGAGATAACAGCAGGTGGTCAGAGTCCAGGCAGAGGTAGTTCACACAGAAAGGACCTGCTGGGCTAAGGGAAGGTTGGAGGCATATCACAAGGCAGAGTGTGCTGACCCTGTGGAATTGGAACAGACTTGTCTGGGGCCTGAATGTGACGAAGCTGAAGGTACAGATGGGGAGGCAAAAAGTACTGATAGGGAAGGTACAGACAGGTAACAGTACGATAGGGGAAAGAGTAAGTAGGAGACTAGAAGAGAACATGGTAGAATATTTATTTTTGAAGGCTGCTATGAAGCTTATTCCCTGGCTTTTTATGAGAGTATTAGAGTGAGGAAGACTGATGACAGTAAGTGCCTCAGAAATTACAGATTATTCACATACACCATTTATACAAAGTTGTTTTCTAGAAAGGTAAAAGAATTTTTCATTCAAAAATATGGATTATCACTTACAGAGTATCTGTCTTCTGTTTCAGCTCCCCTTACATTTCTCCACCATCTCAAGCAGGTGTCATTAAAAATTAACACATTATTGAAAGCTTCCTTTACTGTAGAAACAATGAAAAAGGGAACAATTATTACAAAGACTTCACCCTCTACAACAAATCAAATGCGAGTAGATGAGAATAAAGGAAGATTTTTATTTTAATTCTATCCTGAGGAGGAGGCAGAACCTCATATCTTTTAAAATGAATACAGTAAATAAAGCAAATATTTTTTTCCCAAGAAAATGGCTTTTGGGAAAAGAACAAGCATGCTATTTGGAAAATTGAGGCAGGACTTATTTGTTTCAGATTGAGGGAGGATGTAATGACAAACATCCAGTGGTTCAGACCCTCTGAGGAAAATTCAGTTATCACAGAATCATTGGTCACAGCTGATGCCCTTTAGGAAAAAGCTCTTGAGGAAAAAAAAAAAAAAATTATAAATTTTGTGGATTCCAAAGACGATTATTTCTCAAGGTCTGTCTCATTAGTGTGTCAGAAGGCAAGCCCCGAATTTCCATGACCAAAATATTACAGAACCCTGCAGTTAGAACATGCCTTCTCTACAGTTACTGAAAACCTGCCAGAGCACTGCTCATCAGTGCTAAACGTAGGAGCATTATCTATAATGCTCGCGTCACTTAGATCGGTATCACACAGCTTAGGAACAGCGACTTCTCCCACAGAACTGGTTATGGAGGCAAGGAATGGAAAACAGTGAGCACTGTGCCACGGGCTGAAGTTCTGGCACGTAGCCAGCAGTGGCACCACGTCCTGCTTTAGTCAAAAGACAAATCCTGAAGCAGTTTGCCAAGGGCACTTACGGCCACAGCTTTGTTTGATCATAGATTAAATGACCATGGTGAGGATAAGGAAAAGCATCTCTCTTGAGAAAAAAGAGGATGGTGGTGGCAGCTACATTTGTGTACTGAGTATAAAGAAAGACACGCTCTAGGAAACAGCCTGTGATCTGGTCTGCACGGCTCCAAACAACTCTGCCCCACAGCAAGCTCTACAAGCACAGCGAACACAAAACAAAACCTACCCTTTGTTTGAACTGCTACTGTAACTGAGACACTGGTGTTTGTGGAAGAGATGGTAGTGATATTCACCACGTAGTTACTGCCAGAGTTGAGATCTAAACACACCTTTGGGTTATCTTCACTCGTAGTGATGTTAAATATCACATCCTCTGGGAATGTCTCCTCATCCCATCTTTGGCCAAGTATATGGAACTATTAAAGGATTAAAATTAAAAAAAAAGTAATATTGCAATTGTTTGTAGCTCCCCAAAATTCAGAACACTAGTTCAATAAAGCCTTGAGAATCTGGGTAACACCTGCTTTAGAATATCTGCTCAACTGAAAAAATAGGATTGTGACCCACTGTTCCGGTGCAACAAGATGGGTTCGTAAATTAGATTGTTAATTTCCTCTGGATGTTAAAGCAATGAGTATGTTTTGTTTACTTCTACAACAAATAGAACGGATCTAAAACATGGACATCTCCAACACGCGAAGCAAGCTGTAAGCAAATATTCTTGTGTACAGCAATACAGCTGGACACTACATTTGCTCACCATTTCCTGTTCTTTGTTCTGTTTTTTTTTCACCCTTGCTTTACAGAGCAGCATTCAGACTGAGTGCCAAGCAACGATAAAAGCCTCTGATCTTCTCAGTACTGTGAATTTAGAAACCTGGTATTTGTACGAGGTGAAGGGACAGACAAAGCTTATCTAGATGAGCTGGGGGCAGTCCAGTCCAGACTGTGTTCTGAACTTCACGGCATGCATCTGTGCGTGCATCATCCACAGTTTTGACTGATTTCAGGCAGAAGCAGGTACACAGATCATCTTACAACAGAGATCCACAGTTTGCCATTTACCACTGGGTACAATGAAAAGCATTGGTTTTGAACCGTTAAGATAATTTGGAGCTTGTCTTTTCCATCTCACTGGTGCTCAATAAAAGCCCTCAAACTACAGCCACATTGGTTTATCACACAGCAGGAGGAAGAGAGGTTGTTTTCCAAAATCATCACCCAACTTCAGAACACAGTTTCCGTATTAATCTTTCAGCCCTGGAGATCCTAAGTAATCCCCTTTTTATTTTTTTCATATTTGGCCTCAGCACAAGAAGGACCTGGACCTATTAGAATGAGTCCAGAGGAGCGCCATGAGGATGAATGATCAGGGGGCTGGAGCACCTCTCCTGTGAAGACGGGCTGAGGGAGCTGGGTATGTTCAGCCTGGGGAAGAAAAGGCTCCCGGGAGACCTTCCAGTGCCTAAAGGGGGCCTACAAGAAAGATGGGGAAGGACTCTTTGTCAGGCAGTGTAGTGATAGGACAAGGAGTTGTGGCTTTAAACCGAAAAGTGGTAGATTTAGATTAGATGTAAGCAGGAAATTCTTCACTCAGAGGGTGGTGAGGCCCTGGCACAGGCTGCCCAGAGAAGCTGTGGATGCCCCATCCCTGGAGGTGCTCAAGGCCAGGCTGGATGGGGCCTTGGGCAGCCTGGGCTGGTGGGAGGGGTCAGGGGGTTAGAATTAGATGGGCTTTAAGGTCCCTTCTAACCCAAACTAGTCTATGAATCTATGATATTTGGACATGCTCAGAAAAACAGTCTGCCTCTGGGCTGTTGTTATTCCCAAAACACGGGAACTCTTCTTGCATTGTTTTGGGTTACAATAACCAAACTATTTGTTTCTAAGAATGTGTATCTTAACTTTTATTCTTACTTTTACAGACAACAAAAATAGTAGTCATAAAGGTTGCTTTCAACTTCTAAGAAAAACAGTTCTAAAAATGTTGAAATATAGGATGGTTGAATCTGTTGAGCAAGGCACAGTCTATATATGTACCCTGCATCTCTAAAACAAGCTACATCCAGTATCTGTAAGTGATAGGATGTTTACTTGAAATGTTTGCCTCACGGATAGGGACAGAGACCACGTTGTGCAATGTTTTCTATGTCAATGTGACCTCCAACTCTACAACGGAATTTCACTAAAACACAAACTTGTGCTGAAACCCTTCTTGTAGTTTCAAGGAGATATTTAGATACTTTAGTAGTTGGAATCAGTTCCCAACAGCTTTTGAGTCTTTCAAGTAACATTCAGACAGGTAGATGTTTCTTTCCTAACCCAGTCACCGTTAGGGTTCAGGGAGGTGCACTGGAAGAGTGAGCCAAACGCTTACAATACAAACCAAACCCACAGAAATTACTTCCACTAATGACTCACACCAAAACTAACCAGGACAAAACTACTCCCAGTCTCAAACGCTGCCCCACTTACTGTGTAAGTTTCCTGCACTCCTCGTCTTCCAGTTTTTCTTTGCCATTTCACGCAGGTTTCGTTGAATATGGACAAATTACTGAATAATTCCTCCTCTGTGACCAAAACACAAACACAGAATAAACACAGTGATTATTTCTCACACAAATTTTACTGTATTTGGAGTAACAGTTTATTTACTCCTTTTCCCTGTTCTTTTCACAAAGGACAAATAAAACCAAGTAGGTGGGAGTTCTGTAGCAAGTCTTCCCTTAACTATTGCGGCTCCTAAAATTAAAATAGAAAGCTAAGCAAAGAAGCATATTCTGAGCTAATGGCTGCAAGCTGCTTAAACAGAGCCAACATTACATGAAGTAACATGAAAAACAAAACCAAAAGGCTTTGCTTGGTCTGCATTTTAATTAGAACAATTTTAATCCTAGCAGCTTGATAGATCTTGAAGAGGATGTTAAAACTGAATTACAGTATCCTGAAAGCAAAGGAACAAGCTCATTCACTCCAGCAGACCTCTGATACGTTTCTGCATATCAAAGTACGCGTAAAGAAGCAATGCCCCAGTTCCAATACTGCTGCCACTTGTTCTGTGCTCTCCTTGAATTTCGGTGCCAGCATCTTGACCCCGTGAGATGCAACAGTCTGCCTTTTTAAGAACAAGCCATTCACAAATGAACAAGACTTTGTAGACCGTTGAATTTCATGGATTAGAAGTCATGTTAAACTGCAGACAAAAACTCAAACTGTTTTTGAAAGATCTGTCCATAAGAAAAAGAGACTACCAATAAGCCAACTGAAAACAAGACAAAGCAAATCACTCCTCTGAATACAATAACCTGCATTAAAGCATTTTAGGAAACCTGTACTAGACTGGAAAAGAGGTTTTTGTTTGTTTGTTTGTTTTAGCTGAATGAACATTTTAGTTCATTGTTTGGGCCTCTGTTTTAAAAAGCTGTCTACATTTTTTCTTGTCTTATAATAAAAAAAATTAAATGGCATAGCTACATGAAAACTTTTCACACCAGACACTAGATTAAAGGAATGAAACCCACAGAACTAAGCATGCAGTGACTACAGTTGTAATGACCAGCAACAGAATCCTCAACATACCTGTGTTAATTTACAAACTGTTTGAGATTTGGTTTGTGTCTCAGAGAAAGAACACGGCCAGAAAGATCTACTCATCCATTCTTTTTTTAGGCAGCTCTCTCACTGCTGTCATCAGACACGGAGCAGTTGCCTTCACATGACAAGATAATCAAATATCCTCTCATAGCGAAGAGCGGAGCTCCTTCTGGTCACAATTTAGATTGACAGCAAAGGTATTTGCTCCTCTCCTTGCCTTTGCTGTCCTTCAGATACACCATTTCTTTGTCCTGCTGCTGTATTTTCTGATCTCATTCACCACATGGCCAAGGTCATACAAATCCAAGCTCATACAGATTCTAAACTAAAAAGCCCTTACTAGCCACTGAAAATATGAAGGGAATTTATATAACAGCCTGGGCTGATACTTTGAAAGTATCACAGAAGTTGATGTAATGCCCTGGAGTAAAGGCAGACACAGCTCTGGGCCCCTGTCCTCCATAAGTACACTTCATTACCATTTCATAATTGTGTTTTCATAAACGTCCCTCTTCTGCAGAACAACAACAAAAAAAGGATCTGCACGCCCTCTCAAACAATTTCCCTTGCAGTTGGCTGTGTGATTCATTGCATTTAAATGCTTACTCCGATTACTTGTTTCACAGCAATGACTAGAAACTCCACAGTATTAAGACTGTTGTATCAACACAGAACAAAAGAATATGTTCAGTTATTGTATTCTTTAAATCAGACACACTTTCATTAAAGGACTGGATGGCAACAGTGCCTCGTTAGAGAGCAGCCTGAGGGAAAATATTTACATATACATTAAATTTGAATTAAAATGCAAAACAACTTAAAAAAATATTTAATCTCTGAGATCACTCAGCAAGAAAATCAAGCATTTGATTCACAAGTTTATAAAATATTCTGTAAAAATAAAAAATTAAAGAGCTAAAGAACAGAAAAGTGACTTTGCCAGGTATTCAGGCATAAACAAACCTTATACAATGGCCTTCTTGGAGGGGAGATAACAGAGTTGTTAGCATTTGTTCTGTAATGACATCTCTCTGTTCTGCCTTGCTTTCTGCACCTTCCCAAGGAGAAAGTCACCATACATTCACCACACATCTCCAGCATAGATGGCAGATTTTTCCCAAAAAGTTCATGCTCTGAGTGGGTAGGAGTCAGAGAACAAGGAACGGTGTAACATGCACAGAAAGCCCAGCACAAAGAAGCCCTGGGCCTTCTGAAGAGACCGATCCTCCTCCTTTACTCTGATCACACACTCTTAGGTTGGATTGTCAGATAGACAACAATGCCTTGATTAAACTTTAAAATAAACACAGTATTTAGTAACAGCACCAAGGTAATTATAAAAAAATATTCTCTCACCTAGAGAGAGAAGCACTATACCTGCCTAAACTCTGTGAGATATCTTAGCAGGCAATGGCATCCTCGTCCTCAGCACATCCCATTTTAATCCACGTCTTTCACTCAGACTCACAAGTGAGATGGGAGAAAGGAGAGCCTCAATTTTGCCGTGCTTCATTCAGCACTCAGAAATTTCAACTTGCGATTAACCAAGAAGGCCGCTGGATGCCACTGTTGCTCAACTGACCTTCAGGTTACCTTCACAACCCTCATCCCATCTCAAGCGAAAGGGTCCTAAAAGCAGCGTGCAAATGGATGGGGATCAGAGCAGCAGGGTGGGAAAAGATCCTGGATGAGACAAATTTGGGAGAGGGCTGAGACGCAAATAACACCTGGCTGTCAGCTTCCAGGCAAGGCAGGTGCTGGTAAGCAGAACACAAGTGGGAAAACAGAAAGCAAGCAACGAAGTGAATTGTCAGCGCAGTGAGCACTAGAGGGGGAGGAATCACACTAGAAGACAAGAGAAACTAACTCTAAGAAGAAAAGAAGATTAATGTCTTCTTTGCTCCATTCTTAAAAGCCCTGCTAGGAAGAAGGGCCCCTTTGTGTGCTCGAGTGCATGGAAAAATGTTCAGATTAATTACAGCCAGTGCATAATCACCTGCACTGTGGTGCTGTCCTGCCCTTGCCTGTGCTGCATGGATCAACCTTCGTCTTCAGCCTTTGCAAGTTTGGGTGCCAGTACTCAGGACTATTATATGCTGAATCAGAATAAAAATTAACACTCAGATGACTGTATGTCCAAACAGTCACTAGAAGGACAACTTCTTTCTGGAAAGAGTCCAGTGGAGGGCCACACAGATGATACGGGGCCTGGAGCATCTTCCCTGTGAGGAAAGGCTGAGAGACCTGGGGCTGTTCAGCCTGGAGAAAAGAAGGCTGAGAGGGGATCTCCTCAATGTGTATAAATAGCTGAGGGGTGGGAGACAGAGGGATTTGGCCAACCTCTTTTCAGTGGTTTGTGGGGACAGGACAAGGGGCAATGGCCACAAGATAGAGCACAGGAAGTTCCACACCAACATGCCAAAGAACCTCTTCACGGGGAGGGTGACGGAGCACTGGGACAGGCTGCCCAGGGAAGCTGTGGAGTCTCCTTCTCTGGAGATATTCGAGGCCCATCTGGACGCCTCCCTGGGCAGCCTGCTCTAAGGAACCTGCTTTGGCAGGGGGTTGGACCCGATGATCTCTCCAGGTCCCTTCCAACCCCTGCAATTCTGTGATTCTTTCACATACACCATTCATTCATTAGTCCTCAGCTGGAAGAGCACTTGACTGCCCTTGACCTGAGCTCGAGATATGTTTTACCAGTGAAGTATTCCTGAACTTGCATGGAAAAATGCTATTTAACAGAAAGCACAAAGAACCAGCTCTCATCTGTCATCTCATCTTTTGCAAGTAGCTAAAAGAACATCCACACAGGCGAATTCATGTGCAGAGCTTTTCCCACCCATCCTTGCACATACACACAATTTAGAGGAAAGAAAAAAAATGTTGTCTTTTTTTGTATGTTTTGTGTTTTCAATCCTGTAAAAGCTGTGAATAATGCTGCAAATGCCATCTGCTACTAACATGCAGTACACATATGTTCAGACACAGAAATGAAATGTCTGCAAGTGTATTTCAAAGGGAACTTCCACCCAGACTGTTTCAAGGCACCTGTTCCATGGCAAACAGGCAAATTCATCTTGCATGGTACCTTTTGCAGGCATTTTTACAATTTATTTTACAAAGAGGTATCTTCAGTGTTTGTACGTTTTAGGACAGCATAGTTTTTTTAAGATGTTCTGTCATTTTTGGTAACACGCTTGCTTCCAGTTTATTTAACATTGAAAACTTCAGCAGGTTTCCACCTTCTGCTCCTAAGTTTACATAGAGGAAACTCACAAAAAAAAAAAAAAAAAAAAAAAAAAAAGAAACAAAACATCAAAGCTGCAGGCAGGGACAATCATTTAGGAAGAAGCAGACAGATGATTTACTACTTCCTTCACCTAAAAATGTTACCAGGAGACAATTAGGAGTACAGTAATTGAACCAGATTGACAAAAACATACAGAGATACAACTGTAAGCATGTGCAAAGGAAAAATGTATTAGTCAATGGTGACAGATTAGATGGGATTACCTGGACTGGAACTAGTCCAGGTAATCCCACACAATTTACTCCCTAGGTGAAAGAGGTTCTGAGGACTGCTATTTACCATCACAAACTGAGAAATAGCTAATTTGGTTTCAAACAAACAAAAAGACTAAATAGCCCTACTGAGCAAAAAGCTGCATTATTTTATTTTATTTTATTATTTTTTTAACATCATTGGGGTTCCATCGCTTTGTTGTAAGGAGCAGCACCTACTAAAACACCGATTCCACATGTGCTTTTTCCAAGCAATTAAAAAAATTATCAGATTACCATATATCTGGACTTAACATATCAAATTAGCCCTTTACAACAACTCAGGCCAATCAGGTCCTTCTCACTGATGACTACAGTTATCCCAATTGTTTGATGGGGTCCTTATTCCTCCTGGGTTTTGAATCAATGCCCACAGATGTGAGTGACACCTTTTCTATTAAGCCTGCAACTGTTGACATGAATTATTTACACATGGCTGGAAACAGAAATTAGTAGGACAGCAATCATTAACCCATTCACTGATGCATGGAAATTACTGACACTGCCACCACAGAAACATCCCAGCTATATTTCTGTATCATCCCTACATTGTACAACTGAAAGTGTAAAACCTGACATCTAGCTAGAGGGGAAAATAGCCATTGAGATTAAGGACAAAGCACAGGAGAAAAAGGGAAACTGTAAGCAAATGAAAAACATCTCTGATTAAAAAGGAGAGTAAGTAGACCCTCTCAGTTGCATGGAAATTATCTTTGTTTTGGGTCTGCAGTTTACACCTCAGAAGATGGTCCTGCCCTGTTTATTCCAGATTCAGATTTTGCTTTTGATTTCTTTCAATATGTTTCACAGTATAAAAGTATTCATTTCCTCTTTTGCAACATTTTCAAGTGCACGGTATGGACAATCTCTTGTCCCTTCTCTGAACTGATTCATCAAACTGCTCCTCCTTCTAAGCCTTCAGAAGTCAGAAGAAGCATTTATAAGAAATCTGCAGGTATGTAGCAAGTATCCACCATCCATTAGGATTTTCAGCGTTGGTATACAACATACATTTAATAGGACCTGGCTCAAAAACAACACTTATTCCCTTGATGCTTTTAAGATATTCATTATTATCGTAATATTCAAGTTCCACGTTATTATCTCAACACGATTACCAGAGGTGAAGACATGCAGCTGAACTCTGTTTGTAGATGGAGAGCCACAATACAGAGAAATGAAACAGAAAATTAACCTTCAGTGAAAGAGAGACGGTCGGTATTGCATTGAGTACAAAGCACTGTGAAAAAGAGCATGCACATACAGTTGAGACACTGAAGAAGCTCCAAGATCAGGATCAGATGCAGTGTGTACTTGCCTAGGGAACAGGGGAGGCTCCTATTTGAGTTCCTGGATCACAACATCTTGGGACTGAATCATCTCATCCTCTGTGCATCAGAATCCTACAAACTGCTGTCAGCCCTTACTGCTTATCACTGCTTTGGAAGGCAGCTCACAGCTGATCAGTGAGAAACCTGTGCTGTCAGACTTAGCATCACAGTGACACAGAGGCCACATTTCCCTTATGACTACCAGAAGCTCTCTCGTACTGTGGGAGGTTTGAATACTTCACCAGTAATGTGCATCACCTTCCCACACAGGCCAATCCACTCTTTTTACATACCCAAGTATTTTTCCCACCCATGTACAGCAGTTGCTTCTAGTGCAAGGACGGTATTTCACTTAACACATCCAAGAAGTTTTAGTCAATACATTTCTAAAAATATAGAGAATGGGGTTACTGGAAACATATTTAAATACTGAGAAGCTATTCTTTAAGGCACGCTTGTGTTTTCTTTTCTTTGGATAAAAATAATGAAATTGGGTAAACTGTCTTCCTTTCTTAGGCACTATCTTGTCACTACCCACACCAAAACTTGCTAAACATAGCACTGAATATTAACAACCTCCACAGAAAACAGACAGAGAGAAGGAGTTTTCTGGGATCAGAATAATGAGGAGCAACTAACCCAACATATGTGGTCAAACATTTGCATCAAAGCTCACTAAAAGACAGAAACAACTCCTTTTACACTTGCATGTCATATAACCCCGTATCCTCTCCCTGCTTTCTCAAACAGATACCCTTACAGACTTGTTAACAACATACACTGCATTTGCAAGTGAATATTTAGGAGTAAGCATCCCAGATGCATGAACAAGGCACGAATGACCTTTTTTTTTTCAAGCCTTCTCACAGCTACGATCTATCTACCTAACAAGTAAGAACAGAGTGGGAAGGTTTCATTTGATACATTTCCCTTTTACAAAAAATGCAACTGTAAATCTAATGTTACCTTGTGTAACATTTCCTGCACATACCCAAAGCAACCTCTGCAGGTCATAGAAATATTACTACCAAGAAAGCTCAGGTTTGACGATTTCTTCTCTGAAAGTCACAAGGTGAAAACGAAGCTTCTTGTTTTAGACTATCTTTTACTCCACTGCTGCATGCTCTCATGCTTCATAGCCAAAGCCCTTCTGTTACACAAACAGAATCATTATTCTCACAAGAGCATCTTATTTTCACTCTACAAAAAAATTCCCAGATTTACCAAGGAATTTTCTGCTACAAAAATAGGTGAAACCATGCATTCCTACTCTACAGAGGAAATCAGCAATTTTATTTCATTTGGAAGACACTTGTTACTGCTAATGTGTTAAAAAGATAGTAGTTTAAGAAGTTGGAGACTTTTGTATTAATTTTTGTACTAATTTCTTATTTATGATTTTTTTCAAATATGTCTGGACTAGTTAAGCTATTTTATTTTAAAGCACTTCCATTCTACTTGTCCATAGCTATGACCTTTTCTTGCTGTCTGATCCAACAGCTAGAGCTGGAGTTCACCCTTCGGCCTCTCACAGAGCCCCTGCTGAAATCCAGAGTAAACCTGCAAGTGCAGTCTGCAGGTTCAGGCCCTTCAAAGCTTTGCAGTGCTCAGTGCGTTCAGAAAGAAGAGCAACACAAATAAAGTATGAATCATGACTTCTAACATCAGCAATTCCATTTTTATTAGGGCACTATAAGAAGTGAGAGACCTGTTTGTCTGTGTGCTCATTTTAAGTGATGTTGCATGGTTTACATTTGCAGTGAGTACCCAAGGCATCAAGTAAGGCAAGAGAGGCCACACTCTGCGTAAAGGTTTGGTCTGCGAGGTGGTAGCAGACAAAGTGGTCAAAGGGACACTTCCAGACCCTCTGGAAAACATATGGCTGCTACAAAACCATGGGAGCATTATCACCTGCAGAAGACAGCAATGCTACTTAAAATCGAGAGATGGACGGTCATCGAGATAGCTCTTTCACCCAAAACAATACTGAGGAGAGGAGCACAGCGGCCACAGCCCAAAACATCTGCTAATTCCTAGCTATTATTAAAATGTCATTACAACCTGTTTTCAAGCCCACGGCATGACAGCACCTCCCTTACAGATCTCCCTTCTCAGGATTTGTTCTTTTGTAGGACAATCCTCCTGGATTGAAATTCTGAGAAGCCAGAGATCCAGGCTGGAAAGGTCCCCAGACAAGCTCCAAACAAATTTTACTCTATGTATCAGGAGAGAAGGAAAGAAAGGAGTTTTCAAGTCCACTGCCCCTACTATAAGATTGAGCACAACTAGTGTATCAGGCCCAGAAGAGAATATAGTTAAATGCCACCTCCTTGACCAATGATGTTCCCCTGTCCTTCAGAGCATGATGTTCTCAGTGCAGGAATCAAATTCCATTTGCATTAGTCCTTTTCTGTTTGTAATAAAAAGCAAGGCAGACACAGCAAGCTCTAACCATGACATCCCTTAGAAATCACTGTATGTTTACCATTCTCTTCCTTGCCTTTTCTGTCTGAAAGTAATATCATGTTCTCTACACTGCAGATTAAAAAGGCATTTCTTGCTTTTCATCTACCCTACCTTCAGAACAGGAATTAGAAACTATTTAAATAGCACACCCCTACAAAAATTTCCTACCGTAATACTTACCTTTGCACACGTAAGTAATATTCTCCCACTCTTTGTCCATTGTGCATTCTGAAAAATTCCTGTCTCCATCAAAATAATATCCTTCTTTACACTGATAGTACACTCTGCTCCACAGACGGGTAGAGTTATCCCAGATCATTTCTGTGTGTGGAATCAGCGAAGGTCTGCCACAGTCTATTTCTGGAACAGAAAAAAAACATTATAACAAACCCTGAAAATGGAAACAAGGATGGCCTATCAAAGAATTCAAGGAGATGTGGATAGTCCCAGAAAACACCACCACATTTTTTCACTTCCTAATGACTTCTAGCAGTCAGGTCAGTGTTTCAGAATCTGGCATTTCATGACTTGAAAATTTATAAAAAGGTGGAGCATTTATCCTTCAAGATTAACAGTAAAATAAAGCATCATCCTGTTTTTGAAATGGAGAACAAGGATCTCTAAGCAAATTTTTAGAAACGGAGCCACCTTCCCACAACACTCCACCACATTATTTGTTTCTTAATTTTTCCAATCATGAGTAACAATAGAGCTAAAAAATGGTACATGGTCCAAGGAGAGACATGGAAGAACAGCATCAAGAGGCTTATATCCCCTTGCCAGTGGATTTAACTTGAGCTTTGGAAAAAAAAAAAAAAAGAAAAAAAAAAGAGGCTGCTACAGACAAGCAGAAATAGTTCTTCTGGGGGAAAATCTGGCTTGTTCAGACCTCTGGAGAGGTAACTAGAAAGATATAGTAACCTGCTTCAAAATTACTTCATTTACTTGACTGTTTTCAGGGAACTATAAGAATAATAAAAAAAAAGAATATCAAATCAATGGAAGAATATTATTTGGGGTTAAAATTCCCTTTCTAATTAATAAGGAACCTTAAAACCTAGTTCTGCATTGCTTCATTTATGAAAAGTAAACTATGTAAGAATTAAAATCTTATCTTCACTAGAGCTTAAACACAGAACACAAGGCTTTTAAACATCTTCAATCACTGACCTTAAGCGATTCTGAAATTCTACTTCAGAAAAAAGGAAAATGAAGTAAAAAATGAAGACTGTAGAGTAAAAGTTAATCGTATGTATTGCAGTGTGGAATACATCTACCATAATGACTACGTACTTTTCCATATGTCAATGTGTCTGAATATGTGTATCAGTTTACTAAACATCAGAAAAAAGCTTTAGAATAACTAATTTACATGTGTAGAATGCTTAACATATAGGAGAACAGTATGTGATGAGATACAAAAATGACTGCTCCTTAACTACAGCTCTCTGCCTATAGCTATCCAGTAATCAAGGCTGAAAAGCAGAAATGCAGAAGTACGTATATGTGTAACACAGACAACCTTTTATTTGAAGTGGTAACCCTAAACCAGAATATTAAGAAGATTTTAATAGTAGAGAGTGGCTGAAACATCATTAAAAAAAAAAAAAAAAAAAAAAAAAAAAGACTATATTTAATTGCACTGGACAGAAGACTTGGCCTCATGAGACTGAGCTGATGAGACATTAATTGTCCTGCAAATGGAATGCTGAAGTCGTGTCAGTGTGAAAACTGACTAAAGACTGTACTTAACCCCAGGTCACATAGTCATTAATATTAGCTCAATAGTAACCATACACTAGAAATTTTGCTGGGTAAAGCACTTTTTTTTTTTTTTTTTAATGTTACTTTCTGTTACTTTTCTTTCTTAACAAGGAACTTGTTAGGCTACATTCTTCCAAATTTCAAAAACAGAAGGGATTTATGAGTTATGTCAAGTAACAACAGCACGGTTCAGCAATCTTAGTCAGCAACTGGAAGATGTACTGGAATTTTAAGGAGAGGCTAGCTGCTAATAATGATTCCATTTCTGAGGAGTGGCTTTGACCATAGAATAGATACTAAGCTAGGAAAATAGCAGCAGTTTTGGCTGAATTTTCATCTCATGGAAATCCCAATGTCTAACATGCAAACAATACTGAAAATGTAGCTTTTGTCCTGAGAATGTTAATATTCAAGAATTATTGCAACTTCATTAACAACACAGATTAACAACTGCTCAAAATATGGCTGTTGTTTTGTGATTGTACTTCATATGCCACAAGACCATATAAACCATACTCCCACAGACGGTGTCTCTAACTGATGACTGTGTGACTGCTATTTATAGTGATGGCTGAAACAGCATCTATCCTAATTAATACATAGGCAGATTTGATTTACCTTTGCATACCAAATCAGCACCATCCCACCGTCCGTTGGCATTGCAGACTGCAGTCTGATTGCCACTTGCAATAAAATAACCATGAACACAATTGTAAGTAACTTTACTTCCATATGTGGTCTTCCCTGCAGATGCTGGACGTGCATTTAGGATAGAAGGTGGATCCCCACAATCCACACCTATGGAGAAGACATAAGAGGAAAATGAACCGTTCTGTCCAGAAGTAACGATGGCTGCAGTCACGTTTATCAGGTTATTTTACTGTTATCCATTAATTCTCTTCTCCTGCAGTCATCCAAATCTCCCTCAAGTCCTCTGCGCCACTCCCACTGCAGCTGACAGAACTGCATCTACTCCAGAGCTGCTTCCAAACTGAGTGAGTTCTGTTTGCTGTTCCTCTCAGCATGTCATGCAAGTCTCTGACTCTTTCCTCAACCTGGCTGCTAATACAAAGATAATGCCCTGGGTTTTTACTATACTTATGAATCTCCTGCTGTTGCCAACCAGATTAAGGGTGGTCTTCTGATTCGACACCATTTGCAGTGAGTCAGAGGGAGGCAGACAAGCAGAAACTCTTTAGGAACTGAAATTTTTAAAAGTGCACAGAGACCAGAGAAATGCAAAGCCATAAAAAGGTTGCAACACGTGAGACAGAAGCTTCTTCTTAAAGCAAGAGTCTACATGATGTTCAAAACACTGCAATTAACAGCTGCTCTGTTCACAAACACAGTAAGTTGGCATTTACAAATGCACAAAACAAGAAGTCAAAAGCAGTACGTTTGCTACCATGTCCATTTTTCTTAAGTAAGCAACTGTCTAAAAGGCTTTCATGTTAGCGTGACAAAACACCATTATTCAACAGTTTAACTACGCCTCTCCACACACAACACAACTTCCCAGAAAACTGACCTTTCACCTCAAATTTTTGTTATTAATATTTGAGGGAAGCTGTGCTCTTAGAAGATACGTTTTACATATATTTAAATCAAAAAAGGGGTATGTGCCACTTTCATTGTCTTAATGTGAGGTCAGACACCTTACCAAGTTTGGCCTAGCATCAATGATCAATTTTATCATCACCTAAAATAAACTCCTAAATTAGCATAGGAAGGAGGACAGAAGACAAACTTCTTGATTTTGCTGAACAAGACAGCATTACACCTGGCCAGGAGAGATCTTCAGTTAGCTGTGATAAAGACACATCAGAGAAACTGTCAGAGCTTAAGGTGCTGATATAAAGAAAAGAAAAAAAAAATCATGCATGCTGGTTTTACAAAAAGAGAAGTTCTACTTGAAATGCAGGAAAAGAGCTTGCAATACAAAGGGGAAATAGTTTGTCATTTCAGACCCATGGGTTGTTTCCTGGGTTTTGAGGTGTTTTATTTCATTTAACAACTGGAAGTGTGCTCAGAAACTCCAGCCTGACCTACTGTTTGACTGCAGGAATTCAAAAAATAACGTGATCAGAATACCAATGAAAAATATTTATAAAAAAAAAAAAAAAAAACACATTATCAATAAATCACAAGAGCTATATTCCACAAGCTTCATTTAGGGACCTTTCAAGACTTTGGGCACTTCCTTTTTGTTTTTTAATTCATTGTCCTTATTTGGGGGAAAATATCATTTCAATTAATTTATTTTCCATGTCAATGCATTTTGTTACTTAGCAGTAAGGGCTACTAATAATTTAATATTAAATCCTTTAACCTTTTCTCTCTCATGAATTTTCTAGTGCTGTTTAATATTTCACTTTTTCCAGACACCCTCCTTTTCCTTATTCATGCACAGTTGCATAAATACTACATTCTGTCCACTCTGTAAAAATAAAGCAAGCAGGGAAGACCTGTAGACCACTCTCTTCTCTCATTGATCATTTTCAGGATGACAATCTTCCTCTCCCCTGTAGAAGCTGTCAGAGAAATCGTGTCTTTGCCTGAAAGGTCACTGACACCTTCCAACTCGGTGGCCTTTCCCACAAATTGCTAGAGCAGTCTAGATGTTTGCTAGGCCTCAGCTCACAGTCACAAGAACATGCTGTAAAAATGCAAGGGCCAGTATTGATATTGCCCTTACAGTAACAAAAAGAGGTGGCATGATTTTACTGTACAATTACTAGAAAACAAACCTGCTCTTGTAAAAGACCTTTGTAAAGAATCCTGACAGAAACAGTAGTTCATTGTTGATGCTGCAAATGGTATATTGACTTTGAAGTACACTCAAATTCAGAATCTACTGAATATGAAAATAGGTTCAATAACCTTCCCCTCCCCCTTTTTTATTTAAACTATCTCTACTGCCTTTCACAAACACACTGTGCCATCCACATACCCCTTTAGCAGAGAATTCATGAAAGATTTAAAACGACAAAAGCTCCTCTCACCTTTACAGCGCAAAGTGGCAGGTTCCCAAGCTTCGTTTGCAGTGCAGTATGAGAGCTTTCCCTCATCGCTGTAAAACCCTTCTTCACATTCATAATGAACCGTACTGCCTGGTACCAAGCTGTAGTTTCCTACAATGTAGCCGTGCTCCATTTCAGGAGGGGAGCCACATCTAATTTCTGCAAAAGATTGGGTTAAGAGCCTTCACAGCACAAAAATCACAACAAACAGCCACTGTAAGAGCAAGATACAGCAAGATAAACAGTGCAGTTTATTCATGCAGGTGGCAAAGTATGTAACAGATGGGTAAATTATTATTTTATTATTCCTCTCCCCTAGGCTTGTTTTACTCACTTGACCTTTCTCTCAAGCTATTTATCCTCTCTTCCTTTCCCTTCGAGCAGTGTGATTACACAGGCAAGTGGATTATGCCACATTGCCTCCCTGCTCAGAAACTAACTATGTCACCTTTATGGCACTATTAAACTTCTCTGACGCTGCACCTCTGAATGACTGCCGAGAGTCTGCAGCAATCACATCCCATGGTGACTCTAACATCTCGGTATTACTGGAGAAAGTTGAACACAAGAAGAAGAAAAACATAATCACACGACAGTGGAGAGGGCTTCTGTCCTGCTGCTTAAAAGCACAGTCATGGCAGGTACTACCAGATCAAGTCAGATTCAGTGTTATCTGCTCGCACACACAGCATCTGAGGACTCTCACCTTGGCAGGAATCTTTGTTCCCATCTGGATGAAAGGAGTGTGCTCCACTTTCTAATTTATAACCATCATTGCAATAACACTTGTAGCTTCCTTCAGTATTTACACATCTTGCGTTGTGACCACAGAACCCAGACTCCTCACATTCATCTATATCTAAAAGTTCAGAGAAAAATATATGCACGTCATGCCAGATTTTTAAAAATTAATTACCATAGCACCCAACTTCAAAACAACTACAGCATTCCCTGAAGAGTTCTATGTAACTCCTGTTTGCTCTTCCGGGAAACAAAGGAGCTTATCATGCCTGGTGCTCAAGCATCTGGAAGGAGGAGACTCTCAGAATTTTGTAGCTAGCTGTCTTTTAAATGTTATTTTTGTTTGTTTGTTTGTTTGTTTTTTACCTGAAAAATAGTTTCAAATACATTTCTTTCAAATACATTTTTCTTTCCAGAAAAATTCAATTGCTGCAAATATCTTAATCACAACAGCCCATGAACTTAACAAGGAGCAGACTAATATCCTGCATTAAACAAGACAAGGACATTCCAGAGGGAAAGATAAGTATCATCTTATTTTCTTAATCCCAGATTCTTTTTCTGGAGATATTATTGACTGAGTGTGACTTTGAAGCAGTAATTTAGAGTAGCAGAATAAAGAATGAACAACTGAACCAATTCATAGCTGTTAGATGTCAAGTAAGTGTTTGCATCACACAGCCAAAAGTACTCTGACACAGTGTCAGGAAGTAAGTTCTAAAATGACAAGAAAGTCTTGTGCAGTAGGAAGTGAAGTTCTGGATTCCTGGTGATCAGGATTCCTTGTGTGTCTACCTGTACAGTTCGTGCCATCGTTGGGAATAAATGTCTTGTTGTTGTTAGAGGCCCGGTATCCATCGAGGCAAACACAGTAAAAACTTCCATGCGTGTTATGACACAGTGTGTGATTTCCACAGATCTTGTTGGCTCCTATCTGGCATTCGTCTTTATCTACAAGCAGATTTAAAACACATCAGAGAGATATTCAGAATTAGAATACCCACCTCATCTCGCTCATCCTTATGCAATCAGACTTCCCCTTGTTGTTTTTCTTTCAGGGTTAATTGTGAGGTGAACACCGCTTGAAAAATGGAGTATTTAGACCAATAGAGGTTGTTGTCCCTGATTGAAACTGTGAATGAAGTTTCGGGACACAGCTCAAATTGACCTAAGGGCTGTTGAAATCAGAAGGACTGCTCTTCTCTCTGCTTCCTTCCAGCGTGCGCTGTCTGCAGCACTTGTGGAACTTGGGCTGACCTTCCTCCACTCACAAAATGGGCAGAGAATTAACATGGCAAAATAAGCAGCTTAATGAGATAACTGTGCCCAGTGGGTGTCAGTGCTTGTGGAGAAGGGGAAGAGACAGAGTGGAAGGTATCAGAGGTTGAGGACCTTCCCCTCTAAGCAGTGGTAAGATATTACATTCACTCAGACACATTATTTGATGTCAGCCTCTGATTCACACACTGATTTGGCATGTATGAGATAGTACTAAAAGGAGGATATAAATTACAGCCATGGAAAAGTGCTAAACAACACTCTTCCTGTAAGGTATTTACAATTAAGAAATCTGTGTATATAGGCACACTGTTATTATGAATAGACCTTCAGCTTATAAAGCTAATTTTTATTTGTTCTGTAACCTGAAATAACTGGAAAAAAATCAGTGAAGAATGCTAATTTTAATTGTCAGCTTTATTGTCTAGTTCTCAGTTCACAATGATTGAAACAATGATTGAGAAGAATATTGAAGTGGAACCAACTTTTTTTTGTTTAGAAGCTTGGATAAAAGATTATTAAATAACCCATTCCAATACACTGCATATTGAAAGCAAATGTTTGATAAAAGCCCACATTTTCTGAGACAAAATGAATTTACAATTCTTCATTATAGACTAGAAACTGAATAATAACTCAAAATCTGAGTACAAAACAATACTTACATTCAGTACATGTGAAGTACTGCTCACGGCTGGCCATTAAAAAGAAAAAGAAAACACGTGCACACAAAAAAAACAATCCACACATATTCCATGTTTTGGAATTTCTGTCACGAAATCAGAAATTTCTTATTGTGTTTTGAAGAATTCAGTGATACTGCCCAAGAAAGGACATTTTAAGAATATACAATTTCCTACCATTTTACTAACACACAGCCTACCTTGACAATGGGTTCTTCCATTCCCCACAAATCCATAGTTACAGATACAGACACTTTTTCCTTCAATTTGATGACATGTAGCATGAATGTGGCAAGTCGCACAAACATCTGGAACTGATCGGTTCACAACTGCTTTAAGAACAAAAATAAACAGTTAAAACAAACAACAAAAAAAAAAAAAAACAAAACATAAAGTTGGTCTGCTGTGGGTAAGTGGTACAGAATTTGAAGTGGAGGTAAAATCCTGATCAGAAGACATAGAACAAAATCCTATCTCCTTCTACCTCACTTTCTAACAGGCAGGAAAACCATAGCCATATTATTCAGCCTCACCAAAAACAAACAAACAAACATATATATATATATATATATATAAATAAAATATCTATACTGGACAGTTTTCTCCATCTATTCTTTCACAACAAACCAACCAGCTTTTCGTGACAGTTGTTAGCAGAGCTTATGTGACATGTAACGAATAGCTCTATTCATTCCCCTTTTTTGGTTTTCTTTTCTTTTTCCTCGTTTGTTCCATCTTTTTTTTTTTTTTTTTTTCCTCTTACTTACACATGGATGTTTGGGCTACCTGTTGGTCTACTTACATCATCCATATGTATATGTTATATAAGCTATTCATAAAAATGATGTTGAGAATGCTGCTAGCACAGCAGTGACTTTATTAAAATCATCTTAGAAATTAATTTATCTTACTAGTAATTTAGCAGCTTATCACACAGTACCTAAGTTACATACCTTGATAAGGCTGTAAACATTCATGAAACTAGCATAATATAAGAACATACTCCCCAATTTCTATTCACACTTTTTGTGCATTATGTGAATTTCTGCTTTTTGTTGTTTTTGTTTGTTTGTTTTGTTTTTGCTAAGTTGTTCCCGTTATCTTCAGACGTGCACTCACTTTCCAAGCAACAAACCTCAGAACGGCTGGTTTGAGCGCAAACAGAAAGTCTATATGTGTTTATACCTGTTTTACGTTTCTTAAAAGTAACACACAGTGCAGAGGTTGATACTGTTTCAGCACGCTGGTCGCAGCAATAGGGACCTTTTACTTTTCTAAGACAGCCAGGACTGAGACGGATGGTGTGGTTGTTACAAAACACAAATCTCCCAGCGTATGTTACACCTCTGACAAGAAACCGTGTGTTTCTACATAGTTTCCAAATACATAAGCATGACTGGAAGGAGAAGGCAGCTGAAGTCTCTTAGCTAGCTTTCTTTCTGCCCCAAATTTATCAGAAGGGCAGCTGCCCTGTCCACGTGCGCAGTGTTTTCGTTTCCCAGCTCCTGCAGGCACTTTTCTGTTTGTGCTCCTGGCGAGAACAGAAAACAAAAACCTGTCAGCACCTCAGGGCAGCCAACATCGATTAGGAAAGCCACCCTCAAAAACAGCCACGGCAAGAACTCCCTCGTGGCGCTTCAATCTTCTGATAAGAAATGGGAGTGTCTTCCTCAGATTGCTGCTCCGGGAGATAAAAAAAAAAAAAAAAAAAGCTTTTTTTTTTGTTGTTTTTTTTTTTTGGTGTTTCCACCTCCTTACCTCTAAGAGACGAAGCCTCAGCCCCACTCCCCTCCGCAGCCCCCAGGGTCTCTCTGTGGGGCACCACAAGCCCCGGGAGCCCTCCTGAGGGCACCGTCCCCGCAGGACCCGAGCCCCAAACCCACAGCACGGCACCTGCTCGACGCCACGACCCCTCGGAGGGTGCCACCACCCCGGGGACACCGCGGGGACACCACTGCGGGTCCCCAAACCCTCCCCTCCCGTCCCCTCCTCGCCCTTCCCGGCGGCTTCGGCTGCGGGACGGCGGCACAGGGAGCCGGGCCGCACTTACCCCGCCGCCGCCCCGCACAGGGAGCCAGGACCAGCACCAGGAGCAGCGCCAGGACCACCAGCAGCAGCCCCGGGGCTCGGCCGCCCCCCAGGCTCATGTCCCCGCCGCCTCCGAGCCCCTCAGTGCGGCGCGGCCCCGGCGCCTCCGCATCCCCCCCGCCGGCCGCCGCCGCGCTGCCCCAGCGCCTGCCCCGGGGGCGGCCGACCCTTATCGCCTCCCCCGGCCTTCCCCTCGGGCAGGCCCCTTTCCTCCCTCCCGCCGAAGAGCCCTTGCCCACAAAACTTTTTTTTTTCTTCTTCTTCTTTTTATTATATATATATATATATATATATATTTTTTTTTTTTTTTCTCTTCGCTGGCACAACCCCTTCCTTCCCCAGGACGCCGCCTCTGCCCCAGGCGGGCGGGTGGCAGCGCTGATAAGGGCTGCGTGGTGGTGGCCAGCCTTCGGGGAAGCGCAGGGAAGGGGTTGTTTATGGCTAGGGGGAATGGGGTGCAACGCCTCGGGATGCTCACAGCTCGCCCCGGCTGCCAGCCCCGCCATGCCCCCGCCTGCCATGGAGCCCCCTTGCGAGCCCCACACAGGGGGGCACAAAATGGCGGCACCGCGCCCTGGGTGATGGCGGCCTGTGGGGAGCGGTGGCTGCGACAGCTCTTGGGGCACCGGCACATCAGGTGCCATAAATTTATTGTGAAGGATACACCTGTACTTGGAATTGAGGAGAGCTTTTCCCCTTGTAGGCCTTCCTCGGCGTACAGCACTGTCCCCAGATGATGTTTGTAATCAACACCAGCCATGCTGCCTGAAGCAGTTTCTGGTGTATGACCAATAATTCTCCTAACGCTCATCACCGCTTGGCACTTCACCAGTGCCAAGGAGAAGAAGTGGGAAGCCTTACAAAGACAGGTTTAGGCAACATTTATGCACTCTAATGAGCTTCCTGAAGGAGTTTCCTCATGCGCTGTGTTGGCTTTGCATTGATGCCACTAAGGCAGTCAGGCCCGCCATCAAGACTGAGTTTAAGTAACATAAACTCATCTTTCACTGCTGCATCTGCTGTGTTACAACAACAGAGACCAAACTGTGCATCTGATTTCAATGGAAATAAAATCCAGTTTCATAAAACTACCAGTTTTATTATTTTGTTTTTATTTATATAAGGTGATCACTTCCTATATCCCCAATTACTGTTCTGTCAGCTTAAGTATGCATACATTTTTAACCAGTTTCTGCTACCCTTAGTTATCTCAACCAGGACACAAAGTGACTTGATTTCCTGGCATTGGCCAAAGGCCTTACAAGTGATCCTGCTTTTAGAACAACATGCTATAGATGCTGGTACCACACATTTCGTAAGCTACTAGAGCTGAAGGCACACATTTGCAGTGGTGGTAAGTAGTTTATCACTATAAGAAGTGATTCGGAGAGGAGATGTTCCGCTCAGTGTATTGGAAATGTTTTGCAAATGACATCTTTTCCTCTCCCTTAGTAGCTGACCAAGATACAAATCCTCTGGCACTTCAGTTTCTACTGTTCCTTTCATAAAGAGTAGTAGCAGCAACCTCTAAGAATTATAAACACTTTACACAGTAAAGAGAGAAGTATTATTATATTAACAAAGAGAATAAATTAAAAATATAACATATAAACATTCTCTGAAGAAAGTTACAAGGAAATGTATTGGTTGAAGAAAATACAAGACCTAGACTGGAAAAAAAAAACTTGTTTGCTGATTAGTTTAAGACACTTCAGAACAAAATAATCAAGGCTACTTTAATTACATCTATGTTGTTTATATATTTACATTCAAAGCACAATCATAAGAAATAAGGGTCAAAAGGATGTTAGGTCATCTAATCCATTTTTCTGCTCTAACACAAGCTTGACTATATGAAATGATTCTTGACATTCTTGTCTATCCTGATCTTTACCATGACGGTGATGTTGGATTCACAGCATTCACATGCAATCTATTCCAGTACTTTGTTCTGTTTGTAATCTGAAAATGGGAATCCAAGTTTCAATTTAGCTTGTAGTTAAAATGGTAAGTCTCTGTCCTGTCCACAACAGACTCCCAACAGTCTTTTTAATCTGGATCCAGAAGTGAATCAGATACTGAAAAAAATCGCAGATCACATTTGGTCTGTGGTCACCTGCCAAGGTGCTGAGTTACTTTATTTACAAAGACAAAGATTCAGGAGAGTAAGGTAGATCAGTGTCACAATATGCTGATCCATACAGCTTGGGCAAATTTAGCATATTTAGTACAAAAATCTGTCTCATGAAAGTACAGGAGAAGATACATAATTTCTGCTCCAGAGAGCATGAGATTTTTAATCTTTTCCCTGTCAAAGTTAAAAGATCTAGTTTGTAATGTTAATATTTCTCTTGACCCTAACAGCATTACATCTTACTACCCGGCAGGCAACTGTACCAGTATTTGCTTCCATTTCTCTTCTTTGTGATAAGAAAACAGTTGCGATGGTCAATGTAATTGAATTCATCCAGAGACACATGGAAGTTTCCCGTGCGGCTTTTTCCTTGCAGCTGTCTAAATGGAGATAATCAAAAATCAAAAAAGGCAAGCAGGATTAAACACCTTCTCAGTTGTCTGTATTTGTTCTGTCTTCTTTTCAGACGGTGAATGTCACTATGTCATTTAAATCACATTCGTTTTGTAAGGATGTTTAGCATAGATTACACTACTTATTCTGACATATAAAGACAAAATATTCTATAGTAATGTCTCTTTCATCAATTAGATTTCAAAAAACACGGCAAACATCTTCAGCCAGACTAAATAAATATAATTCGTCCTTGCTAACAGATTACTTAGCTTTTCATAAAACAGTTGCATTCTCTAACAGCTTGCTTTCTAGCACTTCTTTCCAGCTGGCAAAGAAGAGAGCAATGGTAACTTGACAGGAGTTTTGTTCTGCCTTCCCAGCCTATTTAAAAATGAGTCAGATTAATAACTGTTTTCTGGTTATCCACTTTATTTCCAGAATAGGCAACTGCAGTTGTTGAAATGGAAATAACTGAAAAATTGGCCGTCCCCCTTCAGCTTATAATGGAAATGCTTTAGTAAATATTGCATGGAGGAAAAGCATTGTCCTGTAATGCATTTTGCTACAAAGCAAGTATTACCACTCAAGTTGTTTGCAGTGTATCTGTGTGCACTCTCAGGTGCCATTTAATGCCATTATCTTTGCCATTGTCTCAAGTCCTGATGAATGAAGCCAAGACCAAAAAAAAAAAAAAAAAAAACCACAGAAATGGGATCTTTGTGAAAGAATTCAAGTGCAAGATACCTGAATTCGATCAAACCTTATTAAACCTTAATTATTGAATACTTCTGCAACACTTCCCTGGAGGATAGGCCTTGGATGAAATAGACATCAGAGCATGCCACATACATCTCATAGCAAGAGCATGTTAGTGATAAAGCCTGCTGACCGTTGCTGCTAATCAGAAAAGCAGTTTTACAGAGCAAAAGGGCTGCTATCTGTGGGTTTTAGCATAGAAGTTGGAGCCCAAACTGAGCTTTGCCACAAGCTCACTGTGACCTCAGATAAGATAACCCCTTTCTGCCTGTCTTGGCTTCTCCCTCCCGCCTCTGCTGTGAAACTGGGAAAATATTCCTACAGGGGTGTCCCCAGGGTTAATATCCTAAAAGTAGGTCTGGGGTAGTAGAATGTAAGCTATTCTGACAGAAGCTTTGATGTTACTACAGTCTGCCCCAATTTTTAACCTATAAGGACAGATAGAAAGACTTAGGCTCAATCAGTTTATGTGGAAGCACACTAGTGTTGCTGGGTCTAGGAAAATCATGCAAGAAGGCTGCTGACATGACACTGCTGCTGATTGTTCCACGTGGTTGTATGCGAGTTGTGTCATTTTGACATCTATGCTGACTGAAGGTTAATAGTTAGGAGGAGAGATGGAGAGCCAAAAAGTAAAAGTAAAGAACAGAGTACCATGCAAAACGGCACTCCCTTCGTGTGTTGTTTCAAAATTAAAAAACATGGTTGTGATTTCTAGAGTTCCAGATAGATGTACAGACATCTTTTCCTTTCTGATCCTGGAATACCAGGTAATATTGGAAGAGAAAGAACTGAGCAATGATCTTAGTGCTCCTTTTGCCACGTTTCCTAGGCTCACCCAGAAGAGTTTTGCTTTGTTATGCAGCTGTGCAAAACTTGGTAACAACTTCTAGTTATGGCAGCAATTCATGGTAATTTCTTTGATGGGTACAGGAAGAAAACCAAGACCCTTTCATTATAAGTACTATCCTTCTCTCTTACCATTAGCTTTGCTGCATTTAAAGGCAAGATCAGTGCGTAAGTGCTACAATCGTTAGATGGGGTATATGACAAATTACCAAACTATGTTATCCATGAAAAGACATGCATATGGGATTTTTGATTATGAGAAAGGAAGACAAATATTGATGAAATCCTATAAACCAAACAGTTCTCTTCAGGTATCTAAGGATTCCTTTCCTACAGCTGCTTCTTTCCCAACAGACCAACTATATTTTGTCACCAGGTAGTTTATTTGCATCAACACTTTGTACAATGGAAGAAAGAGGGAAGAATCTGATAACCAAAGCTTTCATAGTAAATACATTGGCCTTTGCTCTCAGAGTTGTTTCATAAGCAATTCAGCTTTCAGATACTCCTTATCCATTGTAAAGAAACCTTTGTTATCTCAATTAGAAAGCACCTCAAAGTCACTGTATTTTTAGACTCTGGCAACACAAAGTCAACAGGATGACTTGGAGCCTCAGATTCATAATATTATGGATTCTTTTTTGGCATAGAAAGAGAGAGCGCTTTTGTTTGGTTAAAACAACAACATGAGCTCTGCTCTTTGGTCTTTCAAAATTCAATTAGGTATAACTCTATTATTTCTACATTTACTGGCAGTCAGAAGAGAAAGAGACCCTGGGTGAGGACATTCATGTGTTGTCATAAATTGTAATAAAGATATAAAATTGACGTTTCTAGGGAAATAAAAGGTCACCTAGTCTTTTTTTGATATTAATTGCAAAACTGAGATCCTTGTTTCAAATACTTTATGATATTCCCACAAGACTCTTCAAGTCTATCAGCAATGCAGCTATCCAGAAATTGGCAATAAGATACCATTTATCACAATATTAAAGGTTGAATTCTATCTAGTAGTGAACATTTGTTATTGGACCACAAAAATACGATAGCTAAATGAGAAAATCATTGATCTTTATTGAGATTTTGCCTACTACCTGCTTCTTCCCACCAGGAAAAGTATAGTACCAAAGATAGTACCAAAATGAAACCATTCTTTAATTGTTCCTGGCACAATCTCAAAAATTAGGCTAGTAAGTGTCACAGTAGACGGCATAATAGCTAGGAAAACCATAAAATGTATTTGAGCCTCATACCTTTATGAAAAATCATAGAATCATAGAAAGTCTTGGGTTGGAAGGGACCATAAAGATCACGCAGTTCCACCCCCCTGCCACAGGCCGGGATGCCGCCCACTAGATCAAGCTGGCCATGCCCCATCCAGCCTGAGCCTGAGCACCTCCAGGGATGGGGCATCCACAGCCTCTCTGGACAGCCTGTGCCAGGGCCTCATCACCCTCTGAGTGAAGAATTTCCATCTAACCTCTAATCTAAATCTTCCCTCATTTAGTTTAAAACCATTCCTCCTTGCTCTGTTATTATCCGATTAGCGAAGAGTCATTATCCATCTTTTTTTTTTATAAGCCCCCTTCAGAATCATGGAATCATTAAGGTTGGAAGAGACCTCCAAGACCATCTGGCCCAACCATGCCACTACCACCACGTCCCCAAGCACCACGTCCAGCCTTTCCTTGAACACCCCCAGGGACGGTGACTCCACCACCTCCCTGGGCAACCCGTCCCAACACCTGACTGCTTTTTCTGAGCAGAAATGTCTCCTCATTGCCAACCTGAACCTCCCCTGGCACAACTTGAGGCCATTCCCTCTGGTCCTATCACTGGTTACCTGTGAGAAGAGGCCGACCCCCAGCTCCCCACATCTTCCTTTTAGATAGCTGTAGGAGCAATGAGGTCTCCCCTCAGCCTCCTCTTCTCCAGACCAAACAACCCCATCTCCCTCAGTCGCCCCTCATGGGACATGTGTTGCAGGCCCTTAACCAGCTTCATAGCCCTGCTCTGGACAAGGCTGCAATGAGGACACCCCAGAGCCTTCTCCGGGATGAACACCCCCAGCTCTCTCAGCCCTTCTTCACAGATGAGGAGCTCCAGCCCTCTGATCATCCTCATGGCCCTCCTCTGGGCCTGCCCCAACAGCCCCACACCCTTCTGGTGCTGGGGGCCCCAGAGGAGGACGCAGCACTCCAGGTGGGGCCTCCCCAGGGCAGAGCAGAGGGGCACAATCCCCTCCCTCCTTCCCCTGCTGCCCACCCCTCTGTTGGTGCAGCCCAGGACGCAGTCGGCCTTCTGGCTGCAGGCACCCACTGCTGGCTCGTGTCGAGCCTTTTGTCCACCAGAGCCCCCAAGCCCTTCCCTGCAGGGCTGCTCTCCAGGAGCTCTTCTCCCAGTCTGTGCTCATGGCTGGCATTGCCCCGGCCCAGGTGCAGCCCCTGGCAGTGGGACTTGTTGAACCTCATTAGGTTCACGTGGGCCCACTTCTCCAGCCTGTCCAGGTCCCCCTGGATGGCATCCCTTCCTTCTGGTGTCTGACTGCACCGCTCAGCTTGGTGTCACCTGCAAACTTGCTGAGAGAGTGCTTGATCCCACTGTCTGTGTCACTGATAAAGATAATAAAAAGTACTGGTCCCACAATGAACCCCTGAGGTGTCCATCCATATCTTTATCAAGCCTTCTTTTTTTCCCCCACAGAATTGTAACAGGGCAAATTCCTATTTAGTTCTTTCTGCAGGAGAAAAAATCAGGGAATCATCACAGATGACAGTTTTCTGAAAAAACTGCTAAACAAAAGTGTTTTTGATTTTGTTTTTTTTTTTTTTTAAATAACTTACTGTGTGGAGTCCTGCCTGTGATAAAAAGTTCAATGCAGAAGCACTGCAAGGAGTTGAATAGAAGAAGAAAAAAAATTAATGTGTGTATGCTATTGCTTAATTTTGATCAATGAATGGTGAAATGTTTGAAGAAAAAACAAAACAAAACAAAAACAAACAAACAAAAAAAAACCATTGCTGTCAGGAAGACGCTCAGAGACGTCTGTGTATTGGAAGCACAGAAACACACAGAGGCATTATTAACCTATCTTGTGTCTGAAGACAAACAGCTATATCTTGGAAATCATGAAATTAGAAGCATCCTACCAGCCTTTATGGTTCTTTTTGTAGCTCTTTGTACAAGTAAAGTGTCCCCTAATGACAGTGGAAGTGTTTCATTGCAGGTTACTATGTGATGGAAATACAGTGCATAACAACTCTGCTTTTCTAAAGGTCTCTGAATTATATATTTGTCCAGCACAGCTCATCTCAGACAGCAGCTCTTCAAAACCTTAGGAATACAGCCTTCTGAGCATATTTTTTTACTCCAAACTACAACCATTTTTAGTTGAATCATCATTATGATTCTATTGTTATATAAATATTATATATTTAAATATATATTTTTTTGAATATGTATATATATAACCCAGAAATTCAACTTTCACTTGGTGATCCTTCTCACTGATGATTGTAAATATAATTATGCATAAAGTGAACACTTTGACCCATAGTAAATATTTAATAACTGGAATCAAAATCTTTGGCATGTTTTAAACTTTTTGTAGCTTATCTTCCTGAGGAATGCATGGCCAGCTTACATTCTAGAACATTTCCCCCAAATTAACTGGAAAAGGCAGACATAAAAATATGATACATCCACAACTACTGTGTTCTTAGATTACTTTTCTGTCCTTGTTATTACATTGTACTTTAGAGTTACAGAAGAGGCAAATACTTTTTATTTTTTTTTACCATGTATAAAATTCATCTCAAAACTCCTATAATGGTATTACAGAGGGAAAATTAGACAAATGAGACTTGTTAAACCTTTAAAAAACATAAGCAAGAAATCAGGGTCTGTCTTACAATGCACTGTCATAGCCTTTAACTTTGTAGGCAAAAAAAGTCCATAAATATAAGCCTTAACTAGAAAAATAAACAGAAACCGACAAACAAAAACACCCTCTATCTGTAAAAGAGACCTTGATGGGGGTAAGATATGGCTACTGTGCAGCTCTGTTAATGAGCTGCTGTCACTTGATATTCTTTTTGCCTTCGTGGAGAACTTTCTGTGCACCAGAAGAACTTGAGATTCAAATAATGGACGTCTGTAGTAACTAAATAATGACTCCCTATTTAGTCCTGCACTAGACCGAGTGTTTTGTTTTGTTTTTATTAAACCACCTCATTGTCTAATTACAGTTACATTTTTTTTTTTTTTTAGTTCAGACCCATTTGAAGTACAACTATTTCATCTGTAACATTATAGAGCCACATAAATCAAACATTCCTGTTTATAACTGCCTTAATATAACACAGTGTGTTATGTGACATAGTATTTAGATCTTCCTTTCAGTCTCCCTAGTCAAAACCAGGGAGTGTTTTAAAGTAAGGCGGATGTTATCACCCGTTATTGGGAGCGTAAGTGATTAGGTATGTATATTTAAGGTTAGCAGTGTGGTTTTTTAGATTGGATCCTGGACTTTGGAGGGGGAAAAAAAAAAAAATCAAGATTACTCAGCAGAATTTCTCAACATACATTCAGCATCTTCGTCAAGCCCATTGTTTCTATGCAATTGATCTGCAAAGTTATCGGCATTTTTCCTGTTAGATTACATGAGACAGTAAGTGAGAAAGATATCCCAGGCAAGACAGGATGTTGTTGCTAACGTCTGATGGTTGTACCAGACCTTTCAGAAATAGTTTTGTGCTTATCTTTTTATTTTCCATATGACAAGTGGCCATAATTACTGTAAAAATATTTTTCAGGGACCTTGACTAAAATCTGGTGCATCACAATAAAGATTGATAAACACACCCTTCCCATCTGATGTCAACCCTTCCTATAAAATAAAATTGGGAGAATCTAAGTCCCACTGAGCAACAAGCAGCTTGTATAACAGCTAATGATAAAGATAGGTGGTAGTCAAGCAGCTTCCTCAAAGAAAAACAACTTGCACCAGCAGCAGCCATGGTCCTGCACCAAATGCTAAATACAGAGCTCCATAAAGGAAGTTCTTTATGAACCTTTCTGTGTATTTAAGCATTTATAGGACGTCCTGGAGGTGAAATCGACCCAGACCATCTTTTGGCAGACAGAGTGTCAATCCAGTGCAAGAAGACAAAAAAAAGATATTTATGCCATTAAAACTCTTAGCATCAAGAAGTATGGTGTTGTGTATAAAGCTTGATATTCCTGTGGTTGAATTAACATCAAAATCTTTTATTCTGGGAGAAGCTTAAAGGTAAGTACTCAAACAGCATAACCCACTACTGGTTACTCTTGAAACTGAAGACACTCATGTATCAACAAACTTAGAAACTGAACTTCAACACGGTTGAAATTGGGATCCATCTCCTATCAAAATATTTAACTAGTTTAGTACCTGTTAGACCACTGAAGTCTCTGAGAAAAGCTGTAAATGTGTTGAAACACACAAAGAAAAAAACATGAACAATGAGACCATTTATGCGCTTGTCAAGATGACTAGAGCCTCAGCTAGAGAGAATTTGAAGCTATCCAGTCACTCTGAGAATATACACCAAAAGGAAAATGATACATAATGCAACCAAACTTTGTATAGCAAGGAAACTGTAGAGCAACTTCTGGTCAATGCATATGATAGAGTACTCAGGTAACAAATCCTTCTCAAAAACTTCATGTGCTCTTCAGCTGAAAAACTACTTTCATTTGTAAATGAGGAACCTTAATTGCGGAACTTAGAAGGTATTTCCAAATTTGTTGACCAGATGAGTTAAATTCTACATAGACAGGAATGGCATTTTGCTGAATGCACTGCGTTGCAGCTACTCAATCTCATATTGCTGTTGGGCAGCTTGGCCATAGGAAAGAATTGGAAATAAGAGGGGAGAGGGCAGGTGAGAAGTGCTGAGAAATCAGCTAGTGACATTCCAGTGCTCTTTTATAAGATCTAAATCTCTTAATTTCCATCTTTTCTCCATGCTAAACTGGAAGTTTTCAATTAGAAAAGAACCCAACTAGAACTGGACAACAGATGTCTCCCACTCAAGATATTTGGGAACATACCTCTCCTACTGGTATCATTGTTTGAGTCTTATCTGTCGATGTATAGCCAACATAGACTTGGGTTTAAGGAAAATTGCATCTCCAGCTTTCTTCTGTTTTTAGGTCCAAAACCTCTGAGTTCTTGAAAGCTGTAATAGATCAAATGTCACTTTTCAGGCAGATCAAACTTTTCAGAAAAAGTTTAGATTATCTCTTGACCATTAGAAAGGAAATTTGGTCTAAGTGCGCAAACTTTTTAAACACAGACTTGTCGAAGACAGGACAAGGGGTCTCAATCGTGTAAGTTTTGAAGTTGCTACCTTAAAAAAGTCTGTCCTTTTTGTGAGTGGACAATTTTGCATTTTTATTTATTTATATATATATTTATTTATTTATTTATTGTATCACCCAGGCAGAATCCATGGTTGACAGCAAAGGCATTGCTCTGGAACTGGCCAAATATATCCGAACTTAACAAAATACAAGGTGGGTGGGTGTGGTGCTCTATTATTTTTACTGTGTGTTCTTTTTTTTTTTAAACATACATTGTCTTGTTCCCAACTCTGTAAATGTCTGGGGCTGTAGAGCAGACATTTGGGAAAGGTCCCAGTAGTATAAGATCTTACCAGTTTGCATATTCATGAGTTACTGCCACTTCTGTTTCAGCTTGTTAGTAAAAGAATAAATTCCGGTACTGAAAAGTTTAAAAACATGCTGTTTAAAAGTAACTCTCCATTTTCCAAGGTAGATGCTTACCTCTAACTATTTAAGGAAAAACAATTACTTGGGATTATATTCAGAGGGTATAATGACAGTCGACAGGAATTTGAGTTGGGATTCATGTTTTTGGTTGTGAAAGAACAGAAGACAGGTAAGAGTCCCACTCTCTACTGCATTTATTCAGAAAGACGTGGTCAAAGAAGCGAAGTCAGATTTTGGGGTATCAAAACCTAGCACCAAAATGAAGCATTACACTAGAGGAGTACACTTCTAGCCTTCAGAGAACAAGCGTGTTGCTCAAAGCTGAAATCCCTTCTATAATGAATTTAATTTTCTCCCCTCAAAAGTGCTTATATTCCGAGATCACCAACAGCTTAGTCAATGCCAGATTTGCGCAGTGCTCTAGTCCTGGCCAAGAGACACAAGTGATCACTAAGTACACATATGAGACTTCAAGGTCTGCTAGGCTTGGACTCAGTAGCTGACAATGAAATCCTTCCCAGACTGGCTGAGAATTTTGGCTCAGCAAGGGGGCACCACACTCCCCTCATCACCCCAATATTTGTATTGTTTAGCCTCCTGCCCGTTCACCATTATTCCTCGATTTTGGATACGTGAACAACAGGGTTTAAGTTAGTGTTGTGTAACACACAGAAGGACAAACAGAAGAGCATTAAAGAGAAGCAGTCAACCAGAAAGCTGAGAAACAGGAAGCTAAAAGCTACATCTCTTTCAGCCAGCATCTAAGTTTTGGAAATTTTTGTGCAGGTGCTACAAGGTTGAATCTGATGGCTACAGAGGAGAACAGAAAGGCTAATGAGAAAAAGAAAAGAAATCTGATTGATGAATCTCCAAGGCTTCAGGTCTCTCATCCCTGTCTCAGAGAATGAAGCAGTCTTCAACTGCTGAAGTGGATCAGAGTGGTTGTTTTCCATCCTACTGAAAATGGAGATTTCTACCCTGTTCAGGTGTTACTGAACATCAACTGTTGTTGGAGATGTGCTTTTGTCCTCTTAAGATACATTTGATATAAAATGCTTCTTCTTAGATGGCTGTGGTTGCTAAAGAAAAAAAAAATAAAAGGAAATAAGATATTATTAGCTGCACAAATATAAGACAAAAATAAACCCAAAGCAACAGACAAAAACACAGGAAAACTCAAGTGAGTACAGATGTAATGACATTTATTAAAAGGCATGCTACAACAACTAGAGTTAGGTGTAGATACCAAGTAATCAGCAAATACATAAATCTAAAGGAAACCATATATTGCAGTGTAAACAATTTCAATCTAACCATGCACTACACAATTAGAAAATAGTTTTTTGTTGTTGTTGTTGTGTTGTTTTTTTTATTTGTTTTTGTTTTTAATATTACATCATCTTTGCCCCTGTAATATAAATCATCTCAACAAACATGGAATCCTTTTTCTCCAATGCCAGAAGCTGCTTTACAAATGAAAGCTGGTACTGTTGTTTATTAAAATATACAAGACAATTGATTTTTTTTTTTTATATATATAAAAGCATTTTATACTTTCATTTGTCCCCCAAAACAGTTTTTGCCAGGTTTAAAAAAAGGTTACACATATTTACAGCATTTTCTTGTGTTAGACGAACACTTCTATAAACCAAGAAGGGACTTTTATCAACAGATAACATAAAATGAAGGAATGTCAGTAATTCCTAGTCATGCTTTTGTGTGTCTTGAATACAGTACTAAAAGTAGCCCGTTAACTCCTTACCCTACACCATTTGGTTCCCTTTATGACCTCATTTTCTGCTATGAGTTTCACCTACCAGCAGCAGTCTCAACTAAAGTCCACTTTGCACTGGGTCTTTCCCATCTGAGAGGAAACATGTTTTCACAGCACATCTCAGTAAAACCAGTGCAGTCAGTCTTTGATCAGAGAACGTGATGCCCTGATGCAAGAATCTGCTTGGTTAGCGACTGCAACTTAATTTGCTGCTGCAGTTCTAGGGTGAAATTTTGCAGAAAGTCGACAGTACGCTCAAGAAAGATTGGAAAGTGCTTAAAATGGGCTAAGTACATAGGTGGTTAGGTTCTCGCTCATCATAAATAATGCACAGTTTCCAAGAAGGGGAAAACTGTTTACAGTGGTGACGTTAATCTAAGGTAAAGGTTTTCATCATCTATCAAGGACCTTCAACTACGTAAGCATTTCATTTGTTGGGGACTGCTCCAGGCACAAGCTGTTGTGACAATTCTGAATTGGAAATATCTGGATTATGCTTGGATTCTGGCATACTGCAGTACGAAATAAAATAGAATACTGCAGTGGTAAAGGCAAAGACATAATTAAATCTGTATTGAAAGTTGCAATTGACTGCTTGTATAGTCAGTGGACAACATTCATTCTTAACAATATAAATATACGATTTCAAGGGGGGAAAAAAAAACGGTATTTATTATACTTAAACCAGCAATAGATAGAAAAAAAACCCTACATATAGGACTACAGAAGGCACATAAACTTTGGTCCCACTTTGTGTTGGTCCCTGCCCACCCTACACAATGAAGCCCTGAAATTAAGAATCTCAGGACTTTTTTTTTCTGTTCTTTCATGAAATAATGCACAATTCTTAACTGTTAGGTTTTGCTTTAAAAAGAACAGGCAAACAGCCTTGTGTATAGCGAAGAGATCTTCAGAAGACAGAAGATGAAGGTAACGAAAAAAAAAAAAGTATAATCTGAACCCTACCTCTTTCAGCGCAACTGGAAGTACACTCATTTTGGTAGGTCTGCTTTGGACAGCACCATGCCAAGACAAAAGGTTGAAGCAAAAAAAAAAAAAAAAAAAAAAAAGCAAAAAAAAAAAAAAAAAGCTTCTTATAAGCAGTTACCCTCTCACTTGAAAAACAGCAGTACGTGCTACTCGTATACAATAAGAGTAGGTCCACAACCAAAACAGAATAAAAACCTCATGACTTTGCTAAACAAAATGAATGAATCTGCAGAGAGCAAGACACGCTGGCAGTTTTTTTTCTCAACAAGGGTAAGTAGTTTTCTCAGCATACAAACACAGGTTCGCCATCCCCTGAAGCAATTTGTTCCAGTTTTCCAAGACATTTTAAAGAACTTGGATGTGAAAGTTCTACCATTAAGCAACAAATTGCAATTGAAAAGGCACTAAGGGACATCCCCGGTTGCTAAAAAAGGCCTTACTACACTTTGAACCAAGCGTGCCTCCACCAAAAAAAAAAAAAAAAAAATAGAGTTGGAGGTAACCCAGAGCTGATTTTTGACTTGGTATATATAAAGGCAGAGAACTCCATCATCAGCCATTGCTGGCAGCCACGGTCAGGATTTAAACATTAGTGTTCTAGAGTACAACTTATGAGTTACATCATACACATTACAAGGTACTCCACGAATGACTTAAACGGGAACTAAGAATTTACGTTAAAGAAATTATAAACTTATCCTTAACAACTTAATGCCAGAGTATATTGAAGATGGAGCCAGGAACGTCTTTGAGAATTGCACAGTAATAGCACAGAAGGCAACGCATGTAGGATGCAATATGCTTAAAGCCTGATTACACAAGGGAAAAAAAAAAATCACAATGAGGGCAGTCAAACATTGCAACTGTGGCTCAGTATTTGTGAAATATCCATTCTCGTAAATACTGAAAACTCTGGACAATTCTCTGAACACCATCTCAAAGTTGGCCCTAATCTTAGTGAGAGGTAGGACTAAAGCCTTCAGAGGTTCTTTTCCAACGTGCTATCTGTAAGAACCTACCCTCTGTGTAAGGATCTGTAGGATAAAACCATTCTTTCCCAAGTCCTGCTCTTTTCACCGATACCAAGCTTGTATATGCTTTTGAGAACCATGAACTGAGATGCAACTGCGCTTTTGCAGCCAGGCACGGATGAGTCAAGCACGAAGCATGAGAATTACTCCTGCCGTCCTGATCTTCCACTAGCGGTGCATTATAGTACTGGTTTTGCCTGTAATTATTCAAGGCAGAATACTGAATGACATAAGCTAGCCTTAACTAGTACCATCTGTCTGTTAAGCAAGCATGAAGACGTACTGCTATTTTTGAAGCCCGCCTGCACTTTTCGTACAAGCAGGTCTTCCTAAGAGGCACAATCTCTACGATGCACACCAATCTAGATGCAAGTTCATGAGAACAACTCAACTAAAGAAACAGAGCAACAACAAAATAAAGTTATAAAAAGATAGAGGATAAATGTATCACAACAGCAAAAACAAACAAACAAAATAAACCATAGGATCATAAATATCTACTACCCAGATTTCTCTTAAATTAAAGATCTGTAAATATCTGGCAACTTAAACTGTAGGCCTCTACATTTCAAACTGCAAGCAGACCAGAGCTGACATTAGCTATATCCTAACATTAAGACAAAAACAAAAATATACTCCTCTCTCTGAGAGAATGTTGTAGGCCCTTTACATTTATTTAAGGCCCTTTCATTTATCCCCTTACATCTATTTAAGCATTCTCACCTTCTGTTATTATAGTCAACAAATTAAAAAGGCACATAATTTGTCTGTTTGTATATACATATAACATTTTATACAGACAATATACATATACTGTTTCTGATATTATATATGTCAATATTAACTCTCAAATTTATGGTTCCTTTTCCCTGCTCTAGAGTTACATTCAGGTCTAATATGACTTCTCTCCTCTGTGGCTGTAGCTCTTCAAAAAAAGTGACAAATCGTATTTTATGAATAATGTCTTCATACTATCAAACCACTTGATGTGCAGTAACAAGAAGCGTTCTCAGTTCAGCAGCTGTCTGGAGCTGTTATCAATGTGACTGCTACGAAGGTTGAACGCAGACGTGAGTTACGAATTACCTGTCTTGTTGAAAATGGTTCTATCTGCAAATGAACAAGGCTGCCTACAACTGCACTTCGCTAAAAATGTAAAGATGATACTTTCTAGGCTGCTCTGGCACCACAGAATTAATTTTCATGGAAAAAAAAAAAATGTTTGAGAATTCACCAAACTGAATCAGCCATCTCAAAGAGGGTAAAATGGAAAGACTACCTCAAGTCTCGAAGACAACATAGCTATACCTAAACCACAGTAACTTTCCATCAAATATTACATTCTGAATAATTATTTACTTGTGTACAGCACCTACTATGGCTACCGACATAGTCAGCACTTTACCAGCTGCCAAATAGCACGTTTTTGTTGTGGTATAGAGATCTGGCACCTTCTTCACTACGGTTGGCTGCTGCTTTTCTAATGAAGTTATAGACATTGTTAAAGGGCAAGGCAGCATCTCACTGATTTTACAAATGTAATTCAGGGAAACTATTTGAAGAAGTTTACTCCAAAATGCTCAGATCTCTCTAGAAATACAAGCTCTAATCTAGAAAATAGGGAAAATCCTTCAACTCATAAAAAGAAATCATGAGAAAAATGAATAAGCTGCAAAACATTACTGCAGAAATGAACTACAGTAGTTTTAAGTAAGCAATGCTATGATATCACCTCTTCAAAAAATGACATTTTTTTTTTTATAAATTCTAAAGAGAAAAAGAACTAAAAATGTATTTTTTCTTATAATACAGTCAGAAATCAGTAAAGTTCATTTGTACTTTCAACACAAACTAACTGCATCTCAGCTCATTCTCCAAATAGAAATGGACAATCAGTATTGAACTTTTTGATATCTATAAAGGAAAGAATGCCCTTTAAGGTCAATATTGGGATGAAAATGCAGGAACCTGGAAGAGAATAATCTGATACAGCCGCTGTCTCTCAAAAAGTTTGATAAAGTCCACAAACTGGAGTGAATTTGCTCTTTTACCTTTCTGTAGAGATTTTGTTTGTTTGTTTGTTTTGGTGCATTTTTCTGTGTGGGATTTTGTTGTTGTTGTTGTTGTTTTTTTTTTTTTCCAGTCAAATATGGGTATCAGACAACTGCAACCAGCAAAGTTCAAAGAGGCCTACAGGATTGTACAATGAGTTAAACCTCTTTCCCACATCTGCCCTATCTCTACATCCAAGCACCAGTAACTAGAATTCAGAGTGTTACTTACTGAAAAAAAATAAAATAAAATAATACAAGTAGCAAGGAAAATATTTACAAAAACAGAAACAAGAGAATTTGAAAAGCCCACAATACATTTTTCAAGCTACTTCAGTAAAACTCAAAGCTATTGTATCTTAAGCACATAGTAAGGCACATAATAAGAAACTAAGTAAATACACAGTAACCATAGTGGTACAAAAAACTGCTGAGGTTTAATTTTTCATCCCCAAATATGACCTTACCAAAAATAACTTCTTAAAAATTCATTAAACCGTCATAGACCTGAATATTTTCTATAAGATTGTAAACATGTTTTTCTTTAAAGAAATGTAAAAAACTCTTTGAAATCAGGACTATTTTCCCCTCTTATATTCTCCAAAATACTATTACACAACACGACTTTGTAGTAAAAATAACACATCAAGCTTCCATTACATGATGAAGTCAAGCTAAATCTCTGATATCACATCTTGAAGAAACTCAAATATGTTTTATTCCACAGCGAGAAGGCACTGCCTTTTCTCTAATAATTTAACCCATACGAACAGCATAGACTTTGTTTTCTAAGAAAAGTTAGTTGTAAAGATTTGCCAAAGTATGAACACACACCTCAGTAACATAAATACTATTCAGAGGGCACTCACAGTCAATGCTTGCTTTTCTTCAAGAAATCCAAGCACTATTTCACATTCAAATTAGTGTTTAATATATGTAGAGTAGACTCATCATTTTGTTAGATTTTTTTTTGTTGTTGTTTGGTGTATTGAAAAAGCACTCCAAAATGTTTTGTAAGGCTGATTTGGAATAAGAACTAAAAAGATATCCTCAAAAGAAAATTTTAAGTAGGAAATTTGATGACAAATATTATTTCTAAAAGACATTTCGTAGAAGATCTTTTTATGAATGAATATTAAATGTTGATCACATACTGGCAGCTACAATCAAAAAGATCATCCCCTAATTCTTCGCTGTGTGTATGAATAAGCTTTTTCTTTTAAGAGGCAGAGTTGGTCACAGCTGCTTCAGTCTCTATTTGAAGATTTTAACCAAAACTGCAATGCTGTCTTAAAAGGAATGTTCACAGAAAAGTCAGATTGTAGATTTTGAGAAGGAAACTCGGAGGTGATGGTTGTCTCCAAGGTCATGATTGTGAAGCGCAATGAGAGCGTGAACTGCTTCTTCCACAGAGCCCAGCTGGATAAGAGCCATTTTGCAATCTTTCCTAAGTACAACAAAAAACATTATTAATCCTAATCAGATTTTCATCACAGTAGCCGATACAAAAATATAGTGCATGTATTTTTTCAGCCATGCCATATAAATTGCTTCCACACTGAACAGTTGTGCAGTGACTCAGATTTAGTTATGCATCTGATAAAAAAGGAAGATACCAAGACTACATGAATTTTGTGGATTAATGGTCTACAGCCATGCCATTCTTCCATAACTATGCATTTCAAAAAGATGAGTCAAGATATGGCTCAAAGACCTCTAGGAAACATTTGTATTGTCTATATGTATGGGATCGTGCTAAAATAATGTTGCCAAGCAACATTTATAAATGCTAGAACAGATTCATTGTCATCTTTCACTTAACATTTTACATATACATCTTGTATTTCTTTTTGAAGAAGGTACTATTTCATTTACATTCCTTAAACTTATCTTACTTCAAACACACGTGGAATTTGTCAAAAGTCCAAATATCTTTCATTTAATTATGATAATATAGTATCCCATTTGAAATTTTAAGATTAGAATTGTCATAAACATGTCACAGCTGTACAGCTGTTACCTATAGATAGTGTCATACAGAAATGGAGTTTCCCAAAAAAACTATTATCCATCTTCCAGGATGAAAGATTGCACAATGTTTTTACATGAGAACTTACTGGAAGAATTTGAAGGCTTTCACAGTAGATCCAGTACCTGCAAAAAGGTTCTTCAGATCATCAACAGAAACAGAAGGCCTGTTTAAAAAACAAAACAAAACAAAACCACCTCAACTTGCAAAAGAGCACAGAGATCGGTAATATTATCAAATTCCCAGTTCTGGCTTCTAAACTAAATTTGAGCATCAAATACCATCTCCACCAACGTAAGCCCAGTCAACGTTTCAGCCCCCAAATCCTGGCTTTGACACTAAGATTTAGCGCTGTAGTATGCTACAAAAATAATTCAGATACAATCTACTGCTTTTCATCCACCTTCAGTCCTGTCTCTGTTAAAATCAGATGGCATAAAAATGAACGGGTAACTCCAGATATATATGAGGTCTTGTAATTATTATTAGTATGCTTCATGTATTTTCAATTTTGAAAGTTTTCTATTTTACTCAAAAAGACATTTAAGAAGTGTCCTAAATATATTTTTTTCTTGTTTGAACAAAATTCCAGTTTCTTCTTTTTTTTCCCCTAGAACAGCTGCAGAACAAAAGAAGCCTGTGCAAACTTATGTTTGGTTGTCAGTTCACACATTGTTGACAACATTCTAGCATGGAAAAAGGTTGTCTTCAGTTTTAAAGTACACACTTTTTAGTAACTGCTTTTTAAACACAACTTCCCCTTACATGATTATTCTAAATTCTCTACAAACCATTATTTAAAGCATTAGAAACATTAAAAACTGTATCTACATTACATAATGATGCTACTGATGAATTTGATGCAATGTAACTCTCAAAAAGCATGTCTTTAATTTTCCATAAAAATTTGTTACACAGAACTTAGGATATGAAAAAATAAATATATATTCTCAAGAAAATGTAAACTCTATTAAAACTTATCAAGAAGAGTAATAACTTTCAATCCATTATCCACTTCACTAGCAATAAAAAAATGTCAGTTACAGGATTTGCTTGTTTTTAGTTACAGAGCAGAATGACCCAATTCTCAGGAAACTGTAGAAGGACAAGGAAATTTACAGCTCACGTCAGGCTTTGTAGCTTTTAGAACATAACCTAAAAAACATCATCTTTCCAAGAAAATCGTACATGTAGGTACTCACGGGATGTTGGAGAGATGCAGGGTGGCAGATGGAGGAAAGATATTTTGGAAGTTCTTAGAGCCAGGCTTCTTAAAGCGATGTAAAGGGCTGTTGCTATAGTCCTTCGTCAAACCGTGGTCCTCTTGTCCTTCACGAGGCAGTTGAACAAACTGATGTTTTGAAAAAGTAGCATGGAGGACCTTCCCATAAAGCCTCTGTCCATTCAAGTTGCTGATAGCTAATCAGTGAAAACATCATTTGAACAGGAAAACAGATGATTGGAGTGGAAGAAAAAATGATTTTTTGCATACTGCTGTTTTCTCCTATTTAGTGTCAGATTTCACATTCTCATTTTAAATAGCAAATTCCATTTTTATGAGGTGGGTTATGTTTCCCTTCACAACATTACATTTAAAACAAGTATAAGGATGTATATATCCTCCAGTCTAAATGCAACAGAAACATAAAACAGCTTTTCAATAAAGAGCACTCGATTATTTTTCAACAGGTACATATAAGATGATGTACATGAAAACTCTATGAGTTATTTACAAGGTAAACTAGAGGAAGATTCTATGATGTTTTAATTCTAACATTTACTAGACTGAGATTTGCAGGTTGTTTTTTTTTTTTTAATCATTATAGGAAAATAATTTGCATACATGAAAGTAAGCAGATCAATATTAATATATGAAAGATGAAGTTTGTAAGCATCACCATGATGGATTAAATTTGTTACATTAGCCACTGACAGATGGCGAATTCCTAATCTTTATCACATTCATGGTAGCTACAAGCATAACTGCCTTAAAAATGAGTACCTAGTTGAGCCTGGTTTGCATCTGCCATCTGAACCAAAGCATTTTCTTTTTTCTTAAACATGATCTTCACACGATGCACATCACCATACACACCTGTGGAAACCCAGAAAGAAAAGTTGTCCAGACAATTACTACAAAAAGCTCAAGGGCAAGTCTCTCTCTTTTGATTAACTTTAGTGTAAACAAAGAACAGTCACCTCATTAAACAGTTTGGTTAGAATATTAGTATGAAAGAGAGCTTTCAAGCTTGTGTATTATTTTCTGAGGCTCAGAAATAGGGGAAAAAAACAGTATATCTGTCATAAAACTGCATGTCTGTGTTCAACTCTTAAACAGTGCAACAGTGTTAAAGTCCTCACAATAGAGGCATATTAAAATATTACCATGAGAACATTCTTCCCTGCAAGTAACGTATCTGACAATTCTGTAGTGTGTTTCCCCTGATACAATCTTTTTTTTCATCTTACTTTGCTTTACCTTTCTTTTCAGTAAACAAATCAGAGCACACACTGGTTGTTCTGAAACCATAACCATTCTGCCTTTTTGGTACCTGTGTACTACTGAAACTACTGCCTCAAAATTACTGTTATTTTAAAACCAGCCCATTCTATTGTGCATTTTCTGGACAAAATGGAACTTTAATTTACCATTGCTTGTCAGTTAAATAAAAAGAATTCTAGTCCTGTAGTTTCTCAAGGTATATTTGACATATCTTACCAAATAGGATGAAAAGTCCATGTGGTGTGATGGCCTGTTTAAATGATAAAATGAGTATATTATTTTTAAAGCCATGCAAATAAAGAAATCTACTCCGTAAGTGCGGGGTAAACAAAAAGAATGGGAGAGATACTGCACACTAATACATAAAACTGTTTCTCCAAAAGCCATTCCCTTCAGTAACTACAGCGTATAGCATTCTTGTTAATATATATCTGCTATGCATATATGAAATATTTAAACAAGCTAACACTTCAGCTCATGCATTTTCATCACTCAAGACTGAGTCATGCTGAAGAAGTTATTAATATATTAAGTGACTTAATTACTTGAACTTATTCTTTCCAAGCAGTTCATTCACTGAAAAATCGAAGCCATTTGCTACACTAGAAATAGAAAAGAGCATTCAAGAACTCATTTGTCTTTTCTCAACATGAGATACCAACAACAAAACTAAAACTGGTTGCTTCTAAATGTATTTGCATTGTCTTCAGTTTTGTCCTCATCTCTGCACATGACCACAATACGTGACACGTGTACTACTTAATTGCTTATATATGAAACATATGGAAAATGCTGTTTAAATTTTGTTTGATTAGAAGTTGTGAGAACAAAGCCTGACTCTAAAAGAAGTAATTTTTCTTCAGAGGTTTTTAATTAAACCATAGTGTAACAACTTCCCCAAGTACCAAAGAAGTTAATTTATACCTTAATGAAACCAGATTTTATTCAACTGAGATGAAGATTTTGCTAGAAATAAGTACTAAAAATACCTACTTATCAGAAGGCACTATTTGCATTCTAGGCCTATTCCTTTTCAACTCACAAGGTCTGAAATGTTTATCAAAACATGCCTGAATTATTTAAAAACAGAACACACTGCAGCCTAAATATCACCCTATAAAGAAACAATTAATATCAATGTAAAATGTAAATGTTTTTCAAGTTTATTCTTTTGCCTCGAATACTTTAATTCAATGCAGAATTTATTTAAAGGCATTTCTTAATGAAATGAGACTGAAATATTTCTACTAAAATATGCTTTTTTGGGGAAGATGTGCAAAATAGCTAATTTAAAAATCATGAAGGATAGTTCAAACACACAGTGAAACCCTGCAGTAGAGTAGAAATGAAAATTGAAATAAGATGAACCAGATTTTCAATACATAGAAAAAGACGAAATAGGCTTCAACCACTACCAACGAACAAGTGTAGCACACTTTCCTAGAAATGTATTTACGATGACTTATATTTCCAACATTTAATGTTGTTGTATGTTCTTATTTTTACCTTTTAAAAAGTTTAGCAATATTTAATGAATTTACGTTGTATCATGCATTGCAGAGTGATGTTCTACATGACTTCTTAGATATGATTAGTATTAGGTAAAGTGGCAGTGTCCTAAAACCAGCTTTGGTCTATCCTTTACATATCCTTATTTTTAAAAAGCACATTCCTTTTAGATTCAGATAATCATCTTGAATAATTAGCTGTAGGAAGCCTGTCCACAGCAATCATCAGAAATTAAGTGATAAGATACACTAACAAAGCAAAGTATAATTGGTTTGTCTTACAGTCCTAATAAATCTACAGCTATTTCTTTTTATGCTTAGCGTAGAATTCAACTATTAGGACAAAAAAGTAGGAAACACAGCAATTACTTAAATACTAAAGGAATTGGTCAACAAATTTTTAAACCTTAGTAATAATGAAGTTAACTTCCACTTTGACTATAACTCAGTTTTATCAGTTTTATGGTTAAGTGAATTTAATGAGTGAGTAAAATAAACAATTTTACATTGCTGTTGAAGAACTGCTTATCAGCAGTCAAGCAGAAATGTGTATTAAGACATGGCCTTTGTAAAGCTTATTTATTTATTTAAGAGATGTATATTGCTTTTAATTAAGTATATCAATGTGTTATGTTTGAATAACAGGGGCAAGCTTATGAAACAATCCACTATACAAATAACTATCCAAGTTGTCCCTGGCAATTTTACAGCCAACATACCAAAAAAAAAAGAAAAAAAAATAAGTGGCACTATGGAAAGTGAACACGTTTATTTATTAGCTTTTAAAAAAATAGAATCAGATAATTAAATTAACTTAAAAAACTAGAATCATAGAATATCCTGAGTTGGAAGAGACCCACAAGGATCACCAAGTCCAACTCCTGGCTCCACACAGGATGACCCCAAAATCAAACTATCTGTCTGAGAGCACTGTTCAAACACCTCTTGATCTCCAGCAGGCCTGGTGCTGTGACCACTGCCCTGGGGAGCCTGTCCCAGTGCCCAACCACCCTCTGGGTGCAGACCCTTTCCCTAACCCCCAGCCTGACCCTCCCCTGTCCCAGCTCCATGCCGTCCCCTCGGGTCCTGTCGCTGTCCCCAGAGCAGAACTCAGCGCCTGCCCCTCCGCTCCCCTCCTGAGGGAGCTGCAGGCTGCCATCAGGCCTACCCTCGGCCTGCTCTGCCCTGGGCTGAAAAACTAGGAAGATCCTATCAATGTTTTGAAATGCATTTGTTTTGTCATGCTTTTATTTTCCTTTCCTGTCCCTCCTGTTTCTCCGACTCCTCATGTTTTGTATCAAATGAAAAAATCTTTGGCTCCTCTAATGATAAAGTGGTACTCAAAGAACTCTAACTGAGATACCAGTGAGTGTAGTCATAATACATGTGTACATTGTCTACCTCTTCAAACATTTCTCACATCTGACCATAGACCCTTTGCTAATTAGTAAGCTTACACTACACTGCTAGATTATGTTTCCTGAAGTAAATTGTGCTGAGAATCTTTTCACTGCTGACCAGGGTTTTTAAGCCCCATCAATACTGCAAATTATCTCAAACAATAATAGAGCTGCCCTGTTTTTGATACCATCAACACAACAGCATTCCTCATGTATGCCTTCTGCTTATGTTCATTTCCAGAAAGGATTCTGCCAGTTGGTGTACATGGATACTTGCATCACTTCTATTGATCATACTTACCTCAGGGTTGAGGTTGCTGACCAGTAAAACAGAATTTCCTGGAACACCAGTAACAGCTGGAATAGTTATCCGCCCAGGTGCTGCAGATGTAGGTGCTGCAGATGTGGGGACTGCAAGAGAACCAAGTGCTCCAGCAACAGCTGGAACTGCAAGACCTGCAAAGGTATTAATAGCAATGCTTGAGACATTTTAGAAGACAAAATCAGGTTAAGCAAAACCATCAATATTTGATTTAAAAAAATGCTTTAAAGTTATTTAGTTATTCCTAGTATCTGACCAGTAAAGCAGGATGCACCTGCCCTCTAGAGATGAAAAAATATTGAGCAGCCCAGAAAAGAAGTTAGCACCAAAGTTTATCCTGTGCGATAAAGGAAAAGATCACTCAGTCTAGAAAACTATTCATTTCTCATCTAGCTATGAAGCCCAAAAAGCAAAGACTTCCTACTTTACCTTTTTACATAACAGAAGTTCTGTAATTCTTAGAAAAACAGATGCTTAGAATTTCTTCTCTTGCACGTTATCTTTATCATCGCATTAAATTTAATTATGAAATTAAAAACTATATCAACGTATATGTTTTATTATGGCAAGAAATTTTACTGAATACTATGATATACAAAGGTAATCAGAATGACTCAGGTGAACATTGGGTTCTGACTGCTAGACTTAAATTGCTCTGAAACCAGGTGTACTCAGATAGCAGTACTGCTTTATATATATATATATATATACACATATATATATATGTATGTATATATATATGTGTATATATATATATATGTATATACACACACACATATGCATACATATGCACACATTTATATGTATATATATATTTAATAGAACTTACCAGCACCATGAGGAAAGGCCACGGCTTGGACAAATCCAGCAGGCCCTGCATATGGTGGCAACAGGATGCCATGGGAGCCTAGAGATAACAGACACATCTAATTATAACAGACCTGAACATTCCTCACAGGAACGGGACTCAGCTGCCAGCACTGCTATTCTGAATGTGCTTTGTGATTGCATCTTTTATAAAAGGTTTGGGTTAAAAAACTCTAATGAAATGCCAGTTTCTATGTTTCACAAAGACAATTTTCAGTTACTTTTGAAGGCATATATTCATTGTCTTTCATTGTCCCTCTCTAAAAAGAAGTCAGGGCAAGATGTAATTTAGATGAGTTTAATTGTGAAAGCACAGCATAGATTGGCATTCATTAAAGTTGAAGTACCTGTGGTGCAGTGTTTGCTAAAGCACGTTTTTTATTCATAAAATGGAAATGTATTCTAGAATTTTTCTAGAATAGATGAGATACATCTATTTCCCAGATATTTCTAAAAAAAACCCTAAGGGTTAAATAATGCTAACAACTAAAAGAAGTCCAAGTTTCTGAAGTTTACTAGCTATTGAGATGAATAAAGGATACATATTTTTCACATAAAATTCACATAATTTTTTTCATATTTTTTACATAAGCAGATGTACTTTTAAAGATTGTATTAATTCATAAATAACAGCAGTTGTAATCACAAATGTATTCTAAATGGATTTAGAATAACAGGGCATGGAGAGTCTTAGCATCAAAGGTTGCTCAGTGGCTTTTATGTTATATGGAGTTAAGTGCTACCTTGGGCAACAAGTAAGCTTGTGTTAGATATAAGCTTGAGCATGAATTCTTTCATATGTTAGCACACTAGCCTGTTTTTTTAAACAGTGCATATATAATCAGCAAATACAACCTGCAAACTTGGCGAAGTGTTTGTTTTACTACTCAAACCTCCACCACTAACTAAAATAGCTACATTCACTAACAGATGGTTATTGACAGGAATAATACAACACCGTAAGAAGTATCAGTTATGAATTACAAAACCAACAAATGAAACAGACACCACAGATCATGTACTCATGAATATCGCATCATGTTACACCTCCTCTTATCTGTAGTGACAAAGTGCCTTTAATACAAACAATGGAATACATTTATCACACCAAAGCAAGTAATTGTGTTCTTGTAATACACACACTGGTGCATTATACTGACAAGTTCTGGCCATATAGATATTAATCACTTATTCAAAATCCAGGAATGATAATGGAAACATTAATGAAGAAACAGATAAAGAGCTTTCATTCTGCCAAATGAGACCTGCATGTTGCACACTGATACCAAAATCAGGCATGTAAGAATAGTCAAACAGAACTAATGCAGAAAGATCTGGAATTCTTTGTTGCATTTTTTATTTGCAAAATCACTTTCTTTACAGCTAGCACATTTCAAAGCATACTCATTCATATATCTCTGCCCATGCTCTGTGGGCGAGGGAAAGTTTTAAATCCAAAGCATTCATAAAATCCACTTGTTTATAGTTATACATTGTAGTGCAATATCTCAAAAAAAAAAAAAAATCAAGACCAATTCATTTTTGCTATTAAAACAACTTCAAGTCTGCAGGAGGAATTGGATGCACTATTCTGACAGAGATACCTGCTTTATCTTCTAGTTCATCAAAACTGCCTGCAGAAGTAATAACATAGGAAGCATAAGTACTGACATCACTCCCTGTATTTTTTCCTAATGTCACACAGCTAAGTATTATTTGAACAAGCCTATGGCAGCATATCCACCTTGTAACAGCCGACAGACATTAGAAGCACACTCCATCCAATCTACAGCTATTTTTGAAAGAAAAATATCTATTCAGCTTCTTCACTATAACTACACTATAAAAACATCTTTGAGGCAGATGTCATAATCTTCCTTACATCAGTACACCTCTGCCGCTTTTACCATTCCTATAAAGGTTCAGACTGAAAATGGGCCAGCAGAGTGCCCTTGACACAAAGCAGCCCAATGGTATCCTGGCTTGCATTGGGTCAAGTATTGCCAGCAGGTGAAGGGCGGTGATTGTTCCCTGTCCTCAGCACAGGTGAAACCACATTTGGAACAATGTGTCCAGTGCTGGCCCCCCAGCACAAGGGAGACATGGACACGCTGGAAAGTCACAAAGAGCCACAAAGGCGATGAAGGAATGGGAGCATCTCTGGGAATGAGAGTGACCAAACACTAGCAAAAGTTGCCCAGAGTTTGTAAAGCCTTTCTCCTCAGAAATCTTCAAAAGCCACCTGGACATGGCCAACCTATTGTAGGTGTCCCTGCTTTAGCACGGCGTTGGACCAGATGAGCTCCAGAGATCCCCTCCAATCTCTGCTATTCTGTGATTCTGAAAAAATGAGATTACTAGCAAAGACAGGTTTGGAAGAGTGAGGGGAAAGGAAATTGACAAGTGTTCATCTGTTATTCCCCAAAAACCATGTTTACTATGTTATCTCTGCCCTACAAGCAAGTTTGTCCTTAATCTCTTCTAATTTTACTTCACCTTTTCATTTGCATTTCAGATTATATAAATATAATTCATTAAAACACAGAAGATTTGTAACAGCCATGCAGCATGTTTCCATGATGCTCTATGGCAAAATCTCAAAAAAAAATATAAAAATAGGCATGGATTTCATAAAGACCCAAAGCCTGCCTTTAAGGAGACAAGCAAAAACAATCAAGAAAGTAGTGAGCACAACTCACTTTATTACTCTAATCAGAGCTACTATAACCAGCGATTCAAAAGAAAAAACAAATCCAGTATCTGCCCTAGCTATCATAAAAAGAGAAAGGAGAAAATTCTGCTGCCTTTTCTATTGTTCTAACCAACATTAGGTACCTGTTCAACAGTGAGACAGTTTGTAGCTGTGTATTATTGTTAGAAGTTGTCATTAAAGAGAAAGAAAAATAGATAAGATTTCTAAATTGCCTTGTGAGCACTTCTTCCAGCTAATCAGATTAATCTGTTTGATGATTTGCATTTATTACCACAGTTGATTAGATGAGCATGTATGCACTACTTATGTCAAGAAGGTCTCTCCAGTGTCACTACAAGCAGATACCTCTTTCTCTATGCCACAGAAGTGACTTCTAAAAATGAAGAAAATTTCTGAAATTTTATCTCTTAGAAGGCAACTACAAAAGACATAAACGCTATATTTATTAATGTAAGTTGTCTAAGATTTTGTTCTTTAAAGCAAGCAGCAAAACTACATCCTGAAGGGTAATGCAACATAAAAAGCATAATGATCATCCTGTATATTCATCGTTAAAAGTAAAGGTTTCTTACCAAAGGAAGCAGGTATGGCAGAGTCCATGACTGGAGGGCCATCACCAGAGGGAAGGTCAAGGCGAGTGAAATCTCTGCTTTTATCATTGTTGTACTTTACCTTAAGGCTTGTTAACTTGGAGAATTCTATACGTAGAGTGCAGCACGCATTGTAGATATTTTGGCCATCCATAGCCTGTAGAAATAGTTAAGTTTTTAGAGACAAAATGCGTATTTGCAGCCTCCCCCCTAGGTTTACTTTATTTTCACCCCACAATTGTATCCAAACAGAAAATCACCTTCTCTTTCTAAGGTGCTGCTCTCAAACATGAGCTGAGCTGGACAATTACACTGACCCTATCCTTCCCTAGACATCCAGTGTAGAGCTTAGTGTAGTCCACTAATTAGTATTACATTACCTTGTCCCACTATATGAAACACAGATTTAAAAATGACTTGATTTCTGGTGAAGACTGGTGACCTGGACAGGCTGGAGAAGTGGGCCCACGTGAACCTAATGAGGTTCAACAAGTCCCAGTGCCAGGGGCTGCACCTGGGCCGGGGCAATGCCAGCCATGAGCACAGACTGGGAGAAGAGCTCCTGGAGAGCAGCCCTGCAGGGAAGGGCTTGGGGGCTCTGGTGGACAAAAGGCTCGACACGAGCCAGCAGTGGGTGCCTGCAGCCAGAAGGCCGACTGCGTCCTGGGCTGCACCAACAGAGGGGTGGGCAGCAGGGGAAGGAGGGAGGGGATTGTGCCCCTCTGCTCTGCCCTGGGGAGGCCCCACCTGGAGTGCTGCGTCCTCCTCTGGGGCCCCCAGCACCAGAAGGGTGTGGGGCTGTTGGGGCAGGCCCAGAGGAGGGCCATGAGGATGATCAGAGGGCTGGAGCTCCTCATCTGTGAAGAAAGGCTGAGAGAGCTGGGGGTGTTCAGCCTGAAGAACAGGAGGCTCCAGGGTGACCTCACTGCAACCTCTCAATACTTAAATGGACTTATAAAAAAGATGTAGAGCAACTTTTCATTCGGGTAGATAATGATAGGATAAGGGAGGACTAAAAGAGGATAGATTTAGCCTAGACATTAGAAGTAAATTCTTCACTCAGAGGGTAGTGAGGCACTGGAACAGGTTTCCAAGAAAAGTTGTGGATGCTCCATCCCTGGAGGTGTTTAAGACCAGGCTGGATGGGGTGTTGGGCAACCTGATTTAGTGGGTGGCATCCCTGCCTATGGCAGGGGAGTTAGATAATCTTTAAGGTCCCTTCCAACCTGAGCCAGCCATTCTATGATTTTCTACTTTTAATCTTACTTGTTTCCTTCTTAACACATGCTATCAGGTACTAGTAGTGACACTAATTTGAACATATTTATGGTCCCTATAACATAATGAAACTCCTTCTTTTACCACTAGTTATTCTGAGAGAAATCAAAGTAGTAGCACTTTTTTTTGCTCAGACCAATCATAAAAGAATTACAGAATGACAGAATGATAACATCATTTAGGTTCAAAGACATCATCAAGTCCAGCTGTTAACCTAGCATTGCCAAGTCCACCTCTAAACCAAATCCCTAGGCACCACATGTACACATCTTCTGAATACCTCCAGAGATGGTAACACAATCACTTCCTGGGACAACCTGTTTAAATGGTTCGCAACCCCTTCAGTGAAGAAATTTTTCCCATATTCAACCTAAACCTTTCCTGGCGCAACCTGAGGCGATTCCCTCTTGTCCTATCTCTTATTGCTTGGGAGAAGAGATCGACCCTTACTTCGCGACAACCTCCTTTAATCTGGTTCTAGAGAGCAATAAGGTCTCCCCTGAGCCTCCTTTTCTCTAGGCTAAACAACCGCAGTTTCCTCAAACAGTTCTCATAAGACTTGTTCTCGAAGAATCCTTCACCAGATTCCTCACCTTTCTCTGGACACGTTCCTGAACCTCAGTGTCCTTCTTATAGTAAGGTGCCCAAAACTCAACATAGTACTCAAGGCGTGTCCTTACCAGAAGGGAGTACAGAGCTGAGTATCACTTCCCTCGTCCTGCTAGCCGCACCATTTCTGATCATGGTGGGTGAAGTTAAAAATAATACTCAAAAGACACTGGTTTGCCATAACATACAGGATTATGACTTCAGTTCAGTTTACATTATCTGAGTAATCATACAAATTTCCCACATATCTCTAATAGGGTATCATTTATTATTAATAATACCATTCTTTAAGTAAAGATGTTATTGTTAACAAACAGGCTATAGTCCCAACTACAATTACTAATTTCCAACATTTACTTAATCTCTAAAGATAAGTGAATTTACCTGGTAGATGCATTAATGAAAGTTAATATGTGGACTAAGTACAAGTACCAATAGTAACAAAAGAATATTCTGTTCTTTCCATTTTGAAGCTGAAAATAAAGACAACTTCAATAATAAAACAAGTATAAATGTTCCACTTACTCTATCCTTTTGGTAATTTTTTGGGGGGAAAATTCTGAATACCACTTAATTCTTAACAAAATCTGTTTTTTTGCTTACCTTTTATGGGAAGTTTTAAATGACTGCTTTTACTTACTAGTATTGAGGTGACTACATATGTTATGGAAAAACGTGAAGTGTCTCAGACAGTTTCAATTAAACGTGGCATTATTTTTTTTCTGTTCTTATTATTTACTTCACAGTTCAAGTACTGCAAATGACAATTTGTTACATTACTGTCCCTTCTGCGAAAATCCTGGAGGTCTTGACTAACTGTATTTAATTATTGAATTACTCCAGACTCAGGAAACTAACACATTTCCCTTGAAATTAAAATATTTAGGCATGACAAGGAAATTAGTTATAAAAGTTTGTTGTTGTTGTTTTGTTGGTTTTTTTTTGACAAAACTCTGTGTTGTGTTTACATGGCAGGGTATTGTTAGCAGGGGTACTAACAGGGTAGCCTCGGTGAGGAGATGGAGGCTCACCCTGTCAGACAGAGCCAGTTACAGAATCCTAAACTAAATCCTTCACTGAAGCTGGTGGCACCTGTATGATAATATTTTTCAGAATGGGTAAAAGAACTGTGCAGCAGCTGGGAGACAGGAGTGAGGAACAGCTCTGCAGCCCTCAGGTGAGTGCAGCAGGAGGGCAGGAGGTGCTGCAGGCAGGCAGCAGCAGTTCCCCTGTGGCCTGTGGAGGGGCCCCTGGTGGAGCAGGCTGTCCCCCTGCAGCCCATGGGTCCCACATGGAGCAGATCTCCACGCTGCAGCCCATGGAAGAGCCCCCAGTGGAACAGGTGGATGTGGCCTGGAGGAGGCTGCGGCCCATGGAGAGCCTCCGCAGGAGCAGGCCCCGGGCCGGAGCTGCAGCCCATGGGAAGGGCCTACACTGGATCGGTTCATGAGGGACTGCATCCCATGAACGGACCCCAAGCTGGAGTAGGGCAAGAGTGTGAGAAGGAAGGAGCAGTAGCCACAAAGAGCTGTGCAGTGACCACAATCCCCATTCCTCACAACGCTGCACTGCCTGTGGGAGGAGGAGGCAGCACAAGAGCCAGGAGTGAAGCTGAGCCTGGCAAGAAGAGGGGTGTGGAAGGTGTTTCTAGTTCTCACTGTCCTACTCTTATTAATTGGCAATAAATCTTCCCCAAGTCGAGTCTGTTTTGCCCATGTTGGTAACTGGTGAACTATCTCCCTGTCCTTATCTCAATCCACAAGGTTTTTCATCTTATTTTCTCCCCTAGCCCTGCTGAGGAGGGGGACTCAGGGAGTAGTTTGGAGGGCACCTGGCAGCCAGTCAAGGTTAACCCACCACAGAAACATATGCCTCAAATAGGTCAGATTTTCTTATTTACTGAGAACATGCATTTTAAAAATCAGGGTACAGCTGGTCTAAAATTATGAAATCTAAAGGGAAAAAATTGATTACTGTAAATTTCTCACTGGAATTCAAACAAGTAAAACATGGCGTTCATCCGATCTCTGGACATTTAATCACACTACAATTAGGATTAATTCTCACTGAAAATAGTCCATTTAGTTTGACAAGGAGAAGGTTTTTTGTGACAACTACAGTTACCATCACTCTTCACTACCAACAGTCCCAATCTTCGACTTAGTAGAATCAGCAAGATTTTGATCTGTGTGCTACACATTCATGTTTGCAGTTAATGGTAGAGTGCTATCCTCTTAAATAATGAGGGTTGCCGATGTTATTCTTGTGCAAGAGTGTTAGAATGACAAGAAGTAAGAAAGGTAAAGAGCAAGCTATCACTACTGTTATATATAATGACCAGTTTATCTTGGGGAGGGAGAGCACAAGAAAACAAAACAGCAGAGTACTTACCATTTTGGCATAGTATGCGTTGGTTGGGTCAGCAAACTGGAGCAAGGTTTGAAACTGATTGTTCTTTGTGAAGGTGATAATCTTCAAGACAGGTCCAAATTTAGAGAAAATCTGAGAAGCAAGGAATATGGACTTTAAGAAAAAAAGAATAATTTATGCACCATAAAAACTACTATTTTAATACTTTCAGTAATTTTCTAAGAGATTTCTTTTGCGAGACCTGAATAGAAATAGAGTGATATCAGAATTCTGTTTCAGGTAAAAACTAAAATAAATACTACTACTAATAAAAAGGTACAAAAGATGGGGGAGAAGAATAAAATTCCCCTAAAGAACAGGCAATAACCTTAACTAAGAGCAGAGGGGTCTTTATCCAATGTGTGCAAAGAAACTGTGGATAATCAAAGCAATTTTGAAACATGGATTTTCACAAGTCAGTTAGATGGGAACTGCAAAAGCCTTTTAAGACACCCTTACATTCTGTATTTCAAGCAAATTTTGCAAATTTGGTGACCAAACATACATCTTAAGTAGTTTTATGTGCCTGAAATAAATTACACAGGCCCGCTGACCAAGCTAGAAGACAAAGAAGGAAAAAAGCAAGATAAAGACCTTGTTTGGCACTTACTCCTAATTTACAATTGAATGGCATTTGATTTACTGCAAATAAAGGCATTGCAGAAAAATTTAAAAAGGTTGAAACTAAATAAATGTACACTCAGAATGAGGACATGTAGCACATGACACGCTCACTACATGACACAACGACAATGTCTACAAAAAAGTGAGCCCACAAAGAATGAGGACAAAAGGGTAGCTAGGGTGTATCATGCAAGTGCAAAAAAACAATGTCCAGAGTAACAATGAAACAGGAAAGGAGAGTTTGGAAAGCACTGGCAGTTTTAGAACAAACTACTGGAAGCGATGCAAAGCACCACAGCAGTCAGGAATGCAGAACCCCCCAGACAAGTATTAATCCTGGAATGGAAAGAAAGGCCAGAGATAAGGACAAGCATCTCTTGCTAGCCTATTAGGCCCAGAATCATGGAAACAAGATACATTGTCCTTAACCTTTGCGCCCACTTTTTCAGTCTCTCAGAATTTCATGCTGCAGTCATCATTTTGTGGTGGAAGACAGAACAGAAACTTTTTTCACAGCAATTTAAAATTAGCTGTTGAGTTCCTGCTCACAAAGCACTTCCCCTTAAGTACAGCCTAAGTACAGTTTCTGAACGTATGCTTCCATGTGTATTTCAACAGAAGCAAGCAGACATTTTTAAGTTAATGAAATTCCACTTATAACTATTTGTTTTTAAACCTAAACCCTATGGCATACACCAGCTTTGCTTCTACAAAGATAAGACTGAGCATTCTGTTTCTTATAATAAATATTTTAAGGTGAATTGTGGGGAGAAAACAAAAAGAAAAAAAGGGAAGGGGAGGAGAGGAGAGGAAAAGGTAAAAGGGTCTTTGCAATCAGTTAAGACATACAAAATATAATTGAAGCTTTGGTTGACAGCCTGCCTGATTCTACGTGAGGCTATACTTACCAGTGAACATTTTCATTTCCATTAACACACTTACAGAATAATGTTACGTTGTAGTTATCTATCACACACAAAATGCTGCTCTAATTAGAGGATAATGTCCCTTGTTAATAACGCCAATTAAGTTCCTTTTTGAAGTATTGCTTAATTTTCTAGAGCTATTGTAAAAGTAGTTAAGTGAGGGTTATTGGACATCTCAAACATTGAAAAATATAATTCTTCAGCACTGAAGTGAACATTAGCCATATTCAAGTAAAATAATATGAATTTCTTCTTCCACTGTTTCCATAGTCAGAAGCAACAAAAGATAAAAAAATGCACAAGGTTAGGTACAGGAATTGCTGTTGCTCTGAAAGCTACCACTATTCCAAGCTTTCAGTAGTTAAAGCAAGTAACATTCTAAGGGTCGATGATAATTTAAAACATTTGTCCAAACAACTATACTTGTATATTATATCACTTGTATTAAAATATAAAAATGAATATAAAATGGTCATATATAACGCAACCTACAAAAGTTACCTAGTACAAGGAGTGCTAAAGCATTTGTTCCACAACTTCATAACAACCAAGATTTCACCAGCTTATAATATGGGCATAAATTCAAAGAAGGTTTTTGAATTTATCGCTGCTTCCAGAGAAATCTTATTGTGTGATCTTAACCAAGGGAGTGAAAGAAACGTTAAAACAAACAAACAAACAAACACACATGAATAGCTGACTACAAAAATCCTGTTTACTTTGATTTTTTTTTGTGCAAAACCAGTTCAAGCCTAGATCTCTACACAAAAACAAATCATGTTTGAAGTGGCAATCCTCATTCAGAATGAACAATACACAATTGATGATCCCTAGGTATTAAAAAATAAATAAAAAAATAACTGTATTACACCAGCAACATAGAAACAAATTTTATTATTAGTTTTACCAGTTCTCATTACCTGATACAGCACTTCCAAAGTGACAGGGTAGAAAACATTTTCAACAATGATTCGAAGAACAGAGCCTTGACCTGGAACGACTCCACCTCCAGCAGCAAGAGCATCTGGTGCAGCATTCACAGCTTGCAATGCAGCTTGGGCTCTCTGAAATCATGACACAGCAGAGACCACAATTAACTTACATATACACAAGTTATTCATATATAAATTAAGTTAGTTTACAAAGAAAAGCATGCAAAATGCATTTTAAAATGCAACTTTAAAAAACCTTGTTCATTTTATATGATTATCTACGAAAATGTTATGTAAATCATCCCTCCTCACCTTCCCCCTCCGCTAAAAGAAGTCAGATGATACTCACAGAATTTTAACTTTCTTTTTCAGTTATACTCTTTCTACTTTGTAATGCCATATAAGCAACATTTTGCTTTGATTCTGTAAACTTTTGTCATTCTGGAGGTATATTCCAGCAAATCAATGCAACAGTGACACGGTAATGGACTACCAAACAGTCAGAGTACCACAGACTACTTCACCTGCTTTATTAGGATTTCATTCTCTTCAGGAACTGAGTTTTGGCAAGCATAAGCTTAAAGGTGCATACATTGCTCTGTTTTCTTAGCTGAGCTCTTGGCTGCAAAAAACAAACCCACACCTTTCAACTCACTCCTCAAACTGCCTCAGTGGAACTTGAGTAGTCTGAATAAGCATTTTTGATATGCTTTCCTCAAAAAGGACTTCAAGATTAATTCTAAGAGCCCTGTGGAGAGACATTCCTTTCCAAACATAATGTTGTGACTTGAAGCCATATCTCAGTAACACTCTTCCCTTGGAAGATGGACTAAACATGACACAGGGTATGGATGTTACTTGGTTCCATAAACATGTAACCCTGCAAAAACAAAGTGTCCCTCAGGGCTGAGCCTAGACACAAGGATGTCAGCAACGTAGTCGTCAGCTACATGATTGAAGTCTCTACAATTTAAATCTAATTCAAATGAAAGAATCATAAGTGAAATGTACACATTTTAAAAGTGGACCGTTTTAATTTTAATAGAAGGAGAAAGCAAAGACTATCATATACTGAGCTGAAAATGCTGAGAAACATGGGGTCTTTTGCACTCCTTGTTCTACTTGCAAATATGGGTGTAGTTTTCCTGAGGCTGTTACATATACCACACAGTTAACATCACCTTATTTGTTTCTGAGGATAAAAAAACAATCCAGCGATCTCAGATGAGGAAAGAGACAAATAACGTTTACCAGCCTGAAAACTTTGCACGATTCCAGTGACTTGCATGCACAAATTAGAAATGAACAGTGATGCTTGTTGCAATCACTGTTTGCAGCACTTGTACAGAAAAAATCAAAATCCTTACACACCCATAACATTCTATAATTTATATAAGATATACGTATATCTATGTACCTATATGTACATGTAGGGGAGCAAGCCCTCTGGGCTAATTACCAGGGCTTTAAACTAGGTGTGATGGGGGAAGGGAGGGGAGCTAAAAGTGACAGAGAAGGGCTGGGGGAAGTTGTCACTGCTCTCACTGTTGAAGACAGTAGGGAAAAACCTCTGAGCTGTCCTATAGGATTGTCCGAGGGCTCCTCAGAGAAGGCAATGATCCCGATACCCCATCCAGAATCTTCTTGCATCCCTCCAGGGGTAACTGTGCCTGCTGCTTCCCTGAAGTGCCATGATACCAATGCACGGAGCATGGGAAATGAACAGGATGAGCTCAAGATCTGTGTTTGATCGTGGGGCCACAATCTCATTACGATCACAGAGATGTGGTGGGACAGCTCGCATGACTGGAACGCTGTCATGGAGGGCTATGTCCTCTTTAGTGAAGATGGGCTGGGGAAGCGAGGGGGTGGGGTTGCCCTTTATGTGAGGGAGCAATTAGAGTGTACCCAGCTCCAGCTGGGGGAGGGTGAAGGACAAGTGGAGAGCTTGTGGGTGAGAATTAAGGGGTGGCCTGGTAAGGGGGACACTGCTGTGGGGGTGTACTACAGGTCACCAGATCAGGAGGAGGTCGATGAGGCCTTCTACAAGCAACTGGTAGTAGCCTCACGATCATGGGCACTGGCTCTCATGGGGGACTTCAATTACCCAGACATCTGTTGGGTAAGCAACTCGGCCAGCCATGTGCAGTCCAAATGGTTCCTACAATGCGATGAGGAAAATTTTCTGACGCAGGTGGTGGAGGAGCCAACGAGGCACGGTGTGCTCCTGGACCTCGTTCTTCCCAACAGGGATGGGCTTGTTAGGGATGTGAAGCTTGGGGGCAGCGACCATGAGATGGTGGAGTTCCAGATGGAACTTGATGGAAGAAGTAAGGCTAAAAGCAGGAATGCTGCCCTGGACTTTTGGAGAGCCAACGTCGATCTCTTCCAGGACCTGCTTGGGAGTATCTCATGGGCTAGGTTGCTAGAAGGCAAGGGTGCTTGTGAGAGGGGATCTCATCAATGTGTATAAATAGCTGAGGTGTGGGAGACAGAGGGATTTGGCCAACCTCTTTTCAGTGGTTTGTGGGGACAGGAGAAGGAGCAATGGCCACAAGATAGAGCACAGCAAGTTCCACACCAACATGCCAAAGAACTTCTTCGTGGTGAGGGTGACAGGGCACTGGGACAGGCTGCCCAGGGAGGTTGTGGAGTCTCCTTCTCTGGAGATATTCAAGGCCCATCTGGACGCCTACCTGGGCAGCCTGCTCTAAGGAACCTGCTTTGGCAAGGGGGTTGGACCCGATGATCTCTCCAGGTCCCTTTCAACCTCTTCAATTCTGTGAGTCTGTATGAGTTCAGTCAGAAGCTGCTTATTCATCCATGCAGGCTTCCTTGCCACCTTCACTGGATTTCCTGGTCATTGGGATGAACGTTCTGAACCTGATCTCCTCCACAGTAACATTGAGAAGTCCCTGTCTGAAGTAACTTCCTGTCTAGGTTACAATTGACAGAAAAAAACATCTATTAGAATTTGACTATTGGTGTAGTGCTGGTAGAAAGTAGTCTGTTTATTTACAGATGCAAGTCATTTACAATTTTACCCTGTTAAATGGAAATAATATACTCACAGCCTGATTAGGTAGATTGTCAGTCTTAAGTTCTCTGTAATTGGAATACTGAATATAAACAGGCTGACTGCGGAGGAGAGGTGTAACAGAAGTATAGAAGTTCACCGTATTAGCAGCAGCTTCTTCAGAAGCCATTTCCAAAAAAGCCTGCAATAAATATGTAACAGTTTTCAACATTGTTTTGTTTACAGGAAAGAACAAAGCATCAAACCATCACTTATTCCCAATTCCACTCTGAGTAGAAAAAAGATTACATGAAATTGTAGTGCTGATTTGCTCAGCATTAAAATGTGTTCATGTATGCAAGTTTGTGGGGGATATTTGATTTGATTTTCTTAATAGATTTTTATCTATGAGAATGGTCTTGCAAGGACATGCGCTCTCTCAGCACTCATTAAAAAAATGGTGGAGTAAGTATGACATGGGAAGCTATGCTAATAAAAATTCACTGCTAATGAATTTATAAGATTCCTGAATCAAGCCACTATTGCTTAGGTTGCAGATACACCTACTGAACGAAGCAGTAGGAACAGAACACTAAACATCTATCAGTTTAATCATAATATTAACCCGGTCCAGTGCTCTAGACAATTTATGAATGAATGTCTTTTATTTTTAGGATTCTAGTGTTCATTCACCATGTGAACTACCCCTTCTCATCTAAAAGAACTTATAAAAAACGTAAGCAATTTATTTCACATAAAATAATTAATATGTGTGTTAATTATTTAATCAAGCAGGTTATTTCAAGAGAGCTAAGTAGTGGCAGCATAGTTCTTGATCATCTACATATTCTTATGTAAGGTGTTTAAATGTTTACTATTATTATCAACAGGTTACTAGGTAATTTTTTAATCAAAAATATATTAAAAGCATTAAATACCAAGATATCCTTCCACATTTGAAAATACGAAAATCTTGAGCCCTCAATGAAATATTTAGACATCACTGCAACCATTTCAATCAAATGCAATATAAAAAGGGTTATATAACATGAATGACATCATCAGCCTTGCTTGCAAAATTAAAACATTGAAAACATACCTGACTTTTTCCTTTTAGCATCAAGAGATTGGTCACTTTGCCAAAAGGGAGACCTAATGAAATGACTTCTGCTTCAGTGGCATCACTTGGAATTTGACGAAGATGAAGGACACGAGAAGGAGAGATTGGAGATCTGCCTTCTTTTAATTTCTTGTCATCATTCCCATTAGCTAAAGTATTTAGGGAAAGGGATGGACAAGGAAACAAGACACACTTATTATGCAGTATAAATGCCAAAACCTAAAAGAGAGAAATTGCTGTCTCAGTATTGACATTGACTGTTATCTGTAGCTCTCTGAATAGTACGAAAGAACAGGTCATATATAACCAATGGACAGTTTAAAAAGGCCCCCTTCAGCTGTTCCAAATCTCCACTGTAAGGATGGTAGTTTTTGTTTTTGTGTTTTTTTTTGGGGGGGTGCAGGGGGTTTCTTATTTGTTTTGAAGTCTTACAGCCAGAGAGGCTGATAACTTTTCACCAAATATGCATATAATGTATTTATAAAGAGTTACTTACACAGAACAGGTGCAAGTCAGTAGTAACTGGGACTGCTCTAACTACTGTAACACATTTGGTTTTTAATTCCCAACTTATCTTCCTGCATTATTAATTTCTTAACTAGACTCAGAGAAGCACGAAATCCATACAGATTCTAAAGTCTTCCACTTTGGCAAACAGCTTTCTTTTCTTTTCTTTTTTTTTCTCTTTTTTTTTTTTTTTTCTCCCAACATATGCTTATTTGGGTCCTGTAACAGGTAAGTGACCAATGGTTACATTTCAAGGAACTGACTCAAGAGTCCTTGAGAGCACTTTTAAACAGAACACCACCTCTGAAACAGGCACATTATTCTAGGAACTATCACAATGGAGTAATAACTGTTAAAGTAATAAAAATTAAATTCATTAGCCAATTTACACACCCCAGTAATAGATTTTCCTAGAGCAAGATACAGGAGTTTAAGAGACTTGATGAAAAAAATTTCCTAAAATGAGAGAGAAGACAACAACTCCAATGGAAATCGTATTTAAGTCTAACTGTACACCACTTAAGGTATACCACTTTTGTTAAGAAATAGTTTTGTTTTGTTTTGTTTAATTTATATGCTACAAACAGCTTCATTCCAGCAAGAGAAAGAACCTTAACATCTCATGTGCTTCATTTGGTATTCCAGAGAATCCCTAAAGATTAGGAACAAATATCCGTGTGAGGTTGGCAAGTGGTTCCATATTTTCCTTTAAGTTTTGAAGACAATCTAAAGCTGAGAAGTGTTTCACACAAGTCTCACTCTGTACATAAGTCAAGGTAATTAATACCCTCTATGTATAACAAAAGAGCTTGTTATGCATTGCTTTTTCCATCAAGAAATGCCACTGTGTGCTCTGTGTGTATTCTGGAAAATGTGAACAAGTGGCAAACTTGCAGGGGATGATATTTTAAGACAAAGAGAAAGGTACTTAACACTTACCAACACCAAGCCAGGACAGGATATATTATTATTAAAGTCTAACAACCTGTCCCATCTTGTTAAATCTAGTTTTAAGGTTTTTAAGGGACACAACTAAGTCCCTGATTTTACTAAGCCAAGGACTGCTTGACTAAATAAAACAGCAAATGAAACCTAAGAAGAATGTTGCCTTTAGTTTAAGGTGAGAGTCTTTTGCAGGAGTAATGCCACAAGGGCTCTCTTGACTCATCACAGGTGGCAAAACGGAACTAAGTGGCAAGCACAGCATTTTCTCTCAGCACCTTCACCGAGTGTTACAGGAGTTTGCAGGTCAGGCATTCAGCCAACAAGGATGGTGCTTAACAGAACGGTTTCAACCCGTGCACATACAGCATGCATCTTCACTATCTACCCATTAGCAAGCATATATTGACTCTGGCTTCTGAATAGCGACCAACACCTGACCTAAAAATCTCATGTGCTATTAAAATGCCTCCTTTTGGTAATATAGTAATTATATTAAGTATGGTGGAGCTTCAAGTAAGTCACTGAATCAAAAATAAAAGCTAGCACTCATTCCATCCCAACTATAAAGGCCCCAGCATTTTTAAACCATACTTCTTTCTGCAGCTATTGTCTGATACGAATCTTGATGCAGAACAATAATCATATTGTGTTTTTTTTTTTGGCATCTAACCTTCAAAATGGATTCAATAATTCTTTAAAGTATGCCCAAGGCCGTTACCTCTTCAGAATTTCACACTCGGGTGAAAACAGAAAACACATATACATTAGAGAAGCCTCAAAACAAAATGAAATTTGGGGCCAAGATTTACAAACAGGAGTTCATCAAAATCATGACTCACGACTGTACAAAAATACTTTCCAAGTGAAGAGCCTCAGAATGAGAAATGCAAAACATATTCTAGATATGTGACCCACTACATAGAAAAACTACTGCAGGTGAAGCAGTGGTATTAGGTAAACAGCCCCATCTCAATTATTTTTAGTTTTAATTCATCTCAATTATTTTTAATTCAGATTATTTTTATCTTAAAATTAAGTAGAGAAGCATCAGTGAGAACTACTTTTTTTTTTTTGATTTATTAGAAGCCAAATACACCCAGCTTATTTTAATGTCCAGTATGATTTAGACACCCTGGAAGTCAGTATGAGGTATCAGTGGTTACAATGGTAATTAATAAAAGCCACATGAACTCAGTACTAATTCATATTCCTTGTCCGTTGGCAGCTTGTCACAAAAATACCATCTACACAAGCCTGAAATACATTTCAGCTATTAAATTACTGAATTATAAGCTTATGCTATTTCGAGACAAGCAGAAGCCTATGGAAGTCATACTAAATCAATTAACAGAATTAGGAACAATCCAACGTGTGCAACTAAGAAACAGAAGAGAAAAATGTTCTGAAGAGTTCTCAGACTCTTCCTTACTCTTGATTCCCATAGGAAACACAGCAACTAGGACTTAAATGCTTATCAAGGGTTCATCTTCTCTGTCCTTTGAACCCTTATAAAACCAAATATTAGAAACCAACGCTGACAGACAATTGTCTATCATAAAATCATTAAGGCTGGAAAAGCCCTCCAAGATCATCCGGTCCATCTGTTCCCCTACCACCACTGTCACCCACTAAACCCTGTCCCTAAGCACCAGGTCCAACCCCTCCTTGAACACCCCCAGGGACGGTGACTCCAGCACCTCCCTGGGCAACCCGTCCCAATGCCTGACTGCTCTTCCTGAGAAGAAATGTCTCCTCATTGCCAACCTGATCCTCCCCTGGCACAACTTGAGGCCATTCCCTCTCATCCTATTGCTAGTTACCCGTGAGAAGAGACCAACCCCCAGCTCCCCACACCTTCCTTTCAGGCAGCTGTAGACAGCAATGAGGTCTGCCCTGAGCCTCCTCTTCTCCAGACCAAACACCCCCAGTTCCTCAGCCGCTCCTCACAGGACTTGTGTCCCAGGCCCTTCACCAGCTCCGTAGCCCTGCTCTGGACACGCTCCAGGGCCTCGATGTCCTTCTGGTAGTGAGGGGCCCAAAGCTGAGCACAGCACTCGAGGTGCGGCCTCACCAGAGCAGAGCACAGGGGGACAATCCCCTCCCTGCTCCTGCTGGCTGCACTGCTCCTGACACAGCCAGGATGCCGCTGGCCTTCTTGGCCACCTGGGCACACTGCTGGCTGCTGTTCAGGTGAGCATCGACCAGCACCCCCATATCCTTTCCTCTGCACAGCTTTCCAGCCACTCTGCCTCATGCCCGCAGCACTGCATGGGGTTGGTGTGGCCAAAGTGCAGACCTGGCACTTGGCCATGTTGAACCTCATCCCACTGGCCTCTGCCCATCGACACATCCTGTCCAGGTCCCTCTGCAGGGCCTTCCTGCCCTCTGGTACATTGACACTTCCCCCGACTTGGTGTCATCTGCAGACTTACTGAGGGTGCACTCAATTCCCTCATCCACATCATCAATAAAGATATTAAAGAGGATGGCCCCAACATCGACCCCTGGGGAACAAAACTCGTGATCAGTCACCTGCTGGATTTCACTCTGTTCACCACCACTCTCTGGGCCTGGCTTTCCAGCCCGTTTTTAACCCAGCACAGTGTCCGTGTGCAAGCCATGGGCTGCCAGCTTCTCCAGGAGAATACTGTGGGAGACCATGTCAAAGGCCTTGCTGAAATCTAGGTCTTTGCTCAGAAGTCTGATGTTACTAGGAGGATGTTACTTGAAGTCTGATGCATGTCTGCATCAACAGCATCTCCCTCACCCACCAGGCGGGTCACCTGGTCACAGAAGGAGATGAGGTTGGTCAGGCAGGACTTGCCTTTCATGAACTCATGCTGACCGGGCCTGATTCCCCCAGAGGTCCCACACACACTGCGTGACTGCATTCAGGATGACCTGTTCCATCACCTTTCCTGGCACCAAGGTCAGGCTGACAGGCCTGTAGTTCCCTGGGTCCTCCTTACGACCCTTCTTACAGACAGGCATCACATTAGCAAGTCTCCAGCCATACGGGACCTTTCCAGATGACCATGACCACTGATGGATGACAGATGTCACAAGTAAATTAATTTACTTAACTTACACAGCCATGGGACATGAATACTTCAAGCCCACGTAAACTGAAAATATTTCTAAAGGAAGCAGTCCCAGCTTTCTCTCACTTTCAGCTTTTTGCCTGACCTAAACTTCCAGGTAACCAAATATACTTACTGCATCTTCCTCAACACATGAAGCATAAACATCTGTGGTTGGCAACACCACTCTAACATGATTGAAGAAGCCATGGCTGTGGTTTCACACTGAGCCACCACATCACTTAAATGTAACTAGTTTGTGTATCCCGTACATGTTTACTTAATTTCCCACTATCTCTGCCCAAAAAACACTGTGCTAAGGAACAATTTGTGCAGATATGTGGTGAATCAGACTGAGGAACCACCTGATCAAAAAAAAAAAAATACTGCTTCCCTTGCAAAAAAAAATGCGTTCATCTCAACCCATGGAGAGATTGCACGGGGACATGAACCGGCAGAAAAACAACTGCAAAATAAATCATAGGACTGTCTGTGCTGCTGCTCAAGAAATCCTGGAAGTAGGGTAGAAAGCATGAACAAGAACACTCAAGGGAATCAGCTTAACTGTTTATCACAAATCCACACAATGTGCCCTATGTTCCACCAAACTGAGATTAGTGTATGATATTAATCTTCTGACTCCATAATCCAGACAGCCTTGAATACTGCAAAACAAATTTATTTCAAATGCACAACTACAGGAAAATTGTGCAGGTCCTTGAGAATCTCTACAGGAGGCTACTTGCTTGAACATGATTATAGAAAACTGGTGTTTCTTGACCCATTTTAACAAGTCAGTTTTAGAGTTCCTCAATATTGTTGTTAAACAACGCTGGGTAAAGTCCAGTGCCTCTACTGTTGGCAGTAGATTGGAGTCAGATTTCATACAGTTTAGGACCTGGTGCAGCTGCTAATGGTGACAATAAAGAATTAAATTAAAAAAAAATCACAGAGAACGCACGTATGTTGTTGAAGAAAAACTATGGTAAATGTCTTTTTCTTATATATACCTGTATCTGCAGTAGAATTACTCATGGTAGAAGTCCTTCTACTGACTCCAGAGGAAAGAAACTCGTCAGGTCCACACTAAAAATAAGAGACAAAATTAACAGTAAAAGCTGTTATTATGAAGAACTTGATAAAAAACTTAACAATTCCTGTAATTTATTCTTCCCAATAACATTCCCTTTCTCATACACACCGCCCACTATTGCTGTGAATTTATTTTTCACAAAAGGAGTTGGATTTGGTGATCCTTATGGGTCCATTCCAGCTCAGGGTATTCTATGATTCTGTGATTTGGGATATTCTATGAAAAAGTGCCAACCACACAACTATTCATTCTGTCTCAAGATGTTAGTTAGCAAGTTCAGCTGTGTTATACTTATTATTTCTCTTATTACTTACCCTACCACAGTTTATGTTTTAAAAGATTAACAATAACAAATGTTTATGAAAATAAATGAGCTGGCAGCAGGCTCTTGGTCTGCATTCAAAGTGGCTTCCAAGTGTGAATAAACACATAACTACATCAGTTTGCATTTGTTCTGACCTCAGAAAACCAACTTGAGATGTTTTCAAATACACCTGTAGCACTTTTTTTAAACCCAGTTGTCATCCAAAGAACTTGACTGCAGATCATTCGTACTTAAAAAATCAAAGTATGTGCTTTAGGAATACTGACAATTTGTGGCTCTAACCAACAACAGGGAAGAGTTTAAGCACTACAGGCTCCTCATCCAAAAATGCCAAATCCAACACGCCAGACTTAACTAGCAACTAGGCGCTGCTTTTACCCTGCAGGATTGCTCAAGTATGCCAGTCAAGCATCAGTTTCTTCATATGACCCTGCTTCAAAATGCCAACAAGGTCTTTCTTAAGGCAGTTAAGGTTCCTGTAACATGTACCACACTTTTCTGTGACAGTATTTACATGAAAAAGTTGCAACTAAAGGAAGTGGGTTCTAGAAGATGGAGTAAGCTGACCTGGACAGCTCATCAACATTCGTTTGGTGGAAGGAGAGGCTCCCATTGCCCATGTCCCAGTATTTCCTGCTGCTTATGTTGCACCAGCTCTGGTGCCTGAGAGATTCTCTACAAAATGGTCCAATCCCTTCACCTGCCAAAACTCTCTGCTGAATCGGGTTCATAAGTTTATCAGCTGAAAGAAGGGTTGAAGAATGGCAGGATCTATCGCAAAGGAAGGAGCAGAGCTATGTGGAGAAGGGACAGAACTACAAAAGCATCCTTTGGGCAGCAGCAAGCCCCCACACTGGTTGGCGTTGGCTGCAGAAGTACAGCTCGCAGAGGACGGGTTTATAGGCTGTCTGTGCTTACAGCAGCCCTCTGGTCCTTTTCCTCCTTGCAATTACCCATGTGCTCATGCAGCTTCCCCACTGTGGGGAAGATCATTTGCAACAGAAGGCCGTGACCAGGTTAGGATAGTGAAAAATTTAGCTGCTCAGAAGGTATCGCAAGCGTTAGTGTGGGAAGGAGAAAAACATGACTGTGTTCACCCCTCACTAACAGCAGAACAGACTTACTGTTAGTCAGGAAACCACACCTTAACAGCATAAATGCGACATCAAACACAGTAAGCAATCTGAGAAATAATCTCTATATTAAAAGAAAAAAAAAGAAAAGAATTTTATTCTAATTGTTTTCATTTGCTACCAATTACATCTATTTGCAATAATACAGCACACTGCATATCGTATAGCCCAGGTTAAATTTATTTGGATGGTCATGCTTTAAATTTAAATTACAATGCCTTGTAAAAGTTTGTGGATGAAATGTTTACTACATTTCTGATATGTATCATTCTATATGGATGGATACTGGAATTTAATTAACAGTTAAAATGAGCATTAATTTTTGATTATTAGAAGTACACTGAGTATACCAACACCTATATATTGAACTTCTACGGAGCATATTTTGCCTGTAAAATGCTGCTATAATTTCAGGTGTAAGGACTTTTAGTTTACTTTTAACTTACCATTTGTTCAACAAAATACATTTCTGCATTTTTCAAGAAGGCTGTACCAAAGCTGTTATTTTAGCACATCAAGCTCCAGTAGCAGGTGCCTTTACTGAGTAACCTGTAGCTATTCTGTGGTTTCATTATAAACCTGGCACCAAATACATCTATGATTATTTTAACAGACTTTAACACACTAAGTTAATCTCAAGGATTTAGTGTGCATTTTAAAAATTTCTTATTTAATTTTAAGTGTACCGATATCCTAGAATACCCAACAGCAGGCTTTTTCAGAATAAAATAAAACATCCTGAACTTAGTATTCAAATCAGCATTTTAGTGCGGAAACCAGAATCTACTGTTTTAAAAGTTAGGTACTTACAATTAATGCAGAAGTTAGGAAAAGTGTGTAATGTCAAGATTTTTACAAATCAGAGTAAATTGTTTAAAGATCAGGTTACAAATGAGAAAAGTCTGCGAATCAGCACTACTAGGTTCACACACTTCATGAAATGTGTAGTGTGCAACAAATAAAGGTTTGCTTTCAACTAAAAATTTATTGCTTTTGAGAAAAAGGAAGCACCAGTAACTGATGTGATTAGATACTTTGTGGGCTTGGTAGGTAAAACTGCAACTGATACATTTGGCACAGATTTCTGAGCAAAATTCTTAGAGGCTGACACAGAAGATATTAACTGTCAGGATTACAGCGAAACACCATGGTGATTAGATAGGTCTTAAAAACAAAATAAAAAAGACCAGAACTTACTATCACAGATAATACTGAAAGTCTGTAAATCAAACAATCAATTTCTGTCTGAAAGATAACCCAGCCTTCCCAGAAGTTCAAGCATATTCCAAAAGAAAATTAATGTAACATTCTTATGAAGTATTACTCTGTCTAGGCTACCCCATCACTACAGTTCCCTCCAGCAGTTGTTATTTCTGAATCACAGAACTGTGCTGTAAACCAGATCAAGGAAGCAATTCCAGCTTGAAAAGACAAACATATGCACACACACACCCCCCAATTCAGGTGTCTGCAGCAGTCTGCACTGGGCAGAGCTGCTTAGTTGAGGCTATTGCTCACTGCTGTGCAGAATGAGCTGCCCTGGGATGAGCATGAACAGTGGAAGATGACACCACATAAATTACAACCAACTGGCAATTGGGCCTGTGCCCCAGACCCATGCATCATTCAACCAGCATCTCCTAAAACAGCTGCCTGAATTTCACCTGCACACTGACAGCCCATAACTTCAGAGTAGAGGAGCCATGCACAAAGAAAGCTTTTAACCCACCAGCTCGCAGCACAGTCAGCTGTTTTACTTGGTCTGATAAAAACCAGCGATGTGTTGAGTCTCACACAATACAGGGAACCATCATCATTACAAATCTATAACTACCTTCGTATCTTCAATTTGCCACATCATCATTACAAATGTATAACTATCTTCGTATCTTCAATTTGCCACAAGAAGGTTTTGAAAAGAAGTGTACTTTAAACTGTATTCAAGTTTTTAGAAACAAAATAAACAGTTAGATGTTAAATTAAGATGTTATGGAATAATCAGCCTGCCACAGTCACGTTGAGTCTTTAACAAAAAACTCAGTTTCCTAGATCCACAATAGATGGCCAAGCTATTTCCGAAGTACAGGAACGCTATAAAGATGATGTTCTGTACCTTGTCATTTATTCGGTAGTACAACCGATAAGTTTTCTCAGTCATTGACTGAAATCAAAACCAAACCCAATGCGAAAATGATCTAGAAGAATGCCAAGATAAGTCAACGTATTTCTTGTGTGAGCAGGAAATAAAAGTGTGTTGGGGACATTCTGGATAAGCAAAGAAAGGAGATCACATTTTCTTCACCAGCATCTTCCTACCTATTTATAAATACAGATCCACAAAGAGATAACAGAATTCAAGTTCCTGAACTCAGTCAGTCCCTCTCCTTCTTTCTCAAAGAAGGCTAAAGCCCACCTAGAGATGAGGCTTGCAAAAGAGATAAAGGATAATAAGATGTGTTTTTTTTTAAGTATGTAAACAGTAAAAGGAAGACTTGGGATTATGTGGGTCCCTTGCTGAACGAGGGGGGTGTCCTGGTCACAGGAGACTCTGAAAAGGCGGAGATACTGAATGCTTTCTTTGCTTCAGTCTTTGCTTCAAGGACTCCCCCCCAGGACTCCTCGACCCTGGAGAGAACAGAAAGAGTCTGGGAAGTGGAGGGCTCCCCCCTGTTTGATGAGGGACTGGTTCAGGAGCGTCTGAGTGGGCTCGAAGCACACAAATCCATGTGTCCCGATGGGATGCATCCACGTGCGCTAAAGGAGCTGGCAGATGTGATTGCCGAACCACTCTCTATCATCTCTGAAAGGTCCTGGAGAACAGGAGAGGTGCCTGAAGACTGGAGGATAGCCAATGCCACTCTGGTCTTCAAGAAGGGCAAGAAGGAGGATCCAGGAAACTACAGGCCAGTCAGTCTCACCTCTGTCCCTGGAAAGGTGTTGGAACAGCTTGTTCTGGATGCCATCTCCAAGCAATTGGAAGAGAAGAAGGTTATGAGGAGTAGTCAGCATGGATTCACCAAAGGAGAATTCGTGCTCGACCAACCTCGTTGCCTTCTACCAGTACAGGCTGGGGGACGACCTGCTGGAGAGGAGCTCTGAGGAGAAGGACCTGGGGGTCCTGGTGGACCACAGGTTGGCCATGAGCCATCAGTGTGCCTTGGTGGCCAAGAGGGCCAATGGGATCCTGGCGTGCATTAAAAGGAGTGTGGCCAGCAGGTCAAGGGAGGTGATCCTCCCCCCCTACTCTGCCCTGGTCAGGCCTCACCTGGAGTACTGTGTCCAGTTCTGGGCTCCCCAGTACAAGAAAGACAGGGATCTCCTGGAAAGAGGCCAGCGGAGGGCCACAAAGATGATACGGGGCCTGGAGCATCTTCCCTATGAAGAAAGGCTGAGAGACCTGGGTCTGTTCAGCCTGGAGAAGACTGAGAGGGGATCTCATCAATGTGTATAAATACCTGAGGGGTGGGAGACAGAGGGATTTGGCCAACCTCTTTTCAGTGGTTTGTGGGGACAGGACAAGGGGCAATGGCCACAAGATGGAGCCCAGGCAGTTCCGCACCAACATGCCAAAGAACTTCTTCACGGGGAGGGTGACGGAGCACTGGGACAGGCTGCCCAGGGAGTTGTGGAGTCTCCTTCTCTGGAGATATTCAAGGCCCATCTGGACGCCTCCCTGGGCAGCTTGCTCTAGGGAACCTGCTTTGGCAGGGGGTTGGACCCTTTGGATCTTTCGAGGTCCCTTCCAACCCCTACAATTCTGTGATTCTGTGATAAAGTTTCATCACAAGCAAGCACTTCTTCCAGAAGGGATGTCAGCTCACCCAGCCCTTAGGCCATCACTACTGTTTCAGCTTTCACACCACAACTATCTGAGGTGAGTTGGCCACTTATCCTCAGGGTGCTGCTTGCACTGGTTTGCTACAAGGCCCCACAGGACAAAAAGAGGCAGGCAAGGCAACTAAGCACAAGTGCCTAACTTTTCACTGACAAGCACTTCTTTCATCACAAAGCTACTCACATAAAGTATTTGAACATCAAATTGTGTGGTGAATTTTCCTTCCTTCAGACCTGCAGGAAAAGCGGGTAAGTGGAATTTCTCAAAACAAGAATTGCAACCAGTCCAGGGTTAAAACAGCATCTTCTGTCTACCATCTCATCCCATCATCCCAAACACACAAACAACCTCACAGTATATGGAACTGTTTTTTCTTAAATCACGAGACGGCTTTCCACTTCTCCTACTTCACTAGAACATTTTTGCATTTGTTTAGAATTAATGGCTCATGATAGGCAAGGTAATTGCAATGTATTCTTTCATTACTAAGTCAGAATCAGAAACCTGTTGTTTGGAAAGCATAATTTAATTTCGGACTTTTCTTTAAAAGCAAGTAAAATGTGTAGTGGAGACTAACTAGCCCACTAAGGGGCATCTACAAGATGCAGCACTCAATGACACAGTAATGAAACAAATTATTCTTCTCTAATGGCCAATTTCCCTGACTAAGTAAGCTGTATTATAAAGCTTCAAATTACTGCAGTAGGTGCCTTTCTTGGAATTACTAAACTGTTCTGTGATTTTGAAGTTTCTGATGGTGACATATGCATGTCAATGATTCTGAAATTCAAGTAAAAATAAGGCTGCACTTACAGCAAACAGGTATAGCAAGCATCTTAAAGTCAACAAATTTAGGCTTCTGAAGTCTACAAGTCAGATATTGTTGGAAACAGGACAGTAAGAGTGCGACTCTGAAATGCCTCTTTAGAAGATGCACAGTTTTCAGAACTGTATCACATGTTTATTCAGCATTACATCTGAAGTCAATGAACCCTCAGAACAACATCTGAATATTGGGAAAGACTGCAGTATATGAACAAAAACACATTTTTCCCGCAACTCTCAACTGCAATATTTTTCCTGTAACTTTCTCACAATCACAAATTTTCCAGCACAGTTCAGTTAATTACAATTGGCATAATTTCAGACCAACTTCTATTTCATCTGAAAGAAAACTGTTTTTCCTAGAAAACCACTAGCGTCCTTCTATTTCTAAGTCAAAAAGTGGAAGAATATGATCATAGCTTTTTACTATGAAATAGGTAGAACAACAAAAAAGGTGGCCCAATAAAATAATAACTCTTTCAAAAAGCACCTTTTTACCTGCATATAAATTGCAGTTTTGACACTTTTTCTCCGAGATTCTACTTGGAAACAGAAGAATTTCTATTCCAAAAAGGGTACATTTTGACACATGGCATTTTCAAGTCATGCTAGTGACAAACTGTTGTTAACTTAAAATGAAGTTCTAAGGCGTATCTTACTAACTTTTACACAATCTGATTGACAAAAAAAAGAGCTAGGGGTCGTGAAGAAACATGAAAATTGCCATTATTTTCCACTTCTACAATAAGCTTTCTAAACACCTGCCATATTTCTTTATTCTTTCTTCCACAGACTATGTTTGCAACAGCAGAGGTGGAAATTGGAAATTCTACTTCTGAACTGAAAATTTAATGTGAAGTACAAAGTACAATGCCACTGATGAAAAACAAAAACAAAACACACACCAAAAAAAAAAAAAAAAACATTTCAAAGAAAGTAGAGTTGAACTAACAAATTACAAGGTAAGATCATTTGCATTAAAAATAAATTAAAAAAATAATAAAAATACAGAAGTAAAAAAAACAAGCGAACCTTATACAGAAAAAGCACCTCAATGTGATGAAACAGAAGAAAATTACAGGCAATGATCATAAAAATGCAAACCTTCCTTCGTCCAATGCAAAAGATCCCTCGCAAACACATTGGCTCAACAGGCTGATCATCAGTCACCCCTGAAGAATGTTGTTTTAGCACAGATAGATGCTCTTCTGTAGGCTTGAATGCTCTGCTAGCAATACAGCCAGCTCTGCTGTCTCTGCTATCAATTATTGAAGCTCCCTGCTACACCAGTAACAAGATACAGTGTACTTTTTAAAAGTCATGGAATGTTAATTTAAAAAAGAAAAAAAAAAAGGAAAAGGAAAACAAACGACTAAAGTATTAGTCTTGTTGATTTCATTAACAAAAAGATAAAGGCTTCTTCTCAGAACAACAAATCGAGTAATAAACAGTTATTAAAGCTGAGACAATGTATGCTGTTATGCAATCTCAAGTATCTTTTCTAATCATGATTGGAACAATTACTAAAACACGAAGTTGCCATTACACAAAAATAGCTTTAATAAACTGTTCCTAATGGCAGATGCTGCACTGAAATCGAAAATACAGTACAGACCTAAATATACTGCACTAAGTATTGAACTGCAATTTCAAATTCAGCACTTTCAAGAACAGCAGAGAAAACAGTTTTGAAAACTGTCTCGTCATCCCATCTTAACTTCTACAAATCTGGGTAATGGGGTAGTAGCATCGTGGAACCCTTTCACCATTTTTCTACAAAACAGATAGAAAACAAAGTGATTAGTAATAAAACTGACCGTACACATATGCACAAACCTTTGTACTGCTCTTTGAAGACATATTTCTCGTTTTAGTCCATAGACTGTTCTTTTTAAGATTGATGCATCAGTTTTAAAAGAAGAAATCCAAAGTAAATACGTTTTTAAAACCATATAAATGCTTATTACATTGGTAATGATCACACTCCAGATACAGATCGCAACGTTTTTCTCTAGCTTATACATGTTTGTTGTTCACATCAGAAGCAGGAATATGGAAAAGGAGACAAACTTTACCCAACTTCAGGATTCATCCTCCCTGCTGGGGAGGACAGGAAGGGACAGAGGGGGGCAGGTAGCAAAAAGCATGTAAAACACTTACTGCCTGTTATGTGCCTCGACTATTTACCTTCTCTGCCGCATTACCAACTCACCTTAAAAATATATGTACGTGACTTTACAGCGTGACATAGAAAGATACAAGAATTACCCCACAGATCCAAACAGATCAGCTGTTTTCAACAAGACAAAGCCAAAGTGTACCACAGTGGAGTGCTTTAAGTCTCCGTTTTATGATCAGTGCAGCAGGCAGCAGGTCAGGGAGAGCTGCTGGGAGAGGAAGCACCAGGTGGGCCATCTCCTACCCCGCTGGGTGCAGGAGGCTGCACAGCGCTGTCCAGACCCACAGCGGGGGGAGTCGGCAGGTGGTGCGGTGCTCCGTGTGTGTCTGCTCCTTTACAGCAACGAGACACTCACTGAGGGAAAAAAAAACACGATCAAACAAGAGCCTACTGCATCCTCTGTGTCTAGAAAAGACACGGGTTATTTCAGGTAGCAATGACTACTTTCAGCCTTGAAAGCCAACAACAGAGCTGCCAAGAGACAAACAGATCACGACCCCTAGCAAGGTTTCACGAAGCATGCTGTTACCCTCTAAGCACAAAGACCCCAGCCAGAAGTGCTGGCAACAGCCCTGGCTGTAAGAGACATCCCTGGCTGACAACAGGTAGCAGGCGGCGGGCTGAAATAGTAGGGCCTCCACCCTTCCACGTGCCTTTAATTTTCCTCCTCTAATCAGGAAACCGGAGCTTGTCTGATTAACAGATTAGACTACACGGCACTGTCAAATTATTCATGCTCTGTAAAGCACCTTGGGGATGCTGCTGTCAAATCAACCTCGAAGAAGTGCTGCTCAGACTGCCAGTACTGCAACATGTCAGCTAAATGTTTAAGAAACAGACATCCCGACAGAGGCACAAAACTGATTTTGGATTTTACACCATGGAACGTCTTTAATCTTTGAAAGCATTTACACTCAATGTGCTACTGAAACTTACAAACAAAAATAATCTGGAAACTTGCAACAGGCAGCAATCAAAATTTTACTCATGTATTCAAAATTTTATTTTTTAAAACTGAGTTTTGGATAAACTTGTCATGTTTGCACTGCTGCTTGATTTTCCACGGACTTGGGCTTTTCTGGAAAAGAAATCCCTGTCAAAGTATCACAATGACAAAGCATGAAATCTTGAAATTCTTAGAGAACAGAAAACTCCCTTAGTAAGCTTTCTAATACTGCATAAGTACCAAAACTAAGAGAATTATAAATGGCTTTTAAAAATCAAGTATATATGTAGTGAGTATAAGTATTCCCTTTTCTACTTTTGGCTGGAAAAACAAACAAACAAACAAACAAAAACTATAAACTTTGAGGCTGTAACATCAGTCCTGAATGCAATTATCATCATCACAGGGTCACAGAATGGTTTGGGCTGGGAGGGACCTTAAAGCCCCTCTCATTCCACCCCCCTGCCATGGGCAGGGACCCCTCCCACCAGCCCAGGTTGCCCAAAGCCCCATCCAGCCTGGCCTTGAGCTGGATGGGGCAGCCACAACAACCGAAGAGCTCCCTTTGAAAACAACGTGGGTGTTAGTGACAGCGGGATGCACTGCACATCAGATGAAGTAAGCAACCTGCAGCAAAGCTTCAGCTGCCGTCTACTTCTATTATTTCTAACTTGTGTTTTGTGCTCTATGAGAAAGAAAAATAATTTCAAATTGTAACAAAATTCCAGCCATCAACATGAAACACGTCTTTGTTTCCCAAATCATTGCAAATACAGTTATGGCTTCTTAGCGCTAAAAATTTAAGGTTTTTCTTCCATTTGCCATTCTGTTTCAGTGTGCCTGCCTACTTACAATATTTGGGTGAGGCTGCCAACACCGCATCTGAGAATCTGCTTGCCAGGTTTCCAAAAGTTAATTCTCAAAATATTTTTTTAAAATTTATTCCTACATGTATACAAGTAATGCTACTACTGAGTTGAAATCAAGTTTAATATGTAAAGACGTGTATTCTGCAATGTCTTTTGATATCTTCACACAAAACCAAACCAATATACAGAGAAAGTGGCAGTACTGTGCCTGGGTTCTAAACTGTGCTCATACCTGACAGCAAAATTACTAATAACAGCACTATGATTAGAAAAAAAAAACCTAACTTGTCGAAAAATCCTAACTAAAAAATCCCAGTGTGTCTCGGTCAATGGCTAGAGCTCCAGAAGTTAAAAAAAAAAAAAAAAAAAAAAAATAGCCTGTAAGCTTTGCATGGAAAGCACTAATTGTATTTTACACGAAGGAATTATAAATAGTATGTATTATTTAAATAATTAACAGTCTCCGGACAAAGCAGAGAGACAGTTCATCCAGGTTTAACTCAGGAAAAGAGGAACCTAAGCACTGGGAGAGGAAAATGATTTTGAATGAATCATCCAATTTTGCTGTATGTCCTTGGTCATATCTTATTAATACAAGACTCAACAACTGTATTTCTTGCAGTTTAATCAACACTCTCACAAATGCACAAAGTCAGAGAAACCACAAGCTGTAGTGACAACCTGCTACCTCAAAATCATTTGAAACCAGGGACATGTCTTAAAAGTACAAGGATGAAAATGAAGAATCCAACTGTTTTTAGATGTCCTCAGGTCATCCATATTGGCAAGCATACTCAACACCAATTTCTGCTTCCATAGCTACCTGGCAAAGCAGGTGAAGATCTTTCCATTTTAAGAAATTTGCCTTGCCACAGTTTAGCTGTCCTAAATGATAAAACACACCTACTCTGTAGAAGTTGTGGATTGCAATATGGGCATAAGGTACTACTCCATTACCAAACCAACTCCTTGTCCTTGGGATGCAACACCCTTTGAGGTATAAAACATTGCCAGACTTGGACTAAAAAACAATTAAGAAACCCCAAAACCAAAACAACAAGTATTTTGATTTTATATACAGGGGGTGAAAAAAAAAAAAAAAAAACTAACTTTGCCAATTAAAACCCTGAAGTCATACTTTAAACGTCTTTAGCTTTTTGCATACAGTCAGTTTTACCACAGCCATTCAATAGCCGTGTTTATCCCTGACTATAGTTGCAGAAACCAGAAACAGAGGTACTTGCTTTTTAAATTGTTCATGTTACATTTAACTGAACATTTTTTCTATCATTATTGGTACTCAACAAGTACAATAACAGAAAAAGTGAAAAAAAAAAGTAAACTCTGAAAGGTAAACTCGTCCTCCTGCCCTAAATATGACCTAAGCATTCCTTCTCTACTTGTCATTGTAGAACATATTCTAAGAATTCAGTTTTTCCCTTCTCCCTAAAATAAAAAGGCTACTAAATACATGCTAGGTATAAGAACCATAAGCTTTCATTAAGTAACAAGCTCAGGAAGAATGGAAGAGTCATTTTGTCTGCTTGACTCCTTGCAAGCCTTGTTTCCTTGACTCCTTGCAAGCCATTGTCTAGCAATATGCAAGGGCCCAGTAATGAAAAGTGCTTCTTAAATTGACAGCAACTCAATCATTATTTCAACTAAGCACAAAAATTCAATTTTCAAAACATAACCATAATACTGTGTGCTTTTTCTCTTTTCTAAAAACAGCTTGCCTATGTTGTCTCCAGCATGAAGGAGTACAATTTGGCTACTGGTTAAAATATTTTCTTAAGAAAGTGAATTGCTGCTTTCAGGTTTTAGGACAGAGAGTGGGAGAAGGCATACTAGTGGATTCTGCTCATTTAACAGAAGAATCTGGTCTTTAAAACATGTTGTAAATACTATGTGTATATACCAAGAAAATTTGTATCTAATAATAATAATATTATCCTATATGCTCAAAAAACTTGGAAGACATCTGACCTGACCAAACTAAGATGTAGCTGAGATCGGTAATTGAACAGAAACCTAACAATTAACTCAGATAACAGATATTTATCCATACCGACACTGGAGCTGAATTTTCTGATGTAACATCTTCAACAGAATATCAGCTTAGGCTCTTCTTCCCACACACTCCATCCCACTTTCCCACCGTGAGCCAAATGGACAGGCTCAACTGGAACAAAAAACAACACCCGATCATCTCTGTAGAATCACAGAGCTGTGTCTGCAAACCTGATGGCGTGGCTTCATGGCACATCCTAGCTGAATTAACTGCTTACTGCCACAAAGGTAAATAAGCTGATCATTGAATCTTTGCTTTCCCTCTCTTCTATTCTGCCTTGCTAAAAGGGAATCAATTCAACCTGCGTACCTGGAAAGCAAATTTTTATTTATTTATTTTTTTAATTAAAACGAGCCAGTTTCCTCCTCCTATAAGCAACAATCAATTTACTCAATGTTCAGATGAGCTGCATCTGGGAGGTCAGGGAAACAGAGAAGAGGTTTGAACAAGACTTCACTCTGTTGGCATCAGTAAAAGTGTTAAAAGGTCTTGTTGAAAGCATATTGAGATTAGTGATGTGCTGCAAAGGCCAGAGTAAACAGCCATGCAAAGAGAAGGCAGTTTTGTTTATATTGCTTATGGTTTTAATAACAGAAGAGGTAAAAAAAAGTAGGTAATATAGTCCATATTTGAGACAGAAAGTAGTTATATACTGAAGATCAGAAACTGACATCTATTTTTCACTTAGCAAGAGATATTTGCAGTCAATATTATTCTTATAATATTTTTCTTCCAAAAGGAGAGTTTAAGAACTGCAATACTTGCATCATTTACTCGCCTACTTCTAATCATACTTTAATGAGAGACTCCTTTTAGCATCACAGAATGATTCTCCTGCTTTTCTCCTGCTAAAACTGTTTTTTTATTCACAGGAATACTAGCACCATACAACCATTCACAAGACATTGTGATGTTACAGAGATGTAACCAGGAAAGCTAACACCAGGTTTCAGCCTCTCACAGTCTGCCTTACCTCAACGGTACAAAAGCTTCCGTGTCCTTTTTCCACTATGATTTTTACAGGAGGAAACTATCACTGCCACAGACACAGGCTTCACACTTATCATCAGGCAGATGGAGGGGACCTGGGAGTTGAGGAGGAATGGAGACAGGTCCCTGCTCCACAGCGCAGGCAATGCCCCCCCCCACCAGCCCCACCTTCCCAGGTGCCCTTACACAACAGGTTTGAGGCCCTGGAGCTTGAGAGACCCCGTGGGTGAGGCTGAGGTAGAAAGTCTGCTCTTCAGAAGGGACAGGCAGCACGGGAGGGGTGTTGGTGTGGCTCTCTATATCAGAGAGAGTTTTGATGTCACGGAGCTTGAGGCTGGGAATGATGAGGTTGAGTCCCTATGGGTTAGGATCAGCGGGAGGGCCAACAAGGCAAGCGTCCTGGTGGGGGGTCTGTTATAGACCGCCGAACCAGGATGAGGAGGCTGATGAGGAGTTCTACAGGCAGCTGACAAAAGTGTGAAATCGTCAGCACTTGTTCTCGTGGGGGACTTCAACTTCCCTGACATATCCTGGAAGCACAACACAGCCCAGAGAAAGCAGTCTAGGAGGTTTCTGGAGAGCGTGGAAGATAGCTTCCTGACGCAGCTGGTTAGTGAACCTACCAGGGGTGGTGCCCCGCTAGACCTTCTCCTTCCTCGAGTACTGTGTTCAGTTTTGGGCCCCTCGCTACAAGAAGGACATCGAGGTGCTTGAGCGGGTGCAGAGAAGGGCGACAAAGCTGGTGAGGGGCCTGGAGAACAAGTCCTACGAGGAGCGGCTGAGGGAGCTGGGCTTGTTCAGCCTGGAGAAGAGGAGGCTCAGGGGCGACCTTATCGCTCTCTACAGATCCCTTAAAGGAGGCTGTAGCGAGGTGGGGGTTGGTTAGTCTGTTCTCCCACGTGCCTGGTGACAGGATGAGGGGAAATGGGCTAAAGTTGCGCCAAGGGAGTTTTAGGTTGGATGTTAGGAAGAACTTCTTTACCGAAAGGGTTGTGAGGCACTGGAACAGGCTGCCCAGGGAAGTGGTGGAGTCACCATCCCTGGAAGTCTTCAAAAGACATTTAGATGTAGAGCTTAGGGATATGGTTTAGTGGGGACTGCTAGCGTTAGGTCAGAGGTTGGACTGGGTGATCTTGAGGTCTCTTCCAACCTAGAAATTCTGTGTGATCTGTGTGATATCAAGCCTGACTCTCAAAGTGGTGTATCTACACTGGGTTCTGAATCCACAACTTTGCTTACGTACACACGTTTACTTGCCAGCTCAGTCTTTCACATTAACACTCTCCAAATTTTCCAACTTCAGAATAACTTATTTGTGCCAGCCTCGACTTCAGATGTGCTGATACCCTTTCCATGCTTCATATACTTCTATGCATGTGTGCGTCACGTTAGCCAAAGCTAGCAAGTAATCCCAGAATTGGACAGTCCCTATCAAGAGCAGAGATTGAGTGAACAACTTAAGAAAAAAATACTCTTGGAAGAAGATCTGCTAATGCAAATTCAGTTTGGTGCACAAATATTCAACAGATTAGAAAGTTGTTATTTAACCAACAGCTATTTAAAAATTAAAGCATTTGTCCACTTTAACAGCATTCCTACTCCTGTGTAAACGAAGTGTGAGAATGAACATATCAGGTCAGCCAGTCCAAAAGTTCACACGGCCCAGAACCTTGCCTCTGACACTCACTGAGAGGTGTGCCTGGGAAAGACTTTGGGAAGAAACAAGCATACAACTGTATTTCCTCAAAACACGCTCCCAGAGCCACATAAACAGACAAATACACATGCTGACTGTACTAGGAAAAGCCATGACACATATCCAAAAGCAAGACTAAATGTTTGAGAGAGAAACATGTTAAACACAGTAAAAATGCGAAGAATGTATCCTTCACAGCTACAACTTACACCATGCAACAGAAATCAACGTCTGTGTAAAAGAATAAGTAAAACAGCAATCCTATTTAAAACACTTCAGCTGTGGACAGGGAATCTTGGCATAAAAAACTCTAATCATCAATTAAGTTAGACATTTTAAATTAGCCCATTTAGAATGTCAATAAAACTTCTAAAATAAAAACTTCTTCTTAAGGAGAAACTAGTACTAGTAATCAAATAACTCCTGCCAACAGCAGTATTCACTGACTTCGAGACTTCTTTCCCCAAACTTACGGCAGTCAGCCTACAGATAAAGGCTGCAAAAATCTTCTAACAAAGCTCCAGGTAACAAACCTTTGCATTTTTAGGACAGACATTCCTGAAGCATTACTAATTGTTTTTGACCTCGTGAATGGGATTTCGGGACTATAGGATACAAAGATACACACATGTTTATAGACCGTGTTTTGTCTGTTTGCAGTAATGCTTGTATATTTCTCATTATTTTCATAAAATGCAATTTCAAGCCTGCAATAATTGTACATGATCATTTTAACAAATGCCAAATTGTTTTTCACAGCAATGATATATGGGAAAAACATACTTATCCCTCCTCAGAACACTAACACAGTCTTCAAAATGTTTATCAAGAATGAAACCTTAAAAAATGCAGATGATAACAAGAGCTGCGAGCAAACTGGTAACAATTGTAGCTTCATAAAACATGCACTTCAAAGTTCTGTGACGCCATGATTTAGACCAGGACAGACTAAACACATTATTTAGTATACAATAACTGGACTTGTGTCAAGAATTTGTCTTTTTACCCCTCTGTGAAAGAGTGATTATTAATGCAAAGAACATTACAAAGTCACAGAAAAGTGCTTTATTCCTCACTTAGCCCTTCCTTGCTGAAAGGATGTTGAAGGATGTCAGAAGTCATAAGGTGCAGAGACGAGTGTGCAAGCTACAGACACATGAGCTTGACCCCAGGTCTCCCTGGAGGTCCTCCAATGCCAGGTATCCCTGCGGGCACACGTCTGCCTCTCCCTTCCAGGCTGAGGTAGGTGAGACATTTAAGAGGCAAATGGCATCTTATAGATTGTTCTTATTGTTCTTTACCAGTTGGTGGACAACTCTGAGCTGCTGTCTGTCTGTGCAGTGTAGTTGCTTGCCAAATATTGTTGTTATCATTTTGGTTCTGCTATTTCTACCAATTCTAAACATTTATTTTACTTTTTTTTTTTTTCTTTAATACCTGCCTGTTTTATCCAAACTTATGGACTTCCCTAACAACTACACAGCAACACAACGAAGGTCATACTTACAGGCCTCCAAGATCACCGTAGCTACTTGGGTGGCACCAGCTCAGTAGACCAAGACATGTTTCACTTTCACCCCTGCTTGACACCTTAGTAACTCTTATTATTCTGACAATCTGCAGTGTGAGGTTGCTTACTTGTATCGTAAATGACATCACCTGCAACAGTCTCCAGAATTTTACATACAGGACTAGAGCAACAATAACTCATATTGTAAGTACTCCCAAGAATGGTATGACGATGGGGTAAAGGAGGAGGTAGAACAAGGCATGAGCGTTTGGACTCCCAACAGAGTCTCTCTCTTGAGGACACACTTCAGCTGCGTATTCTACACATACTCAGGGCTACACGGTGAGCAGTCTCAAGTGAAACAGCCCCAGAGGGCATCAGCAACCACCCAAGCATCAATACAGATGCTTCACCTGTGCCATTTCCTCAGTAATATCATACCAGTAGCTTGTCTTGTGGCTTTGACTTCCACATCCTCATTTGATTATACTTCACCTCCATACGCTTCTATCGCCTGCTGGGTGGGACTCCAACCTGTCAACACTTTAACCAGTGCAAAGGGCACTCATGCTTCTTTTCCTGTTGGGATACAGTTTTCCTCATGTCCACAGTAGCTTAGGTCCAGAATCCAAGGACTATTCCTGCCTCTCTCCCCATATGTCCTTTAAACACCCACTGGACTGACTCGACACCGGCTGGTGGATATAGCACATTTCAGACACTGCAACTATGCCTCCATCCTCGTGGCAGGTAGCTACAGATGCATTGTGCCCCATCCAGGGATAAGGACCTGCAGTTTGCACTCAGTGGCCATAGAAATTAATAAAAACACATTAGTTGTATCAATGGCTACATGCCAGGCAGCATTTATTTATTTATTGCTTTAAGCTCATGTCGTAGTGCTAGTACACAAATTCAGCAGCACTCAGGGATGTTGTTACCTCATTCAGACTGTTACAGTCTATGGTTTATCTCCTGCCCCTGTCGGGTTTTCACACCAGCCAGGTAAGGCTGCTAAGGGCAAACAGCTTCAAATAAATAGCACAGATGTATAAAGTCAAGGGATAAGATCGTTTAAGGGACAGATTGAATTCCTGTTGGTTTGACAATCTCATCAGTGTTGCAGTTGGCACTGATGGAGGTAACATCAGAGCTAACATCTCTCCTACGAGGAAAAACAGAGAGCTGGGGACGTTCTGCTCCCCCGAGGAGGCTGCAGGGTGACTGCACTGTGGCTTTTCAATACTTAAAGGGGGCTTATAGAAATGACGGAGAGCAACTCTTTGCTTAGGCATATAACGACAGCACAAGGACGAATTGTTTTAAACCAAAAGAGGGGAGATTTAGATTAGATGTTAGGAGGAAATCCTTCACTCACGAGGGTGGTGAAGTCCTGGAAAGGCTGTCCAGAGAGGCTGTGGATGCCCCATCCCTGGAAGTGCTCAAGGCCAGGCTTGCAGCCTGATCAAGTGGGTGGCATCCGTGCCCACAGCAGGGGTGTTGGAGCTGGGTGATACTTAACCCTTCTAACCCGAGGCATTCAATACTTCTATGATATGAGTCTGTGACCTGTAACATATCTGTGGAAAGGGATATGGAAGCTCTGTGGTTGACGGCAGGTTTAGCCTGACTCCACAGTGTGCCCTAGGGGCCAACAGGGCGAACCAGACCCCGAGGTGCCTCAGGAACAGCACTGCCAGCTGGGCGAGGGAAGAGACTGTCCTGCTCTGCTCTGGTGCAGCCTCACATTCCTACAATCCAGGAAGGACAAAAAACTATTAGAGAGCTTCCTAAGGAGAGCTACAAAGATGGTGAAAGGTCTGGAAGAGATTTATGAGGAGCGGCTGAGGCCCCTTGATGTGTTCAGCCTGGAGGAGGCCGAGGGGAGGCCTGATGGCGGCCTGCAGCTCCCTCAGGAGGGGAGCGGAGGGGCAGGCGCTGAGCTCTGCTCTCTGGGGACAGCGACAGGACCCGAGGGGACGGCATGGAGCTGGGACAGGGGAGGGTCAGGATGGGGGTTAGGGACAGGGTCTGCACCCAGAGGGGGTCGGGCACTGGGACAGGCTGCCCAGGGCAGTGGGATCACTCTTTAAGAGTAACACGGTTTCAGTTTCTGCTATCACTAGTGGGTTTTTTTGTGACTTTTCAGCCCTCCTCCCAGTCTGACAGCACCTGCAGCATGGAACAACCTCCTCACGTTAATGTTAAGAGAGGAGTAGTTAAGATATACTGTTCAGACAACCTTGACTCCCATTTCTTCAAACTGCTACTTAAGTAACAACAACCCCCAGGCTCCTAATCACCCCCCCTCAGGAATCACAGTAGACAGTCCCAAGAACAGCCCAAACAGTCTCAGGAAGATTAGTTGTATCCTCACAGTTGCTCAATACGAAAACACACCAAGGAAGGGAAAAAAATTATTTTTTTATGGTTATAATGTGTTTCAAAAACGTTACTGCTATTTTATGTGCACTATTGAAACGCCACCCACCCCACAGGGAAGGCAGTGTGAAGATACAGCTGGTACTGGCACCATCACGCTGAATAGCTGCTGGTGTTGTTACACACGAGTAGCACAGCTCAGGCGGGTGTACTCGCTGCACTCCCTGCCATACCCCTGCCTCTGAGCACCACTCACATCCCTGGCTCCACCAGACGACACTGGGAGAACTAACCTGGCAGCTGTGGGCAGCCTCAGCACCGTGGGTGTTCCTACAGCACTACTGCTGTACAGTCCTCTTCTCACAGAAATCCCACTTCTGACACCAGCTTTTTTTTTTTCTTCTTCTTTATTAATGGCACGGGTTATGTCAGGACAGACCAAACACCAGCATTAATTAGTAGGCAATAATATGGTTCACGTGGAGGAATATAACTTTTTATTCCCTCTGTGAAAGAGTGCTGATTAATGTGAGGAACGCTGCAAAGTTACAGAACAGCATTTCTCTGTAGCTCATCCTCCCCGCTGAAAGGAGCAGCGGGTGTCAGGAGCAGGATGCTGAGTGTTGCTGGTTTCAGCCGGGGAGGTCTGATGTCAGGTGTCCCCAGAGGTCCTCCCTGCACCTCTCTGTACCCCTTCCCTTCGGTGTGGGGTGGGTAACATTTACAGGGGGAGAGCATCCTCCAGATTTTAATCCTTTTTAACCTTTTGTGGCTGGTAGACATCTGCAAGCTGTTACTCACTGACTGTCGCAGTGGGTCACTGGGCAAATACTCCAATGCAAGTTTATGCAAGTTTAGCTTGGCTGTTTTTAACGATGAAGCTCCCCCGCCCCTCCGCACTAGATGGTGCTTTATCTAACAAAAGTCCTATCCCTAACAACTGTGAGGCAACATAAGGAAGTTCAAACCGAGGGCATCCAACATCACCCTAATTACTCAAGTGATGTCAGCTCCGTAGGCCCAGTCATACGGTAACTGCGGCTCGCAGACACGTGAGCAGGAGAAACTATGCAGCACAGGCACTGACACTGCAAGAAATCTGCATACGGAAAATCACAACTACTTTAAAAAAAGAGTAGTCTTTAATCACCTTTAACTCCTATGCACATCACTACAATAGCAGGCCACCACAGGACAGCCCTGTTTCCTTTGAACTACACTTGAGGTGGTTACGCTTCAAACTTAATGCACTTTATAATTCTCACATAAAAATTCTTGCAGTACTCCTTCACTGCAAGCTCACAATCACTCCAGTGACATGAGACTACTTGAGGATGAATTGTGAAGGCTTTTTGCAGAATTTCAACATACAACGCAGTTTTTTATGGGAAAGAAAACCTTTTTTTTTTTTTTTTTTAACAAGCACTGCCAATTTTCAATGATTATAAACTATCAATGATTACTGCCCTCAAGCAGAACTCTTATAAACTGAATTCTTTTTAGCATTCTAAAGGCACGAATGCTCTGTCAAAGTGCCCAATATTACAATTTAAAAAAATAATTGATTACTTATGTACAAAAATGAGAATTTGTCAGACTGAAGGCCCAGGATGCATCTCCAGGAAAGAAAACTCACACTGTCCTCCCCACAGAAAGAATATCCCACACAACAATCCAGGGGACTCTGTCCCGAGCTCAAACATTAATGCACATGAAAAGAGTCAGAGGTTTTCAGAGAACTGTATAGCTTCCCAAGTAAGTCAAAATACCAAGTAAAATAGATTTACCATGTTATTTTGAGCTCAAATTAAGAGAGCTCTACATTAGACTACTAACACAAGAATTTCATAATCCCCAGTGCTCCTGGACAAGGTTACCTGACAGTTTAAACAGAAACTTACGTTTTCAAGGTGTGCTAAAGCTGGAAATACAACACAGGATATACCTGTGCTTTATATTATGATGCAAACACAGAATTCACTACCCGTTAAGGTCTGCAAAGTTGTGTAAGTGTGGGAGCAGGAAAACAGTAGGTTATTCTACAGAACCATTTCATTTGTTTCCACTTCTGTAAGAGAAATAATAATTTGCCTTTTATTCCACGACTTGTGGCACAGACATGACAAAACCTACACCACACCAGGACTGGATTAATATGTTATTACCACTGCCTCCCCTTCCCAGTCCTCTCACACCTAGTGCGAGAAGGCAGTCAAGCTTAATTTTCATTTTACTTTTTGTGGCCTTCAATAGTATGACATGCTTGGCTGTTTCCTGCTGATTCCTGAACTGCTGTAAAAGGATTGTTTAAATACTGTGAAATGCAAAGTAAACTAGGAGCATATCAACTTTCAACATACCAACATATCAATTTGCTCCTACCAGAGTGGGCAGAATTCAGTGTAGTGCTCTACCACTGTTACTGACCTGAAGGCAAGCAAAGAAATACTACTTACTATTTTCTGAACTCTACAGCGAGCAGCATTGCACAGTCTCGGGAAGTGATTCATGACTCTTTTAAAAATCATTATTAGCTGGTATTGGGGATGTAAGAAAACACATCAGAAGCAGAAGAGGGTCCAAACAACTCAACACCCAATCAAATTGAAGGAGTCCCAAAACTATTAACGTAATGAAGGTAATGAAGTGATCTGCAGATCCGTTTTTTATACAAGTTTCCTCTCTGCTCCCTGACAGATTTAATTTATATGATAAAATAAATATTGTGCACTTCATTTCCATTTTAAGAGTAATTTATGAGCAATTATAATGGAGTATGTCCATTTGAAAATGATTAATCTGAAGCTCAGAACAACTTACATCTTCCAAGTTCAAGCTTTTGCCTTTCCCAGTGCACTAGTATAGCCTACTCACACTTAAAACTGAACAACATTCATTTCAGAGTGAACATCTCAAATTTCTTGAGCTGCCTTCCCACATAAAGACAAGAACACACCTGTTACTCCATCAAAACAATAAGGTAACTGGGTTGTACACTAGGAGAACTGCTAAACAAGCATCACTAATACCAATGATTCTAGAGTCTGTGAAATAAGCATACTAAAATGTAAGGCCCACAAAGCTTGCAAAAATGCAAGAGCAGAAAAAGAGAAAAGTTATAAATTACACCATTTAAACATCACAGAATCACAGAATCACAGAATTGTAGGGGTTGGAAGGGACCTCGAAAGATCCAAACGGTCCAACCCCCTGCCAAAGCAGGTTCCCTAGAGCAAGCTGCCCAGGGAGGCGTCCAGATGGGCCTTGAATATCTCCGGAGAAGGAGACTCCACAGCTCCCTGGGCAGCCTGTCCCAGTGCTCCGTCACCCTCACCATGAAGAGGTTCTTTGGCATGCTGGTGTGGAACTGCCTGGGCTCCATCTTGTGGCCATTGCCCCTTGTCCTGTCCCCACAAACCACTGAAAAGAGGTTGGCCAAATCCCTCTGTCTCCCACCCCTCAGGTATTTATACACATGGAGGAGATCCCCTCTCAGCCTTCTTTTCTCCAGGCTGAACAGACCCAGGTTTCTCAGCCTTTCCTCACAGGGAAGATGCTGCAGGCCCCGTATCATCTGTGTGGCCCTCCACAGTCTTTTCTTTCCTGTCTTTCTTGTACTGGGGAGCCCAGAACTGGACACAGTACTCCAGGTGAGGCCTGAGCAGGGCAGAGTAGAGGGGGAGGATCACCTCTCCTGACCTGCTGGCCACGCTCCTTTTAATGCACGCCAGGATCCCATTGGCTCTCTTGGCCACCAGGGCACACTGCTGGCTCATGGTAAACCTGTCGTCCACCAGGACCCCCAGGTCCTTCTCCTCAGAGCTCCTCTCCAGCAGGTCGTCCCCCAGCCTGTACTGATACATGCTGTTGTTCCTTCCCAGGTGCAGGACTCCACACTTGCTCTTATTAAACCTCATTTGGTTTCTTCCTGCCCGTCTCTCCTGCCTGTCCAGGTCTCGCTGAATGGCAGCACAGCCTTCTGCCGTGTCAGCCAGAAAGAAGTCCACACCTGAATGAGGACATGGTGTAGAAATGCCTTACAACCTACTTTATTACAGGAGTTCCCAGAAGAACTTGGCGTGAGTCAGATGTAGGTATCAGTGTAACAGTTTACTACTGTTCACCTGAACAGAACAGTAATGTGATGCTCCACAGACTTTTATGACCATGTTTCCTTCATAAATAAAGAGAAAAGAGTCTTCAGGAACACTAAATCTGCATCTGGATGTACAGACTGCTGCCCCATTAAAGACTGACTGATTCAGACTATAAAGTAAGATACAGATTTGTTACAATGGGCAATAGGATAATTAAATTAAGTTCCAAACAGACTTCATGACCAGACTCCACAAGTCAGGATGCTATAAGGTCACAAACCTTTCACTTATGGTATACTGCAGTGCAAGAATCTAGGGAAATAATATTTTCCTCTAGGTTCTTTCCTCTTAGGCATAATGTTCAGACTGCCTGAGGCACTTGCAATGGATCAAGGAGAGCAAAGCAGTAAAATAAACTATCAGCAAGGGCAACCTTGAACATGTAATTATAAAGAGCTGTAAAATTAATGAGATAAGTTTTTAAAAGAATCTAGAAGACGCGTTTTTATTTTTAAAGTATGGAGTATATTCACATGGTATGATGGCTTTGAACTCATCCAGAAGAACAAGAATCTGTACACAGCTTTGGATGCCGCAGGGACCAAACAGGCATCACAACACAGAAGCAGAGCACCTGCTGTGTGTCAAAAAAAAAAAGCACCACATCATCTCTTCTTTGTGGCACTATCACCAGCTTGTAATTTTCAGTAATGTTGTTTTCTGATGGTTTAAATACAAACTTTACTAGCAATAAAGATAAACATCTATGCCTCCTACTTAGCTTAACATTTAAATATGCAAAGATGAAAATTAAGCTTTTCCTGACAAGGTAACACAGGCTTTCTATTTCAAGAGAAAATTACTTCAGTATGCTCCTTTCAAACATATTTCTTTCTCAAAAAACAAAGAGAACACAACACAATCTGTACTAAAATTTTCATCCTAATTCTACATAAGCAATTGCGGGCACATCCATACACAAACACGGCGTAGAATGAAATCCTGTACAGTAATAAAGTCACTTGCCTTACGCTTCAGAATTTTCAGTCACAAATATATCTGTGTAATGTCACATCATGTATAGTTTTGCTGCACTTTATTATGTACAAGTCGTAAGATGTTTACATGAGGTAAAACTCCAGTAACCTACTTAAGTCACCAGTAAGCTGTTTTCAGCCTGGTTAGAAAAAAAACCTTGACATGGAATTCCGAAGTACAGAAGTGTCATTACTTGACAATCCAGTTTATATTATTATTAAAGGTTAAAATTCAGAAGGAAATACACCAAACAAAACAAAACATGAGGCTTATGACTTCGAGTATCACATGAGCAAAAATAGGATGTGCTCTGTTCCCATGGCAGGGGGTTGGAACTAGATGATCTTTAAGGTCCTTTCCAACCCAAACCATTCCATGATTCGACAATAAAAGAGGGAACAGGTGTACAGAATAGAATATAAGAATATATGATATAAGATAGAATATGATTCCAACCTTTAAATCAACTGCTATAAGATCTGTTACAAACCTGTATGAAAACACTGAAGAGAGAAAATGGAAGATGTTAAGAGAGCAAACTATTGCAAAGATAATGGCAAATAGGCTAAAGTGGAGAAAGAAAAACATGGTCATAAAGCATGAGCTGTGGATTTTTTTTTTTTCTTTTGCAAAGGAATTAGTCTAACAACACGCAGTATGGAGAAAAAGGAAAACACTACTGGCAGGATCACAAAAAAAACAACCAGAAAAAGCTTCTACAAAATTTCTATATAAAGCACACTCTTTTTACAATTCATTTTTAAACCTAGTTCCTCCTGAAAACCGAAAAAAAAATGCAAGAAGGCGATTCCAGGATGCAGCATTTATCAGCAGTTTTACCTTGTAGGATGCAAGACATCCACTTTTGTTCCTACTCCTGTTCTACAAAACTAAATAACATACATAACTTAGCTGAGGAAAGACATATTTGGGGAAAAAAATAATTCCCTTCCAATGCAGCTAACATCCACTATTATTTCATGTGAAGCTACCAAAAAGATTTGTCCTTGAAGTGATCACTCAATTTAAAAGCATGAAATTACTTTTTGTGACTACATACCTTAGTGCCTTAAAAAGCATCCAAGAAAAAAAAAAAAAAATCCTACTCTCAACTGCTGCACTCTAAAGATACATATTTTGTATTGTTTGTCTTTTCAATGTTTAATTGGATTCACATTTTAAGCTTCTCTCCACAAGAAAACACATTTTTTTCATGAAATCTGAATGATTTTAAATTATTTTTTAATGAAAAATTCATATTCTCAAACAATCACATAATTTTAGGACCTAAAAGCTTTAAGAGTTGCACACTTGAAATCAAGTGGTTGGAAAGTAATAAAGTCTGCATGATGTACATCACATACTTTAAGTATTTTGTAAGTTCTTGTCCTAATTGATGAAAGATTTGCATCAGGATTAACAATGGAGTAAAAGATTGCTATCCACAAGATGATTTTTCAGTTATTACTCAAGATTTTCTAGGCGAGCAGTGTTGTATGCAAGAAAAACACAGTCACACCTATGATACCTGCAGTTCTTGTCCTTTCTGTCTGGTCTGTGCCTTGTTTCCTCCCCACTTCCTCATCATTTCTCACTGCGTGACACTTTCTCATGCACTGGCCTGTACTCCTCAGCCCAACTCTGCTTCACCTGTTGGGACAATTAGTAATAGAACAATCACTCTTAGAATAAAGCTTTGGTATTAACATGCTAATTAAATACAAGTAATCATCTCAGACTATCTAGAGACTGAGGAGAGAGCACAGAGTTAATATACCCTTATTCTTGTGTACATTCTTCCCAGCCATATGCCTGTATCTTTTGTTTCAATGAATGCTGGCACGTTTTCAGTACGTAGGGGCAAGCTCTTCTCCTCTCATCCCCTCCCTTACACATCACCGTTCACAGGCAACATGGCTTTCCTTTCGGCTTTCCCTCACAATGCCACGTTCTGCAACAGTCCTCGTTTCTTCAGACTCTGAACAGAACACACAAGGGTGTTAGCAAAAGCATTTTCCCTGATCAAAGTATAATGTGAAGTGATTCAGCTATAACATTGCAGTTATCTTACTGTTAAGCAGCTTTTGGGTTTGGTTGGTTTTGTTTTTGACATTTTAACCCTGCTCTTTTGCTGACAAACACACAACAACTACGGTAGAAACCTCATCCTGAGAAGAAAATCTATTCCTGAATTTTATAAATATTTAAATCCACGGATCCTGTTAACATTCCAGGTGCTTTATAAAATACTGGTAATTAAATGAATTACCATCTTTAGGTGGTCTACAGACTTAAATCAGAATGCTCTGGTTAAACACCAAGTTATTAACACTCATTATTCCAGACAGCTTTGGATTGCATATTTTGAGAACTCTTGGACTTTTTTTTTTTTTCTTCCCACATGTTATGAGTCCCTCTCCCTATTTTTTACAGTAGCAAAACAGCAACTAGAGTTCCTCCAAGACAGCATTGTTCACAGCACGCCAAGCTACGCTTGCCACAGGTGTGCACTGAAAATACCTGTTTCATACCAAAACAAAAAACAAAAAAAACACAGATAAGACCCATGTGAAGTAAAGTTCACAAAAAAACAGTAATTCCTAAGGAATCACGGTCTTGTTCCTTGGTGATTCTACAGCACTCACCATATTTACACACACAAATGCACACAAACACTTGAGACGTCTTACATGATAGTGAAAGCCAAAAAAATGCCATTAGCCATCCAATTTCCTTGCAGAAAATATTTTATGGGATTCTGCAGATAAGAATTAGCAATGAGGAGTTACTGTCAAGCTACCTTTGCATTGATAAGGTACTTAATTTCACTTCATTAGGTTTTTGGTGGGCAGGCTGGAAGAACTATTGTACAAATGAAGGCCCTTTCAATAAATTGGAAAATGTGTTACTGGATAAAGCAGGGCTATACACACGTACAAAAAAGAAAAGCAAGTTATATATGAACAGATTTCATTAACCAGTCTATTTAACACTTACAGACTAATGATAGTTAAGACAACTCAGTTTCTGAAGCAACAGAGAGCTGCTGGTTTTCAACTGGGAAAAAAAAAAAAGGAACATTAAAAAAAAAAATCAAGAACTGCATATAGCTTATCTTGTCTATCAGGAAGTGATGCCTACACGCACTGATCTTTCCTTCAGGGCACAAGCCGAAGTAGTGTTAAAACTGACCTACAGGACTGTACAGCCGATGTATTTTTGCCATGTACGCCTTTAGTTACACTTTGATACCCCTTCCCTATAGCTGCCTGCTTGCCCAGAGGAAAAACAGCAAGGAGGAAAAACATTTTAAAACGGAAGGAAAAAAGCCTCGAGAAATGAAGGATGTCTGCGCTTTGTACTCTTCCGAATTTTCTGAAACTGACCAGTTTCAGAAGCAAGCACTTTTTGTGCACATCTACCAAGTTTCATTACACGGAAACAAGACTGCTAGCACCCAGAGGCCAAATGGAAAGGTAACGGGTCGTGAACTTTTGAGACCGAGAGGTTTCTGCGCAGGAAGTTTCACACAACACTTTCCACCACATCCAGTGCATTATACTGCGCAATGAGCAACTTAAAAACAAAACAAAACAAGCAACGGCAACAACAAAAAAAAATCACAGATTCCAGATTGGCAGCGCTTTAGGAAAAAGCACGACTGAAACGAGAGGGGAAAGAAGAGATGTGAAGTTGGAGTTATTCCTCTGGTAAAACAAGATCTGAACAAGTAGCTTGTCTGCAGACATGAAGCCAGAAAGAGAAACTAGAAGCACGTGACGAAAAGAATCAGAAAACAAATGCACTGTGGTGGATAGTAAAATGAGGAAACGAACAACCAAAAGTCCCGGAGAAATGGAACTGGAAAGAAAATCCTCATCTAGGCAAGCAAAGCTAGGCAGGAAAATAAGTCCTAACAAAACCCAGAAGGATTATGTGTAATTTGCAAATTAAACTAAGTCACCTGGCAATATTACAAGCCAGGAGAGTACTCAGATACGAGGTTCGTTTAATTTGCAGTGGTCTTTGGGTCTCTGTGGCAACACGCATTTCATGCTGACTGGCAAACAATATTCTAGATGCTTGCAGCGTATGAACCGTTCTGGCTAAAAGGCTCGAAGGCATACGGGGATCTGTTGTCTCATGATGAGATGAAGCTTAGTCCACGTGCTCAAAAGGAGGAAAAATGTCTCTCTTGATAAGTGTATAAACGTGCTTTGAATCCTCCACGGAAAAGGCCACAGACATTTTTAGCAAGCCTGGGAGTTACCTAAAAAGCAAGGCTCCGAGCTGGAGCGAGAGTCTTGACCAGACCTCTGCAAGCTACCCCAAACAGGTCTGCAGGGGCCTGTCTTCATTGCAGGGGGAAGTTATCGCACCTCCTGCTGCAGCACGACCACGCACGCAGGCACCATGCCACCTGACGATAAGGAAAGGGTGACCCCTGCCTCCTCTCTGGTCCCAGTCCGGAAGACGAGTCCAGATTTGATTTCTGCCTGACCGATCACCCTCCCTGCCACGAGGGAGGCAACGCAGCTCCGAAGAGCTGGCCATGTTTTGTTTACACAGCGTGATCCACGTGGGACCACCGGCCAAATGCTTGCACGATCGTGTGAGCAGAGTGCAAGCAAGAAAGCGTTAGTTCAACCCCCCCGCTGCTCAGAAAGGGTACGTCTTCTCCTGAGCTTGACGTGCCACCGTAACACACCGCGTCGTTTAATGAATAATGGCATCGAGCTGAATTATTTGTAGCACGGTATGATTAAGAAAGTTAATTGCAGAGATAATGGCTAGATTATTGAATCACACGAGCGCTCATTTCATCAGCTTTCACCGGAAATTTAGGGTGCGGTTTCCTGGCCGGTTTGTGCTGATTTAAGGCTGCAGCCAGAGGAGCCGTCGTGCCATTCCCCACCAGCAGCACCGTCAGGGTGAGGGAGGGCAGAAACGCAGCGCTGGGGATGGGGCCGCGCTCCTGGTGAGTGTGCTGAGCCTGAACAACTTCAGCAGAGCAGCAGCAAGAGCAGGACAGGGTGCTGCCTGCAGAGCAGTCGAAGCACTCCTTGCTCTTCACCTACCCACTTCGCAGCACGGGGTGGAAAACGTGTAAAAGGAGCGTCCGCACACCTGGAAAGACAAGCCCTATTTCCATCTGCAGCTATAAAAAAAAAAAAAGTCCCTCAAACACACAGAGCTTACGCAACACGTAACAAAATTAAAAATACAAACGATACACGACAGCCAAGACCAGGAAAACTGAAAGCAAAAGTGGCACTCTGCGACAGAGCAGAGTCACAGGCTGCGCCCTAAAACAGCTGTAGGCGTCCTTTCATGGCAGGAGAGCTCCCACCCTCGCGTTCTGACACCGCGCTGCATTTAATCAGGATATCCTCTGAAAGCAAGTCAATCCAAACACACTTGCGCTCATCGCTTAATACCTCGAGAGGTGATTCAGCTAGCAGAGCATCTGTGCAGCAGGAGACTCAATAAATGCTCCTCGGCAGGACCCTGCACGCCTCGCTGCCGGCCTCCCCCCACGGGGGGCCCAAGCAGATGAGCTTTCTTGACCATCGACCAAACCGCACAAATCAGCGCTTGACAACCGGTAAGAAAATCAGGGGAGTGATTTGTGTTTTGCTGTTTTCTTGTTTCTGATGTCAGATGATTCACATTTCCAATTATACCAGGCGTTATTAGCAAGCCGGTTTGTTGAGGGAACATCAACCTCAGGAGGAGGGATGCTTTCATTCCTACCAGGGACACGCCGGGTATTTTTCCTAGGCATGTAACTCAACGTGGGTTAGAAACAGGCATCAACGAAGCAATTGTATGTAGGGAAACACAGGAGAAATAAATGCTATCACATATATGTAATAAAAAACCCCGAAGACTTGTGAGACAGAAACCTAGGTCTAATGACAGGAGTGTGCCTCTGTGAGGCTGAGTGTCACCCTGCAGAACCCAGAATCCTTCCTAAACCTGAAGATTTCCTCACGTCTGTGGAGGGGCTGAATTTGGGTTGCAAATGGATGTTCAGCTGCTGTGTTTACTGTTGTTTCTCGTTTTTTTCTCGTTTTTTTCCCCCTTACCAACCCGCAAGAAAGTCACTATTCTCTCTTACAGCATATATGCGTACACACAAGGCCCATCTTCAACAGCCAACATAAAATCTCAGTTCGTACCACTCATGATTTACTTCAACTTAATCAGTTCAACTTGAATCCCATTTTCCCCCAAAACCAGTAATATTAGAGTTGAATGCTTTGCCACAGAACAGTGAAATTTTTACAAGCCTTCTACAGAAGCCTCCTGATCCAAACCTAAAACGTTTCCTCTTTTATTAACTTAATGTATTCTCACTCTCACTAAACGCAGCAGGCTTTGGATCCAAGGCAGGCTCTGTGTCCCGCAAAAACAAATTAACCCGTGTACATTATTTCCACAAAGGCTCCAATGAAGTGTAATTTCACTTTATTGCTCTTCTTATTTTGAAGAGCATTTAACAACAAAAATACAAGCTGAATTATGACAACTTTTAACCTGTTTTTACTTTCAATTATTCATGGTATGTAAGGCAATTTAACTTCACCATGCCTCTCAACAGCGTGTATCTTTATCCATCTAACAGTCTGGATATCCTGCAATCAAGTCCAATTCTCAGAAAGTACTTAGCATCTCCTAACAACCCCCCTTACGTCCCCCAAACCACCCCAAAAACACAGCCCTTCCTGAAGCACCAGGGGCATTATCCCAGAAATCACAGCAGACTTGAACTTGCAGTTATCACCAAAAACCCACATCATGCCTGAAACACCCAAAGAGATCCACTGAAGAAAATTTCTTAAAAAACACCCCATTGATTCACCCTTTACCGGGTGCCTTGTCTTTGCCTTATTCACTGGCAAGCAGGTTTACTGTTGCACCTTAGTGCTGCTTTGCAACGTTACCTCTGTACAACTCAGGAGCTGCGTTTGTTTCCATGAACTATTTCTACTCAAAACACAACCACATGTCACCAGCCGTAAGTCATCTCTAGCGTCAGTATTCCAGAGCACCACACACACTGCGTAAGCCTGTATCCATCCTCTCTCAGCAGAAATACCGATTGCCACATAAAAATAATTAAATAATAATAAAAAAAAAAAAGCGCGGAAAAGAAATCCGTCTTACTAATTGAAAGATACTATGGAGACTATAGGGACCAGACTTTAAGATTAGCTGGCGATTTCACAGCCTAGGGGAAACCAGAAGTGTTGTATTCTAAAATGGATTAAATGAGAAAAATTACAAGTTACTCATAAATATATTTTGCACATTGGAAAGGAGGACATTGTTGCTTCAGCGTCAGCGCCCTTAACTTCCTTTCGGAGATTTCCAAACAAAAACTAGTTTCACAGCAAAAGTGAAAAGAAAAAAAGACACCGGTCACATCAAAGTTACTCGTATTTTCGAACGAATCTCCCTGAGAAGGCACATGTAGCTCCCAGCACCATTTTCTTCCGGACTAACCAGCCTCCACACCGCAAGCGCCCTCGTCAACCTGCCTCCCTTTCCGAAGGCTTGCACTCCAGCGGCGCTGAGCGACGTCGGGGAGGTTTCGGAGAAGCTGCTTTTGAGTCACCAGAAAGGGAAGAGAAGGGGAAACAAAAAAAAAAAAAGAAAAAAAAAAAAAAAGATAGTTCTGAAAGTGCAGTGAGAGTTGTGAGCGCTGAGGAGCCCGATCTGTGCTCCAGAGGTGTCGAGGAGCAGCGTGGCTCCTGCGAGCCACCGAGGCACAGCGCGAACTTCGAGGTAATTAATCGCACACCTTGCACGAGGTTTTACCGCCTGTAGCGGCGGTTTTCGTGCATTTAGGAGAAATTGTGACAGAAAATAAATACAAGGGGGGGAGGAAGGGAAAGGAGGAGGAGGAGGAGGGCTTCAGCTTTCGGCTGGCGGAGCACGGCTGGCTGCCTGGGACGGGGAAATGTGTCAGCAGGGCCAGGGCAGCCCTTCGGCTGTATGATCCACACAGGTGGAGGGAAGGAGGGAAGGGAGGGAAGGGAAGGAGGGAGGCAAGAGCCAGAGGGCAGCGCTGACACCCTGAGGGGGCTCCGGAGCCGCCCGGGTGGCCCGGGAGTGGGGCAGGTCCCCCGGGAAGGAGGGGAAGGGGGGGGGGGGGGGGAGGCAGGAAGAGGCAAAAAAAAATAATAATAAAATTAAATTAAATTAAACAGCCACACACACAGCAGGAGTGAAATAAATGAATTAATTAAATTAAGAGCGAGGAGAGGCGCGCTGTGGGGGGGGGGGGGGGGGGGGGATAAAGCCAAACTGTGGGGGGTGGGGGGGGGAGGTAGAAAGTTACCCACACGCCAGCCGCCTGTCTGTCTGTCTGTCTGTCTGTCCGTCCGCCCGTCCGCCAGTCCGCTTCCTCCTTCCTCCGCTACCTGCCGGGGTAGCCGGAGCCAATATCCCCTCGGCCCGGCCCGGCCCGGCCCCGCCGAGAGCCGGCCCCCGCCTCTCCTCCCCGCTGCCCCCGCCGGCGGCGGGGCCGGGCCGGGAAGGGGGCGAGGCCGGCAGGGAGCCGCACCCCCCCCCCCCCCACCCCACCCCACTCCCGTCCTCAGGGACGCCGCCCCTCGGGGCTCAGCCGCCCATGTCCCGGCTGGGGAGCGGGGAAGGGGGGCTGGGGGGACGGGGACCGGGCGGGGACGGGGGCTGGGGACCGGGAATGGGGCTAGGAGCGGGAGCGGGGGGGGAGGCGTGGCGGCGGGCGGAGCGACACCTCCTGCCTCCTCCCCCTCCACCCCCTCACTGAGGGGAGCTCGCTGCCGGCGCCAGGCGCCTGCGCTTCGCCGGCCTGGGCGCGCATGCGCGGTGCGCGCCCCGCTGCCGCCCCGCCGTGAGGGCTCTGTGGAGCGGGGAGAAAGCGCCTCTGCGCTGAGGGTGGCTGCGCGTTAAAAATCGGTTTTATCAATGAAGTTGTGAATAAAAACACCAAAATCAGCCCAGCCCAACGCCCCCCCGCTGCCACCATCACCCACTGAGCCGTGTCCCCCCGCGCCACGTCCAGCTCCTCACCCTTGGCGTGAGGGCGCGCAGGGGAGGGGGGAAGCCACCTCGGTGGGGTGCGTGGCTGCGCTCCCCGTGCCCCCAAAACGCTGCTCATGGCGTGGGGAAGCCACGGGCGTGGTGCTGAGGGGGTACCGGGGGTGCTGAGGGGGCACCTGTGGGGGCTACACCAGGCCCCGTGGTCACCACCTGGTGCTGAGGGACTAAGGCGTCCAAAGGGCGTCTCCATCACACAACACACTATGGCCCCACGCACAGAAGCAGCTGAAATTAAAAGCCAGAAGGCAGGGAAGGTGAGGTGGTAGGAGGAGAGGGGAGCCTCGCGCAGGCTGGTGTCCCTGCGGTGTGGATTCTTTCGTGCAAAATGGGAAGAAAGCTGCTTTCGTATTTGTTCGGTGCCTGACACAATCACCGTGCATGACAGCATCCCTTACGGGAAACAATGGGACCTGTTAAATATTTGCATCTCCTGGAGTCACCGGGTGCAAGACTCAGCCTGTTACAGAGGCTCCAGGTGATTGCAGCCCGCAGCCCTGTCTCCTGTCAGGTGACGGCCATATACTGGGCGAGCGAACTGCAAACACTTCCTGACAAATGATACCTGCGGCCCGTCACCTGCCGCAGGGCGCCTGCGTGGACGGGGACAGGGCGTCCTTTGAGCCCTGCTGCAGGCAGAGCGAGTGGCATGACTGGGGAAGAAGCCGGAGGGCAGCAAGGTCACCAAGCATTTGACCGCGCTGCTGCCTGCAGTGGGGAGCACCTAGGAAAGCGAGTGCTTTGGGGTGGAATCCACACCAGGTGTGATTGAAGGATGTAGGTCCAGAGTCCGGTCCGTCTAAAAACAGGGTGATTTTATTCAATTTGATATTTGTGAAGTGGCAGGACGCTGCTTTTCCTCAGTGCTTCTCTGCTTTTTCATCCCTCAAACATAATGGTATACCAATCTATCTTTTCAAGCACATCTGCTAGTGTGGCCAGCTGATACACTGTATGAGGGGAATTAACCCGACCTTCAAAAAATACCCGTTTTTTAACTACTTAACTTGTTGACCTGGTTGGTCCCCTAATGCAAGTCAAAAAGTGGGTGTTTGTGCTGCTTTTCTAGTTTAGGGCAGGCAGCAGGAAAAGCCTCTTGTAGGGAGAGGGAAATCTGAATTCTCAAATGAAGCTCCCAGGTTTTTGTGGTTTGAAGACACAGCCTTTTAAGTCCTTTAAACTCACCTGAGTTCACTAACCCGGGAAAAGTTGCAACGTCAAGTGGAAATTGTGAGAAATTTGTGGTTTCGTATGCTTTTCACCTTAAACTAGGCTTTGGTTAATGGCCTTATAATGAAAGCAAAACTGTGTAAGGTGCAAAATGCACTGAAATGACGAGGCATTGGCACAAACCAAAACCACCGTGGTTTTCGCTGTTTCATTCTCCCCTGACTTAAACTTTCAATAGTATTGTTGCTTCAGAAAGCTTAATATTCATTATGTCAGGCTGCAAATACCTCATAATCTTAAAATTTTATTTTTTTATGGATCTAAATATGGGGAAGTGGAATTACAGTAGTTTTCTACAGCTCAGTGAAAATAAGGATTTGAGTTTATTGTCATTTGTAGAAGAAATTAGGATCTGACCGTATTTTTTATTTAACTGGTCATTTTTTAAGAGTAATTCCTTGAAAACAGTAGATTTTGTTAATAATATAGGAATATTTAAAAGTTTGCTTTTCCAGTCCCCCGTTACATACGAGAACAAGACAAATCACAATGATAAATAAGTAAATAAATAAATGAAAGACCCCACCCAGCATAATGACTGATAAGGGAAGATTAGAAATACTTTGGTGAGCGTGCATTTCAAGAAATGAATTTTATTCCTAACCACAGACTCAGGATCAATGGTGTTTGAATCAGATGGTATGACAAAAGAGCATGAGGAAAATAGATATAGTCGCTAACATATATTCTAATATATATTTATTAAAGGTATACATATAGGAATCTACTAGTATGTGCAGTGCATTAGAACATATTAATATCAAAATATCAGACTATACTTACATTTTAAATATGTATTGTAGATCAATAATTGTACATATGAGTATGAAATTATCAGGTTTTTTAATCCCCTTTAAGTCAAGCTGTGAAAAATGCCTCACAGTTTAATCCCCTGGCACACATGTTTCTTATTACAAGCTGAATATACAGTGTAATTTAAAAATATTATGAGGGTTCTCCTGTAATTTGTCTGTATACTATAAAAACAGAAATTAGCGTGTTTTGCCAATAATTATCTAGACTGTGCTGCCATTGAAGAATGCTTCGTAATTAATTTCCAAGTGCAATTCACAAGGCCAATAGAAATTTGGATAGATTGTTATGACAGGAAAAGAAAATAAATCCTTTGTGATAAGGCCTGTGAGCTGGTTTTAACATGTGGGATTGCAACACATGTGAGGAACAAAATTAAAAAGAAAAGTTTAAAGTTTAAACAATACAGGGAAGGAGCAAAGGGGAGAAAGAGATGTTAAGGTAGTGTGAGAGAAAGCACTTCTAGGAAGCAAAATTGGGCTTTGGAAGTTATATTCCTACTTTCTCTGGACTGGTTTATATTGTCTTTATATCGGTCCACTGATTTTGCTCATTCTTTTCTTTTCTACTTGCTTCCCTGGCTAGTTGCATCCGTTCCTTTTTCTTCTGTTCCAGTCCCCCTCAACCGCACTCTTTTTGGTACCTGTCGAATTCGTGTTTCTTGTAACTTCAGGGAAGTTGGTGGAGTTGTACCCTGTACAAGTAAGGTGGGAGTGATTGTGTTGAATGGATGCATTGTGTTTCAGCTGACTCCTTTATAAGGACATATAAGCCAGACAATGGTCTTGTTTACTTTAAAGGGTTATATGGTGTAATTTAATTAAATAGAACTTCTAGCAACAACAGAAGGCTGTATGCACAGATGCAATTATAGGATTAGGGCCTGGGTGTGCAATAATTACCCTACTCAACATGCAAATATGATTAGACAGACAAAATCAGTCAATGTAATCTATTCTAAACAGCCTACATTTACCAGTTTTTGGCTTTTTTTTTTTTTTTTTTTTTTTCCCAATGGAAAATGACTGTATTTGAGGTTATTTATATCGAGTTTAATAATAATAATAATAATAGTAGCTACCTTATTTTCCTTATTCATACCTTAATATGGACAATAGGAATAGAAACAATACTTACAACACCACCATCCCAAACTAGTCTGTTTTTCTGCTTTGTAATTTTATATTTTCAAGCTCATTGCAGGAATTCCTTTTTGATTTAAGCTCACCTGTTTAAAAAGTTTTCTTTTATGAATCAGATACCCAATGCTTATAATGTTGTTGTTGTTTTTTTTTGATTAGATCAGTTTTTAACATTTGCCAGAAAATCACTGTGTAGTCTTCAAGTCATTGTTCTCTTATGCAATATCCAAGAACACAATATTCCATGTAAACTGATTTAGTACCAAAACAAGACAGAGAAATATTGGTTCCAAATTGCCCTGTCTTCACTGGGTCTCATCTGGCATAATTGCTTACATTTCTGTGTTTTAATTTACACGTCCGTAAGTCAGAAATTGTGCTTGTTATGAAATACAGAGGAATGAATGCTTCAGAATGCGCTTAATCCTTTCAGTGAGCAATTTGGCATCACCTTTGCTCTTTTCTTGCCATCTTAACTAGTAAAAAATTATGACTTTTCCCTCACATTTACTGTTAAGTCATTTTAAGCAATACATGTAGTTACTGCCAGTTGTCAGCTCTCGTAATTATCTTCTAAATTGTACTGTCATTACAGTAAGTCATTAGTTTACACATTTTTGCTACATTTACTTCTTATTTTTGTCATCCAGATATGTCAAGCGATTGCTATATCAATCCTAATTCACAGGAACAAACTCATTACCATATCATTTTAAGCTTTTTTTTTTTTTTTTTTTTTTTTTTTTTTGTGACATTAATTGCTAGCTGGCAGCTAAAAGATCTTCTAAACTATGTTTTATGTAATGGGAAAATATCCCCTTCTCCATTTGACTTAGCTTCTATTTACTTGAAATAATTTGTCACATTGTTGACTTTCATGTAATTCTCCTATTAAACCTTTTCAGTTCCTTGTAAAATGCTGTGTGTACATGCTCAGATGTGCTGTGTTTATACAAATACATTACAACTTGGGTTCTTCTTTGTTTAGTGTGCTGGGGAAGAAAAAAAAAAAATCATTTCTTACTCCAGCAGTACTTGATTAGGACAGTCATCTTTGCACTTCCCCGGCGGTACAAGGACTTCTCTAGCAACTGTGGCTCAAGAAGTAATGGTCCTAATTAAACCTGGCAACTCACTGCGACTTGCACTAGCATTGCAGTGTGCACCTTTGGTCTGCTGCTGGCTTCTGGAGAGAAGCTGGTCCACACACCATCCAAGCGAGCTGACTCCTTTGAGGGAGCCTCTCAAGGTGTCAATTAGATAGCGTGGTTTGCCACTCCGGTTTCCAAGTCCTGCATGAAGAGGGCTGATGCAGTACAGAAGAAACTGGTGCAGAATCTTTGCGGGACTTTTACTGACAGGAGAAAAGGGGAAAATGGTTTTGCCAGGCTACTAAAAACAGTTTTTATTGAAGTCTAAGTCAAGCTAAAATGATTGTGTGCGGCCACAGTTTAAAAGCAAGGATTTTATTTTTGTGTTTTCTTGAGAAAGTTCTCAAATTTCTGTTTGACTGGTAAGTGTGAAGAATAAATAGAATACATGTGCTATTGCAACAGGCACACATTAGGTTCCTGCTAAGGAATTTAATTAAAACTGCCTCACTACAAAGACTAAAATACCCTCCCATGGTGAAAATGATCTTGTGGGTAGGGCTTGACTGCCATTCAGTGCTTTGGTTCGTATCCTGCTTTCCAATCAGATTCGTTCTGGGACTGCAGTAAACCTGGGGAGCATTCGCAGACAAATAGAACAATTTAGTGGAATTGCTAACAGACTACAGCAAGTAAATCATCGCTGATGGAAACAAGGTAGCTAACCTGTTAGATAAGTGAAGTGCATTGCAGTAATCAAGCCTTGGGATGCTGAAATTTAGGGGTGCTTTAGAGAGATCCATGTCACAGAATGCAAAAGATGGAGCAAAGACAGAAAAAAGACTTTGGTGGGTCTGGATGCCAAAAGTGCTAGGGATTGGTGCATGATATGTAGCAATGGCAGAAAAAAAAAAAAAAAAAAAAAATTATTTGTGCTTGTTATTAACAAAGTTTACTTTGGTCTCTGGTGCAAGACCTAGCAAGCTTGGAAATGTGAGACTACACTCCAAAATCAGCATTTCTTGGTGTTAATATACAACTGGCTGGACCTACGAAATTCCACCTCCCAGTGAGACCAGTTCTGTTCCTAAAGTAAACAGAGGGCAGGGGACAGTTCAGGGGGAACCCTTGGGACGTCCCCAAATCCAGTTTTAAGCTCAGTGGGAGCCATTTGAGTCATACAGGTCAGGAGAGGAAAGACAGGCTGAGACTAAGAGCAGGACCTGCGGCTTCACCTCTGTACACAACTGGCTTTCCTGGCCAATAAAACACTGCATGTCGCACCTGTCTCTTCTGAGACTCTCCTCGTCCTGCAACAGGAAAAGAAAATTGGCTAGGATCCACCCAGTGAGTATGGAGAGACCTACTTCTTAGTCATTTTCACTGCCCTCCTCCCAGGACTCAGCAGGTGAGAATCCTGGGTGTGTGTGCAGTGAGTCACGGCTCATCAGGTGGCTGATCTGTGCATGCATGTGAAACTGCGGCCTGCTCTCAACCAGACTCGTAAAATGTGCCTGGAAATGCTCAGCGAGTATTATCCAAAGCGTTTCCTCCAGACAGAGGAGGTTTGATGTCATGGTTTGCTTTGCATTTGAACAGCGCTTGTGCTATTATGCAGCTAACAAGAATATCTTGACATTCTCATAATTCGGGTAGCACTAATGAAACTCCGAATGTTGAAGAGCATTTGGCCGAGGGTTTCTTAGTTGATTTGGTTGTTGACTGAAGATAAACTTCTTTTTTTTTTTTTTTTTTTTTTTTTTCTCCTGCCTTAACAATTTTAGCCATCCACTTTTCAATACAGGGCATAATTTATTGTACTCACATCTTGACATTCTGTGACCTGGATTTCTGGTACAGGATCTATTCAGTTCAGTGAAGTTACAAACAAATTGTATGAAGATTTGTCACTCTCAGTGCAGAGAGCTGCCCTCTCTCTTTGGAGTGCTGTTTTTCTCGAAGTCATGACATCAAAGTTTTCTCTTGTGTCAAGTTTTCTTGAACTGAGGCCACTGCTGTGCCTAACAATGGAGAAACGATCACATCTTTTCCAGAAAGAAGCTTTTGTACTTTTATGCAGCAAGAGCACCGCACGAGCATAATAGATTTGTTACCTCCTCCAGGTGCCTTTTTGTTACGGCTTGACATAACACGTGTACAATAGAGCTGTTACTACCTCCAGGTGCCTTTCCACTGCAGCTTGACATAACAGTACCCTCTAGCGGTAAACGCCTGTTTGTTTATTTATTTATTTATTTATGTATTTATTTATTTATTTGTAATGTGTTTGGAAGTGCCAGGGAAACGGAACTCGCACGGTGCCCTATTAGAGGATAATTATTGTACTGGCATATCATTACCGTACGACAGCTTTTTTTCTCCGTACAATTTTTGCTTGACACTCTTCCAGTGTTACTGATGGGCTTAAAGTAGGACCAAAATTCTCATTAGTACAAAATCCTCATTAGTACAACTCTAGTAAATTGTCGCACATCTTTATGTTAGAGGTCTTGCAAGCTTACACGTTCTACTTTTTTACCTCCCAAATATCCTAATTATGTATTTCTGGTAGGCAGCCTCCCATTTCGATTTTCTTGCCACAGGATTCTTTCATGTCCGTGTTGTTCCCTTCAAGCCTTTGATCAGTCTTGAGCAACATCACATTTATGACTCATTTGTTTTACATTTGTTATTTGTTAGCTGATTGTCTTTAAGGATGCTCCAGCGTGATTTTAGAATTTACTCCCACGTTATATTTTACAAACCACAATTCCACCTGCATGGATGGAATTTCTTTCACAACAGATGCAGAAACATTATCTCACTTCAACTTTGTAAGTAACCAAATGTACCAATATGTGCATCACTGGGTGAGAAATCTTAGCCATGTGAACATCTGCTCTGTGTTAGATTTCTGGACATCTGGAACGTCTGTAACTGTACAATGTTGCTTTTTGCATGCAACATCTACGTATTACCTGCCTACACTCAACTTTATTCTGCAGCTATTTGGAATTATTTGGAACCAAAGAGTTCAGAGTTCACACTGACATTTACTTGTGTACGCTGATGAAGTGTGGCTACAAACAGTTCCCCGTGGGTGTACAGAATTTCTGAGAGGGTACTCATGGAGACATAACTTTCCAATTGCATTTTTACAGGCCTAAATACACTTAAGATTCTAGTCTTAGCAAGCTACCCACAAACTACACACCAAACTGTACATGGGCTCTCCTGATTGACTTTACCCTAACCTCTTTCCCCTCTGTTGAGCAAACCATCCATATTCCTCTCAGATTTACTTGGCTACATCTACCTACATGAAAACACAGTATTTTCATTAATTGCTCTCTTCTAATTTATTTTAGTTACAGTTAGATGAACAAGAAAACTGCAAAATAAGCATGAGAAATTCAGGGTTTTTTGTTTGTTTGTTTGCCATCTAGGTGTAACTAGAAAATAATACAAAAGATGTCTCCCCCTTCTTATTTAAGAAAATTGCTTTTGCCAATTCTGTTGAAATCCAGTCTTACAAAGTCACGACCTACTAGGGAAGGTGACAATCTGGCAGGGGGCAAGGTGATCATGGGGGGCAGGAGCCGTCCAACACAGATTTGGCCTGGCTGTTAGGAGAATGCCTTTTCATTCCCCTTGTTCTTCCTCAGACACTCAGTTTTCTCCCCTTTAGTTGTGAGAAATCGTAAGTCAACCTTTTCTCTTACTTACTTACTTACAAAAGACTGTGCCTCTGTGGGTGAATCTTTTCATAGACAGTGAAGTGCTCAGCAAGGGAAGTCAGAACCATGGAATCATTTGGGTTGGAAAAGACCTTCAAGACCATCAAGTCCAACCATCCCCCTAACTCTACATGTCTACCACTAAATCATGTCCCTTAGTGCCATGCCCACAAGTCTCTTAAATACTTCCAGTGAGGGGAACTCCACCACCTCCCTGGGCAGCCCATTCCAACACCTAAACACCCTTCCCATGAAGAAATTCTTCAAGACACTCAGTCCAAACCTTCCCTGTTTCTAAACGTGTCCCCACAACTCGATGTCCTTCCTGTGGTGAGGAGCCCAAAGCTGAACACTTCCTCCCAGCCCAGGCTGCCCCCAGCCCCATCCAGCCTGGCCTTGAGCACCTCCAGGGATGGGGCAGCCACAGCTCCTCTGGGCAGCCTGTGCCAGGGCCTCACCACCCTCTGGGGGAAGAATTTCTTCCTTACATCTTTCAGTTTAAAGCCACAACCCCTTGTCCTATCAGTCCCCTCCCTGACAAAGCATCCCTCCCCACCTTTCCTGTAGGCCCCTTAGCTACGGGAAGGCCGCTGTGAGGTCTCCTCAGAGCCTTCTCTTCTCCAGGCTGAACAACCCCAACTCCCTCGCCCTGGTGGCCACACTGCTTTTGGTGCAGCCCAGGGTACGGCTGGCTTTCTGGGCTGCCAGCACACGCTCGTGTTGAGCTTCACATCCACCAACACCCCAACCCCTTCCCCTCAGGGCTGCTCTCAGTCCATTCTCCACCCGCCCTGTGTCTGTGCTTGGCATTGCTCTGACCCAGGTGCAGCGCCTTGCACTTGGCCCTGTTGAACTCCATGAGGTTCACACTGGTCCACCTCTCAAGCCCGTCCAGGTCCCTCTGATGGCATCCCTTCCCTCCAGTGATGGCACTCAAGATGATCTGCTCCATAATCTTCCCCGGCACCAAGGTTAGACCGAGAGGCCTGTAGTTCCCTGGGTCCTTCTCCCAGCCCTTCCTGTAGATGGGCATCACATTTGCTAACTTCCAGTCAGCTGGGACCTCCCCTGGTAGCCAGGACTGCTGAGAAACGATGGAAAGTGGCTCGGCGAGCACTTCCACTAGCTCCTTCAGTACCCTTGGGTGGATCTTATCTGGCCCCATAGACCTGTGGGTGTTCAAGTGCTGTTGTAGGTTGCTAACCACTTCTCCGTGGATTATAAGGTGCCTCTGAGAAGGCAATCAAAGGGCGGTCGTCATTTGTCAGTCATAACCTGTAAATCAGTTACCATTTAACCTGCTGTTAAATGGCTGCCTTGTCGCTCTGCTCTCACAGGTACTTACCCTCTTGCTTGCCTTCTCATTAGGATGCACATAATTCGGGGCAGGGCTAGTGATACACGCTCTGTTTACTCAGCAGCAGGCTCAGTGGGACCCAACCTTTAGTGTATCAGAGGTAAACAGCTTGTAAGCCAGGCTAGAGGAATGACCAGCCACTTCCCTTTAGACTTGTGTTCCTGCTCCTTCCAAAGAAGTATGAAGACTGGGAATCTTAGTCAAGGAGCTGCAGCAATCAGTCTCTTCTTCGCACCTTGTAGCATCGCTTGGTGTTCTTTCTTCCTGAAAGCTCAGAGAAGGAAAATCTGGTGAGTATGTATGCTCCGCTGTTTTTAAGTTCAGTTATCATTTGACAGATACCATGAAGTGTTCAGGCAATGAGTATGATCTGTACCTCATCTCAGTTATAACGTGTGGCAAAACACCAAGAGCCCTTTGCTGTCAGAAGGAAGAAAGTGAGTAGCATAAAGCAGTGGCTTGCCGTATTCTGATAGATTCTGTATTCTGATTTTTTTATTTTTTATTTTTTTAAAAAAGGCTAAATAAAAGGTAGCAGAGTTGTAAACTAAGGGAGACAGAGAGAAACTATTTCAGCTGGTTACTCATGTCTTTGCTTCATTGCTGTCACAAAGGACAGTGTCTCCATAATTTATTAGACATACTCAATGCTGTTAAAGGAAAATGCAAAGTGTGTATTGAGAACACAGATGGGAAGGATTTAAGTTTTGGATGCTACCACAAATTATCTTTTAAAGCATTTCGTCTATTTTACTGACTGTGCCAGCCCCCCCAAGCACATCCTGAAGAAGTGCCTTAACAAGTTGCATGGAAACCTATCTTCAGTTTCACCATTCCACTTGGTACAAAGGAAAATAGTTTTTGTGTAAATCAAACCATACTGAAAAATAAATAAATAAATAAACTAGATCACTTCAAATCACTTGAAATCCTCACAGCAGTACTACTTTTCAAGCGAACAACATAAGAGAAAATCCTTGTTGAAAAAAATCCCACCAGAGGTCGTTAAGACAGAACTATTAAAAACTTTTCTAACAGGAATACAGTTTTGAAGAATATTAAATGCCAAGACTTCGAACAGGACCGAACACGTAGCCAGCCTCTGTTTCTGTAGGTACGGAAGCAGCTCGTTTCAGGCAGATGGGAGCTCCGGGATGGTCTGTGCCTCGCCTCTCTGCAGCAGGCTGCTGAGCAAAGACAGAACCGAGGTGTCGCGAGCACCCTCGTTAATTCCTGCTAATGTAACCTTGAACAGGAGCAAGAATGCCTCAGTGCAGATTGCTAATTCCTCCTTTTGTCTAACTCCTGCCAACTTCCCAGAAGGAAACCGAACCAGTTTTAGCAGTGTCTTGCAGCAGAGCACCCCAGACAGGTGTGTCTACCTTTGCCAGAGGCATGTACATATGTTTCCAGTGCTAGTACAAGTCTCATTTATTTTATTTTATTTTATTTTATTTTATTTTATTTTATTTTATTTTATTTTATTTTATTTTATTTTATTTTATTTTATTTTATTTTATTTTATTTTATTTTATTTTATTTTATTTTTTTACAGAGGCTGTAGGAATGCTCTGAATGTTACTGTTGGAGCTCAGTTATCTGTATGAAAAGCGCTAGGACAAACAGATGTGCTGTTTTTCTTGGCAATGCTGCTCTGCATTGATCTTCCAGCATGACATTGAGGCATGGTCAGATACTCGTATCCGTATAAAAGTCACAGTGGTTGAAGGATGCAGGGGAGGGAACTTCTGCTCCTCCACTTTTCCCCTCAGCCATCTGTGTCTTCTTTTCAGTATAAAATTAAATGTCTGTATCTCTTAGACAAAGACAGAGAGAGAAAATTGGGTGGCAGTTCTCTCTGCAGGTTTAAAGCCTAAACTGGGCCCCAAGGCATGAGTTTTAAACATTTGGAGGCAAAAGTAGCTCAAGCTATCACTGAAATTAAGGGAAGGACCTTACTGAACCTCAAGGTGTTAAAATACAACCCAGGCATACAAAATATTCATCGTGTGCCTGTGATGCAGTTCACCCACCCAAGCTAAAGGGATTCCACTATAAAAACCCTGCAGACCTGTACGCCGTGGGCAGGCATGCAGTGTGATCCTCCCTTTCTTCCAGACGTCAGAACTGCCAGCAAAAAGTTACAGAAAATAAGCTGTGACATGGAAGAGCCTTATCCTGGTGACATTGACACGCAGGGGGATGCATGCTTTGAGGCTCCTGAAGTATTTCTCAGGTGATTGGAGAGGTATTCAACCTCCAGCAAGCTCCCCAGCAGCACACTGGATGTGGGCACCAATAACTGCCTAATGCATACCCTGCTGTGACTTATTTCTGTAATTAGTTGTATGGAGCAGCAGGCACAAGAGAGCTGTGGCCGCCCTGCTGACTGTTATTAATTATTAAGCATGTTTCCTTGGACGTGTACATGCCCTTGAAGCTGCAAACCTTCCTTTAAAGCTTTGGAAAACTTGTAACATGCAGTGCCTTGATTTTTCCTTTTCTATAAGTTTCCTTTTTTTTTTTTTTTCTTTCCGATGATACAGATGAGCATTATTCCTTCAGCATCTTACCCTTCACTAGGAATATGGGCCATTTTTCACAGAGAGCTCTCCTAAAACCAGAGGGGGAAGGGGCCTGACCCGAGGATTCACAATGTAGTGAGGTAAAACAGGCTAGAGGAACAGGCACAGAAAGAATTGCCCAAGGTCACAGGGCAGAGCTGGAAATGAAACCTGGCCGTGTTGTCTCCCCCTCACAGGCCACCTTGCATGCCAGCTTTGCACAGTCTCCCTGAAACAGAGCTACCCATTTGTACCTGCTTTGAAATGGCTTTTCTGGCATATCACTAACAAAACCAAACACCTGGTTATATCACGTCCCTTCTACTGACATCACAACAGGTGCTGAAATCTGGTCCCCCTTCAGTGCAGGTTTTCACCCTCTCTGAATGCTGCTTCTGCCTCAGCCCTTGCACATCCCATTGTCAACATCCACGTGCACGACAGCAGCAGCTCGTGGGGGGTTTCTGAAAAAAAGGGACATGGAGACCCAGAGCAACGAGGCAGCACAGGTTATAATTTGTGTATAACCTGGTCTGCAAAAACAGCCACCTGTAACCTCGTGCTTCAGGTAGCTTTAAAATAATTTACAGTAATTAAACGCCTGCGAAATCCACAATTGTACAGAAGAATTTTAGGCAGCAGAAAGAGTGTTGCACCTTTAAAGACAGTGGGAAATAGAAACAGCAAACCTTCTGCTTGGCATAGGTGATCTGACCTTGTCTGGAGCTAGCCTCAGCATATCAAGTGGAGGAAGAATGTGGCAGAAGGAGTCTTTTTAATTAATCGCCTTGTTTACCTTGGCCCTGCAGTTCTTTATATGACTGTGCATATGAATGTAAAAGGGGGAGGCTGCACCTTAGTCAATATGTTATTTAGTGAAGTTTTGCTTTTTTTTTTTGTCAGCTTAGCTCCCGTGGTAGTTGTACGTACTGTTAATTTATTACAGCCTTATTAAAAAAGCTTCACTTTGAAGAATAAGATAATGGCTTTGTTGCCACTTTTTGCTTTGGTTTGATATGGGCTTGCTGGCTCTCCTGAAAACAAAAACTTCTAAAAGGTGCATCATTAAGACATCAAACAGAACGAAGAAATTACACTTGACACTTGGCTTAGTCGCACATTTTTCTAGCCATCCGTATTTTGGTCTCTTGTTATAATTACTGTTCCCCATTTATTTACCAAACTATTTGGAGATTTGCTACTGTGCAAATTACAGCACACCTCAAGGTGCCAGATACTTTTTTTTAGCTGCTGTTGTAAAAACAATAGAGCAGAGGAAGGCGCACAGGCTCACCCTTGGTGTCCTTGCTCCGTGGCAGCTCCCTCTCTAGCCACAGGCCAGCACCACGGGAGGGAGGCTGGCAGTGGGTCCATCCGTCTGTCCGTCTGCAGACCCTATGGATTTTGAGTGGTGGGGACGCCAGGGGAAGCTGCCCTATCTCAGCTGCTTTGTCTTCTGCAAAACTTCTCGGCACCAGCAGCAGGAGACTAGCAACGAAGACATACTGAGGGCTGCTCCCTGTTATAAAACACGAGCCGGACAAAAACACGCTGGCTGCTTCTGAAGAAAACTTGTCTACTTGCAGGGCATCACAGCAGAGTCTGCGGATACCTCGTATCCATCACCTGGAAGGGAAAAAGGCTGCCAGGTGCTGGCGGTGGCCACCATGTCCCCACGGGCAGGGCTCGGGGCCGCCGGGCGTCTGATGGGTGTCAGGGCACAGCCTGAGGCAGCTTTCTGCTGCAATCACAGCCCCTGGATGCAGGCTCCCTTCGGCTTAATGAGGGGTAACAGTTGATAATCCTCTAGCATCTGCTAGGTAACAAAGAAAAATCTCTTACCAGATTCTCCTGTGTTTTTTTTTTGTTTTGTTTTGTTTTGTTTTGTTTTTCCTCCTTGTTTTAAATTAGTTGCTCAAACCTTAGCATCACGACTGTCTTCTTTTGCTGTATTTCATTGTGACTTATTAACTGACTTCCTTTTCCCCAAAATAAATCATTTCGTTTTATATTTGACACAATCCTGCTAGTATTTGTTATTATTATTATTGTGCTGGGGTTGTCCTTATGTTTATTCTAACAAAAAAAGGTTTCTCACTTTCTCTTGAATTTCTCTTTTCTTGAATTTCTAAACAGATCTTCTTTCAACTTGCTCGGCTTATACTCTCATTTTGGAATATTTTTTGGTTGTATTATTTTTTTGAAGTTCAGATAAGCACTGCAGTCAGCTTAGGACATATTCCCACAATTTCCATTTGACCTTTTTATTAGAATACCACATAATTCATTAGCCAGCCATTCTGATTGCTGGCACGTTTCCCTGCTCTTCCCTTTGATCTACAAAATTACTGTTCTGCAAGCTGACCTGTCAAGCAATTCCTTATAAATAAAATGTGCCTTTCGAGAACAGGTTCCTGCATGGGCCAGAAGGCTGAAGATGTCAGCCTTTCCCAGTGGAGGCGTTCCCAGTCTGGGTTTTCTCTGGAACTGGCTGGAGGAGGTGACAGCTACGTGGATGAGCAGCAGCAGGAACCCTTCGGCTGACCAGGCAGTGTTTTACATACCACTTTGAAGTTTGTCCGCTTCGTTTGGAAGCCCCCACTTCTGGCAAGCTGTTATTCGGCTTCTGCAGGAGTGCTGCGTGGCCCTTGGATGCCTGTGTGCCCCTGCGTGTGCCTGGTGGTGGTGGTGTCCTTCCCTTCTGCGATGGCTTGTTCCCACTCGCTTCCAGGAAAAAATGGAACTGGTACAGCCGCTGCTTCTACTTCTCTGCCAGATCCCTTCCCGTGCTAAGATGATTAGGTTTATTTGCTTCAGCTTTGCATGCTCAGAATGAAATTAGGCAAGTTATTTCGGTGACAAATGTCAGGATAAATCCTATACTGCCTGTACTTTTTTGAATGCAGTTACTAATGGAGTCATTGACTGATTTACACAATAATAGGGTTACTGAGGGTGCCTCTTCAGAATGGAGTATTGCCCCAAATTTTTAGAGAGTGAGTAGAAAGAAAATATTTATCAATACATCATAATAAAAAAAAATCTGATATTCAGAATCTATAGGGGTGTAACAAAAGGCTACTACCAATTTTTAAAAAAAAAAAAAAAAAAAAAGAAAGAAAGAAAGAAAAAAAAAAGAGAGAGAGAGAGAGAGAATTATGTTAAAGATTGACTGGTTTACTGATTCTGAAACCTTTATTTTTGTCCTTATTTTAATTTTCCCTATTTTGATTTGGAAGACTAAAGCATTATTTATTTGTTTGTTTATTTTAAATGAAAGGGAAGATTAACCTATATATACACAGGTTGCACAGCACCAAGCAAAAGTTTTCTTTTTCCTGACTCTGATGTGCTGTTGAAGCTTGTGATGGACTTTGGGCAACAAAACTGATTTTCACTTCCAGTGAGGGATTCTCAACACCTCCCAGAACTGGATGAGAACGCGGCTGAACAGCTTGGTAGGTAGCAAAGAGGAACGCAGGCCATCTGCCAGGTAGCTTTCCCTGCAATCTGCCTTCAGAAGCAGTATAAGCAACACCAAAACACGAAATGGCTACCTGATTCATGCTGTTGTACACTGAAATGATAAGGCTTGAAAAAAAAAAAAAAAGTGCCAGTTGAACCGAGACACACAGAACAAAAACCTTGCAACAGCATCCTGAGGGAAACTGCAAAAATAATCTGCATTTTGCTATTGGTACAGTCAGCCTAGTACTGTCAGGGTCAATCTTCACCAGCACAGGGAGACACAACAAAGGCCAAAACGACAAGGACTGGGTGGTGGAAGTTAAGCCTCTAGCAACAATTGTTCTCACTCGTGGGTGACTGACTGAGGGCTGCTCTCAGCTATTGCGAGTATTTGTTTCCAGAGAATGACCCAGTATCTAGCTGTAAGCTGTGAGGGATTGGTCTTCCCTCTGCTGCTCGAGGGTTTAAGAGCTACCTGGGAAGCTCCCAGCCCACTTGATGCCTGCAGCAACTTGCTCAGCCACTACTGTGTAATCTTTACGTATGTATTTTCACAGGTATTAGCTGAAGCCACTGTCACACAGGCAGGAGAAGCCAGGCAGCAGAGCTGCTGAACGGCATGATATTTATCTCTGTGCATTGCTTTGATGCGTGGGACCGTGTTTAGTGGTTCACAGAGATGTTGTACACTGAGATGATCTGTGTATGATATTTTTCATAGTAAAATATAGAATATTATATAGAAGTCATTCCTGAAGAGCTGAGTTAGTCCTTTAGGAAACAGGGAGAAACAAGTGATACAGCAGGTCAGCCTGCAGGTCATCTGCCAGGAGAAAAGACTGGCTTTAATTTACACTTCCAGCGGTGTCAGGTCTGAAAGTCTATTAACATTCATAAAATGAAATGAGTTGTGGACAGCTGCCAAAGAAGAGACCTATGATTCAGCTGCAGGATTGCAAGCACTGGTTTGTGTCTGTGTTGGGAGGAAGTCATGACAGCTACAGGGCTGCAGGATGGAGCTGTGCATATGGAAGGTAAAAGTAAGTGGGTTTTGCAAGCAGCAAAATGAGAGTCCCTGATCATCCCTTAGCAAAACAGGTGGGGAGGTAACCCACCTCCAGGCCACCCAGGCTTAGGAAGCAGATTTTACACGTCATTTGAATACACAAGAAACTTCATTAAAGTTACTTCCTGCCAGAGATAAGGGATCACAAGGAAGATGTTTGCAATGAATCACCTCTTTTTAAATGCAGATAGCTGAGCGCACCTCTGGGAAGCATCCCTCCTGATGTGAAGGCTGCTTCTCCCCTCAGCAAAATGTGTGTGGCTTGCCTTTATAAACTCCCTTCACCATTGCTGGTATTTCGGTGGAAAGAAGGCCTCTGTACACCTCTGAGACCAGAAGCTATCCTGTGCTCTGTCGTGCCCTGTAAGGCAGTTCAGGAGGCCTGAGGCTTCTAATCAGATGAAATAGAGACCTCTCAACCCCACTGCTGTCTTTTGTGAACACCTGCAGTAACAAATCCGCTAGAGGAGGCGTGAGGCACACTAAAGCTGTGTTTTTGCAGTAGGGAATTATTTTCCTGTATTCCAAGGCAGTTGGGTAGTCGTACCAAGGAGAAGTGCCCCACTGTTCCAAAATAAGGTGGAAGCTTCAGAAAAACAGGATGAGCAGTGAGAGAAGAGTGAAACAAAGATCACAAGTTCGCAAAACATAAGAAAGGAGAAATTAAAGGGTTGAAAAAAAAAAGAAAAACTGTACATATATGGCATAGAGGAGCGTCGAGGAGCTTGTGAACCTGCAGTACCCAGCCAGTGAGGAAACAGGGGAGGTGATCAGGCGTCGGGGAATAGGGAATAAAAGGTTAGGATTTGTTTACTAAAATGTGCTGCTGATTGACAGGACACCCAGCATTGCAATTGCGAGTAAAACAGCTTCACAGAAGAGCCTGTCTGAAGAAAATTCTTTGATGTTTTTCTCACAGAGGCAACCAGTCAGCCACAGATGGTGACCCTGAGAGGCAGACACTGGAAAACCCGCTGCCTGCCCAGGGGCCTCTCGTGGGGCCCCTGCAGGGATGCCCTCCCTCTGCCAGACACGGCCGTGAGATTATCTGTGGGCCTGGAGAAGGAGAGAAAGGGCCACGCTTTGGTTCAACACGTGGCCCCTGGGGTAACGAGTCTCTCCTGGTACTGTAAGTATTCCCCCCCCTCACAGGAAGGGTGTTGTCCTGGCAGGCAATGGCACGGCACATTTTCCTTATTTGTTAATTGCCCCAATAAATAAACAAACAAACAAACAAACAAATAAATATTTCTCTTTTGGGAACATACCTCACGATGGTCATCGCCGAAAGAATGGCAGCCTGCAAAGCCACTGCCTCTGCCACGCTCTCTCCAAGGCTTTCCCTTACTGCAAACCACTCAGCATTCATTAACCCCTTCCAGTATCAAAAACCAATTACCTTCCTTAATGACCTTTTCTCCTTCTTACACGTCAGCCAAGTGCAAGTAGATGAACGTATCCACCCAGCTTTATACACACCCTACAGAAGGAGATGTCCAAAATTAAGAAGTCATACATTATGTCAAGAATAGCAAAGACACTACGTTTTCATCTTCTCCACTGGGACCGATGCTTGCTGGCAGAAGGACGTGCTGGGGCTGGCTGAGTGACAAGTTTCTGTGCTCAGCTCTTAGCTGAAGTATCAAAGTAATTTCCAACTCTGCGTGTAATGTAACCGCTGCTTTCATTGCAGGGCTGCAGTGAGTGAAACCAGAACCTCATTTTCAGATAACTTTCAAAGACAGCGATGCGACATCAGGATGACAAATATTGAACACGGTCAAAAATGCCATAAATAGTATCATTATTGAATGTTAGATAGTTTAAAAAACTTAGTAAATACCAGTGTTTACTGCATGTGGCTTTTTAGGGGTTGTTTGCATTGTTCCTTCTTTTCTAGCCCATGCACAAAGCCATCTGCTAACTGTAAAATCTGATTTAGTTTGCTTAAGGAGATCAGCTACAACTTTAAGGCTGCAATCAGGTATATCTGCTTTTGCTAGAAATCAGCACAGAAGGGATTTTGTTTTCAGTTACCCTGCTTAACAGCTTGTAACTTGCCACAGCATCACTGCAGAAATAAATCATCTGCTAGCAAAGGAAACACTGGACATCGCATAAGGTTTCTCTTCCATTCCTGCTGTTAACTTAACTTTGTCTTATTTGAGGTAAATGAATCATAATGTCTTCCTTTTGAAATCTTTGTGCTTCATCATACATGCTCCAGTTGTGGTTCTTACTCACACTCTGGCCGCATCAGCCCCATAAAACGGCTAATTAATTCTGTGCTCTGATACCTATCTTCTCTGCCACCTGTGGAACGTACAACATTGAATATTTATTGCTGTCAATGCCTAAGAAATGAGCAGCTCTGGAGTTATTAAAGAGAAAACGACACGCAGGACTTTTAAAGACGCTTCATATATTGATGTGCTGCTGATCACGGCACGTAGTAAGAGGCCATTATAACTGGCTTCGCTAGATTTTCACACAGAGGTCAGATAGTCTCAATCCTTTTGCCAAGGAATGAGGGAGGAAAGCATGGCACCCTCCTCCCCGCATACCTGCCTGAAGGCTAAGGACGCAGCAACCTTGATGGTGTTACACTGACAGCTCATTCAAAAAAGCCAGCAAGGGAGCTTTTGAAAATAGACCCTAATTTTAAGGATATAGCGGAATGTTTTGAAGAGAGAGAGGAGCCTTCCCTCACTCGGATTTTGTCTCTGACTCAGCTGATAGTTATGCTTTTGTATGAAAGCCAGGGAACAGACCAGCTGAAGTGGGAAATTGGAACTCTGTGTCCAAGTATCAGGGCAATTTGCTGCAGCACTACACTCATAAGATTCACTTTTTTTACAGCAAATGTGAATGGCAGAAAAGATCTGCATCATGAACCTGAGATCAGGCTGTATATTCTGTACCTGTACCAGCGGCTCCAGGGGACAAGACTGGGACAGCTTGTACTCAGCCTGTTTTCACGAACAAACAGCCTCACAGGTGATAGAGGTTACAGCAACCAGAACAAAGTCAATTGTGGTCAAACACAAATTTTGTTAATGCAGTTCGTATTTCACAGAAACCTCTTGATAAAAACACTGAAAAGAAAATCTTGCTGCTCTGCAGCAGGTTTGTGTGATGGAACTGCTACACTCCTATGAAATAACCTGACAAAGTTGCATAGGAAATGGCAACTGTTGAAGCTTTTTGTAAGGCACATAGAAAAATATCATGCACGCGAATTTTGAAAAGCCACAGGAGGTGTAGTTGTCAAGTTTGTAAGTGTCAAGTCTGATTTATCCCAGTACAATTCATGAGAACTGAACAGTTTTGTTATCTTTAAAAAGTGTTTCTTTGTTCGTATTATTCAAAAGCTGAACCCTTACATTTCTGAATCCTTCTAGTGTCTTCGAGATGTTTAAAAACATCGGAGGCAAAGAGGCTTACATGATTAGACTACACCGTGGAGGTAGCCTTCAGCGATTTGTAAGACTTGGACATTCTTCATTCACAACAGAAGAAATGTCTTTTCTGTCATAACAGAAGCAGTATATTTAAATCTTCTTATCTGAAATAGTCTTGCGTGATTCTCTCCCTATACGGCTTATGGTTTTTAGTCTATTAAATCAAGAGGCAAGGACAAAGCATTTACCATTATGTTTACTTAAAACTGTCACTTGGCTTCAAACCTGTCTCTGATGCATGATGAATTGGATATAACAAGACGTAACCACAAAGAAAACACATCTTACATATTCATCACTGCCTCAGCCGTCAAAGTCATACTCAGTAACTCTTGAATTGAATACTCAATACTCCTGGCCTCAAGTTAGTAACAATAAACTCCCCCCTCTAATTTTGAAATAATGGAAGGCTCTCCTTTATCTACTGATTAGCAAGAAATAAGGAAGAGACTTTGATGTCCCCCCCTTGGAATTGTTGTAATATTTTAGCTTAAGCCTCCTGGCCTGATTTGGAGGGCTTCAGGTCATGAAGGATTAAAATTTTCTCATAACTGAAAAGCAGTTCTCTGCTGCTACCTCCTTTTGAGATTCTTCTCTTATCTCCAAGGTCAGGTAAAGACATCAAGGGACTGGAAATATGCTCTGTCTGTGAGATTGCTCAAGAGGACCTTGTAGTGTTCTCCCACATAAAAACCTCATTTATATCTTCTTAATTCAAGCAATGTGCTCAGGCTTACAAAAAAAATGGCAAAGTAACAGCCTCCGGCAGCTTTTAAACTGGTTGTACTTATCTGATTTTCAAGCTGTTTCAAACATCTTTAATTGCTTTGGTTAATTTTAACAACTGTTTTCACAAGATGCTATTTCTCCAGAGCAGCTTTCTCTCCCTGTTATGTCTAGTTTAGATTTTCATGCCTAGTGAGTTATTTGCAAGATCCACTTCCTGGTTTCCTTCAGAAACTGAGGATTTCCCTTACACATTAATTCTTCGTCACTGCTTTGTTCTCATTTGGCTCTTTGGTTAAATGTCTGTGCATCACAGACTGGCATCCCTTGGTTAGCTCCTAAGGAAGTTATGCTGTGTATTCCCTTTTGTGCTGTGCTGTGTGTTTTTGTTGTTGTTGTTGTTGTTGTTGTTTCTTCATTAGAGTGATCATTCATTCAGAGAAAAAAAATGGTCTGAAACAGTGCTCTAAGAGATCGTTTTGGAACACGAAGTTATTGTTTCTGCTACATTTAGATTACATGTATATAACCTAGTATGTTATTTCCTCCGACAGTTAAGAGAAATCGGTGGAAACAGCTGCACAGATTTCGGTGGGGTTTGTCTTCTATCGCCTTGCTCCCCAAAATAGTTCAGTGACAACCTTGTCCTTACCACTCAGAAGCACCCCAGCCTGGACAAGCTCAGCGTTGGTGCCCTTCTCGTTTTTCCAACTGAATCACCCAGAAAAGAGGCGCCCTGCAGCCCCAGCGTGGCATCCCCTAAATCATGGGGAGGACCTTTGACAGAGAAAAAAATATTTAAACATTACGAATCTCTGGGCACACGATTCATTTCTTCAGGCTGTTGCTGAGACTCAAAGGTTTTATAAATTTGTCCAACTATCTTGATTGCACAGCACGACTCAATTGCAAACAGGCATATGAATACAAGAGGTTTTCTTGCAAACATCACATTTATGCATTAAACAGGAAAATCAGAGCAGAAGGCCTTGAAAGACACACGGATTTCAAAATTCCCTGGAGAACAGAGAAAATTCTTTGCAAAGCTGTATTACCAAAACACAGGGACTGTCTGGTAAAGGAAAATATTTGATGTCAGGTTAAAGCACATGCATTTTACTTGTGAGTATGATACAAAAACAGACTTCACATATCATTTACTTTTTGTTCACACCATTAAAGAGAGAAAAGACTGGAATTACAGCAAAAGCTGTAATGAAGTTACATACAGGTTCTACCTTAAAGCTCTTCCTTCATTTTCCTATCAGTTTCTGAAGCTTTCATACATTACTCTAAAACTTCATTTGTTTCTATAATCAATTTATTTTGAAAGACAATTTCTAGAGTGTGGAATGTGTAAAAAAAAAACATACTAAAAATATGGTTCTATTGAAAAAAAAAATATATTTTTTTTGACAGCCAGTAACATTTCAAACTGACCAGTGGTCTTGCAGTGGAAAATGTGGCCCCTAGCTAGATAATGAATTCCAACAGAATCCTGTATTTTTTAGCTGTAGTTATCCTAACCTGGGATATTTGCAATTCCACATTTTTGTGTGCACAGCAGTAATCAGGGGACACCTACAGTTAAGCCAACTGTTTCTGAGGAAAAAAAAAAAAAACAGCCAACCTTGATACTAACCCTCCCAGTGTAACAGAATATCTGAGCTGGCTGAGCAGTGAGTGAGGCGTCATGGGGAGTGCCGTAGTTCAGAGGTCTGGAGGACAAACGCACCCAGCTGAACTGTGAATCAGAGAGAGGCACTCAGGGCAGCGGGGGGTAAGAATGCACTTCTAGGGCGCAGCAGATTCTACAAAGTGAAATGTTTTACACAAATCATCTCATTTGTCCGTCAGAGTCAAGTAGTACACGACTAGGAAAAAGTTAGGATGTCTCTGCTGCTGGCGGGTAAATAAGAACCAGAGGCTCTAGGAAAAACCTAATGAAGTTATGTTTGTGCTAAAGCAACGTGAATTAATAGTATGCTCTCTGTTCTGCACAAGGACTGATGTGTGACCAACTTTACGTAAGTTGTATCTTCCACTGTTTGTATCCTAGTGTTACAGAACAAAATTAAACTGTGTTCCTCTACTGCTTTTTGGTGGTGGCAGCTGGGTAATTGGTTTGTATTTTGAACAAAGTTGCAGAATTGATCTTGCCTGACTTTAAAGAGAACAGAGACCATTTTGCTTTCCAGTTTCCCATCCTGGTTCATAGCAGGACCACACAGTTTTATAGCATCACAGACGAGCACAGGCACCCTGCACTACAGAAATGAGAATGTGGGAGGGGGAAGGAACTGCTTCTGCTGCCAGGGTTTTGTCTTCTGTTTGTAATTTGCCTGCTCATCTTAAACATGGATGAGGGGGCAGCTTAGCTAACAAAACCATGAAGAGTGCAACCGTGGCACATGAGAGCATTGATCGTATACCTAACTTCCCCAACCTTTTATTTCTTTATCTTAGCGTAGATCGTAGCATCCCAAATCATGTTCTGCTGGAGGGTCTTCAAAACTCCATGGGTCTTGCTGAGCCCTTAAACACACTTGCCATGATGGGAAGGTCCTCGCAGTGCCCTGAGTACCACTGCCATGTAGTGCTTAGGGACATGGTTTAGCAGGTAACATTGGTGGTAGGGGGGTGGTTGGACCAGATGATCTTGGAGGTTTTCTCCAACCTTAACAATTCTGCGAATATTCAAAGGTTCCCATTTATTTTGAAAAGCCAAAACTTGATCTTCTTTGAGACACCTGAAAAAGTTCAACTTTAGTAAACCAATTTGACCCAAATTGTTTGTGGAGATAATGTATAACAGCTGTCTTCACACAGATCTGGTCTATGTTACTTATTATCTTGTAGGAGTACTTTGTTGTATTAGACATTATAAAAATACGTAATACAGCGTTTTTTCCTTTGCTGTGAAGGAAATTGTGATAGTCATTACCTTTTCCAGCAAATCTAATTGCAGAAAGTGTTCTTAACACAATACTCACAATTAATATTTCCATAAGAACAGCTAAACTACAAGATGTAGGGGAACTGATTATTAATATACATTGGATTAAATCTAATTGGCAAGTGTAACAGAGGCTACTCATACATGGGAGCTTCATGTGTACTTAAGCTTACTCATTCATTCTTCATCCTCAATTCTGGAAAAACACTTGGATCATTTAAGGATATTTAAATACCCTGGACTTTTCCAGGAAATGTTAGAGTATGGTGTATAGGCAAAAGAGAGAGAGAGGAAAATCTTGGAGCACAGACAGCTGACTAATGCCAGTGCAAGGTGTGAAAAAAATACAGGGGTATGAGCAAGGGAATGGAAATCAGTTATCTGAGTCATCAGCAGAGCAAGATTTCAAACATTCATTTTTAAATAAAAGCGATTGTGATCAAATAGGACCTTCATTATAGTCTATTTATCAAGGTAAGAGTCAGGAAAGATGTAAATCCTTTACGTGGTAACCAGGTTCCTGCTTGTACTCGTTTCACTGTGTGAAAAAAAATAAAAAATCCTAAAACGAATCCTGATAAACTTTTTGGTAATAAATGAAGTGTCTTAGGAGAGAACTTATTACAATCTATTCATAAAATTACCTCATTTTCCCAATTTTGGTAGCAGACACAACAAAGCTTTACAATACACAAGTCTTTAACGTTTTAATTGTTATGAGATGAAATTGCCATTTATCTGCTATTAATAAGACTGCGTTTGTTAGATGATGGTAGCAAATACTGCCGGTAATAGAAACAGCTAATCCACAGATGTTCCAAAGATACCTGCTGGACTGTTCACGACACTGATAGAAGAAATGTGTTACCTTTCTAAAGGTAAATTTTCTAAAGGTATTTTTTTTTCTAAAAAAAATAAAAAAAAATCCAAGTAAATAAGTAAGTAAATAAAATCTTCTATGATTCTCTGAGTTAAAAATCCCTAGGCTAAGCTAACAAGAGGTGTCACAGGCTCCCTCCACTGCCCAACACTGAAACAGCTCTGCTAGTAACACTTTTGAGAGGGCTGGTGGGACTACCCAAAAAGCATGTGTATCCCCACCGGGGTGGCTGTTTTATCACTGAAGTCAATGAATACACTCCCACTTTTGCAGCATTTGCTGGAAGCTGTAATTTACACTCACGATGGTTGGTACAGTTTCTCTCAAACAAAATAGAGGTACGTCTCCTTAAACAAGCATATATTAAGTTTACACTATGAGGAAATATTCTCTTTTACATGGAAAATAAATTAATTGAAGTCCTTCTTCCTTACCTGAGAAGAAGTGTACTCCAGAAACAGTCGGTTCAATGATAGGATGAAAGGAAGATTTCTGTGAGAGCAGATGTCTGAAATACAGCTGGGAACCCCGTTCCCTCAAAGATGCTTTCCTGAAAAGGGTGAGACAGCAAAGCAACTTTTTGCATTAAGAGTTAGTAGAATTGAGGCAGAGGAATCGTGCAGGAGCTAAAGAAACACACTGCTCAAATGTGCTGAACGGGGCCAGGGTTATGGAGGCCTAAAGGGCAGAATCAAGATGGTTACAGCTGTGGGAGGAAACACCATGTTTTTCAGAGCCGTGTTTTGATCTTAAACATCTTAAGGTCTTAAGATCTTAAAGATCTCCGTGCTGGCTTGATGACCCTTGGAGCCCAGCTCCCACCTCTCCTTGAATTAAAGCCAGCTGTGGTGAAGGCTGGGAATTGGGGTAGCAGATGGCAGAGCAGGGTGTTAGCCACAACGGCAGACCAAGCCAAGGCAGAGCAGTGACAGAGCGGTGTTGCCGCAATGCCACACGTGAACCAAACAGCTTGCTGACAAAACACCGACCCTGCAAAGGCAAAGAGGTTGTTTTTCAGGGAGAAGGCCTTTCCACGTTCCCACGTACGCAGCTATGGCAGCACGGGGCTAGCTCGGCTCCAGGCTGCAATGAGCGGCCATTTTGTGAGGGGCTGCCTCCTCATGGCAGGACTGCGGGCGCCACAGAAAGCATCTCTGTGCATCTGAACAAAGCTCGAGTGGGTCTCTTTGCGGCTTAACTGGACTTCTGCTCCAGTCAGGAAAGCCCAGTGGTTTAATTCCTATGCTGGACTCAAGAACCACCGCCAAAACTGCCCTCCCTGCCCGAGATCTCTGTGAAACCTGAATCTGCTCTCAGGGTGTTGCATTGGGCCTTTGTGTGAAAGCCAAAATGGAGCGAGGACGAGACAAAAGTAGGAGCTGGTGGATGTCTCCCATCTGCATCACCAGGTGGGCAGCGTGTCAAGGGCAGGGGGAGACCAGAGCGTCCATCAGGTGTCCCAGAGAGGGAGGACGAGACCCCACAGGAAGAGTTACGTGTGGATGTAGTGGTATGGGATCTTGACAGTGACTGCTCAGCTTGCCTTTGCTGTGAAATCGGAGAGGAGCTGGGGGGAAGTTGCAGAGGGGACAGATAGGGTTGGAGGAGCAGAGGAAAGATGATCCTGCCACAGACCGTCCCTGGCCTGGGGAGGCAGAAGGTGAGACGGAGCAAAGGCTCCAGCGATTTCAGCTGGACTGGAAACACTTCAGTTTGAAGTGAAACCTCTCACACGGATGCAGAATGGAAAGCACTCCACTCCACACTAGATGGCGAACTTGCATCTATCTAGTCACGGTGTTCGGCTGACCATGGGAGGCCAAGATGAGACCGTCACGTAAAACAAGCCCCTTGCTGTATTGCAGGCATGTTTGGTTTGTGATACCCACTTTTTGCTGTCTCTTTTGGTTTTGAAGCTTGCTGTAGGAGACTGTTATCATGCTATTTTCACCATGTTTTGTATTTTTCAAACACTGCCCCAGCTGAAGGAAGAGGAATGATGCTCCCAGTAGCCATCTGCAGTGCTACTACTGCTCTGCTCCTGCTGCCCCACTCAAAAATCCTGTCATCCAGATCTGAGCAGGATTGGATCAAAGAAATATAAGACACACAAGGGTTTTTTTGCCTTGAAAATCTGTATTTGGGGCTGTGCAGGGAAGGTGTAGTTTAACACCCAAACACCCCTTTTGAAATATTTATTGGTCTTCAAGGAAGAGAGTTGGAAGTTCACTGTATTAATTCTTTCCCAGCTGACAGTACTGAGCTGCTACTGAGGAATGTTGGCTGCAAACCCCTTTTCTCATATTCTTTTAGTTCCTTTTACCAGTGCCAGGTCGGCTCGTGTCCCCTGGCCCCAACCACCACTGCTTTCCTCACAAAGCTACTCCTTCCCAACCATCCCTTGGCCGTACACATAAGGGTACCTCTGTCTGCTGTCCATCCAGCTGAGAGAACATCAGTGTATCCAACAATCTCCAGTGTGAGTGTGAAAAACTTACCTCTTGCTCCTAGTGAGGGGATTTGGCACCATTGTCTCTTCAGATCATGCATCTAAGCATTGCATTTGCTGCTTCCCAAAGATTATTTTTCTTGCCTTCTCCATTCAGAAGACTCTAAATCTAATCTAAGCCTAAATCTAATAATCTAAGACTCTAAATCTAATTCTAATCCAAAGTGTCTCTTTCCAGATCAAACACCCTAGGCAGCTCTCAGGTGTGACTTGCTGTAGAGGTTTCTGCTTTGCATAGAGGCAAAGCATACACACTTCCTTACTGCGTTGCAGCAACCAGCATGATATCTACACTCTTGCACAATCCATTCAGCCACCTCATTCTCCTCCAGAGAACTTTGGCTTCCAGTGCACAGCCCAAGCACAGCCTTTGTACCCTGTTCATGCCAGCACTCCTGCTCCTGGCAGGCTGTGTGGCCGCAAACGCTCACCCGGCCCAGCCACGCTGCTCCCTCCTGCTCGGGCAAACAACAAGGGGCTGAGGAGCTGCTGCTGCCCAATGGGGGGTGAGCTCCCCCCTGCCTCCACCCCAGGTTGTCACACCTCGTTAGAGAGTAACACGTCTTCAGTGGTGAAGCAAGCACAACGGTCAATGTGAATTTTCTGTCTTATTACCAGAATTCAGCAAGGATGGACACTTCACCATGCAGGCAATCTCAGACGAGTGTGGGCTTGAAAAACTTGAAAATGATTGGACCATGAAGCACATTAGGAAATAAATCCTCAGTCTTGCAAGCTTCTTGGCGTGCTTGGGAGACCTAAATGGCTGTCTGTCTGTGCAGGGCTGGCAGCTTAAACCTCCTGCAGCTACCTGCAGGGGCTGTGTGAGGCACGGCTCTGTCTGTGGCAGAGGATGGGGTGTGCAGCTGCGTGCACGTGTGCGTGCAGCTGTGCGTAACCTAACTCAGGGGTACCAGGCCTGGTGCAGGGAACACACCAAGGAAAGCACAAAATAGTAATGAGATGGCCAGTTAGCAGGAGTACTTGGCACCCTGCAGAACTGACCATATTGCTCTCACCTGTGTGCCAGCACAGGAATCTCAGCATGGCATTTGTATCACAGGGTGACACTCGCTCCCCCCACCCTTCTTATGGGACATGCATGCAAGGAGCCACGTCGAAGGAAGCCCACTTCCAACGTGCTGCACAGTTCCAAAGGGGTAGAGGAAAAGAAAACACGTGCAACCTAGCGTGTGTATTCTCAAGAAGGAATTAGTTTAATCAAGACAAATACGTTCTAGTCTTCATCAGACTCAGTTATTTCTTCTCTAACAGTCTCACATTTTATTCTTACGTATTATATTTCATTAAAAAGGACAAGTAATTAAAAACAGCATTGTCATTATACACGAAAGGCCAAAGTTCTGTGAGGAAGGCTTTCCCCTCAAAGTTTAGAGTTAAACTGCGTCAGCATCTTCTCCAGCTTTATTGCTAGTGCCATGTTACCTTTGATCTTTAACTTTCCTGACATGAAGGCCATGGTTGGCTTTAGTTTACCTAAAAAGAAGATACAGAATCAACAGGAAAGGAAGCGGAGACAGAACGTGCAGATGAAACCTTGGTACCCTAAAGTAGTATTTGGTGGTTACTTCGCTACCCAACTCTTGTAAAAGCAGCACACATTTAGGAAAAACAGATGAGGGGTGTGCGGAAAAGAAGTCTAATGGATTGACTGGATGCTTTCGGAAACTATGGATGCTTTCTGGAGCTACACGCCCTGTGAAATCTCCCATAGCTACTTAACAAAGCGGGATCAGCTTCTGTGCTCTTTTTGTTCACACAGGTTAGAGTCCAGAAAAGCCCAAGGAATTCTATCCTACTTGCACCCCAGCCCCCAGAAGCTAAATGCTCACCAAGGACTACAAAGAGAAGAGCCAGCCGACTGAGCTCCCAGCAGAATAAAACAATCCGAATAAAACATCCTGGCCATGAGACACCGCCACCCCCCTGCTGCGTGCCTTTGTGACTCACCTGTGAACATTTTCACAAAGTCGCCACTCGACATGCTCATAACGACGTCGGCCGTCACAGGAGGCTTTCCAAAGCCAGCGCTGCCGTCGTTGGTTTTCAGGTCGATGTACCAAGTGCCTCCTTCCTCACCTGGGTACAACGGGGAGAACCAGCGGCAGTCGGCAGGCTGCCCTTGGCTGGGGGTGGGAGCGTGGGGAAGGTTTACAGGAGCTGGTCCTTCTTACCAGACAATTCAAACTGGAAGACGCCCTGCGTAGATCTCACAAATTCTTTACTGATGGCTCCCTGAATAACTCTGAATGTTTCTGCAACAGGACCTGAAGCAGATGCTGTACTGGATTCACTTGATTTCTTCTCCTCCTTGAATGCCTGGGAAGCACCTAAAAGAAATAGATTATTTTTTGCTGAAAGATGCACAAAACTATAAAACAGCATGTCTCAACATATGGAGAGGACTTGGAAAGGCTTATATGCAACACTGTTGACCATAGGCAGTTTTTTAAGACTCATGCTTCTCAGTCGGGAAAATACCACTGAAATAACAAAATCTTCAATACTGATAAACAAAGTTTTCAGCACCTGGCTACTGAAACTGGTATAGAGCACTAAAGGAAGTTCCGTAGTAAATATCTGACTTCTTACTACGTCAAAAGAAAAGTAAAAATGAAACCACAACAATTTCATTCTGACTGTTTACAGTTCATTCTTAATGTTTAACCAGCACAGTTTTTTATGCACTCAATATATTCCTGACAGCTCAAACAACCAAAAAAAACCACATCAGTGTCTTTAGTAACACAGCCTTCATGCTGAAACGCTTACACATGTTATGTATATTTCTAAGAATACAAATATTTCCAGTAACTCTTCTGCAAAAGCTGCTCAGCTGTTGGTCAATGTACTAACTTAACCAGCATTTTACCATACTGCAGTGAATATGCACATTTAAAAATGCAGAAAAGCAGTTGCAATTTACAAGGCTTATCATGTTGAATACCCTAAAATATGTTGTAGAAAGTTTGTTAGGTATCTTAAGTATCAGAAAATAATTAGGACTATTCTGTGAATTGCTACTAAATAACCTGGGTTCCATGGTGCAAGGGGTTAACAGCTTCTCTCTCTGGCAGAAAAGTCCTGCAGCATATGCACAAATTGTTTTTTTTAATGGGAAAGGGACTCTGCTCAAACTTAGCATCCTTCTTTCCTTCTCTCTATCTGTTTTGGCACAACAATGAAAACTACTCTGTATTCTTACTTGCTCACCAACCTGACACACTACAACTCCAAAAAAGCAATGAAAAAGCAAAACTGATGTTGTTATGAAAAAGATTTCTCTGTTTCACCTCATGGACATTCACGTCACACCTGACTGTGGGAATTTCATCTAAGAAGCAATGGAGGCTCCACATCAACTCCTTTCCTACAAATTTAGCAAGACAGATATAACACTCCTGCAACATATACTGTTTGCTATTGACTTTTTTTCAGCAATATTTACCTGTGACTTTCATACTACACAATTCAGATGGTTAAGAGAGGATTCTTCAAAACAAAGCAATAGTTATAAACCATAAGTTACAGAGATGTGACAGCCCATAAATCATACACCCCAACTACAAAACGGGTTTTGCCAAACAGCTTGTAGCCCAAATGCTTGGGAGAAAAGAAAGTAACCTGAAATACAGGAGGCATTTGTTATCACTTGGATTTATCAACTTGTACATGAGGAGCTTTCCCTACCATGGCTTTCTGGTTTTGTGGCTGTCATGTCAATTTCAGCATCCAAGAAGAAGTCAGGCATCAGGGGGTGACCTAGAGGGGAGTTAAAAAATAACAGTAAGTCCAAGTGAAGATGAACAGCACAAATAGAATCCACTTTGTATGAAACTACACCACAGTTTATATGTAAAATAAACTGCAATTTGAAGGAAAGACATACCATGAAATAACACGTTTAGGTTCTGGTTCATTTAAAATCAGACCTAGAGGCCTCTTACAGATGCAATGAGAAACATCTGAAGATGATACACAATCTCACTAATTGGTCAATAGTTATAAGTGCACCTATAGGGCAGGTGCATTTTATTTTTGTCAATTAATTTCTTTAATAGACATGTACAATTAGAGCCTCGCTGAACAAGCATGTGCTTTCCAGGAAGGCAAGTTACAGAAGTCGAGCCATGTGAATTTTTACAGACTCACGTAAGAGGCCCTTCCTCAACTTACCTCTCATTTTAAAGATCTCTCTTACCTGGTGCAATTGCATAGACATCAAAATCCTTAACTCCTTCTTCTCTCAGCAGAACTTCATCAATAATGAAGTTTCCGGTGAAACTTTTCGGTTTTGTTAAAATGCAATATGCAGCATCTGCAAGGATGTCCGTTTTTCTGCACTGTTTCTCTATTCCAGATCCTCCCAACATATCCATAGCAGCTGTGTGTATAGCTGGAAAGTTTGGAGGATAAGAAAATAACACTTCAACAATGACTGCATGAAATTCCCATCTCTCTGGCAAGTGCATCTTCCTTTCACATGAAAGGAAATCTTACAAAGACAAAACTAGGAAATACTACCCATGGACAAATAATTCTCTACAAGCAGCAATAAAAATAGAAAGCTATTAAAGGAATAAAAAGAATGAGAAAGACTCCTCGTGACATTCATCACGTCTCTCAAGCCTTCTATTAATGCCCCACACACGGAGTTTTGCTCTTCCAAGCTGAGGTATGTACCTCATTTTGCTTTCATCCTCTTCCACAAAGAGGCTGCTCGGTTGCAGCTTTTGGCATTTGCCACATTATTAGTCTTCCCTCATACAGTTTTGCCTCATGTCTCTTTTGCAGCTTCTCTTCAAGACTCAACTCTCCGCCCTGCTCTTTTCTAAGTCCCAGGACAGATTTCAAATCATCTCCCACACTTGGGGATGACAGATCCTGGAGGCAGAAGGATAAACCTGGTTTTAAATTATTTTTGCTCACCTTCAGACGTTTCCATTCCACACAAAGCAACAGCAGCTTTGATGCAGAAATGATTGAAACATCACTTAACATGATAAAGTAGGCACTGTACACACACAGACATGAGAAAGATCAAGTGAGTTCTGTCCACTCACGTATGAGGTTTATTGTACTCCTCTGTGGTGAGCACTAGCCTCCAGATTTCATTCACATTTGATCATCCTCAGCTTCGTTTTTTATTCCAAATCAAGTGAAATGCTATAAATAGCCACCTATAGATAAGCGGCAAACAGTTACACTGTACATACACCTAGGTCTTTTTCTCTTTTCTAAGGACAGTAAATAATCTTCAGGCCTTTCTTCAGTCCTCTGAAATGTGACCTATCCTGCAAGATTTCTCTTAATTTTTTAAATTTTCTTTTTTAGTAACTACCAACAACTCAGAGGTTATTTCCATCAAATACACAGATGAAGTTTATTAGGTCCTTTTGACATGAGTATACCCCACTGCTCTGAGGATTCATTAACCTCTTCACTTTTCCTGGCCTGTGTGCCTCCCACCTTCTTATTAGTGCCAAATGTTATCCTTCTAAACGTAAGCCTATGAGCAGAGATTGATCCAGAAGGTTTTGAGCATCTACTGCCGCATACTCTGGCTGCATATTTCACACAGAGTGCTGCTGGAGAAAATAATTCGTGCCAAATCTCTCTGTTTGGATGAGGTACTTTGGATGAATTCCTTCATCGTCTTTAACTCTCATAAATAATTTTCTATGCTTAATCAGTCAGTTACCAAAAACCACAAAATATTAGCTAAAATATCACGTCCACTTATCAAAAAAAAAAAAAAAAAAGAAAAAGGTTGCATGGTCCTATTCCAGATGACAAAGATAGATCCTGGGAAATCTCCATTGAAACTTCTGTGAGGTTTCCTTGGACTACTCCAGAAGCAAGCATGTGGAAGTGAGTGCATATTTCTAACTCCTTCAGAAATAACAAATAAAACAGAGACTCAAAGGCAGAGACTTCACTTCACTGTCAAGAAGGCAATCCAGACCATGAAGTTATGTGTGCATCTGCCTTCAGCATACGGAAGATGGACAGCTTATCCCCTTCAAAATACACAGCATGCCTTAAAAACCTGCTCACTAAAATTCAACATCTCCAGCACTTCTCTTTCTTATGTCACAACTAAGGCAGATGACACTGGTGCCAAATACAAAGCTGTTCTTTCTGCTACCGACACCGGTGGGATGGGAACACCCCCAGAATTCCATACGGATAACCCAGCAGCTATGAGTTTTGCCAGAGAGTACGAAGACACCATCACCAAACTCCAGAACTTAAAACTCCTTGCATTGCACCCAACACTCCCAAACCTCATGGGCAAAAAAAAAACAGAAAACACAACGTTCCTGGGGCAGACATATATCAACTAAGAACTGCTTGTAAACAAGAATTTTCATTTTTACCCAAAATGTTACAAACAGAAGACCAAAACTATTAAAAATACTAGTTAAAAAAAAAAAAAAAAGAATTAAGATCTTCAGATTGACTACATCTTCTTATTCTGCCTGGTGGATCGTAAGTAATTCAATGCCGTGAGGATTTAGCATCTATAGATAAACTGATCACTGATTACAAGCAACTAACATGTTCTCTTTGCTCATCCAACCCTGAATAACTGAGCACATTCATTAAAAGAATTAAAATACATGATTGAACAGAAAAGTGTCAGGACACACTGCGCAGCTTTTTACATTAAAATTTAAATATTTTTCACACGAGAAAATCTAGCATGATATTCACGCAGGTCTGGTATTGATGTAACTATCATTCAGGAAGTAATCCCTTAATAAAGTATTTTTGTGAGTAAAACTCAGCACAAGCAGAGTTTACAAGACACCAATGTACTGGGAGAATTTATGATGCAAGTATCCAGACCAGTGAAAAACGACCTGATCTGACAGATACACCAACCAAAGCGTTCAGCTCAGTACCACTCAGAGCATTTCAGCACAGCAACTCAGTTGACTTTGACTGAAATCATCAAGTTTTGCTCATACTCCTCACTTTAGGGGGAGCAAATCAGACAGTTTAGACACTCAAAACTGTAATGGGCCTGCAAATCCTAACAGGAAAGTGCTGAAACGCGCCCGGGTACAAACGTTGCTTACAACTGGAGCACTAGCCCCAGAAGAGGCTCTTGCTTCATTATTTTTATTTCTTCCTCTTTCCTTTCTTCCTGCCCCTCTGCCTCTCTCACTGCTTAATTCCGTGTTAAGGGAATAAGCTTTGCTGTTGTAATGTATCCTCACGTAGTGAGTGGGGCCACACCATCAAAAGGGCAAGATTTGAAGGGCTCTCTGATTTTAATGACATCCGTATTATTTCTGCAGATAGATGTGTTTGGGATGAAGGGACATGCCTCTTTGTCCAGCAAGGACTAAACCTCGAAGCACAGCCCCGATCCTCACTGCTCCGCAGACAACAAACTGGAGCTAACAGTTTGGGAACACCGAGCTGTTTTTCTACTTTACAGCTCTACATCTTGTGACTTGCAAAAAGATGGTTGAGTGAACAACTATTTGCTGGCCCACTGTGCCAAAACTTCTAGGAGGAGGATTTTTTTTTAAATTACCTCTACAAAAGTATGTCTCTTGCCAGTTTCACCTACCTCCTGGCAATCTAACCAGCAGGGAACTCTAAATAGTACTGCAAATGAAAGCATGCTGGTACTTCTGTGGTCCTATCCAAACCAGAACTCTGGGCATATGAAAAGGAGCACAGTCAGGCCAAGTGGAAGGGCTGAATGGGTTGCAATTAGGCTGAAAACAAGTCGGGATCAAAGTGGCAATGGTCTAGTGAGAACTAGGAATGAAAACCAACATCCGTGCAGGTTGAACAAAGAATACGCAAAAGAATTGCCTGGAGTCCTGAATAATTTCCAGAAGAAGCTCAAAGTGTATTTAAAGCTAAATAAACCAAGCTGTATAAGACAAAATATAAAAATTATTTTATCATCATAAAAATATCACCTGTTTTAGGCCATAAAGCATTGACAGCAACTTCTCCTCTAAATTCTTCCGCCATCCCCAAGACGCACATGGACATTCCGTATTTAGAAATGGTGTAAGCTACAAGAAGAAGTACATAAACAGCCTGTATTTAGTAGGATAAAAATATATGGTCTATCAACAGAACTTGAATTTTCTGCCCTTCAAAGTTAAAGTTATTTCTTTATATTTTAAATTAACTTTTTGGAGACAAAGCAGTATCTTCCCAGAGCAAAAATCTCTCCCTTCCTCCCCCGTGCCTCAGCAGATACAAACTGTAGTCTGCCATCTCTACACTGCAAGTAAATGAGCTAAAAGATGAGCTAAGCATCTTTTGGCAAATAAAAACAACGACTGAAGCTCAACTTTATGGTGTTGATATTGTATTTTTATACACACACTGACAGCAGCTCCATTTTTTCTGCAACACAGTAGCTGCTTATGATCGAACTGGTATTTTAGTGAAGGGAAAAAAAAAAAAAAGAAAAGAAAAATGAAGAGGAAGAAAAAAGGACATTCTAAATCCTTCTTTTCTATTTTGAGAAGGGAAACTTTTAGGGGGAAAGAACTTGGAGTTGCTGGGGGAGTTTTACAGGACAAGCATCTAAAATTGAAAGCTATTCAACAAGCTTAAAATGAACAACATATGTTCTAGCCTAAACACAGAATGAGGTCTCTTTCACACCTCAAAATAATTTCCAATTAAAAATACAGCCTTGAGCTTTATTTCTATTAAGTCAAACATGAAGCTGAAACTGTAAGAAAACAGATTTTGCTTTTTTAATTCTTTGTGGAACAGAAAATACTGCGCTGTCTTAAGAATTCCTATGGAAAAGCACAGTCTCTTAACTGTAGAGCATCCTTAAAAATAGAAGGACGTATTAGGCCATGAAACTTGCACTGTGTTTTCCCACAAAACAGGTTTTTTTTTCATGTGAGGTGCAAAAGACTCTGCGGAACCATTACAGGCAGTCTGTACCGAATGCTAAGAACATGAGATCTGGTGTTCTGGACTGGCATTCCTGCACATTTCACCAGTTATTTATGTGGTCCTCAAAAACAACAACAAAGCCCCCGACTGCCACTCACCACAATGATTTTTGAACCACATGGGATTCATATTCATAGGTGGGCTGAGGTTGAGGATATGGGGGTTCTTACTCTTCCGCAAGTATGGAAGGCATGTCTTGGACCTGGAAGACAGAAACCAGACAAGTCAGTCCCCTCTTACTTTACAGAACACTCTTCCTTACAATAAAAAATGGCAGAACACTATTTTGACTTTCGTGAAGATCCAACACTAAGCTGAAACCTTGCCCTCGTATCAAACATTTAACTGAGAAACAGAACAACAGAAAAAGTCTGTCCTAGCTCACTTACCTCAGCAGTAGCATTCATGCCTGGTGACTTGGCTACCTCATCCAAACAGTGCAGCAGCACCACCTAAAGCAGATTTCCCAGATTTTGTGCAACGCCATGCTTCAAGAACAACTTTCCTTTACGAGCACGGAGCTGCTTACAGTTCAGCTTTCAGAAGCAGACAATGCAGGGTGGAAGTACAGGCCCACCACCCCGCAGCCAGATTTATTACTTCCTTTCCATTGCTCTCTCTACCTGCTGTTGACATGCTGTGCATGCCTCTCTCTAATTCAGCAGGCTGATCGTGTGTGTTTTTAAACTACCCTAATGACAACTCCTTCGCTGATCTTTAGCAACAGAACTTCCAGGAACATTATGCCTGATAACCAGATTCATCTGCAGAAAGCACCTCAGGTAAACTGAGGTAACCTTTTTTTGTTAATGTGTTAAAATTTGTCAAATTTGTTAAAATTACTTCTCTCTCCTTTCTCAGCACTTACGTGAGGTAGGTTCCTCGTACGTTGACATCCATCATGAGGTTGACCTTCTTTGTCTCTGTTTCCAAAGTGCCAGTCAGAGAGATGGCGCTTGCATTGTTCACCAAAATATCAATCCCTGGTTTTAAAATAAGCCGTTTCACTTCAGCAGTTCAGAGACAAAGAGCAGGAGTAAAGCAGGCTGCTCTTTTCTCTTGCTGTTTGAACAATCTGCCTGTTGACCTTTCCCCCACATCCCAGCATACCTCCAAAAGTCTTCACAGCTTTCTCCACAGCATTAATAATTTGCTGTTCTTCCCTCACGTTAACGATGCATGGCAAAGCCTTTCCTCCAGCCGCTTCAACTGCATTAATTAGAAAATAAAGCATTTAAAAATTGTCTCTCAGGTTGAACAAACAGTCTGCTGAGAACCTCTCATCCAGTGAACCCGTCGAAAATGAGACTCTCACATTGTGACCTTTTCACAGGTCGTATAAAGAACAGGGAAGCCAGAACCCAAGCCTAACGCTGAGACTGTGTATGGTACAACTAGACGTCTCAATTAAGGCAGCATTTTCACTTCTGCACACGTATGTCTTCATCATTATTACAGTCTGATAACTCACAGAACTCCTAGGAGGCAAGAGAGCCAGGTAAGCGTATTGTTTTAAAGCTGAGGGAGTCTGAGCAGCTTCCCACTTGCTTACAGAAATTAAGCTAGGACACGCACGCAGCCCAGCACCAGAAGCCCACCCTCATTTGTTACAACTTACTCTCTGCTGCAGCAGTGTAGATAGTCCCTGGAAGTTTAGGATGGGGCTCAGCTGTCTTGGCAGCCACCACGATGTTTGCACCATCCTTGGCAGCTTTCAAGGCAATGGCTTTGCCAATGCCTCGGCTTGCGCCCGTGATGAAGAGAGTGCATCCTGCTAGTTTCCTAAAGATAAACAGGTAAGGAGGGTAAAGAAGAGGGGGAACAAAGCAAAACCTGTAAATCTCTGACTTTTAGCACTCTTCAAGAACAAAAACAGCCAGCACGGTCTTCCAGCCAGCCGACTGCCTTCCACATTGTACAATGAAAACATACACAAAATACGGATGAGATGGATAAAGCTACAGCAAAGCACAGTCCTGCACCAGCCCTGAAGACAAGGTGATGTTCCAAGCTAATAAACACAGCAAAGCAGGAAGGTTACACGGGTCACCCAGTGACCTTTTTGTACCACGATCCAGCACTGCTTACAACAGAGCTGCTTAAGTTCTCCAAAACCAAAAAAGGAGCCAGCTGTAAATCGAAATGCCAGTTTCTAATGATGTGACACTCCTCCGCAGCCCTCTGCAATTCACTTCTCACAGCCCTCTACACGCAAAGAACTGCTGTAAAGCTCAGGACCAGAATCACAATACCAGCGCAGGGTGCCAAAGATGAGTGCCAGAAATCTCATTTTCAGAAAGGCATTTTTTCTCTTGAAGTTTTTACACTAAACTCAACAGTTTCCCAGTAACTATGTTTAATGTAATAGGTCACCACACAAATCAGTCCAATCAAAACCCCCGGAGAAACGAACAGATTTTGGAGTGTCAGAAGACATTTTTCTTACACATATAATGTTGCTGAATCTTAAGAGCTAAGAATTCAACTCTAACTTGGGACGTACTTGGCAATAAAGCCTCTTTGACCACAGGTTTTCCAAACGAAGGAATGTGGGCTGTGGTGCTCTGCAGAAAACTTGTGCTGCTTTTCATAACCGAGTGAAAAATAACAAGGGGTCTAAATTTTCAACCCCGGTTAATGAATGAATACAAACCATGTGCTACAGCAGTGTCACCACTCACTCACATCACGAATGTGATGTGGTTTTATTTTCAGTCTGGGCTACACTTGATTTAATTACCGTTCCTCCAGGTCTCAGTTTTCTCCCTCCGGTCTGAGAACATCCCTCTCTAAAGCAACCTCGAGGAGGGTATTTGCTCTCAGAAGACTGAAAACTGAAACGAGGCAGGAAGGGGCAGAAAATCTTCCCCTGCAACAGCAATCTTAGTCACCAGCAGGGTCCCACAAGTCGGTGAAGCCCTGCAGACGCCAATTCAAGCAGCTGCCTTCTGCAGAATTGGGTTCTAGAGAGGCACGGGAAGAAAAATCTCAAAATACATTGAGTCGCAAAAAAATGCTGCCTAGAGTTGAGTCACAGGCACAATGAGGAAAGATCATCTCTGTAATTCATCACATATGAAACGCCAGAGAGATCAGTGGTGCTCTCCACCTGCTAAAGGAAAGCAAACATGTTACTCGTCTTCCAAAAACGCCCAAAAGCAGGATTCCCTGAACCACTGGCTCATCAGACTTGTCCTGGCTCTTGGGAAAACCATGGGCCAACACGGACCAGCTGGTCAAGCCCAGAGGTGGGGGTTAGCAAGTCATACTCTGCCTTGGAGGCCGGTATTAAGTCAGGTCTCCTCCAGCACCAGTCATGTCCATCACCTTTATCACCGGCCTGGAGGAGACGACAAAGTACACTTGGCAGGGAGGACAACTGGCTGATGTGCTTGAGGGCTAGGCTGCCTTCCAACTGGGAAGGAAGGGTCCCTGCAGTGACACAGTGGAGAGGGAAGCACACAGCTGGAAAGGGATGGGGACACTGGGCAGGGAGCAAGCTGAGCGTACCCCTGCAGCACCCCGGGATGCAGGAGCACCATACCCAGCAGATGGAGGGTCACACTTGGACCTTGGGGAAGGTCAGGTCACAGAGCTGGGGCCAAGACTGCCCGAGCTATCTGCAGCCTGGGAGACTGGTTCTTCAGATCCAGGTGGATGTGACCCAGAGCAATCCAGACCGACCTGACGGCTGGTTTTGGGCAGGACCCTGCGAGCTGGAGACCTCTCCAAGCCCCTTCCACCCTGCGTTACTCTGCGACTGGAGGAATCCACACAGATTCAACTCCTTGGCCCGGATCATGACTGTTTAAAATATCAGGAAACATTGTACTCATTCCAGTTATATTTTCACTGTCTTTTTTTTCTTTTTTTTTCTTTTCCTTGCCACTTTTCCGCACAGCCTACACGAACCCTCCTCCCCAGGCTTACAGCCACCACCGACCGCATTCACGCCCTAGGGGTCCTCCCGTCCTTCACACGGAGCTCGCATTTCTTTCGGAAGCCCACAGAAACACTGCTTACCAAAACATGCAAAAACTTAACAGGAAAAACTCATTTTCAGGAACAACTTTCACACACACCCCTCGGAGGCGCCGCGCAGCTCGCACCCGAGCCCCCAGCAGCTGCCCCCCTGGCGGCACGTCCCCTGGCGGCACACCCACCGCCGGGACGCCCCCCGGCCCCAAAACCCGTACTCCCTATGGGTCCCCCTCGCTGCTCTGCCCCGTCCCCAGCCCCATGGAGAAGGAAGGAGGGAGGCCAAGCGCCTTACCCCGTGTTGGGCAGCATGGCGGAGCGGGGACGGGCCGCCCGGGGCCGCCCCTTCACGGCGCAGCCGCCGCGGCCGGGAGGCGGTGGCGGGGCGGTGAGGGCGGTGTGAGGAGGGGACATCGGGGTGGCAGCCTCCCAAAGTGTCCCCACAGCCCCTCACCCCGCTGCCATCCCCAGCCCCGAGCTGGGAAAAGGAAGGGGAAGGAGACGGGGAAGGGTTTTTGGTGGCTTGGGGAGCGGTCGTGGGTGACCCCCCCGCTCTGCTATTACCCCGTGTCGTGGCACGCAGCCTTTGGTCTCCTGAGGAAGAGCGGGGAGAAAGGGAGAAATTTGGAGACATTTGGACACATTTCTTCTCAGAAAGAGCAGTCAGGCACTGGGACGGGTTGCCCAGGGAGGTGGTGGAGTCACTGTCCCTGGGGGTGTTCAAGGAAAGGCTGGACGTGGTGCTTGGGGACATGGCTTAGTGGGTGACATTGGTGGTAGGGGGGTGGTTGGACCAGATGCTCTTGGAAGCCTTTTCCAACCCTAATGTTTCTATGAAAACGTGACCATTCGGAAGGAGGTAGCTTCACACAAACATTTCATTTCATGAGGAGGTCTTTCAGATAAGTTACCAGCTCTTGTGGTCCCTCCCAGCCGCAGCTGCGATCAACTTGCTTCTGCCCTGCCAGTGTCCCTAGCCCTGCCCCGTTTATTTGAGTTGGTTTCAGCACTACACTGCCACCTAAGTCCATTTATTGCTATTTTATATTCTAATAAGTCCCAAGGTCAGTGTAGAAATAGGCACAAACTTCTGACTTTTCAGATGAAAAATGAGGCATTCGAATCATTTCCTCCGTTTTTCACTGCTGACAAACGTGCACCCAAATGAACAGGGATATTACTTCAACTTAGTACGAGAATTTTTAGCGGAAGAATCATCATGTCTAAAATATTCCTCTTATACACACTGTTATTCGACTGGTATGTTAAAAAAAAAAAAAAAAAATTGGAATTGGACACAAGACAGCAAAGGATGAGAAATTTTCTGTGTACATTGCCACTAGGAGCACTTCCCACATTTGGCTCAAACTCAGTTTTCATGACAGAAACCCATACACATTTCCTTAAGGAAATAATGGGTACGAAGGCACCCAACATGTGATGTATGGGAATTTCTTTTCCAGGGAGGAGCAAATTAGCCTGGTAAGCTGGGATGGAGCAGAGTGCTCAAACAGGCAGTGACAGAGAGGAGGCAGAGGAGGAGATATGACTGTAATGGGACTGCAGCTCATGGGGAAACACACCTGGGAACAACTAAGTAGCAATGCACTGACTCCTGCACCTCTTGTCTCATCACCAAAGGGGATGCTTGTATGTGCAGTGATGGTATTGGAGATGGGGGAGAGTGGAGGAGGGGCGTGCAAAGGTGAGCTGAGGTATTTTTTTCTAAGTGCTTGTTTGTTTTCCTTAATCAAAGCTAAAATCAATAATTAAACACTTATACTAATTGGCAATAAATTCAATTGCTTGGAATTCCTCAAACAGGACAATGCATGTGTTATTGTTTAACAGCTTGTTGGAGCTGATAATTTCTAATGATAATAAATTTCCTTTGTATTTCAAGTTTTCTTCTTTTCTGCCCAGAACTTGGATTCCATTCAAGCTATTTAGCAAAGAATAAAATAAAATAAAATAAAATAAAATAAAATAAAATAAAATAAAATAAAATAAAATATAAAATAATAAAAAAACATGTTTCAGATTTAGGGTGTATGATTTATGGAAGTGAAAGCAGTGTCTGTACTTCATGTCAGGGAAAGCACATTACCATTCTGCAGGGCTGTGAAAATTTCATGGTTTAAAATCAATACCAATAATCAATAATCAATTTTGAATAATCACTTTTTTTTTGTCCTGAAGATCACATGTAAAAGATTGCTGGAAAAAAATAAAATAAAATAAAATAAAATAAAATAAAATAAAATAAAATAAAATAAAATAAAATAAAATAAAATAAAATAAAATAAAGTAAAATAAAGTAAAATAAAATAAAATAAATAGTAAACACCACATTTTGCGAGAGTGTCATACGATCTATCTTGCTGGATTTATACAAACAAACAACCTCTTGTGCCTTAGCTCTTAGATAAAATGGAGAATTTTTTTTTTTTAGGAAAGCATCAACATTGATTTTTCAGAATTATAGTTTATCAAGCAGTGGAGGGAAAGTAAGAATGCTGAATAGGTTTTGATAGAAGTGTCAAGAGACGGATGACAAAAGGGCACAAGGGTGCTACGTTTGAGCAGAGTCTTTTTCCCTTGAAAATATTATTTGTGCATATGCTCTAGCTCTTCTCTGTGAGAGATTGATGCTGTTAACTCCCTGAACCTTGCAGTCCAGGTTGTTTGGTAGCAATTCACAAAACAATCCTAATTACTTTGTGGTGCATAAGACCTAAACAACTGTCTATAACATTTTTGAGGCTGTTCAACTTGATGAGACTTGTAAATCGCAAATGCTGTCCTTTATTGCTACATGTGGATGTTTCCTGCAGTGTAGTAAAATGCTGATTAAGGCTGTGAATGGACTTAAGGCCTGCCGACTGCCGCTGGTTCTCCTCGTTGTGCCCAGGTGAGGAAGGAGGCACTTGGTACATCGACCTGAAAACCAACGACGGCAGCGCTGGCTTTGGAAAGCCTCCTGTGACGGCCGACGTCGTTATGAGCATGTCGAGTGGCGACTTTGTGAAAATGTTCACAGGTGAGTCACAAAGGCACGCAGCAGGGGGGCGGCGGTGTCTCGTGCCCAGGATGTTTTATTCGGATCATTTTGTTCTGCTGGTAGCTCAGTCGGCTGGCTCTTCTCTTTGTAGTCCTTGGTGAGCATTTAGCTTCTGGGGGCTGGGGTGCAGGTAGGATAGAATTCCTTGGGCTTTTCTGGACTCTAACCTGTGTGAACAAAAAGAGCACAGAAGCTGATCCCGCTTTGTTAAGTAGCTATCAGAGATTTCACAGGGCGTGTAGCTCCAGAAAGCATCCATAGTTTCCAAAAGCATCCAGTCAATCCATTAGACTTCTTTTCCGCACACCCCTCATCTGTTTTTCCTAAAAGTGTGCTGCTTTTACAAGAGTTGGGTAGCGAAGTAACCACCAAATGCTACTTTAGGGTACCAAGGTTTCATCTGCACGTTCTGTCTCCGCTTCCTTTCCTGTTGATTCTGTATCTTCTTTTTAGGTAAACTAAAGCCAACCATGGCCTTCATGTCAGGAAAGTTAAAGATCAAAGGTAACATGGCACTAGCAATAAAGCTGGAGAAGATGCTGACGCAGTTTAACTCTAAACTTTGAGGGGAAAGCCTTCCTCACAGAACTTTGGCCTTTCATGTATAATGACAATGCTGTTTTTAAATACTTGTCCTTTTTAATGAAATATAATAAGGCCTGGTGGCTCACCCCCTGTTGGGCATCTGGGCCAGGGTCTGGCCCTACGGCAGCTCCCCAGCTCCTTGGTGTCTGCCTGAGCAGGAGGGAGCAGCGTGGCTGGTTTGTGTGAGGGCTGGCATGAACTCAGCAAAGGCTGTGCATGGCATAGGAGACAGAGCTGGCCTAGCACTGGAAGCTATAAACTGGAAGTTTCTACTGCTTTTTTTCTAAGTAGCTAATGAAGATTTTGTGAAGAAGTTGTGGCACTGTTTTATAACTGTAATTTCCTCATTTCTCACTATTCGAAACTGTTCTGAACCTCCTTTAGCAAAACTTCAAAATGGTTAGAAAGTAATAGACTGATCATGAAAAAAGAAGTTTTACATTGCGTAAGTTAGTCATTATGATTAAATCCTCAAAAAAAAAAAAAAAAAAAAAAATCATTTTTAATTCCAAGAAGGCCTGGGAAGGCAAATTCTTCTTCAATTAATCAGCCTCCTCCTTTTCAGAGAAGTACTTCAATGTTATTTTATATATCTAATAAATATTTGTATATATACAGAAATGCTTTATTAGGCTGAGGTATTAGAAAAGGACAATATTTAAAGTGTGATTTAGCATTTCTACAATGTGGATAAAAATACCAAGCATATACCAAAGAGGAATTTCTAAAAACTGTTTCTGATTCTTCTTTTTAGGTAAAGGTAAATTTAGGTTGAGGTAAACTAAAGGTAATCATGGCATTCGTTTTAGGAAAATTAGGGGCTAAATGTGACATGGCACTAGAAATGAGTCTGTAAAAGATGCTGCTACAGTTTGTCTTCATATTGTGAGGGGAAAGTGTTGCTAGTGGGATGTTGGCCTTTCATGCTTTTTGGACTACTATTTTAAAATGCCAGACCTTCTTTTTCCTTGGTGCAGTGGATGTGTGGGTAAAATGTAAAATTGTTTGTGAAAACATAACTCAGTCTGATTGTAATGCCCAACACACAACACTTGTTTCTTGCTATAATGATTACAAGAGAAATGATATCCCAAATGTTTTATGTTTTAATGTGTGGAGTTGTTGGTTTTTTTGGTTTTCACTTTTTCCACGGACAGCAAACTGTGCTCAGTTACTGTGAGATGTACACCACCTAATACAACATGATTTCTTACAATATTACCATGTCTTTGAATTAGCTGACAAATGATAAGATATGAAATCTGATCCCAGGATTGGGGTACACGTAACATATTTCCATTGTACAGCTAGGGTGGAACTCCAAACTAACTTTCCCTCTGACTGGGATACAAATAACATTTTTTCTCCTATACAGGTCAACGATGTTCACAAAACTTGTAGGAACTGGCCCTCTCTATCAGATGCGATTAAAAAAGACCAGTGATCTCAAGCTATTGAAAATCATTGAAAATATGAGGTATTTTGAAACCTGCAGATATTAGAAAATGTTCTTGAAATCAAAGTACGTTTCTAAACACAGCCCTGCAACACTACAGGAACCGAAGCAGATCAAAGAACTTGAGTAACAAGAGCAAGGCTGTTTACTTTTATACCCATTTCATCATCAACACCCACGCCTTAGCAGTTTTCTGTGCAACTGCTCTGCCAAAGCATTTTGTTTTTCAGGATTGCTGGGTGAGAGGTGTGGGGAGGAGGGAAGGGTGAGTTGCAGCACCCTACTCATTAACTATGTCCTGCAACCCAAAGGCTGAATGTGCCCGTTTGGTTCCCTGCTGATGCCTGCAGTAAGACCTGTGTGTGTTTCTTGTGCATTCGGCAACGCTGCTCCTGCACTACGTGGCTGGGAGCTGTGAATGTCATTTGATGAGGCACTCCGCTGTCTGTGTAATCCTAGAGGAAGGTGTCTTCTTTAGAAGGAAAGTGCTTTTGTTGGAGATGGATCCACAGCAGTGCAGAGCTGTCTCTGACTGTGTTTCTTCTCTCCCTAGTAGATCTGTGGTGTTTACTGCGTGACAAAAGAGTGAAAGCTCACAGTGCTGGTCTGGGTGATACTGTTGGCAAACAGATCAGGGCTGTGTCTGACCACTGCTGTGGCTGTGTAATTGCTGATGCTGGGAAGAGAAGGGCAGGGACTACCACATCCAGTACGCTGATTGCTATAAGCTGTTAAGAGTTCCAGCCTAATGGGACAAGCAAGCAGGGAAAAAGGAAAAACAGAAAGCTTGGATCTCTGCTTTTCAATGAAATGTGTTTATGCCGTGCTACTTGACCCAGGTAAGTGTGCGTCCCGAGGGCAGCACCGTGAGCATGTGGGGAGGTAGCCCACTGCCTCCCCTTTAGGAACAGTCCTTGTAACAGGGGCTGGTGGTGCTGAGTAGTAGGCATACTTGATCCTTGCTTAATGAACTTCCATGTTATGTCATTCCTGGAGTTTCTGCTGTAAACAGACAGGGCCGAAAAGCGTGCCAACCTGCTGGGCACTGCAAGGACAAGACCTGCAACGGGTGCTGAAACTACTGCCGGTCTTTGCATCCCACAGAGGATTTCTAAATGAGGATAGAAAATGTGCTAGTTTTTAATCTGTTGCTCAGTTCACGACCTTCCTGCGTGCCAGCAGAGGGAGCACACAGCACACGAGACGAGCCACACCACCCGGCTGCGGGAATGTCCCCGGCTGGAAGGGACCCTCCAGGATCCTCCTGGCCCCACACAGCCCCCCCCCCAAAATCAACCCGTGTGCCTGAGAGCGTTGCCCAAACGCTCTGCCACCATTTTTGGGTGCTCTCAGTAGTTTTGTATCCTTATATTGTGGCACCCAAAACTGCACACAGTGCCCCAGGTGAAGCCACGCTAGCACAGAGCAGAGCGGGACGGCCGCCTCCCTCACCCAGCTAGCAGTGCTGTGCCTGATGAGCCCCAGCCCCGTCCCTGCTCCCGATGCCTTTTTCTTGAACCTTTCCCTAACCCCCAGCCTGACCCTCCCCTGTCCCAGCTCCGTGCCGTCCCCTCGGGTCCTGTCGCTGTCCCCAGAGAGCAGAGCTCAGCGCCTGCCCCTCCGCTCCCCTCCTGAGGCCGCCATGAGGCCTCCCCTCAGCCTGCTCTGCTCTGGGCTGAACACACCAAGGGACCTCAGCAGCTCCTCAAGTCTTGCTCCCTAGACCTTTCACTACCTTCGTTGCCCTCCTTTGGACATTCTCTAATAGTTTTATGTCCTGCATATTTTGTGGCACCTGAAACCACACGCAGTGCTTGAGGTGAGGCCACATTTCACAGAGCAGAGCAGGACAGTCACGTCCCTCCACCAGCTGGCAGTGCTGTACCTAAGGCACCCCAGGGTGTGACTGGCCCTCCTGGCTGCCTGGGCACACTGTTCACTCATCTTTGATTTTCCATTGACCAAACCTCCCAGATCCCTTTCTGTGGGGCTGCTCTCCAGCCTCTCGTGTCCCTGTCTTGCTCCAGGGTTGCCCCGTCCCAGCTGCAGAATCTGGCATCTGCTCTTGTTAAACTTCATATTGTTTCATGTATAGATATGAAACTTCATATATATAAAAATGAAACTTTACATACTTCATATATAAACTTCATATAGCCAATTGTTCACCCCTTGTGTTACGTATTTCTCTAGCTGTGTGCTGGGCATTTTGTCCAGAAGGACACTGTAAGAGACAGTATCAAAAGCTTTGCTGAAATCCAAAAAGATTACATCAACTGACTTCCCTTGGTCAAATAGGCGAGTAACCTTGCTGTAAAATGAAGTAAAATGCATTAAACATTGTGAATGCATTTCCATTGTGAACCCATGTTGGCTCTGATTAATGAGTGTGTTGTCTTTCAAGTGTTTTTCAGCATCTCCCAAAATAACCTTCTCCACAAGTTACCAGGCTCTGAAGTGAGAGTGGCAGGCCTACAATTACCAGGGTCTTCTTTCTTGCCCTTCTTGAAAACTGGGACATTTGGCAGCTTCCAGTTGAGACCTCCCCAGATTCCCAAAACCACTGAAAATAATTAAAAGTGGTTTTGTAATAACATTATCCGGCTCTTGCATTATGCTGGGATGAATCCCATCAGGCCCCACAGACATGTGCATCCAGCTGGGGCAGCAAATCCCACATGAACACGGAGTTTGCTGGGAGTTTATCATTTCTGCACATGCAGGACAAAATGCTATTCTTGCCAGGCTTGCTGCAGTCTCACCACAGGGAAAGGGACACTAATGAACATCAATACATTTTTTCTTCTCTTGGTAGGTTCGAGGAGGAAATCAGCAGAACACAAAAATCCTTACGTGTGCCTTGCAGCCTCTCTCTCACCTCTCTTCCCTCACAAGTATGAAATGCCCTCTGAGAGGAAGTCCTTGCTGTGGACCATGAGTGAGCATCCATTTCTCAGTGCCAGAACAGCAGGCTTGTCATATTCATGTGACCCACCAAAATAACCGGTGAGAAAGTAATACTTTATTATCAGGAAGAGACTTGGTATAGAAGAACATTAGCTTGAATTTGTAAGTTTTTGGCAAAATTAAAAACTGTTGAATTGTAGAATCAGTAAGGTTGGAAAAGACCTTCAGGATCATCTGGTCCAACTGTTCCCCTACCACCAATGTCACCCACTAAACCATGTCCCCAGGCACCACGTCCAACCTTGCCTTGAACACCCCCAGGGACGGTGACCCCACCACTTCCCTGGGCAACCCGTCCCAGTGCCTGACTGCTCTTTCTGAGCAGAAATGTCTCCTCATTTCCAACCTAACCCCCCCAGCACAACTTGAGGCCATTCCCTCTGGTCCTATCACTGGTTACCTGTGAGCAGAGGCTGACCCCCAGCTCCCCACCCCTTCCTTTCAGGCAGCTGCAGAGAGCAATGAGGTCTCCCCTGAGCCTCCTCTTCTCCAGACCAAACAAACCTCAGCTCCCTCAGCCGCTCCTCATGGGACATGTGTTCCCAATCTTTATAATGGGTTGTTGCTTAATTTAGTTCTGCATAGCATTTCATGCTAGAATAAGATGTTGATTTATATAACTAAGTTAAGAAATAACTAACTAGATTAAGTAACTAAAGCAGTAGTACATAAACCACTATTTTTTTTAATCAATGGTTAGAAAGCACTTGAGAAAGTATTTGCAAGTAACGTGCTTTTTCTCTTGATTTTTGCACTTTTATACTTTCATTGTAATCTTCTTTTGAGGAATATTTTCATTATTTTTTTGGGGGGGACGGGAGGGATAAGAAAAAGTAACTTTTTTTTTTTTTTTTTTCCTAAAAATAAAATGCAAAATTTATCTCTGGGAAGACTCTCCATGCTGCAGTCTGGGGTATGGTTACCTGCAGAATCTTTCTGTATCTTTTCTGTGTGTAGAATTTGTGTGTTCTGAATCTTTTACTTCTATTTGAAAAGAATAACTAATTTAACTAATTTCCTCTGAAATATGCAATGTCATGCACATACATAAAGTACACTTAAACATTTTCAAAATCTAGATGAAATATATGGTACATTGCTGTTACGTTTAAATAGAGTCTTGGATGATTTGCTTCCCTCTCTCTCTCTCTCTCTCTTTTTTTTTTTTTTTTTAATTGTTTTTGTTAAGCAAGATTTTCCATCTTGTGTTGCACAATAATTTTGACTTAATGAGTCTCAAAATAAAATTTCATTTATCAGTGTATTTTTAGTCACCAGCCTGTAAGTTATGTTATACGGGTGTTGATGGCAGAGAGCCTTGCTATGAAACAACAGTGAAAACCTCCTGGGAAGCTGATGTCTTAATTGGATTCAATCAGAGTTTAGGATTACTTTTACCGTAGGATCAAAGCCTTCTTACAAACTAGTGCTTGGTTGCACTTTCCAAAATTGCTTTTTAAAGCAGATTTTCACCCACTTGTCTTTTGGAGCAAACTTCAATGTTGCTTTCCTTATCAGAATCGCTGAAGAAGAAACTTGACTATTAGAAAAAACAAACAAAAAAAAAAACAAACAAAAAACTTAAATAAATAAAAATGCAGCTCCTAAGCTGAACTCTTGTAAATTTTATCTAGAATGTTTTTCAGTTCAAAGATGCTTCATATACCTGGATGGATACTGTTAGAGCCTGGCCATATTACATTATTTACAGCAGTGATGGCCTGAATGGCTCAATTCCCCACCTCTTTTAAGGCTGGGGTCCCTACTGATTGCTTAGGCTTACTTGTGTTTGGATTCTCCATCATAATGAGAGAGCTTTATGTGCATTTATTACATGTTTCCTATATTTAAAGTCAATGATTGATGAGATTAACAGACTAAAAGCTATGAAAGCTCAAAGGAATGAGGATTTTCTTACAGCAATCAGTAGATGAGGGTTGTCTTTTTTACAGGTAACATTCCTGTTACCCAAGTCATTCAGTGGTGCAAACGTGAACTAGATAGAAAAGAAACAAGATCTGTTCGTCCCAGGGAATTAGCACAGGTTTCTCCCATGTTATAAGCCAATATGATAAACTTTCTCCCCTGAAAAAAAGCTGGATTTTGGATTTCCTTTCACATCAGTGTCTTTTTTAAGGGACTGCTCCTTGCTCAATTGCTCTGAGTTCTCAGCCTGAAACCAGCTTTGCAGTCACAGGGGTTGCATGCCAACTGGTCACTCTATGCTTTGTGCATGCCCATGGCTGGGCAATGCTTACGGGATGTTTAAAGGACCTCTATTTACCTTGTTATTTGCTAATTCCTGTTTTTCCCTGCATGTAAACTAAAGTTACGAAACACGGCAGGAAGATAGGGAGGATTCTCAAACTGTTCCCAGTCGCTTCTCACGAGAACCTGTTACAAAAACAGTACAGAGATTTGCAGGTGGAAGGTCAGGAGCATGACACGAGAGCAACAGCACAGGAATGAGACACAGCGGCTCAGATGGACGTTTGCAGAGCTGCACGTGGAAGGCAGGATACAGAAATGCACACAAGGCTGTTAGCGTTGCCAAGGTGCAGGCACTTGTGCACATACTTTTGCAGCAGTTGTGTCTGGTATTTGTTGTTCACCACAGACATAGACAGGATTTAGATAAATACATTGTGACTGCAAGACTGGACTTAGAGTCCAGTGCATTAGAACTTCACAGAGAAGGAGGCAGAAAATTACACACATGGTTTCTCCACAGCAGGGCGAAGCGCAGGCAATCCAGTCTCTATGCAAGAAAGTAAAAGCACATTCTCTTAAATTTCTTAAACGTGAACTGTAACTTCAAGCTTTTTTCCCTGTCGTAACTTTCTCCCATTGATAGGAACCACATGGCATGAGCATTAACTTGCAGGACATACCTTTTTCATCAGTGGTTAAAGTTTTAGCAGGGTGGAGGATAACTACCATATCATTATTTCCAGTTGTAATCTTTGTCCTAATGCTGTGCTAGTATCTGCAAGATAGGATACTGGGAGACTAAATAACACAAACTTTTGGATTTTTTTCCTACAAACACAACTCCTACTCTATAAAAATATTTATTTTTTTTTTTTTTTTGTCCAGAAGGATGTTGTCAGCTACTTCTTCATAAGCTAAGAGCTTACAATTTCTGTAAAGCAAATAAACTTGATACAGGGGAATTCTGTGATTCAGACATTACTGTAAAAGCAGAATGCCTGAGGTCACGTCTATTCACTGAAACCACGTCTCTCAAACTTCTAAGTTCACCAGGCCAAAAATGGAGGGAATAAAAGAATAATACGGTTGCCTCACCCGAAGCTGGGAGGAAGCAAACCCAGCTGGCTCACTTGGTTATTTTCTGAGCCCAAGGAATAAATGTTAATGTTTATGTTTACCACCTTGATTTGCTGTTGCTTTATTTTCCTTGAAGAAGAGGAGAGTCCCCGTGCAGAATGAGGGTTCTGGTTTGCTGGGAGATGTTTGCATTGTGTAAAAATTTCTGTGGCAGAACTAAAAATCAGCCCCCTCGCCAGTCCAGCTCTGTCATCACAAACCTCTTCCCCTGCCCTCCACCTTTTTTCTGGTTGCATTGCACTTTTAAGCCTGAGCATCCTGTAAAAAAGTATGTCTGCCCTCGCAGGTCAGCGTCAGCAGGAGAAGAGGGATGGAAGGACGGGAGAAGAGAGGTGGAAAGGCCGTGGGTTGCTGTAGCCTTCACACATCGCTCAGAGAAACCTAGACCTGTTCCAAGCCTGGAGCTCACCCCTAGCGATGCAAGGGAGGCTGAAGGCATGACCCAGTTAATGTTTTAAAGCCATTCCCTCCGTTGTGAAGCACAATGGGGAATAACTTGAGGGCACGGGCTGGATACCAAAGTGTCATGGTTTCTTTAACACAGAAAACAACCTATTGTCCTTATCCTATACACAAAAATTACACGCTGTACGTTCTTACTAATGTCAGCCAAATCTCCATCCTATAATTAGCATATACTTATACTGCCAAATCCCCTGCTTCCTTTCAAGTGGGTTTCTTGTTGAGCTGTTATTATACATTTTAACCATACTCATTATTCATGCTTTTGTTTAAATTGCCCTGCTTTACCTGTGTATTTCTGTCATGCAACAGCTGACGCTCGCCTGCTGTTGCCACAGATACTTCCTGTTCCACCAAAACCCCAGGTGCCTCTACCATCATTAAGGGCCTTCCTAAAACAAATAGGGAGCTGCTATCATGTCAAGAAGGAAATGATGAACTACACCCTGTCCTTTTAACCCTTTCCTGTAGGGTAAATAAGGCCTTTTGGTTACTGCAGGGAAGCTCTGCAATACTCCTCGCATGCAGTTCATCACGGCCTTTTCTGACTCCTGTTTCTCATTTTCCAGATTAGTCTTTTTGTGCCTGTAGGACATTTTTGTTATTCATCTAAAGCAGAAGTGATCTTCAATACTGAAAGAGCCTAATTCTTTACATTTTTAAAACGTTTTTCTAAGAGCTTTGTCTTCCAAACAAACATTGAAGAAATCAGAAGCTTTTCTGTATAGCATCAGTTTATATTCTGGTTTATACAGGGTGCATGGTCAATCTCACTTGTCCTTCCGTGAGAAAAAGTGACTGAAACTGCCTCCTTTGTGTAGGAAAAGTGTAAGGAAAGCTGAAAACGAAATCTTTTGGGCTCTCTGAAGCCATGTCAGACAAGAGGAGCCTGGAAAGTGAACTGAATTAACATCCACAGGAGTTTCACACGAAGAAGAGTTGTGTGATGACCACCCTAAAAACTCAAAGACTGTATTCTCAAGGGTATTTTGAGCACTACTGGTGAAGGGTCCAGATGCCTGAAAAAATTCTCAAAAGCTGGGATTTTCCAAAGTGCCTCGGGGGCTGATCTTCATATGTCTTTTCCTCTGTTGTTGCTAACTGTTAGCTGCAAGTTGGTAGCAACTCCAGCAAGGGAAGGGCCAGCAGGAGGTCGGTTCTGCTCTAATGTGCTTGGGTGTCAACGTGAAGTAGCCTCGCTGATGCCAGTGATGACGGGATTTGTCTGCTGTGTTTCCTACAGCCAGGGGCTGGCCCCGGGGACTGTGTGCACGTGAGGAAAGGACAGCCCCTGAAAACGGCGCTCTGAGGTCTGAGCCCGCAGAAAGCCAAGAGGTACTGCTGTCAGATCGTTGGCAGACCCAGGTGGTGCACGAAGAAAACTCAGCGCTGGCCCAAAGGCTGGGCATTTTCCCTGCCTTTGTCTTTGCCATGTCTTTGTAGGCTTTCATAAGCTGTCGTCTATTTGCCATTTAGTCAACACACATGCTTGCTCACTAGGATCTTAACTCTGACGTGAAGATGGGACTCTTCTTTTGTTTTTGAAGTTGACACTGTCATTGCAATGCGGAGATCCCTGTGAGCCTGGTGCTTTTTAGTTCCATTACTCATCCCCTCACATCCTCCAGGATGTCCAAATCGAAATCCGAGTGCCAACATGCGTGCTACAGGCCGGGCTGTGATTCACCAACAGCGGAGTCTCGGGAGGACAGGAGTCTTCCATTAATTAGTGATTGCTGGAAAGAGACAAAACCTTTGCACCGCATTGCGATGGTTGAGTTCCTGTTCCCCAGATTGTCCTACGCTGCCTTTTCCTTAGGAAACACGCTCAGGACACTCACTGCCTGGTCACCCCTCTGAGCTCCACCAGCAGATGGCTACAGCAGAGGAGCACTCCTCTCCACCTTCCCTGATGCAAGCAGCTTCTGGTGGGCTTGTGTCCTCCACCACTGTCCTGGTAAGGAACACGCCTTCCTGAAGGCATCTCTGGAAGCGACAGGAGTCGTGTGGCAACAAGCAGTGCCCCCACAAGTAACTTTGGGACTGGCAGGTAAGTGAAGGGCAAACCAGCTGGCAATTCTTTGCTATAAAATATTATGTTCGTCTTTAGTTACAGACGTTCCAGGAAGCATGGATAGGATACTTCACAGATCCTGGTTTGAAAAACTTTCCTTACATCAAGGGAACATGTGTGCGTGTGAGGGAAGAGTGGTCTGGCTGCTCCTCCTCTGTCGGGAAGGCTGGTAAGCAAATGGATCACGCTGCGAGGCTGCTCTGCCGTGCCTACGTAAATGAATCCAACTCGAATTTCCAATGTTTTCTTTAGAAAAAAAAACAAAAAACAAACAAATAAAGAATGAAATTAAACCCCCACGAACGCACAAGCATCTCCCTCACTGCCACGTCCCGTTCTCTTCATTAGCTGTTTTCCAAGGACCCTCCCAGGAACAGCGTTCCCCGTCCTGTCCCGTGCCGTGCTCACCAATGTGCGGGGCAGATGGTGTCCGCAGACGTGCTCCCAGTGCTCACAGCCGCCCTGGTTGCTTTTCTTCTTTGCAAAGCCCTCTCCACAGCCCACCGGGGAGCCTGCCTCCTCCTTCAGCAATCCTCGGCACCGCCGAGGTAGTGTTGCAATACCCCACCTCCACTCCCCACACAGGCTGCCTACAAGTCAAACCACACGTCTCCCTGCTGCTCGGGAGGAGCTGCTCTGCTGCCCACGAATCCTGTCCTCAGGGCTGGGTGGCCCTTCCAGGGCCTTCCTTCAGGTGTTCCCAAAACAGGAGGGTTGCCTCCTGTCTGGCAGCTGGCGCACCCCGTTTGGCAGCCTGCTGGTTCAGCCTGTCCTCCCCGCTGGGAGGCTCTGTGGGGCTGGTGGTCGTGCTGGCAGCCAGGGCTCGTCCTCGGTGTGTTTTGGGTGCATGGATTTCACCCCGAATACCACTGCCACAGCCCCTTGGCAGGGCTGGCTCCCGCAGGGACATCAGCACGCGCCGCTCGCTGCCCTTCCAGGGCAGCTGCCAGTGCAGGCAGGGAGCTAAAACGAGTTCATCTAAAATTGTAATTCCGTGCTGAAGTGCCGGTGACATTATTAGGCTAGGCGAGCTCTTCGGCGGTGCGTATGATATGAACCAGAAACCTCTGGTGCAATTACAGCCCTGTGCACAGCGCTGTGGTGATAATAGAGCACATTAGCCAAGCAACGGCGTCAGAGGGCTGAGCAGGGTTTTCAAACCCTCTTTTTAATTAACGAGTGCAGACACGGTGCTGACCTGGGGCTGCTCCTGACAACGAAGAAGTGGAGAAGGAGTAGAAGGGAGGTAGGTAGGAGGCGGGAGGAGGGCAGGTTTTGAGGCCCTCTCAGGTAATAATTTCTTCCAGTGAGGGTTCAGTGTTAAAATCCTGAAGATGGAGAACCCTGAGTGGAAGAATGCGCTTGACATTTATCCTGCCTCGCAGCAGCGTGACAGTGACATCTTACTGAAGACAACGAGGGCAGGAGGAACGGCAGCCTTCCCCTGAGGAGGCGAGGCGCACGCTGCTACCAAATTCCCCTGCTGCATCGCGGGCAAACCTGGAAAGAGCGCAGGCTTTGTCATCGACACGCTTCCAGATTGCCTCCACCATCCTCTTGCACAAGCACCGCCGCCAGCAGCCCGCGTTAGCCCGTTCAAGTTTTGCAAATGTTGGCAGGAGGGAGGCGAGGAAAGGAAAACCTCTGGGGCACGGGGCAGGCGGCGCGGAGGGCTGGTGCTCTGCCGGCAGCGGCCAGGCCCGTCGCCTCCTCCCGCCGTGATGCAAGGAGGAAGGGAAAAAAAGGGAAAAAGCCCAGTGGAGGAGAGGAGTGGAGTTTGCTTTGGCACGCGCCTGGCTTATTGTGGGAGAAACCAACACCCAGGGATAGCGCCGCAAGCACGTGGCGAGCCCTCCCGTGATTAATGGCACAAAAACCCTCACGTCTGGCATCCCCGGCTGCGGACAGACCGATGCATTGAAAGTTGCAGCCTCTGCGATGGGCAAATAATGGGCAAATTGCTGCCGGGTGCCTTCAGGACGTGAATGTGGGAGGCGTGCAGGGAAACGCGGGTTGCGGGTGGATGCTCCCAGCGTGGGATTTCGCACACGCGCGTGGTTGCACCTGCGGTCGTGTGCACAAACGCTGAGCGCGAGCTGCTCACCGCTGCACCCGCACGAAATAATGCAGCAGAGGGTGCCCGGACACGGCTCCCTGGGGCTCCTCGTGGGGAGACATCCCCACGGCGACCCCCGCGGAGGTGCGAGGCTCCCCACCCGGCCACCCCGTGGGCAGCCGACCCACCCCCGTGCAATTAAGGCGCAGCCCCTAATTACCCCCTCACCCTGCAGCCGGGACGACCCCTCCGCTGCCTTCCCCTCCCCATCCCCTCCTCCCTCCTCCTCCTCCTCCTCCTCCTCCTCCCCTCCCGGCCCGGTGTCCGAGCCGCCCCCTCCCCGTGCCCGCGCCGTGTGCGGGTGTGCTCTTGCACACTTCCTGCGGTGTGTGCGACCCGGCTCCGGTTTCCGGTAGCTGACAGCAGCCGCAGCCCGTCCCTGCCTCCTCCGGCAGCCTTGCACAGGGGCACGGACACGCGAGGAAGAGGAGGAGGAGGAGGAGGAGGAAGGCGCAGCACCCCGCTGCCCACCCCCCACCCCCCTTCTTCAAACCACCCCCCCTCCTCGGTGCTGCGCCGATCCTGAGGACGGGCACCTGCAGGTAGGCGACCCACCCGTGTGCGTGTCCAAAATTAAAATAATAATAATAATAAAAATAAAAATATAAAAATTAAAAAAAAAAAAATTAGGCACGCAGCCCCTCCGGCAGCAAGGGTTGTGTGTGGGGGGGGGGACACGGGGAGGGAGGGGGTGTGGAGGCAGCAGGGGGTAAAAAAAAAAAAGGGGGGTGGTGAGGGTCCTGCCCCACGCGTGGGTGTCCCTCGCCCACCCTTGGGTGCGCTCGGGGCTCGTCCCCTCGCAAACTTGGGTTTTGGGGAGGGGGAGGGTGGCTGAGGGTGCGTGGAGCCCTCCGCGGGTGTGTTTTTTTTTGGGGGGGCCACGCAGCCCGGCTTTGCTTTCCGACCGCGGTGGGGCTGTGGGAGCTGGGGGCCAGCCACGGCCCCCCCAAAACCAGCCGGCTGCGAGGCGGTGCGGGGCGCGCAGGGAGGCTGCTTGCCTTGCGAGGGGATGAAGACGATCCCTCACGGAAACAAAACAATGCGCCGGGTGGAAGCGAAGCCCCAATCTCCGCTCCCAGTGCACGCCCGACTCCCAGCGCTCCGATATTTCCACCAGCCTGTGAAGTTTGCCCCTGCCTGCCGCCCCTGCCATGCCCCCGCGACCCTCCTCGGAAAGGCAATCGGCGTGAGAGGGGCTGCAGTGCCGAAATTGCGATGGACGATGCTGAAGCTTCCCTCGGACTGCCGGGGACAGCAGTGCTTTGTGGTTTTGTGTTTTGGTTTTTTTTATTTGTTTCTGTTGATCTGAAGAGAAATGGGACCAAGCCGCCAGCAGCCGTCAGGATTTGCATGAATCAAATTATCGCATCCCTTTGCCGCTGCCCTGATGGCAACTTTTCAGGTCAGGGGCCAGGTTTATTTCCCTTAACTTTTTTTTCCTCTTCAAGCAGAGCATCCCCAGACAGGTCGTTTCAGGTCAGGAGTGACCAGTTCCTGTTCCCCACCACCACCTCCCCGGTTGCTTTCCTTCCCCTCCGTGTCGTTCAGCACCCAGACCGGCCGGGCTGTATCCGTGTGGTGCTGCAATTAACCTAATAACCCCTGCCAGCACCACGCTGGGGCTGTGTGCCTGCCCACAGCCACGTGCATCATCAGTGCAGGCAGCTTACCAGCCGGCCAGCATCACCAGCAGCCACACCGTGCTGCCCTGTGCTCAGATCTGAGGGTCGTCTCGGGCTGATTTTTGCATTTTGAACCTCTTTCTGCCCACTTTGGAGGCTGGGAATCGCATGGTTCAGGTACTCGCCTGCTGTCCCACAGGGAGCCTGGGTACGTGGTACCCGCTCACCCTCTTTCCTCTCTGCCCGTGGCTCCCAGCAGAAAGCCATTTTTCAGCCTTGTGCTGAAGCCTGGCAGCTCTCTGCGATCCGCTGAAGGTGAACTAACAAGCCAGCCTGGTAGCCTGCCTGCTTGGCACCCAGACGAGTAATAGAGAGGTAGGAACTAGTGAAAAGATGCTTTGCGAATGAAATATTAACAGAAGGCGTTTGGTGGCTCACACGTGCGGCGTGCAGCAGAGTTACTCCTTCTGGTGTTACCAGGAGCTCGTACAAACGGTGTGATGTAGCTCTTCTTTGTCTTCCGCTGAGATGCCTCGGTTAACAGGAGGTATTCCAAAAAACTGTGGAAAAACACAGCTCAAATGCTTCTTAGCCAAACACTTCCCAGGCTGGTGTGCTGTTGGTTTTTATTTCTTAAGCGAATATGTAGTGGTATTGCTGATCTCGTTATCCTCTGCTCATCTTGTCTTCTGCTGATGCATCTGCGCCTTGTGGTCCTGCTACCACAGCCGGAGGTTTCCTATAACCAAACACGTCAAAAGTTTCAACAGCACGGCACGATGTGGTTTGGGTGATGCTAACAAACAGGTTTCCAGTCACCAAGTTTCCCTAGCAGCTCCAGTTTTCGGCGGCGGCGGCCAGGAGCACCCTTGCTGGAGGACCCCTGGCGCTTTCATCCTCCTGGCCTCGCGCCCCTCTGCCTCCCGTTTGCTGCAGAGAAGGACAGAGGTGCAAGAGGCTGGGTGTGGGGCCAGGAAAATCCGTCCCAGCACCCGTTTCCCTGCTGCTATCCTGCTATCCTGTGCTCGAGGAGGGGTATCCCTGCCTCATGCAGCTCGTGGAGGGGTGTGAGGGTCGGCTGCTGTTCGTGTGAGCGGCGGTCAGTCCTCTTGAGGATCGCTGTGCTTCAGGTAGTTCGAGCGCGAGGAGCTGCACGTAGGTCTCTGCTTTCAGAGGGCTCCTTCCTGCGGAGCAAAGCAGGGCGAGATGAAGGTTCGCGGCTTCGCGGCGGTGACGATTTTTTGCCGGCTCCCTTTTCTGTGAAAAAAACGCGTTAAAAGGAGCGGTCGTGTGAGTCAAGTGTTTCCGTGAGAGATCTGCCTAATAGCTGAAAGGAACTTGAAAGACTCCCATCGCACTCCCGCGGATAATGAGGAAGACCCGTGGAGCAGGACCTGCTTCATCTCCAGTCACTTGACCTTGGCTCTGATTTGTTGATTTATGAACTTTATTTACCGGCAGGGTTGGCGAATTCTCTCGCACGACAGAAATTGCAGTGTGCCAGCCCGCTCCCTCGTTTCCTAGGTAACGAGTACACCGCGCGGATTCCCTAATGAGACCCTCGGCTGCCTGCTGATTGCCTGCATTTTTCTTGTGCGGCGATCCCGGGCCCTGAAGTAAAGGCAGGGACTTGTTCAGATGCCTGTCCGAGCCCGAGCCGTGCAAATGGAGGCAGAAGGGAAGACGGAGATGCCCCCGGCGCGGTGGGAGCACATGGGCACTGAGCCTGCTGGTGTGCTGCAAGCAGGTGCCCTTTGGTGACAAGCCTTCTGCTGAGAACTGGTTGCTGAGAGGGACCCATCCATGGCCTCGGGTGTGTTTTGGGCTCTGTGTGCCTTTTCTGTGGCTGGTGGTTGTGTGTGCAAACAAGTAAGTTATTTCCCACCATCCGGGGGCTGTTCTTATTCTCAATTGCAGGTGTTTTCCTCGTTTTCTGGTTTTACCGCAGCCATCGTGTTGCTGGAGAGTCCCCTCTGTTCCCTTTCCCCATTAATTGTTTAAAAAGGCATCATCTGCAGCCGTCCATTCACTGGACTGGTGTAAGCTCAGAAACATCACATGAACCCTGCTGGACCCAGGCATCCTAGGGTTTTAGTCCTGGGAAAAGCCACAGGAACAAAAGTTTTCCTGTAAGTATGAAATCACAGGATTAGATTCGTGGTATTCAGGGAGTGATCCCTGTGACTTTCTGCAAGTTTTTATTCCCACTGCCCGAGTTCAAAGTCATAGTTTTCTAAAAGCAGGTGCTATATCTAAAATGTTTTACATAAGCAGTTTATAAATGATACCAAATATAACTGGAAGAGATAAGGTGGGGAGGGCAAGAGATGCCTCTCCTCTTTTCTTTCCAGTTTTATTTCTTTAATTTATTTTCTTTTTTTTTTTTTTTGTATGATCCGCCTGATTATTCTCCTCAGTGGTGGTCAGTAAAGTGGGTGTTTGTGGTCAGTGTGGACAATCAAGCAGAAAATACAACAACAACAACAACAAAACAAGCCTAAAAACAGGAATATAGATGTGTAGCAGTGGGCAGACATCCAAACCCACGTGTTGCTCAGCTTTGGCAACTGGACTGGATGAGAAGTAGCTTTCTTTTCTTGAATGATCAGCACTATAGTTTGGAGGCTTTATTGTTTCATCTCTCCGCAAATCAACAGCAGCATCATAACAAAAGAAATAGGCAGGAAAGGTATCCATGGCATCATTATCTTATGTAGCGTTGTGTTGTTGTTTTTTCAAAATATGGGTAAAGCCCGTGGTAATTGAATTTATTAATTCCATGGGTGGCTATCCTTAGGTGGCTTAAGGCCGGTGAAAGAAAAGTCATTGATGATCTAGCAGCTTGCGTCGCAATTCCTTCTTTGCCCAGGCAGAAGCAGCCTGGTACCTGACTGCATATTAACCCATCTTCTCTTAAAGATTGTTAGTGCCTAAACCCAGGCACCATTATGGGTTTAGGCTCCTCGTTGCTGTCTGTCGTCTTCAGTATGAGAGGCAGCAGCATTTCACCTGTGTTGAGGTGTGCTTGTCCGTAATCAAGGATGCTGCAGCTAATAAAAGCTGTCGGTGGGGTCTGCTGTTGCGGCTGCTGCTGCCAAACACCTCTGCTCCCTCCACCCCTTGTCCCAAAAACAAAGCTCCTAATATGCCCCTAATGAGCCCAGCCAATTTGTGGGTAGAAATTTCCATAGGATCAAGGGCTGGGGGGGTTATAAGGTGTTTTGGGCAATCACTTAATGGTTTGCCCAGTAGTTACCCAAAATAATAACTGTGGTTAGGTTATGTGTATATATATATATATATATATATATATACATATATATACACACACACATATATACGCATATATGTGCATAATATACAAGGATATAAATATATCTATAAATACATAACATTTATGTTTAGATACATATTTAGCATGCAATAGTATATTTTATGTATTTATTATGTTGTATCATGTCATCATTGTCTGTATCAGAGTACATATAGCATTATAAACATTAATATATATATTATCATTATATATATTCTATTCTATTCCATCCTATTCCGTAGTCAGGCGAGGTAACAGAGGAGAGTTGGGCCCTGCAGGGAAGGTGCCTGACTTACTGGGTGGGTGAGTGGCGGTTCTGCTGGGCTCTGACCTGCTCCCGGTCCTGCTCAGCGCCTTCCAGAGTGCCGTGGTGGAAGGAGGCACGAGCGCCCGTGTTGTCCTTGCAGGTAACACGAGGCCAGAAGATGTGGGAACAGAGAGTCACATTTCAAAACCACCTCAGCAGGTTGGGCGTCTGGGCTGAAAACGATAGGGATGAGGTTTGAAACGCAGGCTTCTGCTCTGCGGTAGGGTGAGACGAGTGCTGAAATCACAGGTTGGGCGATAATGTTACGGGCAAAAAAAAAAAATAATCAGGGAAATGAAACCCAAGTGCTGTGCAAGGAGGAAGGGAGTAGCTTTGCTCCATGGGCAGGGTGGATGGGACCAGAGGCAGTAGCTGTCAGTAGGAAGGATGACTGGGGCTCAGCGTTAAAATGTTGACAAGAAATTGCCTGGTGAAGCTCTAGGATAGCCTGTGAGGGAAGATGATGACTCTGCTGAGGGAAGGCCTCAAAAAGAGGTTAAATGGTTGCCCAAAGCCCCATCCAGCCTGGCCTTGGGCACCTCCAGGGATGGGGCACCCACAGCTCCTCTGGGCAACCTGCTCCAGGGCCTCACCACCTTCTGTGTGAAGAATTTCTTCCTGATACCTTGTCTACATCTCCCCTCTTTCAGTTTGAAGCCACTACCCCATGTCCTATCAGTACAGGCCTTGGTGCAAAGCCCCTCACTATCTTTCCTACAGGCCCTCTTTCCGTACTGAAGTTACCTCTGGAGCTTTGAACGCCCGTAATAACACACAGGCTCTGTGTTCCCACACCTCAGCTGGGCTATGGCCTTGCTGCTGTGCACAGGGAGTTTCCAGCACGACGTCCTCCCCAGGGAGAGCCGTGCAGGTCTGGCAGGCACGTGGCGTTGCAGAGTCTCCTCAGCTCCGCTGCTGCTTTCCTCTCCCTCATCCCGCGGCTGCGTGCCGTGAGTCTGTGCTCGTGGTGTCTCTGCAGGCTACATATGGAGAGAAGAGGATGTATTTGTGTTCCCCGCGAAGTGTTCTCCTGAAGCTGTGTGGAAAACCCTTATCACCCTGTGATAGTTTTCAAAATTGGTTGCAACACACCAGAAGGAGCCAGCATATTTTAGCTGGTAACACTCCAAATGTCATAGCTTAGAATTGGCAAAATATTGCAGGATGGAACAAGATTAATGAACTATTCTTGAAATGTAGAAGCTGACAGCTTTCCTTCTGTTCAGTTGGTGGTATTTTGATCCTCGCTGTGTAGCCACTTTTGCTCAGAAGACTTCTAGTTGAGCATTTTCTGTTCTCCATCATGCAAGTTGTCCCCCTGCAGCAGTTCACAGTCACACTAGGTCATGCTGCTGTACACTCTGAGGTTAAATATCTGCTCAGATCTTACAGTAACCAAAAGCTTTTTATGGAGTCTCTCTCTCTCTTTTTTTTTTTTTTTTTTTTTTCACATTTAACTAGGAAAGTGAATATTTCCTGTCTGAAATTTAAATTTCATACTGTCTTTTTTTTTAGCCCTGTTAGGAGGAAAAATCATGTCTACTTTCTTTATCTTTTTTTTTTTTTTTTTGTTAGAACATATTTAACCTTCTTATCTGTAATTATAAAACCAAACTTAGCTCTTACAGACTCAGCGTTAAATGTTTTAAACCCAAGAGGCACGCATTTATTGTGCAAACAGTAAACTACTATTGGAACTGTTCTGTAAAGTGCTTGGTACGGACTGTGCCAGATGCAAGAATCCTAGCAAAGTGTAACTTTATGAGTATCCCATTTCAATGAACACTTTGTTCTTGCCCAAATCTCTGTCAGATTACCTTGTTAATACGGTTTCGAACCTCCAGGTTCTCTCACCAGCTGTGGACAGTGATTTGCGGTGATTTGCAGCTTGCTGAGCTCCCCCAGCCCACTCTGGTGTGGCAGCCTCACTGAATTTTGGGGCCCTTGTAGCTCTGACCTTTTGGTCAGCTGTGAGGTGTCCCCCAAAAGCAGCCATTATGTGCTATAAATCTGTTCTCTCTGTACCTTTTTTGCACTTGCCCCATGTTTCCTCCTAACCATAAAAGATGTGAAAATTAACAGTTATCATTTCCAGTTAATCCTCCAGCTCCGTTGAATCCTGACTCACGCCCTTGAAAACTGATGCTGATTCACACACCAACCATTCAGGTTTAACATTTCCATCTCTGATTTCCAAAAATACAGATAACTCTTGTGGAGCCAAATTAATGACAAAGAAATGTTGTCTTTAAAACATGAACATTAAATATCCCCTGTCAGCTTGATAATTTCCAAATCTTCTAGATTTTAAGTTATATTTAAGTGTAGTTTTTCAGTGCAAGTTTCAAACTTGTGCCCCCTAAATCAAATCATGCTCAGAACTTGTGTCCAAAATCCCTTTCAGTTCTCTGCACACAGCTTCACTTCATAGCAGGGTGCAGCTAAGAGCATTGTAAATGGCATATTTTCACTGAAGTGAGTGTTATGAATTAAACGAGCAATGCAGGACCCCACCCCCCGTGTCTGACCTGGTGCATGGCATCAGCCTGCAAATCAGGCACGGTGCTGAGTGTTTGCTGAATGGGCAGTGGGGTCTGATTTAAATCCTGGCCACTGATGAAGACATTTTGGCTGGGGAGAACTGGGTCAGATTCTTAGATTTTTATAAATCTGTCTTGATTCTAGGGAGAGAAGGTGTTTTTTACAGGGACAAGTGAAGAAACATAGGAAATTATATATATATTTATAAAAGCACACACACCCACATACACACACACATATATATGTCCACAGTATGTAAATTTTTCCGCTTGTCTTACCCTGGTCATGTTTGCTTGCTTGTCATAAATACTGTGAAGGATTGGCCCTATAGCATATTGGATTTTACAGTGCAATCCAGCAAAACACGGGCGAGTGATCCTGAAACACAAGCATTAGTCAGTGAATGCTTGCAAATTTTAAGCAATGATTTAGTAACTGCATTTTTTCCTGTGCTTTTCCCAAATTGTCTGTGAATATGTTTTCCCTTCAGCTAGCTTTTTTTTTTTTGTCTGGTTAGATAATCTATTCAAAAGTACTGACGCTGATCTCAGTATGGAAATGTACAGCAGCCCTTCTTAATAATGCATTCACATGTACAAAAAAGCTCTCTGGCAGAGAGATAAATTAAAAAATTGTAAATTTGGATTTACAATTTCTTTTGGATTGAAAAAAAAATAGATCATGCCATACATCAGCAATAAGTCCTGTTTGGGAACTGCTCCACAGGACAGTGGAGTTTTACTGGGATACAGCATCAGGGGATTTATATGGAGGGTGGTTACTCACCCGGCCCTTTATTTGCAGGAAACACTCCGCACTTTAATTGAGCCCTTTTCAATATGCTGCATCTGCTTTAATGCGCTGTGTTTGCTGTATGCCTTTGTATAGTCTCATAAAGATGGCTAAAATTTGCTTTGGTATAGCCGGGAGTCAAGGAGAAATAACAGCTCAGTGCCATATAGTGCAGATATGCACTATTACCCATTGCATTTTTTTTTGTTGTTGTTTTAAACATTCAATACTTTCCTGTTGGATCATTAACCCTTTAATGGTAGGTGACCTCTTTCCAGTCAGGCACCTCTAAAACTGTCTTTGCCTCTACTGACCTCCGAGATACTGATTAAACTGCTCTGCTGTGTTTGATTAGCTTAGTTTACAGACCATTTAGCCGGTGCAGAGGTATTTAGGTGGGATAACATTGTGAAGATTAAGATGGGGGAAATAAAAACCTGGAATCACTTCAGTAGGCTTTATGAAACAAAGAGGGATGAATCTCATGTGTTTATGGACATTTGAGAGTCTTGGGAGTTGCCCTTTGGGCTCAGCAATGCAATTCGCTTCTGGAGGAGAAGTTGCTGTCACTCATTCAGTGAGAGGCGATGCTTTCCTTCACTGCATCAGGTCCCTGTGTGGACATCCACATCTGGTGTTGGTGCCCTGCCCACGGCTGTGAGCTTCACACTGGGCACTAGGAATATGCTAATTATGGAGATAAGACCCAAGCAAATTGCTCTGTTTTACTTCATTAGTGTTGATGCAATACTATTGTACTGGCGCAATTAAAACCATAAAGTCTGAGTGAAGACATCTACACATCAGCTGGTTGGTGCCATTCCTTGGCTGCTTCTACCTGCAAATTTCACCGCTTGCCAACGCTTTGCAGTGCTACAAGCCAGGTTTTCTTGTTCCTGCTGGCACAGCTGGAGCTAGATCTGTAATGCTGCACTGTATTTTTCTTTTTATATACCCCTTTCATCAGATGCCCTTTTCCTGCTGCTAATGGCCATTGACCTTCATTGATGTCGTGGTTTAACCCGACCGGCAGCTAAACACCACGCAGCCGTTCGCTCACCCTCCCCCCTCCCTCTCTGGGACGGGGGAGAGAAATGGAAAGTGAAGCCCGTGAGTTGAGATAAAGACAGTTTAATAAGACAGGAAAAAAAAAATAACAAAAATAATAATAACAAGAATAATAATGATGATACAATGGGGATAATACGAAAGTAATAATAGTATGTACAAACAAGTGATGCACAATGCAATTGCTCACCACCCGCTGACCGATGCCCAGCCTAACCCCGAGCAGTCCGGCCCCCTCCCCCCAGCTAGCCACCCCTATATATTGTTTAGCATGACGTCAGATGGTATGGAATACCCCTTTGGCTAGTTTGGGTCACCTGTCCTGGGTCTGTCCCCTCCCAGCTCTTACTGCACCCCCAGCCTGCCCGTTGGCAGGACAGAGCAAAGGCTGAGATGTCCTTGGCTTAGTATAAGCACTGCTCTGCAACAATTAAAGCATCGGGGTGTTATCAGCACTCTTCTCATTCTAAGCCAAAACACAGCATTCCACCAGCTACTAGGAAGAAAATTAATTCTGTGCTAACTGAAACCAGGACATCTATCCACCCCTTATTCCATACCATTTATGTCATGCTCAGGTTACACTCTTTTCCATACATTCTAATTAGTCACCTATAGTAATCATGGTAGTGATAACATACAGTATAATATACTATTTAACATGGTGCAATTCAGTTCATGGGCTATTCTCACCCAGTATTAAATCTCCTTGAGGTACACACCGGACCTCTCCGTTCTTTTGCATCACCCACCAAGTATATCCAGGTCCCTGAGCGAAAACAATTCCACGAATAGGTTTGCCTTTTCCTGAGGCAGGAGTAGCCCAGACTGTTTTACCCAGCATATTTTTTACATGCACTACAGGAACTTTATCCCCATCTACAGTACGTAACAGGTTTGATTGGGCAGGTCCAGCTCGGTTGGTAGATCCCCTAGTATTGACTAACCAGGTGGCCTTTGCCAAATGCGTATCCCAGTTTTTGAACGTCCCAGCGCCCATTGCTTTCAAGGTAGTCTTTAACAGGCCATTGTATCGTTCAACTTTCCCGGAGGCTGGTGCATGATAGGGGATGTGATACACCCATTCAATACCATGTTCTTTGGCCCAAGTGTCTATAAGGTTGTTTCGGAAGTGAGTCCCATTATCTGATTCTATTCTTTCTGGGGTGCCATGTCGCCATAGGACTTGCTTTTCAAGGCCCAGGATGGTGTTCCGGGCGGTAGCATGAGGCACAGGATATGTTTCCAGCCATCCGGTGGTTGCTTCCACCATTGTAAGTACGTGGCGCTTGCCATTGCGAGTTTGAGGGAGTGTGATGTAATCAATCTGCCAGGCCTCTCCATATTTATATTTCAGCCATCGTCCTCCATACCAAAGAGGCTTTGACCGTTTGGCTTGCTTGATTGCAGCACATGTTTCACAGTCATGAATAACCTGTGCTATAGCGTCCATGGTCAAGTCCACCCCTCGATCACGAGCCCATCTGTATGTTGCATCTCTACCTTGATGGCCTGAGGTGTCATGGGCCCATCGGGCTATAAATAATTCACCTTTATGCTGCCAATCCAGGTCCACCTGAGCTACTTCAATCTTAGCAGCCTGATCCACCTGCTGGTTGTTTTGATGTTCTTCAGTAGCCCGATTCTTGGGCACATGAGCATCTACGTGGCGTACTTTCACAGCCAGGTTCTCTACCCGAGCAGCAATATCTTGCCACAATGCAGCAGCCCAGATAGGTTTGCCCCTACGCTGCCAGTTGTTTTGCTTCCATTGCTGTAACCATCCCCACAGGGCATTTGCTACCATCCATGAATCGGTGTAGAGATAGAGAACTGGCCATTTTTCTCGTTCAGCAATGTCTAAAGCCAGCTGAATGGCTTTCACTTCTGCAAACTGACTCGATTCACCTTCTCCCTCAGCAGCTTCTGCAACTCGTCGCGTAGGACTCCATACAGCAGCCTTCCATCTCCGATGCTTCCCCACAATACGACAGGACCCATCAGTGAACAGGGCATATTTCTTTTCATTCTCTGGCAACTGGTTGTACAGTGGGGCTTCTTCAGCACGACCCACCTCCTCCTCTGATGATATCCCAAAGTATTTGCCTTCTGGCCAGTCCATGATCACTTCCAATATTCCTGGGCGACTGGGGTTTCCTATTCGAGCCCGCTGAGTAATCAGTGCAACCCACTTGCTCCATGTAGCATCAGTTGCATGATGCGTAGAGGGGACCCTTCCCTTGAACATCCAGCCTAGTACCGGTAATCGGGGTGCTAGGAGGAGCTGCGCTTCAGTACCGACCACCTCCGAAGCAGATCGAACTCCTTCATATGCTGCCAATATCTCCTTTTCAGTTGGAGTATAGCGGGCCTCAGATCCTCTGTATCCCCGACTCCAAAACCCCAGAGGCCGACCTCGAGTTTCCCCAGGTTCTTTCTGCCAGAGGCTCCAGGTGGGGCCGTTCTCCCCGGCTGCAGTGTAGAGCACATTCTTTACATCTGGTCCTGTTCGAACTGGCCCAAGGGCTACTGCATGGACTATTTCCTGCTTGATTTGTTCAAAGGCTTGTCGTTGTTCAGGGCCCCATTCAAACTCATTCTTCTTGCGAGTTACTTGGTAGAGTGGGTTTACAATCAGACTGTAATTTGGGATGTGCATTCTCCAAAACCCCACAACACCTAGGAAAGTCTGTGTTTCTTTTTTGTTAGTTGGTGGAGACATAGCTGTTATTTTGTTGATCACATCCATTGGGATTTGACGACGTCCATCTTGCCATTTTATTCCTAAAAACTGGATCTCCCGTGCAGGTCCTTTGACTTTATTTTGTTTTATGGCAAAACCGGCTTTCAGAAGGATTTGGACTATTTTCTTCCCTTTCTCGAAAACTTCCTCTGCTGTGTCACCCCACACAATAATGTCATCGATGTACTGCAGGTGTTCAGGAGCTTCCCCCTGCTCTAGTGCAGACTGGATCAGCCCATGGCAAATGGTAGGGCTGTGTTTCCACCCCTGGGGCAGCCTATTCCAAGTATATTGGACTCCCCTCCAAGTGAAGGCAAATTGTGGCCTGCACTCTGCTGCTAGAGGGATGGAGAAAAATGCATTAGCGATATCAATTGTGGCGTACCACTTGGCTGCCTTCGATTCAAGTTCATACTGAAGTTCCAGCATGTCCGGCACTGCAGCACTCAGTGGTGGCGTGACTTCGTTCAAGCCGCGATAGTCCACTGTTAGTCTCCACTCGCCATTAGACTTTCGCACTGGCCATATGGGACTATTGAAAGGTGAATGAGTCTTGCTGATCACTCCTTGGCTCTCCAATTGACGAATTAGCTTATGGATGGGAATCAGGGAGTCTCGGTTGGTGCGATATTGCCGCCGGTGCACAGTTGTGGTAGCAATTGGCACTTGCTGTTCTTCGACCCTCAGCAACCCCACAACAGAGGGGTCCTCTGAGAGACCAGGCAAGGTAGATAATTGTTTAATGCCCTCTGTCTCTAAGGCAGCAATACCAAAAGCCCACCGGAACCCTTTTGGGTCCTTGCAGTATCCTCTTCTAAGATAGTCTATGCCAAGGATACATGGAGCATCCGGACCAGTCACAATGCGGTGCTTTTCCCACTCATTCCCAGTCAGACTCACTTCAGCCTCCAATACAGTCAACTGCTGAGATCCCCCTGTCACTCCACAAATATAGATGGGCTCTGGTCCTTTATAGCTCGATGGCATTATAGTACATTGTGCACCGGTGTCTACTAAAGCCTTATACTTCTGTGCGCGTGATGTGCCAGGCCATCGAATCCACACAGTCCAATAAACTCGATTGTCCCTTTCCTCCCCCTGGCTGGAGGCAGGGCCCCCCTAATCCTGGTCAGAATCTTCCTCGTTTCTGTGTTTGAAGGACTGTCTGCTGGAAGTTGGAGCAGCAAACTTTTCGGAGAATCCCTTTTTCCTGATTGTTTTCTTTTGCAACTCACGTACCCGTGCCTCTAGGGTCGCGGTAGATTTTCCATCCCACTTTCTCATGTCCTCTCCATGGTCTCGTAAGTAAAACCACAGGGTGGCACGGGGTGAGTACCCACCATATCGTCTTCCTTGTGTGGGTGAACGCCTACCCCTGACAGCTGAGACACTGCTTTGTACAGGTGCGAAGGAGAATAATCTCTCTTCAAGTTGGTGAACCTTTTCAGAAAGTTTCTCCCAAGTGTTCTCCTTTGGTCGGTGGGCACTGGTTGGTTCAGGTGGGGAGGACAATAGATTCTCTTCAAGTTGGTGAACCTTTTCAGAAAGTTTCTCCACAGCTGAGACGCAGGCCTGTAAGGAAGAGGAGAGACTTTCTTCGTACTGCCGGAGTTGTTTAGCCGCTTCACCCACTGTGGGTTCCTCATCCTCTTTCCAGGCCATTATTGCCAATGAGCTGGCATATGATGATGGTGCACTCCGTACAAACTTCCGCCACATGGGTCGTGTACACTTGACTTCATCTGGATCTGTGGATGTTTGATTGAGGTCTGGATCCTCATAAATCACTTCCCGTACGGCTAATTCCCTCAGGTACTGGATTCCCTTCTCCATAGTGGTCCACTTGCCTGGTAGACATAAAATATCTTCCTTGAAGGGATACCTTTCCCTCACAGCTGAGAGGAGACGCCTCCAGAGGCTGGTGGGTCGTGCTCCATCTGCAATTGCTTTGTCAATGCCGGCGTCTCGAGCAAGGGATCCCAGCCGCTTGGCTTCCCTGCCGTCTAATTCCACACAATTGGCTCCAGAGTCCCAGCACCGGAGCAGCCAGGTGACAAGCTGCTCACCTATACAGCGACCAAAATCTTTTCGCACATCTCGTAGCTCGCGCTCGTTTAGGCTTCGGGTAGTTACTGTTGCTCTTTCGGCATCCTCATCTTCCTCCTCCTGAATCCTTGACGGCCCAGCGTCGTCATCATCTTCGTCATCTCTATACTTAGTTTTGGCAGAAGCCTTACCTGGATTGGCAGAAGACTCTCTGCGTTCTAAACGACTTGAATTTCTGTACCATATTTTCACCTTCTCTACAGGGGCAGCTTGCACTGCTACTGCTCGTTTCTCTGACTTTGTTACAGGGTCTGCCACAGGGGTTGGAATGCCCTCTGCAGGGTCAACTTGCACTGCTACAGCTCGTTTCTCTGACACGGCCACAGGAGCTGGAGCGGCTACAGGAGCTGGAGCAGTTGCAGGAACCGGAGCTGTAGCGGCTACAGGAGCTGGAGCTGGAGCTGGAGCAGTTGCAGGAGCTGGGACTGGAGCAGCAGTAGGAGCTGGAGCTGGAGCGGCTTCAGGAGCTGGAGCTGGAGCGGCTTCAGAAGCTGGGACTGGAGCAGTTGCAGGAACTGGGACTGGAGTAGCGGCCGGAGCTGGAACTGGAGCGACTGCAGGAACTGGGACTGGAGCAGTTGCAGGAGCTGGAGCTGGAGCGGCTTCAGGAGCTGGAGCTGGAGCAGTTGCAGGAACTGGGACTGGAGTAGCGGCCGGAGCTGGAACTGGAGCGACTGCAGGAACTGGGACTGGAGCAGTTGCAGGAGCTGGAGCTGGAGCGGCTTCAGGAGCTGGAACTGGAGCGACTGCAGGATCCACCGTAGGGGTCACAGTGGCCGTTGGATCTGTCACAGGGTTTGGAGTGGCCGCAGGGTCTGTCACTAAGTTGACAGCAGTATCAATGGCAGCTCGATAGGCATGAGCCAGGCCCCAGCACGTTACAATGATTTGTGTTACTTTGGAACTGCCAGAATCATTACACCTTTTTTTCAAGCATTCTGCCAGTTTTTGAGGATTTTGCCATTGTTCAGGGGTGAATTTCCAACACACTGGGGGTGCCAACTGCTCTAGATGCCTGCCCATATCCACCCATACTCCCTGCCACCCACAACTATACTGCCTCCGGGCAGATCTCCGGATGAGCTTCATAAGTAGTTGTTTAACTTTAAGCAGAATCTGAAGTGCATTCATGAGGCAGAACAACAAGACTATGGTATTCTGAGTATTCCAGAAATATTCAATATCTTGGAGAGCTATTGTGACAAGCTCAGGGGATAAGAGGGTGGTGAAGGAGGAAGGCAGAGTGACCCAGGAGGATACAGGGGTGGTGAAGGAGAAAGGGAGAGTAAGCAAGTAAGGAAAAATATCCTCCCCTTTCCCCTCCACAGATTGACTCTCTAATGGAGAAAAACAATAGGTATAATTGCTAATAGTTCCCAAGATGCTGTTTCCAAAGTACAGAGTCCACGATGTTACTGAGTATAAATACCAAGTTAGAGTCATGACCAGATATCTTATCGTCTCATAAGCCATTGCTATAACACTTAGTACCATAATGGTCTGAAACCAGGGCCCGGAGAGGAGAAACAACACTACAGAGAGCAAATACGGAAAATAATGTACTATAATACTCAATTTGGAAAACAGGCGCAGCAGAGTTGTGATTAAAGCAATCAGCATCATGACAAGTGACTATTAAGCAGGTCTAATCCTTACACCAATTTTAGTTTAACACACTCTGATCAGATCTGCCGTTATCTCAACCTTTCGGGCCCCACGTTGGGCGCCAAAAAGACTGTCGTGGTTTAACCCGACCGGCAGCTAAACACCACGCAGCCGTTCGCTCACCCTCCCCCCTCCCTCTCTGGGACGGGGGAGAGAAATGGAAAGTGAAGCCCGTGAGTTGAGATAAAGACAGTTTAATAAGACAGGAAAAAAAAAATAACAAAAATAATAATAACAAGAATAATAATGATGATACAATGGGGATAATACGAAAGTAATAATAGTATGTACAAACAAGTGATGCACAATGCAATTGCTCACCACCCGCTGACCGATGCCCAGCCTAACCCCGAGCAGTCCGGCCCCCTCCCCCCAGCTAGCCACCCCTATATATTGTTTAGCATGACGTCAGATGGTATGGAATACCCCTTTGGCTAGTTTGGGTCACCTGTCCTGGGTCTGTCCCCTCCCAGCTCTTACTGCACCCCCAGCCTGCCCGTTGGCAGGACAGAGCAAAGGCTGAGATGTCCTTGGCTTAGTATAAGCACTGCTCTGCAACAATTAAAGCATCGGGGTGTTATCAGCACTCTTCTCATTCTAAGCCAAAACACAGCATTCCACCAGCTACTAGGAAGAAAATTAATTCTGTGCTAACTGAAACCAGGACAATTGACATGTCCCAAGGGACATGCCAGTCTTTTTTTTATTATTTTCTTCCTTATTTATTTTTTTTTTTTACTGGTAGATGCTAGCCCATCAGTAGACATGGGGATGATCAGTGCAAATTCCCTTTCCTCCCCAGGTCACCAGCAGAGACTTCGCTGTGCCCCTGGGTAAGGAGGTAGGGGAGTAACTGTGCACGGCTCAGGTGGTTTGTTGCATGGATTGTCAGTCTTCCAGAGTTTTGAGGTGCAGTGAGAGTTCCCTACAGTCTTGTGTGGGCTTTTTGTCCGGGCTGATATCCCAGCGTATGTGCTTTTGGGACCAGGTTAAGCAGAGGTCTGCAGTGCACTGTGGTGTGAAAGCCTCCTCCCAGCTGACGAGCAATGGGAAGAGTTGGACCCAGGCCCCAAGGCTAACGCAAAGCCCTCTGCTTGGCAAGCTCTTTTTTAACAGAGTGGGTCTGCTGACCCCATTGCATGCTGCTTTTGTGGGAATTAATACCTGCTCTCTATGATACGAGGGATCTCGTTGAACCTGTATTGAAGGTCAAGTAAATTAAGTCGTACGGGTCATTTTCATCTGCATGAGTCACCTTTTCTCTCTGTTTATTGACTGCTTTGAAGGACTCTCACAGCCTTCAGGGGCTAGCAGTTTTCCCTCATGACTGTTATGCAAGCATAATCCTATCCGGTTACATTTGTTTAAGTGCTGTGCTACTTAACTCTTAATTACTCTCTGTCCATGAAAGATGATTTTTCAAAAATAATTTGCTCTGTTAATAATTACACTGTGAGGAACTCAGAAGGATGTCCAAGTAGAATTTCTGCTGATATGACATGCTGTTGGAGAAACAGGGATTCTTTGGTTTTTGGGTGCTGTTTATTTTTGATGGTTTCATGGGGCTGACGGAAGAAAGCGGCATTACCATTTTTCACGTGGTTTGACCCATTAGATTGTCTGGTAGAAAGTATTTGAGTAGGCGGCAAATTGAATTGCTTTTACATTTTCAAGACACTTAAGATATAAAATAGAAGAGACAGCACTAGATAAACATGCTGCATATATAATAATATTACTGCCAAGGAAATTTAATTCAGTCTTCAGTGATGGGTTTGGGCAGATGTGTTGCGTTTAGCTGGAGATAAGGTAATGCATGCAGCGCCGTCTCAAGTAACTAGGAGCAGAATGAAACTGATATTTTGCATTAGTTGTGTATTATTTATTGTATCAGATATAAGTGTACAGCAGACACCTGATACTACCACCATCTGCTTGGTATCAGATACTGTGTCTGCGTGTGGAAAGGGTAGGATGGTGCTGTCTGGACTTTCTGTACAGGAGTTGCCTCAGAACAGCTTTCATTTTGTAAACAGGGACTTTGTTAGTGCTTTTTTTGGGTGATTTGCTTTCTTTGCTGGCGCTGTAGTTCTGCCAGTAAAAACCAAGATTTGTGTGAGCAGTTGGCAGTGGTCCTGGTATTTTACCTTACCTGAGGAGCTCCAGAGGATGGAGGAGGGATGTCTCCGTGTTGGGCTACAGCTGTGCAACCCTTCTGCTTGTGTTTGCCTGAGAGGTCTGCAGGTCTGGCAGCCCAAAAAGCTCAGGGGGGCACAAGTCAGAGGATGGACTGCCTGTGCCCTCCCAGCTGTGCCACTGAGAGCAGCCAGGGCTTGCATCGCCTCCAAAGTCAGGTGAAGATGGCTGCTTCTGAGCGGGCCTCCCAGCATGGATGGAGAGAAGAGGGGGGACATCGATGATTATCACAGAATCACAGAATTTCTAGGTTGGAAGAGACCTCAAGATCATCGAGTCCAACCTCTGACCTAACGCTAGCAGTCCCCACTAAACCATATCCCTAAGCTCTACATCTAAACGTCTTTTGAAGACTTCCAGGGATGGTGACTCCACCACTTCCCTGGGCAGCCTGTTCCAATGCCTCACAACCCTTTCAGTGAAGAAGTTCTTCCTAACATCTAACCTAAAACTCCCCTGGCTCAACTTAAGCCCATTCCCCCTCGTCCTGTCACCAGGCACGTGGGAGAACAGACCAACCCCCACCTCGCTACAGCCTCCCTTGAGGTACCTATAGAGAGCGATAAGGTCGCCCCTGAGCCTCCTCTTCTCCAGGCTGAAAAAGCCCAGCTCCCTCAGCCGCTCCTCGTAAATGAATTAAAATCCATTTAAAAATTAAATACCACTCTGCACCTGCACAACACCTTGAGCTGTGCTGGTGATTGAGCAGTAAGCTGCACTTGCAGTTTGCTTTCTTGCCTGCGAGGGCTGGGATCGTGGCAGAAGTGAGACACAAACGCCTTTCCCCTTAGGAAGGGGGAAGGCAATAGGTTCTTCTAGTGACAGTAGGGAATAATACTAAACGGTGTCTTTTGGGGAATGGCACCTTACTGATTGCTTGGAGAAGTGGAAACCTGGGGAGATTGGGACTACGCAGCCAAAAGGGGAAAAGGAAAAAATAAAAAGTGGTGGCAGTGGGAGAGCTGTACGGTGCTGTCTGATGCTCTTCAGGAAAGGCAGCTTGCTCTGCCAGGCACGCATGGACCTCAGGTGCTCCACAGGCTACCTGGCTGCCTGTGTGTCTGCGTTTTGCTGACAGCAGCGGAAAGGTTTTGTTCCCTTTTCCTCACGGGATGCCTTTGGTGGTTCGGCTAGGGGGGCACGGAGTGACGGGGACAGGCAGAGAGGGGCCACGTGTCACCTGGGGCGAGGCGTGGTGTTTGTTCTGAGAAAATGCTGGCTGTGCTCAAATGTTTTGAGCTCGTAAAGGTCCCTGCGGTGCATGCTGGGGCTGAGTGGGCTGAGAGTGGGAAGTTGCAGCCTGCTGGGGGGAGCAGTTTTTCGGGAACTTTTGCTGCTGTAAACGAAACCCATGGCCTGTCTGGTTGCCAGCTTCCCCTTCTTCACACGAGGTTGTCTCAAAACTGCCATAAAGGGCAATCCTTGATTTTCTGCAGTAAGGCTGGTTTGAGAAGTTTTACAAGCCTCGTGAATTTAATTTTACAGGACTCTGCATGCACTGCTCGCCACAGGAGCTCCCCGCTCCTGCAGCACGGCTCCTGCTCCAACACCCGGAGCAAAATTTCCCCCGATTTCAAGACTGTGCAGCCTGTGGCACCAGCGATGTACGTCCTCCGTGTGTTCAGCATGCACGGCAGCTGCTCGTGCCAGGGGGCTGCAGGGGCTGGATGGAGCTGGTGGAGTTGAGCCAGGCGTGAATCCTTCATCTCTGCTTCCACCAGTCCCTCTGTACATCTCGCTGGCTTCTCCGTGCCTTTGTGCCTGAGGGCAGGACCGCTGGTGTAGCTGGGGCTGAGGAAGCACTGAGAAAGTTGCTGGAGCTGGCAGTGAGTATGTGAGATAGTTGGGTAAGGATTGGATTTCCTAATAGCAGTTATTAAATTGGTCTAAAGGTTAAGTTACTGCTCCATTTCTCTGAAGAGTTCAGCCCGCTCCGATAGTGTTACCGCTTGTGTTCTTCACGGACATTTACTTAAAATATTTCTGGCTTTTGCTTTTTGGAGCTTTGTGCTGACATCTATATATGAAGTCATTCTTTTCCTAATGTAATTGCTGGTGTAACAGACACCGTGTATGACTGGCGTTAAAAGCAGTCCCTAGGTAGCAGAGCTGAGCTGGTTGTCATTAAGCTGTGGAGCCAAGAAATGCCCGCAGAGAGCAATGCCACAGCCAGGAGCCCCGGGAAATGCTCCCCTCCCAGCCCAGCAGGGGCAGCTGCCCGGCTCTGGACGTGGTTCAGATCTGCACCATGCTCCTGTGACGGGCGCCCACCTCCCTCCTGCACCCAAGGAGGTGCAGCCAAGAGTGTGCCTTTTCTTGCCTTCCTGTCGCCGGCAGCTTTCTGCTCGTGTTGCACAGCTATTCTAAACACAAGCCTCGTGAAATACGCTGCAAGGCTTTGTTTTTCTTCCTATCTCTTTCAGAAGTATTACTGGGTCCGTTTGTTCCAAGCTGGCAGACCGCAAGTGGGTTAAATTTCCCCTGACAGCCCCGAGTGCTTTGCTTCCTGTAGTGGCTGTAGCGTTAGACTGGACGGTAATACGACGTTGGTGTGTTTGGGAATGACAGCTGATTGTAACAAGTCACCTCTGCACGATTATAACAAGGCATCTCTGCACATCTGAGGACAAACTGAAGACCACACCACAGGTTTTGGGCTGCCCTCAGGGCAGTGATGTACAGGGTGCCCAAAGAGGGAGCAGAGCCGTTCGGTTTTTGCTGCTGAGCTCTATGAAGTGGCAAGCCAAAGGCAGGGAACCTGGTCAAAATGTGCTGATTTCCTCCCAGGGGGGCATGTGGTCTTTCAGATGTCTCTTTTGGTGACGTTGTTGTGTTGTCCACGTTGTTTCCTACAGGTAGCAGGGGGGAACGTGTCGCAAGCTGGCGTTGCCCCTTGCTGGGCGATGTCCCCTGGCCCCAGGGAGAAGCGTGGAGGAGCATTTGCAGGGGTGCTGGCCACTGACGTGGAGCTTGCCCTTTATAAACATAACTCGAGATGCATGTGCTTCTCAGATGTCCCCTGCATTTTGGAAGGCCTTTGGGCACATTGTTTCAGTGCAGTTGTTTTCACTGACCTTGGCAGTTGTAATCTGACTAGGAGCAGGCACGGTTACAGAAGCGATAGCATTCGTGCCCCATCAGGAGCAGCATTTTGCTGTTTATGTTTCCACTTTTTTGCATGCCAGCAAAGCCCCTGTGTGGGGGGCTGCTTTGTCCAGGGCTGGTTTGCAGCGTTGTTGCTGGCTTTGTACGTGTAACGGGACTCCTGCTGGAGGTGCCAGCTCTCTCTGATCCTGGAGCGTAAATGCAGTAGACAAATGCTATTGAAACCTTAGACCGAGCTGGCAGCATCAGCAGGGTTAGGGAACTGAGCAGATCTGGTGGATCTTGTTTTCTCCTGCCTTGCATGTGGGACAGTGGCTTGTGAGACGTGCTCAGAGCAAAGGCGAACTGCTGTCAGTGCAAAAGAGCACCAGGCTTACTTCTGGCACAAGGCAGGGGGGTAATTGTCCCGCTGGCTTCTTTCTGGGGTTGCTGCAGCACTGAGGATGGATGCTGCAATTCACAGCAGGGTGAGCGGACATCGTGCCTTGGCAGAGTCACAGTAAGGCCTATCCAGAGAGAGGTTCCCCCACCACTGAGCTTGGTGGAAGGAATTTCACTCTGCACCCCACCACCTCTCTCTCACTAAAGGTCTGCAGTTGGAAAAAGCCAAGCTGTGCGTGTAGACACCTTAAGGATGGTGCAAGGCATAAATGCAGAACCACACAGTGCAGATTTTCCTTTGGAGTCACCATAACAGCAGCAGCTCTGACTGGAACAGCTGTGTCTGAACGAAGATGAAGCGGTCAAAGCTCATTGCCAAACAAGTGCTTTTGTAAAAACATTGGCAGAAATTTGAGAAAGTTGGTTCGTGAAGCTCAATACGTATAGTCTATGTATTCATGGCAGCATGTTCTTTCTCACATGTTCTTTTTTTTTTTTGGTTTGGTTTCTAATTTATAAATAAGAGTCTATGCCATTGCTCAGGGTAATTCCAAAATTGCCCTTTTAGGTTCTGACTTCTTCCTCCGAACAATACGTGCCCAGAAAGCTGCTGAATCTGCACCAACAGTCATTTCTGGTTTTTGAGAGACCTGGCTGGCTACAAATGCAAACACACACTGTGACACTGTTGGGTGATTGAATATCTAATGTATGTGTGTCCTTACTGAAAACATTTAACAAAAATTACATCATTAATTATTTGTGTTAGAAAGCCCTGTCTTACCTAGACTGCGATCTTCAGTTCTTCTTGGCATATTTTTCAGTGTTTGTTATTAATTGCTAATAGGTTGTTCATATCTTTAGAGAGTAAAAGAAATTACACCAACGTCCCTGGAATGAGTATAGGGTATGACATTTTGGATCTTTATCTTTTATGGGATAAAGTTTATAAAGGTTTCTTTTTTCTTTTTTTTTTTTTTCTTTCTTTTTTTTGAGTGATGCAATGGCTGTATATTTTCCATTAATTCCATTCAAAGCCTGTAACAAATGCAGTCTGAGAAGAGAAGTAGTTGGAAATACTATCAAGTTGATATAGTAAAATATCTTCTGGTATCTTTGAAACCTGCTGTGTTTTTGAAAATATTTTGGGTTATTGTCTGTCTTTTAATTGGCAAAAGAAGAGAAAGTCTGGGATACCACAGATGGAAAGATTTATGTTTTGAAATTTTTCTTCTGTTATCTTTGGAGAGAATAAGAAGTTTATCTGAATGCATTTCTTTAAAGGGGTTATTGGTGTGCTTTTGAGGTATGTACCTTAAAAGTAAATTACTGTCTTGTTTGCAATCACTTTTATTCAGCTGTTTGATCTAGCATGCGTTTTGCCTATGTCCGTTTCTCACTTCAATCATGAAGTGAAACAATATGAACAGGAACGGGTGATTTTGGAAGGAATCTCCTCTTCTTTTTTGTGTGCTAGGTCCAGCTCAAATGAATCTCAGCGAGAGCAGGCCTTAATAAAGAGGTGCAGTGCCATTCTTGTTTTTTCTTGTACACACTACTTCCATTCCAGTGGTCACAGGGGATATAGCCTTGTTTTTGTTTGCTCTTCCAGATGTTCAGCAGTGTAAGTAGCATGCTGCTGTGAACTTTGGTTGTCCAAAGGCTACGTCTGTGTCCTTGAATCTCCAGGAGGAAGTAAGTGAGAGCTCTTGAGTCTCTTGAGATTCTTCCTTGCTAGAGCTCTTTTTCAGAAGTTTTCCTTGGTGTGCCAACCACCACTGTGTCTTGTATGCAAAACATGAATGTTTCAGGCATTCTCCCTGCTTCTTAATTGTGAACCATCCCTAAATTTCCATCTTGTACATTCCAAATCTTGCACTGGTGGTGCAGTTAGTAAGAACTGTGCTTGCATGTGAACATGAAGTTAGCTTATTTGGCCAAAGTGTTGGAACTCGGTGTCTGAGGCTTTGACAGGTTATTAAACACTCGTGGACAGATTTTTATGGCTGTTTACATGCCTGTAGAGACTCTGAAAACCCCACCGAGTGCCTCTTCATCCCTTTGACTACATAATACCATTAAGAACTGGGACCTGGCTTTGTTGAACCAACCAAGGTCAAAGGGACCTTTTCCGCAGACAACTCTTTAAGCTTTTATTATTATTATTATTTTTTTTTTATTTTTTGGTCCCACTGAACTCAGACCTCCTGGCTTTCAAAACCCAGTGCAGAATGGCCAAGGTGGGCTCTGTCCCCGAGACCTCTGCATTACACCACGTCCCACAGCCTGCTGTCTCCCTCAGGAGCAGCAGTGGGTCTGGCTGCTCGCCCTCTGGGATTGTGACCCGCTCGCACCTGTATGCTGGCACAGCATCGTGAGGCTTTGATCTCTTTTAGGCACTCTCAGGGAACATACCTCAGTAATTTTAGAATGTCATCTGTTTTAAACCTTGATTTAAATTTTAGGATAATCCAATCTGGTTCATTATAATATGTTAGAGGCTCGCAGCTAGAAGTGTTCTCAGGGTTAATAGAAAAATTAGCAAATAGTTGGAAGGAGCGTTTATAGGTTTTTTATCCACTGGCTGACGATGACAGGGTGTTACCCAGTATTCTGACTGGTTTACATTTGAATGCAAATCCCTGCTTTTACTGGCTCATCTCTAGGGCAGCTTTCATGTTCCCGTCTCTTCTACATCTCATCAAAGTCTTGTCTAGGAACTTTATTAGGGACTCAAATGCATGTGATCTGTTATGCACAGTTGGATACAAGCCAGTTCATAGATTAATCTGCCATCTTTGTTCCTTGCATTTTTTTTTTCAAGTCTGTTCTTTCTTGCAGCTCTTTTCTCCAAGTGTTTTTTTTGTGAGGATTTTAAAAGGAAACTGTAGGGCAGGACCTCAGCCTGATGTTAATAGTTTAATGATAAGGATCATTATTGATCCTGCAAAAAGAGCACTATAAAGACAGTTTCAGAATGTTATTTTTGCTGAGAACTAAGTCCTTGGAAAATTATTTTAAGTCCCAAACCGTCTTTGTGCTTAAAAAAAAAAATAAATTAGAAAGCCTAAACCCATAAATTCTAGTATAGAAAGTGCAATTTCACCCTCTCACAGAAATGTTGAGTTTCCATGATAGTTCTAATTTTCTGCAGAAAACAATGTCTCTGTTCTGTGTAGACAGTTAACAGTGTGGTTCCACTGACACTATTTGGCCAAATATTGTATGTTTTTAATATTGCTATGGTTGCACTATTCCAATTTTCCTTAGTTTGGAAAAATCCTGAAGAGAGAGAAATCCTACACACAAAAATACCAAACCTGAAACAGTGAAGGCTGTCGTGGACCGAGGCCAATTGTGTTTGCTTCTGAGGGATAACATGGTATAGTTAAGTTGTCTGGGCTGGAACTGAAAGCACTGGTTTTCTACTAAGGGGATGGGAGAGTTTGTCTTCTGTAATTTGTGTGTAAGTCAGCGATAATCTTGTTTTCTTTTTAGTAAATTACATGCAGACTTTCTGTTAATACTGGTTCCAGGAAAATGAAAGACCAGGGAAAGCATCTTGCCTTCAGGCTGTGTATGCTTGCCTCTCCTTATTGTAATGCTAAAATTAGAGAGGGTACACACTCTTCATTGTAAATGCAGGAAATTATATATTTTAAAGATTTTCCAAGTGTGTGGTTCATAGTCTCCATTAGAGAATAGTTGCGAACCACAAGCTGAGGAAATGCTGGGATCTTTCATATAGTGCAGTTTTATATTCAGACCATCCTGAGAAATGGTGTGAAGAAAGAGGCAATTTTGGAGCAAATTTGAATAAACACGAAAAAGGAACCAAGCCATAATACATAAACCCCCAACAGCTAAGTAAAAGCTAGTTGTTTTTTTTTTTTCCAAACACTCAGCACTTTAAAATCTTATTGTCGATACACTTTTCAGAAATGATTTACAAGAAAATGTGCTCTTTCCTTAAAAATATCCCTTGCTGAATGCAGAGCTATTAAAATATAAGAGGTGGCTAAGAGTGCTTTGAGGCCACAGCAAAACCCCTTTCGGCTGTTTACTAATCCTAACACACCCCTGCCTCTGAGCGTGGCCCATCAGACGCCTCATGTAGCACTGTACATCGGTGTCACCATCACGTGCACCCTGACGTTGTAGTCAGCAAAGTCCTGTTGACAAAGCTTGTGGAGGTGCTGTGAAAACCCTCTTCCCGTTGTCATCCCACCGTGGCTTGCTCCAAAGGATGACTCTGGTACGATGCTTCGCTGTCAGCCATTAAATGTGAAGGTGAGGATTTCTGGCGCTTGCAAGAGATGCTGAATCATAAGAAGTGGAGCATGAGACCTTGCTCATGTTTCCTGGAGACTTGACTCTCTTGCTGCATTTCAGCATCTCTCTGAGGGATGGCTTTGATGCTGGCTGAAAATTCCCAGAGAAGACAGAAGCCTGAACCAGAAACCAGGCATCTCCAACCAGGCTGCTTTCCAGATCTGTAACACACCTCTACAACCATTTGTGTACAGCCTGTATGTTTGCACATCACTTGCAAAGCTCTGGAAAGAGCTTTAGAGAAAAACTGTCTGTGTTGCCCCATGAGCAAGGCCTACTGTAAGCAGGGTTACCCATTCGTGCTGCATTCCTCAGCAAATATTGTTGGAGCCAGAACATGGTGTCATGGGTTTATGTGGCAAGGTTTTGGTGGTGGGGGGCCATAGGGTTGGCTTCTGCAAGAAGAACCCAGAAGCTGCCCCATGTCAGATAAGGGCCCTGCTGCTGGCCAGAGCTGAGCCAATAAGTGATGTTGGTTGTGCCTCTGTGAGAGCAGATTGAAGAAAGGAAACAAAAACTGCTGGTCAATAGCAGCTGGGAGAGTGAGGAGTGACAAACAGCCGTGCAGCCCCCAGGTGAGTGCAGCAGGAGGTGCTCCAGGCAGGCAGCAGCAGTTCCCCTGCAGCCTGTGGAGAGGCCCCTGGTGGAGCAGGCTGTCCCCCTGCAGCCCATGGGTCCCACATGGAGCAGATCTCCACGCTGCAGCCCGTGGAGGAGTCCCCAGTGGAGCCAAAAAATGCCATCTGTCAAAAGTAACGATACAAGAACGATACGAGCATAGAGGTGTATTTAAATTTGTTCTGGTTCCCCAAAGAATGAAGATTAAAGTTCTCTCATCCAGGGAAATTGACTGCAGTGACATTACACCTCGGGTAAGTCCAAATTCATAAAATAGGCATTTGGGTCTGGTTCAGCGACTGCTAAAGTCAATGGAGTCTTGACCTCAAGGGGTATTAAATCAAGCTCTCCTGAACACATTTGGTGGTGTGTATTCTGATTGGAGTCTTACCTGCGTTCAAGGAATGAGCAACAGTGCAGTGATAGAAATGTTAGAGCTGGAGACCTTCATTTTGACTTTGATGATGTAAGACACATTGTAAAAAGGACAACTTGGATCTGAAGGTTCAGAAAGGATCAGTGTCAGAACCATTACAGTGGTGTGGTGTTCCCCAGGGGTCGATGTTGGGGCCATCCTCTTTAATATCTTTATTGATGATGTGGATGAGGGAATTGAATGCACCCTCAGTAAGTCTGCAGATGACACCAAGCTGGGGGAAGTGTCAATGTACCAGAGGGCAGGAAGGCCCTGCAGAGGGACCTGGACAGGATGGGTCAATGGGCAGAGGCCAGTGGGATGAGGTTCAACACGGCCAAGTGCCAGGTCCTGCACTTTGGCCACAAAAACCCCGTGCAGTGCTACGGGCTTGGGGCAGAGTGGCTGGAAAGCTGTGCAGAGGAAAGGGTCTGGGGGTGCTGGTTGATGCTCACCTGAACAGCAGCCAGCAGTGTGCCCAGGTGGCCAAGAAGGCCAGCGGCATCCTGGCTGTGTCAGGAGCAGTGCAGCCAGCAGGAGCAGGGAGGGGATCGTCCCCCTGTGCTGTGCTCTGGTGAGGCCGCACCTCGAGTGCTGTGCTCAGCTTTGGGCCCCTCACTACCAGAAGGACATCGAGGCCCTGGAGCGTGTCCAGAGCAGGGCTACGGAGCTGGTGAAGGGCCTGGGACTCAAGTCCCATGAGGAGCGGCTGAGGAACTGGGGGTGTTTGGTCTGGAGAAGAGGAGGCTCAGGGGAGACCTCATTGCTCTCTGCAGCTGCCTGAAAGGAAGGTGTGGGGAGCTGGGGGTCGGTCTCTCCTCACAGGTAACGGTGATAGGACCAGAGGGAATGGCCTCAAGTTGTGCCAGGGGAGGTTCAGGTTGACAATGAGGAGACATTTCTTCTCAGAAAGAGCAGTCAGGCACTGGGACGGGTTGCCCAGGGAGGTGGTGGAGTCACCGTCCCTGTGGGTGTTCAAGGCTAGGTTGGACGTGGTGCTTGGGGACATGGTTTAGTGGGTGACATTGGTGGTAGGGGGTAGTTGGACCAGATGCTCTTGGAGGCCTTTTCCAACCTTAATGGTAATGTGATTCTATGATTCTATGAAAGCCAAATTTGTATGAGTGGCAATTGCACTGCTTTCCATGGGCTTATATCCAGGATAGATTTTGCTCAGGTCTTCATTCTTGCTACATCATTTCCACTGTTGTTAGTGGAGAAGGCTGAGTGTGACTGAAAATGTTTGCTCTTTCCATGCTCTCATTCTTGCGGGGCTTTCAGCCATTGGAGAAATGGGGAGAAAATTAGTGTTCCTTGTAGCAGGGCACTTATGTTTTTTAAAGCAGGATTTGAGCTGGTCCAGCTGGTGTATTTTTATTCTGAAAGTTCTACTTCCATATATGTATATATACATATATATATTTATATGTTATGTGTATACATTTGGTCATGTTTGGCCACTGCAGCAGTCAGCATTCTGAAATGTAAAAGTAAATTTGATAGTAGCTCAAAGAGAGGTGAGGCAGGGCCAGATTCATCTTAGCTGGAGGAGGAGTCTCATGCTTTGGCAGTTCAGTAATGCACAACTTGGCGTGTGGGTCAGCTCAAGGGCACTTCAAACAACCAATTATATTTTCCTTCTATTGATCTATGTAACAGCATTCTGCCATTTAAAGAAGTGCATTGAGTATTCTTACATAGGAACAGACTTCTGAAAATTGGCTGGTGACATGGTAAAGATTTGAAAGTTCACTTCTTCTCCTTTTCCCTTTCCAGGCTTGGAATTTAAAGAGGTATGGGCAAAAATAAATGCACATATGTGCACTGAGCACACAGTTGCATTCATTCAGTGTTACATATGTATACAGAAAAAAAAAAAGAGCAAGAAAAAAGACCACAAAAGTCAACCCAGCCAAACAAAAGCCCACCAGTTTGCAAGGGTGTGCTTGTACGTGGAATTCTGACACGTAGGTGCAACCAGAGTGTTGAGGCAGAGATAATGAGTGCACAGAGATGAGACAGGCAGGCTAGATTTCACCAGTGATCTAAACAGCTAAAAATGCTGCCCAGCATTGTGCTCTGATGAGGTGAAACGCTGAATCTGAGTGCAGCTCCTGGAGTACAAGGACAGGAGGAAATTATTTCCATGCTAGGTCCCTTCACTTCCCCTCAGAATGTGCCACTGCCATGGGGACACCTCACAGTCGCAGGACAGTTCATCTATCAGTCTGTACATCTGCACAACTGCTAGTTCTAAAATATGCTTACTTTTGTCATCCTGAAAAGCACAGATTTTAAGCTAGGGCACACAGCATGTCTCTTCTCTCAGACCACAGTGAGAAGGGTTCAGGAGATATATTTCAGTGAGGCTTTGAGAGGAAGTTTTAGGGATGCACTTACTAAATAGCAACTTAAACGAGCAGAATTTCTCTGTACTCTGTGTGTACACTGCTCAAGCCCACAGCTACTTTGTGTTAATAGTTTGAGATCTCAGTGCTTAGAAAACCCTGAAGTCTTTCCTGATCATGCTGCTTGGCAGGAAGTGATGTGGAGGGTTAGTGTTTTTTGCAGGATCACCTTAATGCTGCAGAGCTTCTGGGAAAAGTGTGACAGACAATGTCCTTTGGGGTATAGGCAAGAAAATCCGAAGTTAAAAAAAAAAAAGTGCTTGAAAAAAGAACCTCTTGACCAGGTTGCTCAGATTCACTGCAGCACCTGTTCTGCTCCGTTTGCACCTTGTCCTCCTACCGTTGGTCCCTCCAAAACCCTCTAGCTCTGCTGCACAGGAGCAAAGCTCATGTAGCTCCTGTTCAGAGGGTGCTTAGGAAAAAATACCATAGAAGCGGCGGTGCTGGTGGATTAAGGATTAAAACCCCTTGCAGCTACTCAGCTGGTGAATTTCATTTCATGTATGAGGCAGGCTAGTGGGAGGCTCATAAACCCTGTGGTAGTCTTCAGTGTGAAAAGGCAATCAAATCCCCCAGCCCTCTTCCAGCCAAATCCTTTTCTTTCTCAGCCAGCTGAGGGAATTTCACCAGCAAGCAGGTTTTGCTGCTTTCTGCCTGCTTGCTGTGATGACAGCTGCGGTTGAAGGCATGCCACACTTGGCAAGGAGAGCTTCTTCCCTGAAGACTAACCATCAGCTGGGGAGGAGCTGCAGCCTCCTAGAGCAAGTGTGACAGACAGCCATGAGATTTTTATGAATGGGGAAAGTGCTGCTTGCCCAGAAAGACACGCTATTTTTTCTTCCTACCTCCCTTTGCATCCCCTTCCCAGGAAACTGTTCGTGCTGCTGCTGGTTGGTGACACGAATTGTAACTGTGGTTCATTATGGGTGAAAGCCTGTCGTGCTTCTCCAACAGCAGAACCCATACTGACTTCAGAAAGACCAAGATATAAGCACAGGCTCTGAGACATTCAAAAGTGAAGGCATTTGCTATGCATAAATAAATCAACATGAAATTTGGGGTAGCTCTTGAACTCTGCAGTGGAAAATTAGCATGAAGGGTTTGGTTTATTACTGTGGTGCATTTCTGTTTGTTTCTAGATCAGCTCTTACAGAGCTACATGTAAAAACATGAAAAATGTACAAGCTCACATAATTTGGAAGTGGCCAGTGATTTCTGTTAAAGTGAGAGGTTGTTTTTCTGCTTGAAACCATCAGCCGGAGTGTGTGCAGAAGTGATAAGGAAACAGTGACAAATGAACGGTGCTGGAGGAATTCCTCCCTAGTCTAATGGTTTATAACATTGCCAAACTGTCTTGGAGGCTTGCAGAACTTGTCAGAATCCGTGAACCTTTCCACTGTAATTTATACTCTACTCTTTCCTTGAGAGACATTCAATTAAAAACATGTTTTCCTAACTAAAGGGAAACATGTGCAGTTCATATCAGGGACGGAGGTCTGCCCCTTTCACCAGCGGTAGAGCAGGACACCTAGATGATTCACACACTGCAAACTATCATTGTTTTATATACGCTTTCTTTCTCTCTCTTCTCCTTCGTCTTAGTTCACAGTTTGTCTTTCAAGCAGAAAGTAAGTTCACTAATACGTGAATTGGTGTGGAAGTTTCTTATTGAAAAAATTTGCTCCGCCTTCTCTGACGAATGGAGGCATAGGTTTCTGCAGTTGTTGGCTTCAGTCCTTTAGCAATATTTTGCATTTGGCATAAGAAATACAATAAAACTCAGTAAAAGAAGCCTTAATATTGTCCATCTCTTGAATCAGATACTCATGCTGTGGTGGCCAAACCCTTAATTCACAGTGCTCCCAAGCTTTAGCTAGTGGATAGGTTTCCTTACTCATAAGTATGAAAGGAAAGATCCTTCAAAGTAAACAGTGCTTCTTCCTCAGAGGGTGGTGGAGTAGCAGTCCAAAGTCTGGCCAGGAGAGAGAGGCTGAAACAAAGAGGATTTAAAACATCCTGAATTAACATACTGATTTTTTTTTTTTTTTAATTTTGTGTTTTTGTTTTCTAGTATGAGAAAGCAGAGGCCAACACATAAGGGGTTGGGACCTCTGTAAAATCACTTAAAAATCAGGTTTAAACAATTGTAAAATTGGTTTGAAATCCATGTTGCTTGAGATGATTAAATACAGTTTTTCTACATCTCTTTTAATGTTTTAGGGTTTTTATACAGCTAAAAGATTAGCAAGTTACTTCTTATGAATGGCAGTGATTTTTGCACTATAATTGAATGTGAGAGTCTTGGGCTTCTAGAAAGTGTTGAATAGGCTATCTCAGCTTTGGGATAATATCCCAAGGGTTGGTTAATGTGGTCATGTTTAACGTAGCCATGGCTGTGCTGTTCTCTTGAACAAAAAGCAGCGTGGAAGTTCCTGAAATGCTAATAATCAGCAGTGGTAATGGAATGTCAAACGTGCATTTGCATGTTGCATGGGTTTTTCCAGGTTAGTCTCTGTCAGCTTGTCTAATGATACCCAGGGGAGGATGTCCATGGCTGGCTGCCTGTGAGCGTGTGAGAGGAGAGGCAACATTTCTTGCCTTCCTTATCGCAAAATGAGCCTACCACCCACCCTGAGCCATAGGGCCACCAAATGCATGTTCCAGCATGTGGACGCTGCTGGAAGACACCCACTTTCCTCCACTAAGCTCTGCTGCATGATATGTTTCTGCCTTTCAGCTCCTTCCTTGCATCCTCATCTCTGCTGCCTCGCCTCCAGGAGAGACACATCACGGATTTACCCATTTGTCCTGAAGGACCTCCCATGAGGTCCTAACCACAACTCCACTGAAAACCCTCATACACAAGGAGGAAAAGAAGGAGAAGAAGCCGAGGTAGCCAGGTCTTTGTACCCCAATGGTGTTAATTCCTTCTCTGCATACGTTTATCCTGGTTTATTGTGGCCGCAGCTACCAAATGCTGTTGCTTCTGGCATCATTGCTTCTTCTCAGGGTCATAATGTAGGGCCTGCTCCTACTGCTATGTGCAAAATAAAGGAAGAATTTTGCTTGTACAAAATGTGCTAAGCCCAGTCCCATCCTAGTAGATGAAAGACGGAGTGGAGAGATTGCTATTTTCCATTACCCTTTGGTCAGCAAGTAAACCTCGTGTGACAAAACCCTAGTTCTGGGTATTTTCCTTCCCAAATCAATTGATGTTCCTGTTAATGCATTAACACATCTCAAAGAATGGTTTTGCAACAGCAGTGCTTTCTGGCATAGCATGTATTCTGTACACATTACTCACTACAGTGGTATGTTGTAAATGAGGTCGTAAACGCTAAACAAGCAATAAAATCTGATTCTTAATTTAGGGCTCAGATAGCTGTAGTGAATTTCCAGCACCTAGGGATGCTTCAGTCTGCATTAGATATTGCTAGGCTCTGAGCTGCAGAAAAGTGCTCTGGAAGATTAAGGCTTCGCCATCTGTAATGCAGTTAAAATAGTGTTGTTCACACTGAAGCTGTAGTGCGTTTTTGCCAGCTACTGTATGATTTCGGAGTACACACACGGGCAGGTTATTAAGCGTGAGTCATCTTATTGAATCTTGCCAGTCTGAATGAAGGACTTATATAATCTTTAAAATGTGATTTAGTGAGCAAGAGCAGACTGCCAGCCAGCAGCACACTGTCTGGGTGAGCAGACAAGCTCCCTCTTCAGGAAATCAGGTGGGTAATGATGGATGTGCTAGCTGTCTGCTGTGCTTTCCACAGGGTGAGCCGGCCCCTACCAAAGCAGCACTGCCAGATGCTGCTGCAGGTTGTGAACCGAAGACACATTGCTTCTGAAAAACTGATATCTGTGGGTTTTCAGCCCTGCACACACAATCTAGGCTCTGAAAGCTGACCTGATCTCATGTCTGATCTATGGTCTGATTTTTGGGCGGTCCTGTGCAGGCTCAGGTACCCTGAGGATTTTGACCCCTGCCAGGATTGACAATGTATCTTTAAAAAGTTTAAACAAATACCCAGAGAAAACTTTAAAATGTTTAAAAACTCCATGTCTGAAAACGATACCATTTTCCTGTGCCTACTAAGGTTTGCAAGATGGGGACCTTGCTGCAGAGGCACTGGTCATGCAAGCTGTGTTGCAGGTGACACAGATCTGTACCATCGCTGGTGTTTCGTGTGTGTGATAGAAGAAGCTGGAAGTTGAGTTATTGTAGCATTTCTTCTCTCAGAGTGCACTCTGGTTTCAGCTACCACAAATAAAAGAAGTCAGAGAAATGAGGTTGAATCTTTTAATTTACCAAATTAACTTGTATCGAGAACTGATACTTTGTTCAAAAATCAACCTCTGGCAGGATGGGAAATACGGATATCCTTAGATAGGAATACAAGTGTACATTTAATCTCTGTTATTTAAAGAAACCTCTAAGTGTTTTCAGCCCAAACTTATCTAAGCAAATATCAAAATTTCGAGTTGTTGGAGCACATATATTTTTGATCTTTTCCAGCAACTCAAATAATCTCAATTTTTTAAAGTAAAACAATAGTGCAAGAAAAGAGAGACCGTCTAATTTGGTATTAATGATAGTTAGGCGAGGAGTGGGGACTATATGTTGGGAGTTATTTATGATGTACTGACTTTCTTCCACACCTGTGGCCCCTGTCTGTGTGGACCTGTTGAACTCAGCTGGAGCTCTGCAGTTGACTTTGGTCATGTCCTGCTGAACAGTAAAACTGGGGGAGTTGGCGTTGGTCAGTAGGTGGTGAGCCATTGCGTTGTGCATCACTTGCTTTGTGCATTCTTGGTGTTTTGATATTTTTTTTATTTGTGTTAATTTCTCTTTGTTGTTAAACAGTCCTTGTGTCGACCCATGAGTTCTTGTACCTTTTTCTTTTTGCAATTCCCTCTCCCATCCCTCTGGGGTGGGGGACAGTGAGTGAACACATGCGTGGTGCTTAGCTGCCCGCCAGGTTAAACCACAACAAGTATTCAGGGAAAGAATGCTACAGCCCTAACAATTGTCTGTAAACAATTCCAGCAGTTTTTGCTAAGTTATGTTATTATTCCTTGTTCTTCTTTTTTTTTTTTTTTTTTTTTTTTTTACTGACAGAATGGTTAATGTTTAAATGTACTTAATGTACTTTATTTTTAATTCTTTCTTCCCCCTATTCACTTAAGTGAAAGCAGCATCACTTACCTGTGTCACATCTGAATGTATGTTTATGGTGATAAAAGTAGGTATCAGACAAAAAACTACAAGGTTTTCTAGACAGTCCTAGTGCTGAAGTTCTGGGAAGTTGAGGGCTTGTGGTCTTTTATGGGTGAGATTGCATGGTGAAAGCTGAACTTCCTTGCCTTTTTCTTACATTGAAAACTAAAATTTCAGGTCTCCATTTTAATGTCTCCGAAATTCAGTTGAAAAGGGGGTATTTGATACATTAGAGAAACATGCATAAATGATGTAAAATGTCATAAATTTTCATCAGAGGCAGAGGGGATGGCTGAGTTGGTGCTTAGATTGCCGCTTTGATGTTCTAGATAAATTGTGTGCCTAAGATTTTATTTAATTTTCATGGTCTAAGTATGAGGAGATAATCACTGTTTTTGTTTTTGTTTTTTTGTCTGCATTTTGTTGGAGATTTAAGCTTCAAATCACACTGCCCCTAATGCTGAACTTGCTCGAGCTTAAGAAGCCACTTCTTATTTCAGCCGTGTATTGCAGCGTGGGTTTAAGCGCAGGTTTTCCAGGCAGGATGAGCAAAAGGGGCTTCTGAGAAGCGTGTTTTGGAGCGCGTGAGGTGAGAGTACAGCGGGCTGAGCAGGGGCCGTGCTCTGGGAGTGCTGAAAAGCAGGGTTTTGCTCTCTCTTCGCAGGCGAGCAGCAAGCATGAGCGTGGCAGCGCGCGAGCGTGGGCGCCGCCACCCTGTGATCTGAGCCCCGTCCCCAGCTGACTTCCCGGCCCGCCGGGCGCTGCCCGTCCCGCACCATGGAGGACTGCCTTCACACCTCCTCCGAAAACCTGTCCAAGCTGGTGAGCTGGGCCCACAGCCACGGGACCATCTGCAGCCTCATCCCCAACCTCAAGCACCTGCTGTCCGAGGGGGCCCACGGCAACCTGACGGCCATGTGGGGCTGCAGCGCCGGCCATGCCTACCACTGGCCCCTGGCCGCCACGTGCCGGGCGGGCTCGCAGGAGCGTGTCTGCTTCCAGGACAGCCGCAGCTTCAACTCGGACAGCCCCAGCATGCTGGGGGTGCCCTCAGAGGCTCAGGCCAGCCCCTTGGAGCGCTACCCGGGCCGGCCGGGGAAAGCCAAGCTGGACTGCACCCGCACCCGCGACTCCTGCGACTTCTCCTACTGCAGCGAGCCCTCGGAGCTGGGTGAGGCGGTGGAGGAGTACGAGGATGAGGCCACACTCTTCGACATGGTCTGCGAGTCCTCGGTGACTGACGAGGACAGCGACTTCGAGCCTCATCCCCACCGTGCCCCCGGCGGCCCTCGGAAGCGGCCGCCCGCCATCCTCCCCGCTGCCGCCCATGCCCAGCTGGCTGACGAGGGGGGCGGCGAGGTGCTCCTCAAGAAGATCAAGCAGGAGCTGCCCGAGGACTACTACATCGTGGCCAACGCCGAGCTGACGGCTGGCGCCGACGGGCCGGCACTGGCCCTCACCCAGATGTCCAAGCCCAAGCCACCAGCGCAGGCTGGACCCTCTGGCATGGTTGCCACCAGGACCCTGCCCCTGCCCGCTGCTGGCCCGGACCCCGACCCACCACATCTCTGCTCCTCCCCACCCGGGCCACCCCGGCTCCCTGCTCAGAGGCCACCCCGAGGTGCCCTGGCCTCCCCAGCCCGGGGTACGGCTGGTGGCGTCCCCTTGGCCACCCTACAGGTGCCAGCCACCAGCTCCAACGCCACCGCCGTGGGGAAGGCCATCAGCATCCCGCTATCAGCCCTGCAGCTGCCTGGGCAGGAGGAGACCCCGGCCACCGAGGAGACCCCACCGCCCGCCCTGCAGTCGGCCCCGGGGGGCGAAGCAGCAGCATCGCCCTCGGTGAGCGCGGAGCCCGAGGTCAGCTCCAGCCAGCAGCAGCCCCCCGCCGCCCCCGCTGCCACCCCTGAAGCAGCAGCACCGTCAATGCCAGGTAGGAGGCTGGGGGGGTGGGAGAAGTATTTTGGGGGGGACGGGCACCCTGGCTCAGTGTCAGGGGACACATAAAGAGGAGCCCTGCTGGGCTGCGGATTCATAAGAAGGCAGATAAAGGAGCTGCCAGCCTGGGAGAGGATCTGGAAGACCACCCCCTGTGAGGAAAGTGCAGGTGCCATGAGGAAACGCATCTTTTAGGACAGGTTTTTAGGTCTGTGGGGTGCAGCTGTGTGCTGGGAGCTCTGCCTGGGAGAGATGTGCAGCCTAGAAGAGTATCTGGAGGGAGATCCTCCCTGTTATAAACCTTTATCACATTTTCCTGACCTGCAAATCAGAGCAGCTCACAGAGACCTGAAGGACAACCACAGTGTTAACCATGAAATTGATAACACAAGCTGTAATCCGATAATTTTTCTTTTTTTTTCCCTGTTCTCAATGGAAGTTCTCAGCCTCCTTCCTTTTTTCCATCTCCCAGTGCTGCCAAAGCATTGAGAAATGGCACAGACATTAGCAGATAAAGAGCATCTTGATTCAGCATGCTTCTGCTGAACGATTGCCACGTGCCAGTCTGTCTGCAGGACAGCTCAGTGCTGGCCACAGGCATTGGTGTGGGGAGGAAGCCTCCAGCTCTCTCTGGACCCAAGTGCAGGCGGTGCTGCCTTTGCTCTTCCAGGGGGTGAATGGTGCCGTCCCGGGGTGAGGACAAGGCTGGAGGGAGTTGCCTATATGCAGTCCCTGTGGTAGCTACTTTAAACCCTAAAAACAATTACTTTAACAGCCTGGACAAACCCAGCCACCCTGAAAACCAGTTGAACACTATTAAATCTATTAATTAACAAGAACCTGCAAATCTTGTTACCAGATAAAACACCCAGCATATTTAAATACGCAGTTTTACTAGGTAAAACCCCACGAATGTCTACAAATTAAAAAAGATGGTGGTTGTCTTGGTTACAGCAAAGCAAATTTCTCTTTGGAACTCCCATTTCTGCATCTTTGAGAAGTCGCTTTGCAGTAGTCCTGTCATATGACACCCCATGTGGAAATCCCAGTGAAAAGCTCCAGCTGACACAGAGCTGTGTCTGCTCGGCTAAATATGAGAGATGTGGGTTGCCTGATGTGAATCCAGATTGCATGGTAAACCTGCTTACTCTGTTTTCTTCAGTTTGTAGTACATAACTGCTGTGTGTAGTAGAGCTGCTTTCTACCAGCCAGCCCCTCCAGCTTGCTCAGCCTCCGGCTTGCAGGCTGGGACACGTGAATACAAACCTAGGCAGATTTTTGCCATGTGTGTGTGTGCTGTCTTGGAGAGTGATTTGCTTTCAACAGAGCCATTAAAATCAACAAAACCCTTCAAGCTGCTCTTGTCAGGATTTGATCAGGGAAGACCTGCAGCCTGTTTATTTCTGAGTGCCCTTCTCCATCCTCAGAAGCCACGTGAGGCCAGCAGTTGTTACCACTGAGGGCTAAACCTTACAAGAATGGACACAATGCCACATTTTCACACGTATGCAGTTTCCAGATTAGGGTTGTTCTACACCTAGCATCTCACTGTGAGGACAAAGTGATACTGCATCTAGATTTACACCCACTGTGTAAATCCCTCCTAGCTTCCCAGTGCTGCTTGCGTAGACAGCAACGTTACATCAGCACCCTGCCTGAATTCCATTCCAGTCATCTATGTCCTCAATACTTAAATTTCTTGTGTTCTCAGGAAGCGTTATGTAGTGTCAGCCTGGTACAGCGTTGTAATATGCTGTTGTTGTACTCAAAGGTAGCTGCATTTCATCAAGGGTAAAGTGATTGATACACAACTATAACGTGATACTCACATCAGGGAAGTCTTGATTGCTGTAGATCCTCCTCCTTTGGCAATGAAGTGCTGGCATTAATAAATCTCTGAGCTGCAGAGAAGCGAGCAAGTGAATTTATTGCAGATACGTGGTTCTGCACAGCATATTCTTTCAGCTGGAATCTGGGGGTCTGATTAAAGACTGTAGCACGCTTGTTGTTTATGTACAGTGATTTTGTTAGGTTGTCTCTTTACTTTACAAAGAGGGATGTACTGGAAGTGGTGCATGATATATAAAATTTGAGCGATATTGAACTACAAGAGAATGTTTATGTGTACTACATAAAAACGTTTCTTTCCTAAACAGACAGGCAATGATGAGTATAATTCTTCCATAAAAGATGGCAGGAAGTAATTATACCAAGGAGCCTAGAGCTATTGTTAGTTTATAGACTCAGTTGATGTTTTGACAAACGAATGAAGATACAGTTAAAAGGGAGCAAGGAACTTAAATTCTTCCTTTTCCTCTACCAAGCGTTGCTCAATTTTAGAATAAGATACGAAGCCTTGCTCCTGGTCCCATTATAATTGCTCATGTGTTCATGAGGTCTTTGCGGGACCAAGACCTGAGGTGGTTAGTTGTAATTAAAGAGTGTGATCAAACCAGCAGGAAATATGACTTTGAATTTTAGGTTAAGTCACACATCTTTGTATTTGTGTGGGTGACACAGCTGATAGTTAGCATACATGGGTCTCTCTTAGGTCAGGAAAGTTTGAGAGAGATTCTCTAATAGATCAGAGATATCGATGTATGTTAGCTCTGGCCAACTTAATCTACACTGTAGTTTTGGACTGGTTTCTCTTTTAAACATTTTCTTTTTTTTTTTTTTTTTTTTGTCCTTCACTCTCTTTAATTACCCCATGGCACCCAAATGTTGCAGGGACTTAGCAGAGGTGTTTTAATGCATTATAAGTGAAGTGGCATCCCGGGATTCAGTGAGGCTGGATTCTGATTTCTGTTGGGTTCAAGTCTTCATCCAAGCATTGCAGAATATACTGCATTATTTTTGTTAAACTCCAGCCATAATACATTGACATTCATCTGTGAATTTTCTGGTTGGGTTTGACTACTTTGTTAGCAAAGGCTTCAAGAATATGTGTAGGTACTGCTTAAGAGACCTACCTCTGAGAAGAGAGAGATTTCTGTAATGGTGGAGAGCTGGGAATCTCTGCAGTTTCTACTTCCCAAATAGCCTCTTTTGTCTTTCTCTTTTGCTGAACTTGCTCTGTTTTTTCTGTCCAAGAACCAGCAAGGGCAGGGTGGGTCACGTCAATGAAGATAGGTGAGTAAGAAACAGGATGCTTTAGGTTGCAGTACATACAGCCTCGAAAAATCATCGTTTGGATGTCTGAAGCCACAAGTGGAAAAAATGTTGTAACTGCAGGAGGATATGGAAGAAGCCTATGGCTTGGAGGAAGACAGAGCTTACGGTGTAGGAAGGCAAATATTGATCCCTCGGGAGGCAGGAGTCTCTTTGTAAGCAGAATAGCTGAGGTGTTTGTGAAGAATGCTCACCTTCCATCTGAAGAGGGAGGGTGGAGGCGTGTGCTGGGCTGACAAGACAGTGCAGCACCGTATCTCTGGTCCAACACTAATCTAACACTATAAACACAGGAGGAGCAAAGGGTTCTGCGAGGAGACACTAAAAAGGTGTGAAATCCATATGTGCAAAGTGTGCAGCAGCCAAGGAGTTGTCAGTAGGGATGGAAAACCAAAACACCGTATAAATGAAGTGACAAATTTTGTTGTTTCTGTCAGAAGCGTGGCAAATCATGTTCTGTGGGTACCAGCACAATGCCAGCGTGCGTATGCATTGATGGCCTGGCTGGGCTGCAAAGTGGTGCTTTACATGTACAAGCTTTTGCAGAGTTTGGGGAGGAAACAAGGTGTCCACAAACACCAGTGGATTCTCAGTGTGCTGCACACTGTCCCATGGGCACCAAACCGAGACCGTGGTCGTGAACGTGTGCCATGATGGATGGTGCCATGGCCTGGGCCTTGCTGAGGTCTCTGCTCTGTGTGCCTTCCTGGTCCTTCCCTTTCTGTGGCTGGTTTTCAGGATCCCAGAGCAGCGTGTCACTCGCTCTTGCCAACTTTTTTCTCTCCTTTCCCCAACCTGAGCATGATCATTAAAAGATACAGTGCCTCCGGGGGTGGTCTGATGTTTGTCTGCAGCTTTCAAGTTGAACGTTTTAAAGCATTTCTCTCCAACCAAAAGAACTGGGACCTTTCTCTCCCTGCAGTTGTGTGGGTTTCAGTTAAATGGGAGCTGAGATCCTTGTGTGATCGTAGGACTCGTTGATTTGGACCTCTTAGATGAACATCAAAATGTTACGAGATTTAGGAGAGAAAGAAGTCCCCCGACTTTGCAGATTGCTAACAGTGCCCAGGTTAGGCTTAAACTCCAAAATCGCTGTTAACACTGCAAGCAGAAAAATATATCAGCTAGCACATTCCAAAGAAGTTCAAACAATAAAAAAACAATGCCTTTTTTTGGAGGTATATGAAGCATCAGCCATATATCCAGAAAGGCCAAATTAATCCCTGCTGTAATTCTTCCAAGTCCTGTGGAACGGTGCCAGGAAGGAATGTAACACAAGGCAAATAACCAGTCAAGGAAAGTTACAAAACTTTATTTAAGCTCTTCCAAGAACACTCAAATAATTGCTGATAGGTCTCTGTATATATAATCTACATACAGAGATTGATGACTTTTGGCTAAGGGGACCGCTGGAGCCTGCCTCCAGGGACTCACACTGCTGAATGTGGTCAAATGAACAATTAAACTGTTTTAGGGGTGAAACAGTCTCCTTCTCTTTGTGTCGGAGTGAAGAGTTCAGAGCCCACTGGTGACTCTTTATGCCCCATAATTGATTTCTTTTCTTGCTCCGCTAGCTCAAGTAAAAATAATAAGTTCTGAGACAGATAATTACCCCCAAAAAGTACTTTTATTTTTTAAAGTTACAAGGACCTTGCTTATTCAGAAGAATAAAATCAGATAATTAGGCTTTTACTAATCAGAAAAAGGGAGGCGGTGAGTTGATTAACCACCTCCTGCACTGCCTCTGCTTTCTGATCTTGCAGCATGGATTTGCCAGGCCTCTCCCACCCTTAGTTATCTGTATCCAAATGCTGCTGGCTGATAAACCATTGATTTGGGGACTTTAATCTGGAATTTCTGCTTATGAGGCCGGTGTTACTTGTCTTTACGTTATTGTAAGGGAGTTCTGTTTAAAAGCAGAATAATATCATAAAAAGGACAAATTCAGCCTCTGAAATGTAGTCGTGTACTTGCATTCATCATCGAGGTCTACAGCATGCCAATCAAATCTGAAAAATTTTAATCTTTGTACTAATAATGGTAATGTGGGAGTGTGTTTTATGAGGTTTCTCCTACAAAAAGGAGTTATCGTGTTATTAACTCTTGCAGGAGAACTCTGAAAGGAAGACTTAGCAAGTACTATAACATCTCTAGATGTTTACAGAAATATATTTATCACCATTTCAAACTCCACGTGTTTTCTTTATTGGAAATTTCATGCAGACGCAGAAGGCTCTTGACAGTGTCTTGCACCCGTGATGACCAACAGCGGACTTCTCATGCAGAGGGAGATCTTCTTGCTGCCCTGAATGTTAAATACTTGTTAGGCAAAGCGACTGTGCACCCGAATGATGAGGCTGCTGCTTTTCTTGACTGCAGGGCTTGTTTCCTGTGTTCCCCCAGGACCTCCCCTGCATGGGACTCCCTGCAGCAGGCAGAGCCATCTCCGGGCAGCAGTGCTGAGGATATACCTGTGCATCTTGCCAGAGGGTGTTCGTGCAAGCTCATGCTGAGCATAGGTTGGTCTGGGAGAAGTCTGAGGATAGGGGTTGGGTAGTAAAAGTAAAGGAAAAGAGATTCTATGCCTATAGCCTAGAAGGGAGTGGAATGCCCCCAAAAAGATCCATTGCACCCATGGCCCAGCAGGATTTAAGGATTAAGTCTGTAAAACATGTAGAGTTAAGCTGGCTGTCAGGAATATTTTCTGGGGCTCTGAGCAGAAGAATTGCATCACAGGGAATTAGGGAAACTTCATTTAAATGTATGTTTTCAGTTTAAAATACCAAAGTGCAAGCAGTATTAAGATGACGTGTTGCATCAGAAGAGAAACTGGCAACTGCAATAATTGGCTGTGTTCTAGAGCACCACGGCTCATTGCAGATTTAGAAATGTTCCCTTTCCCCCATTGCTCCAGAATCAGAGGCAGAAAAGCAAAAAAAAAAACGAGGTAGGAGAGAGAAGGAGAAAACAGCCAGTTTTGTAAGACCAGCACGAACTAGATGCTGTGCTCTGCCCTTCACTTCTTCTGTTCTGTGATACTGATATGTAAAGGAAGAAAATAAGTCTGGTGGTGGTTCCAGCAATCCTGTAAACATAGGGAAACAACAAAGGAAACTGGACAAGTCTCTACTGGGTATCTCTTTATTTTGGGGAAATAGAAGATTGTTTAACATGACATTTTTGATCAGAGATCTGTATTGCTCATGTGGTCTTTACAATTGCTCTAATTTTGGACCTGTTCTCATCGTATGATTTGTGAGTCTCTGAGCAGGAAAAGAGAGGCAGAATGAGGACCCAAGGATCCTGCTTGGTCCCAAGGACCATGCAGGCTACCAGGTAAATAAGAACTGGACAGTTTGAAAGATTAAAAGTAACCAGAAAACCAAGCAGCAAGTATGCAGTTAAATATTTTATCATGAAACATTGTAAGATTTATTTTTTTTTTATGAACACCCCCAAAACATTCTGCTAGAAGCTCTTTCCATAAAGAAAGAAAAAGGTGTTTTATTGTTGTTTTCCTTTTCATTTGTTTGTTGGCAGCTGCACACAGGTTGCTCAAATTTGGTGTGGAAAATCACACTAGCAGCTTCCCTAAATTACTTCCATTTTTTTTCTGGCATATATTCTGGCTTTCCTGTGGTAATTGACATCTCTGTACCCATTATTGTTTTTACATTTGTTAGAGGTTAGTGAATGTAAACTTGCCATTTTATAACCCTGTATTTCTGTAAATCTCTTCAATAGGTCACAAGTTCATTTAGAAATGAACTTTAAAAGAATTTAAATATTTTTGTGCCATCTATCTTTGTTTAAAAATGTGATTAATTGGGCTTGGTATTTTTATGCAAGCTACAGGTAGGACCATTTTTCTGTATTATGTTGAGTTTAGTTGACTGTATCCCGGGTGTTTTTTTTGTCTGAAGATGTTTTCCTGTATCCCGGTGTAATTCCTTTTTTCTTCCAAACTCATTTCTGTGCAGAAGTACTCTGCTACCCCGTAAATGATTTTATGTGGGCATTCAGTAAGTAAGTAAACGCAGTTTTCCCCTGCAAGCTACGCTATGAGCCTCTGGAAATGCACCTGCTCCTTGCAGTAATGCACCTTGCAGTGATGGGGTTGTATTTACTTTCGGGCAAAAACGTATGGAAAATCTTTCTTAAAGATGTGGTGCTGACTTAAAGATGTGGTGCCTAGTGAAACACGGACATAGTCACTGCTGGGAGCTGATCTCAACGCCCAGCTGATGCATCCCCCAGAGGGGAGCCAGCCTGCTTCCAGGGAGCAAAGTGCAGAAGAGCAAATGTTAAAGAGCAAAGGCTGAGGCTCCCGCCTGCTCAAACAAATGCAAATTTCAGGCTGAGACTCAAGAAATTCGTTGTCTCTGTCTCATTTCTAACATATACCTGTCGCTCCCATTGACTTCAGGAACAGCAAGGGCACACGCAGAAGGACCGCACGTGCCCCTGTTGGTTAAACTAAGGGTATATTTAGGCAGGCAGTGACACTGTGGTCTGCTGTTGCTTTTCGTTAACAAGATCTTCATGATGAAAACATTGCTTGAAAGCATACAACCATGGATTAATGGTACTTAATAATTTACTTGCTAATTTGTCCTCAGAAATAAGAAGAACAAAAACTGACCTTCTGTTGTGCAGGGAAGGAAAAAATCGATTCAGAGATAATCTGACCCAGGTCACATCACCCCGGGGCAAAATCTGAATGTGCTTCTTTGCTGAGCTATTTTGAGCAGGACGTAACGGTACCCAAAGATACTGCCTGTGAAAGATCAGGACTTTCATCTCTGGTCTCTGAGTGGCTTGCTTCATTTTTCTGTTTGCTATCACCCTTGCCCTAGCTGGATATTTGCCTAATCTCTTCTTTAGTCTGGTGGCTGCTGAAGGATACCTGTCTGAATGAGCAACAAACAGAACCACGGGTACTTCTGTACGTGAGTACTTCCACCCTGGCCATGACTTGGAGCAGTCTTCTTCTGAGCGTGGTGAGCCCTGTCCTTCAGTCACATGGATGTCCCAAGTTATGGGGAATTTATTCTGTCAATGACTCTGGCTGTTTGGGACTTACTGTCTGTTACTGCCTATACCCTCAAGAAAACAAACTAGTAGGCATGAAAATTTTTCTAGGATTTATAGCCCCTCATTCTTGCCTGTGTGCTGGTACATGCTTTGCTTTGTGCTTTTAGATTTCTGTTTTTTTCTTCTTGCTGTAGAAAGAGGTGCCTTTTTGCCTGTGTTTTGTCTCCCCTGATTTCAGATAGTCCTCGGAAAACTTGTTGACAAACACCTTGTCCCTTTACCATTCACTTGCATAGCTGTTAAATACATCAGACTGTTTATTGTGCTAGTGCATAATAAAGCAGCCATATATATGTGTGTATACCATACATCCATAATTACATTCATTAAGTTATACTCCGTATCACCTCTTGCATGAATTAGTTTGTGTCATTTTTGGTATGAATTCATGCAGTAGCAGGGAAACTGATTGTTCGTGTGCTGCACAGAAGAACAAATTATTTTTATGGAAATAACAATTCAATCCTGGTAAGAAAATTTTGACAATGTAATTATGGAAGAGAGATAATAACAATATTCTGAGCAGCACGGAGGTGCGTATGTGTGTATGCTGTGTGTGTGCGCATAGCCAGAAAAAAAAAATTGAAAGCCCTCAATTTATTTAAAAAGACTGTATTCAAACAGAGCTGCGAAACGTGACTACAGATCTACTCAATTAAACTCTGACAAAGTAAGTTTAAACACATACCCAAGTGCAGACACAAACAAACCGTGCCACCAGCAGCAGACTGGAGGAGGCTGGCTCCCTGCGTGTGTACATCCCTCTCCTCATCCCTCCAGCTCAGCCTGGCACCTCTGGAGCAAAGTGTGTGCTCCTCGTCCAGCCGCCTGGCAGCGTCTGGTGCCTGGGGTGCATGGCCTTGCCCTCTGCAGGGATGTGCTCACATCTCTGCCCTCAGCACAGCTGCTCTGTCTCCTCCAAGCTTGTGGGATCGTGGTGTCTTTGAACCCCTTGCTAGTACAAGGAGCATCAAGACGGCAAGGCAGGGTAAAGAGTGTGCCTTAGGAACTGTTTCGCTGCAAGTGTTGCACTTCATCCTTTCTGGAGAATTGCATGGAGAGCTGGTCCTTAAGTTCTGCTCTCTGACCCAGTGAAGACAAAGAAAATATGTGTGTTAAAAGTGTGCTCTGAAACCAGCTATGCGAGGTTGTAAATTGTGAGCTCTTCATAGGGTTCGTGCCCTTCACAGCTTGCTTCACTCATCCTGGAGAATATACAGTGCAGAAAGGTAAAAGCAAATTGTGTCATTGTGTAACATCACCAGCCAGGATCTCAGAAGTAAACTGCGAGCTCTGTAGCAGGCAATTCGAGTACTTCACTAAACGTAAGAGGGTGTTGGGAAATGAGATACCGAAATGCAATTATTTAGGATGCTGCTTTCCCTGTTACCAAAAGGCAGTGGTGCTGGCTCCCTGCACGTGTTCCCTGCTACATCTGCAGCAGACGGTTCAGCCAGAGCAGGAAAGGGTACCTTTTGATTCACTACCAATGGCAGTTTAATAAAATAGAGGGGGAAATGTCTGCAGTCTCTAATAAGCAATATATCAACGAAGCACTGTCAGCCTGTGTAGAGAGCTCCACAGCAAGATTTATTACGTTAATTACAGTCATGTGGGCCTCATGCTCTTAAGTCTGAAACTGCCGTCACATTCTAAACTTGATTTAAGAATACATTTTGGCCAAGACTAAAGTGCAGTCTATTATGATTAATGTAATAAAATATTTATTGCATACTCCCTTTCTTTGTTCCACTGCTCGTTGCCCCAGTTAGACTGCCTCATTCCAAACCAGTGATATACAGTTAGATTTCAGAGGATCCTCATCTGTTTTTCATCTCTCTCTTCACTGTTGTTCTTTTTTTCATCTCTCTTTGTTCCAATTCTCCCTTCTCTCCCCCTCATCTTCATTTCCCACCCATATTTCCCAACTCTGCATCTCTGCTGCTGTCTGGAGTGAATCAAAAGCAGGCAAACTTCATAGCCCTGGCACATCCCCTTGAGACCTCTTGCAGTGCTTTCTCAGTTCTCCTTATTAAAGTGAGCTCTTAAACGCAATGGCATTAAAACTGTTGGTAGGCTGAAGCTGAGCACTTGCTGAGCCTGTGGCAAGGTAGGGTGCTGTGAAAAGAGAAGACTGATCTGTAAAGTGGTACATGTTTGTGTCCTGTTTTCCATTCTGCTTCCAGGGGGCTTGCGACTGCAGACAGGACCTAGGGAGTAAGACTTTATGTTATTTGGGAGGCTTGGCCCATAGAAATACAGGGGCTGAGAGTAAGCATCCTCAGGAGCTGTGACCCTGCTGGGTGTCAACACGTTGTCCTGTTGGTTGTACAGGAAGGCACAGCACTAGGGTTCCTTCATCATGTTACTTCAGAAGTGGACACAAATATTAGCCAAAAACTACTGGCTCCAGAGATCTCCTAATATAATTGGCAATATAATGCTGTTGTACAGTATCTGTAACAAATAGAAACACCTCAACTTAGAGGTTGCTGTGGCACACAATCCCACTTGGCCAGATTTTCCAAAACACCATATAAGATGTTACTTGTGGTTTTGCGCAAGCCAGCCCATTAGTTAGATTAGTGGTTTGGTGTTTGCAAGGTCTGTGTGTGCATGTAACTCCAGCATTCTCTGTATGAGCAAACAGAGGTGAAAACCTTATGGAAAATGTAAAGCCCTGTTTTTCTTATAAGAAATCAGCTTTTTGGCACAAAAATTTGTGTTTTACCCCTAAAGCTTCATTAATTTTTAAATGATAAACTTCATCCAATGGGGGGAGTGCTCTGATATTTATGTTTTCTTTTTTTCATTTTGAATTTTTCTTCTTTTTTTTAGGTCATAGCAACTCTTGAATCCAGTCATCTTACACATAGGACTGTTTAGTCATGCTCCTCTTCTGTTATCTAAACAAATAATGAGTTAGTCTAGCTGGTCTTTATGTTTCTGTGTAGGCATAAATGTAAATAAGGGACCTTAATGCAGGAAGCACTTCCTATATGCTTTGTTGAACTGGGTATGCTTTCTGGACTGGTGGCCAGCAGACCAAGTCCATTTGGAAAACAAATGCTTCACTTCTGCAGTGCCTCATCTAGCTTCCAGTTCGCTGGTTAAGTCTGACAATTGCTGATGTACTCCCTTATTTCCTTCTGCCCCAGATCATGCAGTAAATAACGTGTTTTGAAAGGTCAACATTTCACTGTGTTGCTGAAAAGTCCTGGGTAAAGCAAATGATATTTTCCAGAGTTAAGTATTTAACCTGAAGAAAACCTTAGGCAAAAAAGGTGGCTTTTGTCCTTAGCCCTAAATTCAAATCATTACTTCAAGTCTTTTCAGTGGAATTAGCTGTTTTGTTAGGAAATTATTGTGCATCTGAATGCAAAGGTACATTGTCAACCTAAAGCTGGCATTTACTTCACAGTGTGTATCATATTTTACCACTGACCAATGCCAGCAGCACTCCAGTTTCACCAATCCGCCTGAATGCTTTAGCCTGAGCTCTGAAAGAGGGGCAATTATGTGTCAGAAGTGAACATAGCTGAAGAAAGTTTAACCAGTCATTCTGAAAGGGGGAGGGCTTCGCAAATTTTTTAAAGTTCTCTAATGGCTTTAGGCTTGCTGTGTAGGAAACTCACAGAATAATGGATTGATCTGGATTGGAAGGGACCTCAAAGACCACCCACACAACCCCCTGCCATGGGCAGGGACACCTCCCACCAGCCCAGGCTGCCCAAGGCCCCATCCAGCCTGGCCTTGAGCACCTCCAGGGATGGGGCATCCACAGCTTCTCTGGGCAGCCTGTGCCAGGGCCTCACCACCCTCTGAGTGAAGAATTTCCTCCTAACATCTAATCTAAACCTATCATTTTAATTTGAAGCCACTACCCCTTGTCTTATCAGTACAGGCCTTGGTGCAAATTTTCTCCGCATCTTTCCTACAGGCCCCCTTTAGGTACTGGAAGGCCTCAGTTAGGTCTCACCAGAGCTTTCCCTTCTCCAGGTGAAACAATGCCAGCTCTCACCAGCTTTCTTTGAAAGAGAGGAGCTCCAGCCCTCTGATCATCCTCGTGGCCCTTCTCTGGACCCGCTCTAACAGCCCCACATCCCTTTTGTGCTGGGGGCCCCAGAGCTGCACGCAGTGCTCCACGTGGGGCCTCACACAGGTGGAGCAGAGGGACACAATCCCCTCCCTGGATGTGCCAACCAAGCCCAAGACACACCTGGCTTTCTGGGCTGCAAGCTCTCTCTAAGCTTATTTTTTAATACACTCCATATCTACGAGAGTTGGATTCCTGGAGCTCAGTCAATTACAGTGGGGTCCAGAGTTTGTATTTAAAAAGTGCCCGGAAAGGTAACAGGTAACATGGAAATAAGAGAGGAGTGAGAACAGACAGGTGAACCTGGAGCTGTTTCCAGGCTTTGTTATAACTAGGTGACTGATTTGAAACAGGGTAGCTAAAATGGCAGATCCCAGTCCCTCTGAGCCCTGAGTACCTTTCACCTGGACATCCCCAACGTATGAGGTATGTGGCTTCTCCAGTGCTCTTCCAAAAGATCTTCTGCTGTTCTCCTGGCTGTGTCTCAGGGAGCAGCTGTAGTTCCCTGCTGTGAAAATGCTGCACAGTATTTGGCTAAACTGGCAGAGCTGGAGTTGGTGTATTTGTTCCTGCTACATACAGGTCAAAAAAACACAAATGGATCCGAGTAAGCATGCCTAGCCCCACTGTTGGGATGCAGAGGAAACGCATCCCATTTTGTATTGCAGCTGTTCACACCACTGCATTGCAAGACAGCTTCATAAGAAGGTGGGAAACTGTACAGTCCTGTGCTCCATAAATACCACTCTAAGTGTTCAGTGGCTGAAGTGAAATGTAAAGTAAAACAAGAATGCAACACTTTCTCTTTTCCACTAGTCCTGGCAAAACTGAAACCAACTAGAAGAAGTGAAGATCATGTGTAGGATAAATTAAAACATTTTAGATGAGAAAATGCATTTTGAGACCCATTGTGTTGAAATATCTCAGAAGATGTCGCATCACAGTAGGGAAGGGGGCTACCTTGTGCAAATGAAAGGTCCCTGCAGCACTGCTGATTTGCAGAGCTCATTAGTCACTGCTAGTATCTGCTGTGTAAAAGATTGATCCAATCAGTCATACGAGGACATAAATTCTTAATCCCTTGTCATGGCTCCAAATTTTCTGGCATTTGAGGATGATGTAGTAGTTCCATTAATATTGATGGAAAATTTATCGTTGACTTTGCACCTTGCATCTTTTCAGGCTCTTGTGGTGAGAAAGTAGTGAAAAAGTGTGCAAACTGAATACCAGCACTAGGATCTGAGTGAGCACCAATTTAAGAGATCATTCTGCACCTTGCAAAAAAAAAAGTACAGATGGGTAAAGTTTATTTCAGTGACTCTTACTTCATGGAGATACCAATTTATAAATATTCCCATGCTCATTTGCTTTGAATCTGTGTTCTTTTTTTCTTTGAGGGTTCTTAATTTTAGAATCATAAAATATTTCACTGATAATTTTGCTGGAGGAGGTTAACTGAATAGAAGCATAATTTGTTTTGGCCAGAAAACCTAACATCTTTTATAAGTGGATTTTAATTAAGAATTTTCTACCATACTAGAGATTTTACATGCTAATGAAAGCATTTGCTGAAAATGTTAAACTGCATGGGGTTTAGCTTAATGTAGTGGAAATAGAGAACTTTAATTGTTTAACAGAATTTAGTAGCAAGATCAGATGGGTAGGGCAGAAATTCAAGAAAAAGTGCAGGAGTACTTTCTCCTGCTTCAGTAATCTGCAGCTAACAAGTTAATCCTTTGATCCTGCAGAGCTCAGAAGCTGTTAGATGTCAAGCCTGATGAAAATCTCCAGGCAGTCACAGGGTTTTCTCCCCTCTTTTGACTCTGACTCACCAAGCCTAAGCTTAAGTAAATATGATATATTGTAGCAAAGGAAATGCTCTTTATGTGGCCTCAGGACTTTCTAAAGAAACAGTTATTGTTGGATATGAAATAATTACATTAAAGCGCATGTATTTGTGACCTAAGCCTTTGACTACCGCATGCGTGTAGGAGTTGCCCCGACAGAGGTGGTCCGTACCAGACACTAAAAATGCCAGAAATGTAATTCCCAAAGTGCTTAGCTCTCCCTCTCTCTCAGTCTCAGAGTGGTCCCAGGAGTGCTCAGAGATCTTCATCGGCCTGCCAATACCCTCTTGAAAGACAGAAGGAAAGACAGGTAGGCTGTGGCTCACATTAATCGTTTTAGGGGGCTGCTTAGGGCCCTGGCCCATGGATACAGTACCACTGTTTTCCAACACCTGCAGGCTAGGGGCAGGAGCTGACCTGCAAAGTGCTGGTGCTCAGGGAGAGCACACTCAGCTCCAGCATGGAGATACGTGGCATCCTGTGTGTCCACGGCTTTCTCACTTGAATAAAAGCATTTTGGTGGAAGTGGGTCTTCGCCAGAAAGATTTTTCTAGTCAGAGCACAAATCAGGCAGAGGAGACGCTGGCTGGTAGTGCGATTGCCACCTGAAAAGCCAACATTGCTGGATTCCTTAGGCAGAATCTGAGGCTGTGTGCTCAGGCTCATGACTCCTGCTAATGTTACAGCCCCCCTCTGAATATCAGCAGTCTGCAGTGGTCTGGCATGAAGGACCAAAGCAAGTGCTCCTCCCTCACCATGCATAGTTACGGAGGAGGTTATGTCCTCTGCAGTGAGAACTGGTGAGTCAGAGTGTGTCGGTGTGTGCGAGATGAAATAAAAACAGCCCCCAGTCTGATAACTCTGCTGATAATGTTAAGTCTTGGCTGCGTTAAGATCAGATTATGAAAAGATCAGACCACAGCTGTTGCTCTGTGGGAAGGATTGTCTCACGGCTGTGGGCTAGCCAGGGACACTCAGCTCCCACTCGGTCATCTGTGTGATCTCTGCCAAGTCAGTTTAGGTATCTGGGATACTTAAACTACTTAGTTTGTCTAACTCTTAGATGAGAGTTTACCCCAGTCCTACAACAGAGTGGGATTTACGGCCTTTTTATTGGATGTTCTAGTTTTCTTGGAAATGAAGCTCTGATGCAGGATCAGATACAAATTACAGGTGCTTGGATCAGATCCTTGGTGTACTGGTGCAGCTGGGGGACAGGATCGTGGGAGATGCATCTCCAAGTCAACTCATTTTTTAAGTTTCTTCTCCTGGCTCCAAAGGTTGCATTATTCCAAGGAAGGGGTACTACGGATAGCTTGGTTTGGTAAATCAATGACACCAATAATTTTTGGTTGGTTGGTTCAGACTGTTTTACTGGCCAAGACAGGTTACACCGTAATGTGAGGGCATCTGTCTGCCCTAGACTCTAACAACAGACACCAAAGTAAGACTACAAGAAAAGTGCAAGCATATACGACACCTCCCCACCCTCCTATCTCAAGCAATTTGCAGATCAGGGTGTGTCTGGTTTAGGGATATTGTCTTGTATTAAGGAGCACTCTGTAATTATTTTCTGTGCTTTCACCCAGTTTTTGAACCCATGCACACTGAGGAGTTCGTAATAACGTGAGCAGTAGATGCCCAAGAGGAAACAGGTTTAAGTTTGCAGTGGTCAAGGGACTAATGTAGATCTCCACCTGTGTTTTCAGTAGTTTCCAGAAGGACCACTGAAAAAATACCCCAAAGGGTAAGCCCTGGCCAGAAGAGCTTTTCATCTCTACTCCGAAAGATGCAGCAAGGTGAGACCAAGGAAGCATTTGGGAACTGTTAAGACTGGAAACACTCCTGTGTCAGGACAAGACCATTCACTTTTCATCCTCAAACCAAGAGATGAAGTTGTGTACCTCATCAGCCCTCCCAGCATGTCCTTACCATGCCCTTCGATCCCTACCACAGCATTCGTATTTTCAAAAACTCATTGTGGTGACAGCTGAGATGCTTTTTAGTCTTGAGTTCTTAATGATCAAATTACTTTCAATTTAGTCTTTCTTTATCCATCAACCTGGATGGATTTGTAAGGGACAAAATGACATTACACAAACCTAATCTCCTTCTCTGACAAGATAGCAAGGCTCTGTGGCTAGAGGAGAAGCAGTCAGTGCCAAACATCCAGACTGTGACAATGGCTTCAGTTCTGTTTCACCTTTTTTCCTGTAGGCACAGAAGAGATGTGTAGAGTGGAGATGTGAAGAGATGTGTAGAATACTTATTGTAAGCATTCTGCAAGAGCTGTTTGCAGGCGGCACCCGGGGAGTAATTTTTGCAATCTCCTTGTCCTGGCAAGGGTTGTGTGGAAAGGATGGAAGATAGGCCTGATCGTGGGCTGTAGTTTCGTTAGTGATCCAATGGCCCAGTCGTGCTGGGTCTGGCTGGGATGGCCTTAACTCTCTTCACAGCATCAAGGCTTTCCCTTTTTTATTTATTTTTATTTTATTATTATTATTATTATTTTATTTCCCGTCTTTCCCACACTTACTCAGCTTTGTCTCCTTTCACAGATTTTCTTGCTTTTGCTCTTCCTATTCTCTTTCCTGTCCTGCGGGGTGTGGACAAAGAGTAAGTGGCTGTGTGGTGGTTGGTTAGCTGCTGAGTGCCAATCACCGCAATAATACGGAGTAAAATAATGAAATTAGCAGAAAACACGGAGTTTGTTGATATTAAAAGGGTGTTTGGATAAAATTTGTGTTCCCGTGGTAATTGGAGATGGATTATATGTTTTCTTTCAGTGTTATGACATCTTGTTGATTAAATGAGGAGGTAAGATTTTAATGATATGAAGAATTAGGTCTCCTTCCTAAACTGTGGTAGGCTACTAACATTTTCTTATTTAAGTGAGGCTCAGCTGCGTTGTCTGCTTTTGCTGTGGATGAAGAGCACATGCAGATCTCGGCAGTGGCTCAGTTGATGTCTGGTAACTTTGGCTGCCTCAGACTCTGCCCACTGGGTCTCACTGGCTCACTGCATTAGTTCCATGCCATGAGATATGCGTGATATTTGAGCGGTCTTGCAGAAACATAACAATGCACTTCAACTGCAGGCTGGATTCCCAGTCAAAATCGACCTAACTCTCCCAATTCTGCTGGCAAATAGCCTCACCCATCATCCTCAGCATTTCCCTCCTGCCTCGTGGAGAAGCACACCAGAGCACTGCAGGAATGCAGTGTTTCAGGGGCACTGTTTTTGCTCATGCACCTTCAGGAGATCTTGATGCAGCGTGGATTTTGTAAGTGTTGGTTGCAGATCTGGCAATTTCCTTTGCAGATTAAGGAAAGATGCCAAAACATAAACGACTGACTATGTGTCTCTGCTGTGTTGTGACAGGACATCCTGTAAGAAGTGCTGATTGATGGCATGTATAAAACCAAGCCATTATATGTGCTGTTTATATTGAAACACTACTTAAAATGTGGGCTGTCAGTCAAGGAACCGATTCCTTACACGGTGCTGTAATAAGTGGTGATAGGTGCAGCGAGCAAGGTATCAGAGTAAATGCTTTGTTCCTGAACCTCCAACAGCATATGTGACACCTCATGTCTCATGCATCTTCCCGGCGTGTGCGTGGGGTGGGAAGCACCTGGTGAGTGCTGCTGTGGTGCCACTGAAGCACAGACAGCGGGATTCCCTCTCGCTGTAAGTCAGGTGGAGAAGGGACACCAGAGTGTATGTTTTGTCTGCAGTGAGATAGAGCAGAAAAGAACTTGCTTTTTTTCCCTCTTCTGCTTATGAAGAGGGAGAGAGGAAAGGGATGTTTGCTTTACAAGTACAGAGAATTGTCAAATCGCTGGAATTTTCCTTCTTTGTGTTTGCTGCTCGTCACTTTCTAAAACCATGACAGTTTGTGCTGTCTGTAATGACACTTCCTCCTATCTGCTTAAAAATTGCATCCTTGTACGGATAGTTTCCATATGCCAAGAAAACACTCCATAAATACACACATCACTTCACAGTAAAAAGCTTTTCCTTTTATGCTTATGATCAGACTGAAAATCATTTGTCATTAAAAACCATCTTCGCAGAGGCATCTGAATACTGTGCTTTGATATGCCACTGATTGTAAGGACCTTTGAGTATAGCTTTATGGAGCAATATAAGGTTGTTTCCTGAATTTGATTTTTTCTGCAAAATGAAAAGGAACGGTCACAATTGCACTTCCACTGTCAAGGTACAGCTTGATTATGTAGAGAGACTATATAATCATGTTAAGTACTGACAGTTTTATGCCATATCTTCTAATGTGCAGTATAATCTATTTTTTATTCGCGTACATTTGTAAATTACACATTGCTCTGTGGTACTTTTACCTGCTAACTCCCTTCCTAGGATGTGCTGCATTGCCTTGTACTGTACATTTGTCTATATTTGTTTAGCTCGTTAAAAATGCCTGATTAAAGCTAATTGTCATGTAATAAATACAAGGCTTTAGTTATTTTTTTGTAGAAAAAAAAATCGGAATCAGTACAACCTCTCGTTTCACAACTGAGGCAGTTCACAGATGGGCTCATTAGGTGGAGCAGGCCCTGCACACAGCATTGGAATCCACAGAAAAGCCTTCTACCTTGCATTTGTTCTAAAACGTAGATTGCCTCTAATCCCACTGTTTTCCACAAATTTCCACGCACAAAACTGTGCCCCAGTGTCATGAGGAGCTCATTTTGGTTTTGTGCCATGCTCTGGTAACGTCATTTGTGAAACTGATGTTGGCTTTTCAGTCATATGGCAGGCATGTAATGATGTTTTCCAGTGCGCTTTGTGCAATTATTTTTATTTTTATTTTTATTTTTATTTTTATTTTTATTTTTATTTTTATTTTTATTTTTATTTTTATTTTTATTTTTATTTTTATTTTTATTCTTATTCTTATTCTTATTCTTATTCTTATTCTTATTCTTATTCTTTCTGCTTTTGAAGGAAATTTATTTTTGGGAAGAGCTTGTTGTGAAAACTCACTGCTTCTTCTGCTCTGTTTTGTCTTTCTCCTTCTCCCTCCTCCAGACCAGGATGAGAGAGCAGCAGAGCTCAGCAGGGAGCAGAACGAGAAGACCATTCGCAGCACACAGACGGCTCTCCGCAATTTCCGAGAGTTCCTCATCTCCAAATATCCTTCTGAGACCCGGGAGATCTACGTCATCCCCTGCAAGGAGCTTGATGCCTACCTTGCGTCCTTCTTTGTGGACGCCAGGCAGAAGGATGGGTCTGAATACGAGCCGAACAGCCTGGCCAACTATCAGTGTGGGCTGGAGCGGTACCTCAAAGAGCACAGGTATGGGTACAGCATTACCAGGGATAAGGAGTTCAAAAGGTCCCAGGAGGCTCTAAAGCAAAAGCAGATAGAGCTGAGGTGTAAAGGGAAAGGAAACAAGCCACACAAATCCATGAAGCTCACCTTTGCTGATGAGCTTATCCTGCGCAAACGAGGCTTGTTGAGCCGGTACAATCCCGAAGGGCTCCTGAACCTTGTCTGGCTGAACAACACCAAGGCCTTTGGGCACTGCACAGGTTTCCATGGCTCCACCCTCAAGTGGGGAGACATCCGGCTGCGGGTGACAGAGACGGGGCTGGAGTACCTGGAGTGGATGGGACCGGACAACGGAGACGTCAGCGCCAAGAGCAAGAGAGGCGGGACGGACTCGCGGGTGTACGCCACCCAGCACTCGCCGCAGACCTGCCCGGTGCAAGACTACAAGGAGTACGCCCAGAGGCGGCCGCCAGCCATGCGCTACGAGGACGCGCCGTTTTACCTCTCCATCAAACCCGTCGTCAACCTGGCTGCTCTTCACTGGTACAACTGCCAAGCCCTGGGGAAAAACAAGCTGGCCAAGATGGTAAAGACGATGTGCGAGAAGGGCAACATCCCCGGCAGGAAGACCAACTTCAGCGTCTACCAGAGCTGTAGCACGTTGTCGGAAGCGCAGAGCAACCAGCTCGTGCTGATCTGCAATAACTTGAGCCAGCAGGCTGCCCAGTCCATGGCAAGCCACTCCAATACTGGCAACTTCATCGTGTCAGCATCCTATGACTCTTCCTCTGACACAGCTTGAAGAGGGATATAACCTGGACAGATTTTTCTTTTCCATTTTGTTTCAAGCGTTGAATTTGTGCCCAATAATACGCATCAACTGTGATTGTACACTACTCCCCCATAGCCCTCTCTCCAGTGTTAATTCACTTTATAAAAATATATAAATATATAATATATTTTTCTTTTTACAAATAAGTCAATAGAAATAGTTTAGTATTACTAACATAGTATTTATAGTGTTAATACAAAAATGAAAGTTACTTATGGGTTATAATATAATTGCAGATTTAAAAAGGACAAAAGTGGTTCTCAGGCAACACAAGATAGACTGGAAATACCATTTTTAACATGCACACATCGGTGACTGTAAATCCCCAGGGAGGCTTACATAGCAATTCTATTTTAAAGCATTTTTTTGACTTCTTGTTTTAACATGGCCTCCTAGAGTAGAGGAGACAAACTTATCACTGGCTGCTGCTCCTTACCTGCTGGCTTGTTCTTGATCAGCAAGACAAGGAAATAAGAAATACAACAATGCAAATTTGTGAATGCATTAACAACAATTTTTACCTTTTTTTTTTTATTATTTTGTTTCCTGAGGCTTTATGCCTGATGGAAAAGAAAAATCCTGAAGTCAGCTGAAAGCTATTTTTAGCTTTTGTTTTTGTTGATTTTTTTGTGATCAAAATGTCACTGGTCTTTAGACTAAAAGGTATTATTTTCAACAATAAGCAGAAGTACAATGGCAAAAGCAGTCGTACAAATGATTTTAACTCTTTAAGCACTGGTCATTAGTATTTTGTCACTGTGTATACTTAATGTAAAATCTACTGACTTGGAGCCACTCTTTCAGTATTCTGGGGAATGCAACAGTTCAGAAAAAATCCATAATCTTATTTCAAACTATACAGAGAAAATGCATTAAATATGTCTTAAGCCATCACTTGAAATCCACAAAAAATAACATAGGAAGTGTAAGGATAGTTTGATATTTACTTCAGAGAATGAAAAAGCTGAATAGTTTTAAGCACTGGAAAACAATTTGAAGTCACCTACACATAATCTATTTCCATTGCAGACAATGGAAAATGTGTGCTTGACTCTGAAGGCAGAATTTGGTCCTTAAAGCCTTGAAATGACGAATGCTATTGTCCCAACATTCGACTTCACAACATAACTGTCTTCTGAGTACAGGAAAAACACTAACAAATATTTCGGTGAACCATTATAGTTCTTGACCTTTAAATTGACGTAGAGTACCTCTCAAGTAATTCACCCGAGCTTACTCAATATTTCAGATGGAAATGTGCCACCGGGATATTCTAGAGATGTGACGAGTCTGTAGACAAGTCTGCCGAGGTGTCCTGGTGTCCCCTGAAATCCGTGAAGGACTCAGCCTCACCTGACTTCCCATGGATGTTGGGTGGGTCAAGCTGTTACTGAGGACTTGTTTTGGTTTTGCTTTTCCGTTCCCTTAGGCTTGTTCGCTTTCATTCCTTTACATTCCTTCATACCCTTTACATTCTCTAAATCTGCAGCAGTGCAGTGACTTTATTCATAACTTATTCCAAAGAAAGGGTGAAACACAAGCAGCAGAAAGAAGTTAAAATAACCCACCTGGTGCCATGTAGCACTTGAGTTTGGTGCTGCCAGGATGAAACATTCCTGTGTGTGAAGGAGGCAGCAGACTGCCTGCACCTCACATAAGCCTTACTGAAGGTCCATTTTGGGCAGGGGTGGGTAGCAGGTGGTCCACGGAAGGTCTAAGAATGGAGATTTCCTCTCTAAAAAGCATCTGGTCTCCCAGCCAGCTCGGTGCAGGTTATACAGCCGGACTCAGGCCCCAGTGTGCCCCACATATAGCAGAGCTTGGTGACCAGGTTGTCATCGGCCCGGCCTTTTTCAGGGCTGTTTTTGCACTGTCCGTGGGATCTCGTTGCCCTGGGGGGCCGAGGACTTGGGCAGCTGGTCTTGGTTGGTGCTGGGTGCCGTGCCAAGGCACTCGCTGGCAATGCCAGCTGAGGGGCCCAGCTGCTCGGATAGGTTTTGCTCTCAGCTCCCTCACATCGGTGCTCATCTCAGCACTTGAGCTTGAAGGGGAAAGAAGCCACCCCATGGCGTGGCTGTCCCGTGTCGCTCCTCAAACCCCACAAAGCACGAAACCAGACCTTACAACCAAATTTTGGGTTCTCAGCTCCACGTATTGTCGGAGTTGTTTTATACAGTATTAGGGTGGCTCGTGTTAGTGCCTCGTTGTGCTGAGGCAATGTCTCTGGTAACCTCGGCCTTGCAGGGCGTGTCGGCAGCTTTTGTTTGTGTCTGGTTTTGTGACAAGGTGTGGGGTACGTGTGCTTATGGCAGGAGCCTTGGCGTCACAGGGGCGTGTGTTTTTGGCTTCATGGCATCTGAACTAACTCTGGCCTCCAGCTGATGCGGGTGGCAGATTGCCTGGCAAATTCTGACCAGGCGGCCCCAAATAGACTTCTTGTTGAAGCAGTTAAAGACATAGGGCCAGAATATGATACCCAAGTAGTATCATACGCCCGGAATAGATACATAAGATGTGAAGGGCATTTAGCACAACACACTACCCAGTCTTTGCTTGTTGAAAGGAGCTGAGTGATGACGGCCTAATGAATTGCCGTCTGTATTAAGCCCCACGGGGAGGGCGACTTCTGATTTGGACCACTGCCATGGCTTTGTCTCTGGTTGGCAGGAGCGTAGGTGTCCCGGCTGCTGTGCTGCTGCTGACAGATGACAGTTCATTTGCTTGTAATTGTCTCCCCCTGCTCCGAGGGTGTCAAAACCTGCTCCACCAGTACGGTAGCTACAGGCTCACCACAGTGCTGTGGATCTTCCTGGTGAAAAGCCATAGCAGCATGGTCAGGGGGTGGTGCTGCACTCTTACAGGCCTTCCCCTCTGCATAAGCAAAGGATTGGGGTGCCCTGCCATGGCTCCTGGTTCCTCTCACTATGAAATCAAAAGAGCATCTCACTAAACACTGCCCTGCTCCTGGCCGGCTGGCGGCTGGGAGGGTCGGCCGCTGAGATGTGCTGCAAGTGGCTGGTGGTGCTCCTGACTAAATCCCGCTCCTATATAAAAGCTGAATTTGGGCCCCACAGTACGGGCTGTGGTTTTCACAATATGGGGTAGCCGTCTCCAAAATGGGGCTCTGTTTTCTCCTTCCTCTTGCCCTTCCTTTTTTTTTTTCTTTTTTTCTGCCATTCACTTTTCTTTGATCTGGCGTTAGATCTCTTCAGTGAGTCATTTCAGCTAGCTAGTCCAGCAGGAAATATAGCACAGAGAAGGGGAACACACATAGTTTTCTGACAGATTACCAAGTTGGGTCTGCTCAAAAATTAATGTTCAGAGCAAGCAGGAGAGACGGGAAGACTTTCCCTGTCAGTATCAGTCATTAGACTGCGGGTACTGCAGCTTTAGAAACCCAACAAAGGGATAACGCAGATGGAGAGCCGTCTGTATGGTCTGCAGACGTGTTGGTTGCCTTCAGAGCCATCTACCAGCTCTTGAGGGATGCAATCAGTGCTATCAAGAGTGCAGCTTAGCCTTGTACTCTCTGTGTCCCCTAGGAAAAAGGCAGAGTGACGATGTGAAGGCCTGCAGGCTGCGTGCACGGGTCTGTGCTGGTTTTACTGCTGTGCTTCCCAAGTGGCCTGCTTGTGGCACCGAGCCGGGGGTCAGGGGTTGTGGGGGTGACACGTGGGCACTGCTGCCTTCATCTGGATGCGGCTGGGCACAGCGCTTGTGCGTGGGTCCACTCGCGTGGTTGCACATTTAGCTGGGAAGAGCTGACGGCAGGCTTCAGCTCGGTTTTATTAACAGCTCGTGCATGTGTTTATGGTACTGTGGGTTTGCACAATGTAATTCTAATTCTATCCATGCCAGTAGTTGGGACTGAAATCCGTGATGTCTGGGTGTTGCAAACGGCCTGTTTAATTTTCAAATACAAATTTATGCAACAAAATGCATTTTTAAGTGTAGGAGAATGAAATGCTGTTGCGGATTGCCTTGTAGACTAAATTACAAGGCACATCTAAAGCAACAGCACATACCTTGTTCATTTACATAGTGCAATAATTCTATGATAGCACCCATGCTATTGAAAAATAGGACAATCTAACAATGGAAATAGCGTCCCTGATGCACATTCTCCTTTGTGAAGAATATCAACACTTTCAAGCTATTTTGTGTTTTTACTTTTAGAAGCTGCTGGTCACTGGTATTCGGTCTATAGTGTAGTTGCCCTCTTATTTCTCTTAGAAAGGTGAGTAGAAAAAGAGATTCAAGCAGCAGGTTGTACTGCTGCGTGTGCTGTTCTCGCATATTTGTGGCTGCATCTCGCACCACTGCTCGCGCAAGCGACGTGCGGTGCGAAGGTGCAGAGCAAGAGGAGTAGGTATCGTGTCACTCGGAGCCTGGGCTGCCCTGAGGACGGGGGCAGCCTTAAAGGAAACCGAAATTCCTGTTGCACTAGGCTTCCTTCCTGCCCAGCTCGTATTTTACCCTTTTTCCCTCCTATAAGTGCATTGACTGACGTGACTGGCAGGCGTGGTGTGTGGGCTGATTATTCCTCCTGACCATGCGCTGCACGCGACTGCGACTGACTGACTGGTCTCCCCCATCCCCGACGTCCCTTTCTCCGTCCCTCCATCCCTCCACTGTTCCCCTCTCCCAGCGTTTGTGACACTAGGGGAAGGGGACTGCTCAGTGCAGGGCAGCTCCTGGCCCGCAGTTCCCTCCCTGCTACCAAGTGACCTTGTGCTTTGGGGATAACGCGCTCAGGGCAGGCTGCCTCGCTTTGGGTACGCGTGGTAGGTGGGATACCGCACACCAGCACTCCGCAGCCCGGCGTCTCTCCTCTCTGGACACTCTTCTCCTCTGCTTTCTGTGGGAGTGCTTTCAGATCACAAAGTGAGGTGACATGCAGCAGTGTGTCGAGGGCCAGCCCCGCGTCGGTGCGCTGCTTGGCCTCCGCTGAGATCCTTGAGGAGGAGCGAGGTGACCGCTCCTCCGCAGCACCTAAATCCTGGGCTCGCTCCGTAGTGGAAATCGAAAATCAATTCGTTTTAGGTGGTGCAGGTGAAGGGGAAGCGGAACCTCCCTGGAGCTCTCAAAGGCCGCGTGAATGTATGGGGAGGAGGAGTGCGGATGGGACACAGAGCTGTGGTTTGATTTGCCTGAAATGAGCCAATTCATGCCTCCGTGCGAGGCTAGAGGGGGATTCAGCTGCGCGCTGTCACGTGCGGCTGGCAGTGGATCTGCACTTTTTAACCAGGATTCTTTGTTAGACGTTCGTGTGCCGAGGTGGTTGTTTTGCCTAACGTGAGTTGCTGTCCTTGTTCTTAAGAGAGGGGATTTTTTCTGTTTGTTTGTTCGTTTGTTTTTCCTTTTATTTCTGTGCTTTCATGTATGTGCTGAATCCGTATGCCCTGCTGAGGAAGAGCGTGGGGAGGAGGCAGGCCACCACGAGGAATGGCTACCTTCACCGCAGAAGAGCTCGGACTGCGCTTCCTGGTGATGGTCCCCATGTGCCCAGCCTGCCTTGCTGGCCAGGAGCGGTGCCACCTCGTCTGCTGCCTCCCAGCACACCTGCTGGCTCCGCACACCGCGCCACTCTCCGAAAACCAGGAGCCCTGGGCCAGCTGGACACAGCCACCCAGACTGTGCTGGTGAGCCGTGCAAGGGAAGGCTCTGAGCACAGCTACACAACAGCCCCGGCCCCGTGGTGCGTGATGGACGGTGTGTGACTGACACACAAGGCTGTGCCAAACCTCCTCGAAGGGTTTGGAAAGCTGGGTGGCCGATGGGGACGCGGGGGCTGGTTCTCCCCTCTGCTCCACCGCTTTTGCAGCTGGTGGTGGTGTACTTTGGAGGAAAAGCTGCGTGTCCCAGAGCTGCCAGCCTCATCCTCCTCGCTGCACGGCCTCTGGCGAGGCCCTGCGGAGCTCCAGCACCTCGTCTCCTCCCAAAACCAGCAGAGAGGCATTTACAGCGGCAAAGTCACAAAGCTCCAGGGCTTAGGGGCATCTGCGAGCTTGTTGGAAAGTTTGACAAGAGCCATTCACTGGAACACGTTCAAAGCAGTGGGAATGTCTAAAGCTTTAACTCCTAATCTGATGGGGGAAAAAAAAAAATGTGTTTGGCCCAAAATTTGCTTGTTACGTGAACTGATGGGTTTTAACATAGTCTCTAGAGTCTGTGTCTCAAGGGAGGAATTTATTTTCTCTGTTTTCTCACTGAATTGGTAAATGTTGGTTGGTAATACGGACGAAATTCTGTTTGTTTTATTATGAAAACGCCATTAAATGAGCTGTCTGTGCGTTGGAAATGGACTCACTGTTTCAAAGGGATTAGGACACTTCTACCTAATCTTCTACTCTGGTGCTTGGCATTCAATACACGGCAATCACTAGCGTCTGAAAAAATCAGCACCTTTTCAGATTCTCATTTGATCTCTTGTAATTAATGGAAGATTCGCAGCGCTTGGGATTTTTTAAGAGACTGGTGAGGTAGGTGCTAGCATCGAAATTCAGCGGGGCAGAGTTTCAGTGGGAACGGGGAGAGGTGTTTAGCTCTTTCACACTGCTTGGGGAATTCCAGCCTTTGGGCATTTTGGCTAGCACTGTTTTATACAGTCCATAAATGTCAAGCAAATAACCAAACAGCCACGCAAGGGGAAAAGAATCGAGAAAATACAAAATGTTTTTGACAAAAGCATTGTGTTGGAAAAATAAAACATCAACGTTAATTTTGCAGACACTCTCTCTGCCATTTCAGCTGTTCTTTTTGTGAGCAGAGAAGACTTTCTAGCATTCCTCGCTGCTAAAATCTGATCTGCTGTCTGAAGGCTGTAATCCTGCTGAGAGTGTCCTCTGCATCGTTATAGCATGCTCCCAGCTGGCCTCAGTCATGGGTAGCCCGTAGTCCTGGGTCTGCTCCTGCCAAAATTCCCCCTTCCCTTCTTTACTATCAAGCATTTAATGCCCTTGCTTATGGTTCAGGTCCTGCATCAAGACTGGGCTCCTCTGCACAGGGCTGGGATGGAGTGGGGTGAGTGGGAAACGCAGGTGCAGAAGTATTCATGGCACTCCAAGATATGCAGGCAAATGGTGGCATGAAATGTGTTAAAAAAGAAAAAGCCTGAAAAGCTGGCATGGGGAGAAGAGGTGGGAACCTGACGGCAGCGCCTGCAAACTGGTAGTGCTACGGCTGGACAGGACTCGTTGATCTGCGTGTCTTGGGGTCATCCTGAGACCTGCCAGAGCAGACCAAGTTACTCGAGACAGAAAATGGCAGGATATCTAAGTGGGAAAGGCAGTGGGAAAGCCTGGCAAATGCAATAAAAGTTTTTTTTTTTTTTTTTTTTTTTTTTTTCTGAAGAAGGCAAGCATAATCCTCATCTTTAAGCTGTCCTTTAATATCCTACTTTGTTTTACACTGGAATTAGAAAAGCATTTCCATTTGTTTTAATTATCTGCTGACTTTAATTCTGCCTTTGAACAATATTTTTGCTATGACAACCCTTTGCTATCATGGTGAGCGGTGCTAGGGGAAAAAAAAAAAAAAAAGTAAGGCTTTTATCTTTCCCTGCATGCAACGTTTAATCTTTCTAATCTTTTAATGTGAATGTGTTTTCTCCCATTTTGAGAATTGACAAGATTAGTGCTGTTTCTCCCAAAACAGCAGTTCAAAAACGTGTTTTGCTCAAACCTGACCAACACAACTCGTAACCACCACATAGCATGGTCTGGGATTTCTCCTCGGTGGCCAACCTGTCCATTCTCAGAGCTGAACCTGTCCCTGCGGCTAACTTCCACGTACTGACTTTTGTAACTGCCTGAACTCTGAGGACAACTCAGCTTTTTTTTTAAGAAAAGTTTGTAAAAAGGTAGTTTTTGTTAATTCTTTAGTTTTGTTTTATAAAATAATAATAATAATTAAAAAAAAAAAAAGTATTTGTTAAAAGATTCACTGTTTTGCCAAATAATAATAATAATATTTCTATGCATCGTGTGAGTCTGTGATGTTGCTGTTGAGGTTTTGCATGTTTTCTAGGCGTTCTGACATCTGTGCATTTATGTGGTACTTGTAGAAATGCTTAACCATTGCTGCTATAATCACCCCCCTTGTAGTTAACTGAAAACTGTGCTGAGGAGCTGTGCCAGTTGGCAGATTTTTTTGTGTGTGTGTGTGTCACGGTAAAACTCCGCGTTCTGCTGTTCGTTCCCTGTTTTAAGCCAGTATTTCGTGCCTTCTGTAGAAGGAAATCGGTATGTTTGTGGTAGACAGGAGGTGCCAAACTTCTAGTGTCTTGTTCTGAACAGATGATCACTTATCAGCTTGACGCATTAAAAAAAAAAAAAAAAAAAAGTAAAAAAAAAATCTTGAACACTCTTTCTTTAGTGTCTTCTCATTAATTTTAATTTGAAAAGAAAAAATAAATAAATAAATAAATAAAACAACTTGACGGAGCTAAAAAGAAACGATCTCCCTCAGTCGCAGCTCCCGGAGCAGCCTGCCAACTGTGAAGGCGAGGGGTAAGAGGGAATGCGCCATCCCCAAATGTTCCTGCTGGTAACAGAGCCAGCCATTAGCCAAGCCGGCGTGAGCTGTCGCGGAGCATGCTAAAAATGCCTGTTAATGAAAGCAGCCCGCTGATTGCCATGAGAAACTGTTAGCTCCCGTGACAGTTGTGAGCCCGCTCGCGTAAACAAGTGTCAGCCTGGTCAAGTGGTGGATCCCAGCCCCTTTTCCGCCTCCGCTGAAGCCATACGTCGCTGCCAAATGAGCCTTGGATGAAATTCAAGCCCCAGATTTTTTGGTCTAATTCTTCCCAGTTGCTTTCGCGGCTTGCAGGCGAGCTCTGTTTATCGAAATCCTGACATCGCATTTTCAGCCCCTCTTCCACCTTCTTTCTCCTTGGGATCTGGCAGTGTAGCGAACACACACACACACACACACACACACAGAGTTCGTTTTGGTTTTGATGAGATTTTGACAGGCTGAAGTGACACCATATTGTAAGTCATACAACAGAAACAAGCCGGAGGGAAACGCGAGATGTTCATCTGCCTGGCGCGTGGCTCATCTGCCACCAGGCGTGGTCAGCCACACCTAGGCCGGTCCTTAAACACTATTTTACATGGAAAACAGAAAAAAAAGACTAGCCATCCATTTTGCATCTTTGCATGCTGAGGGATGAAAGTCTGTTAAAGAGCTTGAGAAGGCTTTTCAAACAAGAATACCAGGTTTCCCGAAAAATTATGGGATTGGGAAAATAACAGTGAATCAAATTCAATGTTACTGGTCCAAAGGCTGGAAGGCTTGTCGTGTGGGAGAGGCTGAGGCCACCTGGGTTGTCTGGTCTGGAGAAGAGGAGGCCAAAAGGCAGCTCCCTGCAGCTCCTGAGGAGAGGAAAGGCAGAGAGGTGCTCGCCTCTGCTCCCTGGTCACCCATCTCAGGAACCGAGAGAGGGCACAGTGCTGGGCCAGGCTGGGCATCAGGGAAGATTTCTTCACCATGAGGGTGGTCAGGCACTGCGAAAGGCTCCCTGGAGAGGTGGCTGGTGCTCCACGCCTGCCCGTGTTCAAGAAGCATTTGGTTGATGCCCTCAGTAATGTGCTTCAGCGTTTGGTAGCCCCGAAGTGGTCAGGGAGCTGGGCTCGGTGAGCTTGGAAGGCCCCTTCCAACCAAACTATTATAAACCTTTCTAAAGACCTCAGCCTTCCAAAAGTGGTTAGGATGTTCAACCCAGTTCCCATCACTTAAGGCTCTCTTCAGGCATAAGGAGCCATTTCATTACCCTTTATGAACTGGTGGCTTCCTCAGGCACTTTCTGCCAGCTGAGACCAGCTGCAATGTGTTTCTCTGTTGTTTCCTTCTGTGGTAGCCTCGTACACAAGGACACACACCTCCACTGGTGTCCGGGAGGAGCTTTGACCCCACACCACTCCTGGCTGCATGGCCCTAATATTAAATAAGCAAGATGGGGATTGAGGGGCCTATCTCTTGGGCTGCTTCTGCTTATAGCTAGGCCTTAGTCCCCACAGCCCCACCAACTGCACAAATTGGCCTACCAATTGGTTTTCCCAGCTTATTCCAGACATTGGCCCAACTTACCCGGGAATGTATCCAGTTCCTGAAGCACAGCAGTTGTTTATTCCCAGCTCCATCTCTTTGGCTGTGAGGCTAGATATATTTACATTTCCTCCAGCCTGGATTTGAATCAGGAGAGCGATCAATACCATTTATTTAGCTCTTTGCAAGCTGGAAATGCAGTTGTTGTTCTACAGGTGCAGTCCTGAAATTAGGTTTTAGCCGGTTGCCTGTGGTGTGTCAGCAATTTCGCTGGCATTTGTTCATTTTTCACTGCAGCTCACCAGTTTCAGGAAGCAAACTGGCTGATGCTAACACTGTGGTGGAGCAGATACCACCTTCCAGTCACTGCGATGCCTTCTGTGTACGTGTCATCAGTCATATGCTCTTGTAATTTGCAATTGCATTTTGTCCAAAGTGCAGGACAGGCTTTTTGCCTTTTTTTTAAATTATTTATTTTTTAAGCAAACAACAAACAAACAAAAGCTATAGCCTTCAAATCTGTGCTGCTGAAAGAAGCCAAGAGAGAATTAATCCAAACCCCATCCAAACCCCAGCAGAATCTGGGGACTTACTAAGTTTACTTTGCAAGCCCCAGCTGTAAACAGCTAATTAAGAAAGAGATTTGAGCATGTGCAGCGATACATTTCTACCACTAGAATGCAGTTTTCTGTGCATATGTCACCTTCTAGCACAAATCTCTCGCCCCCACATTTGGGACTTTATATATGCAATGGTTTATTAGGGAGAAGTCATATTTTGATGCATTTCAATGCATTAAGCTTTGCAAATCGAGAATATCTCAGGGGACGAGGGATTTTTTTTATTCTTCTGAAAATGTCAGGAGTGTTGTCAACCAGTCTGTTTTCAGAGCTACCTGCTCAACCCCATTGTCCTCAGATTTCATTCTTTCTGGAGTTGCACAGGGACGTGAGAAAAACACAGAAAAAGGCTTCACTGATGCAAATGAGGAAAGATTTCGTAGCCTAATTGAGCCCTTCATACCCATCTGTGTTTCCAGGCCTGGCAATCCTTTAACTTGGTAGCTGCAGAAATCTTGACCCATGTTGATGCCACATTGCTCTTTCTGCAAAAGGTTGTTAAGAAGCAAAATTCAAACTGGATAAAATCCTTGGAAGGATCCACCAATATCGTCAACAAAGTTGTCTCAGATTTGTGCCAGTCGAGAACTCTATTTTTGCGTTTGTGGGTTGATGGAGTTTTTTTGTTTGTTTGTTTGTTTGTTTTGTTTTGTTTTGTTTTGTTTTGTTTGTTTTTGTTTTTTGATTTCCTGCTGCAAATCACACCACCCCTCTTTGACTGGGATGGAGTAAAGCTATGTTTCACTGCTGCCTGTTTCACCACCCTTCAGCTAGATGTCTCCTTTGTCTCCTTGAAAAATGTCCCTTTAGTGTTTGGGTATAAAAGTACAATTGATGAGAAGGAAGTAAAACCAAGAGGTCTTTTTTTTTTTTTTTTTTTTTTTTTAACTGGTGTCTGAGTTTCACCTCTTGCTCAGTTGTGAGAATATTGGGCTTTAGAAAAGAATGAGCTCGCTTGTGTATTAATTGAAGTATGACATTCAGTTTTACTGATCTGCAAATTCCAGAGATTTCCTGATCTTTATCACAGTTCAGCTCCATTTTTATTCCCTTGTGATAATCTTTAATAAGCCTGGTTCTGCTGCATTAGAAGTTGATTTCACTGTCCCTACAGTGTTTGCTACAAATGTAATGTGACTTTTTTTTTTTTTTTTTTAATATTTGTGTTGGTACAGCCTTAATCTTTACAGAATTTAAGACCATTTCAGAGATAATCAGTCTAATCGAGATAGTCATTGATGTCTGTGATAAATGCATACTTTATTCACAGTATTTTGTCTGTAATTAGGTGTATTGACCAATTCTCATGTATTTAATAAACTGTCTTCTGCAAAGATGACCATTTCCTTTAATCAAATGAAAGCAATTTACTTGAAATTTCAAGGCACGTTTGTATAAAAAAAAAATCACAGCTTTTCAAGTACAAATATCAGGGTAGTTGGGAAGTTCCCCTGGACCTGCGAAGCATTTCGATTAGCAGAGTGCAAATAGGCCCACCAAGCAATAGCTGCTGTCGTGCCCTGTTTAACTTCTGGGGTCGTGTTTCAGGGAAACGTTTAAACAATTGCTTAAGTCCTTCCCTGCTCAGGAATGTACTTAAAAACAAGCTTGACTTTAACGATGTGCTTATTTAATCTCCCTGCAGTACGACTGAAAGCGTATGTACCAAGAGCATTTTTGGAATAAATGTATTTTCCTGTGCTTGGTCTGGTCACATCAATTCCAAGGCACAGTTTGGCTTGAAATGACCTATTTTGCACTCAGAATTTCAATAGCAAGGTCTGCTCCCCACACAGGCTTGTTTCGATGCTGATCTAGAATAAAATTAAATGTGCCTCCAAGGATACACATCTTTTAAGACAGGTGCTTCTCAGGCCTGATTTTAATCTGTTCAAAAGCAGGTTTTAAGGTTAAAGGACCGGAAAACTAAAGCAAATAAAGCCCTCTCAGTCCGCTGAAAGAAAGGCAACCCAAGTGGAAAGAAATGCCTTGACAGCTCCATGGAAATTCCACTCACTGCCCATGGGATGACGGCTGCGTTTGGGAAGGTCGGGTTCTGCCAAAGGAACGAGAAGAAGCAAAAAGCCAAATCACTCAGGCGACCGCCATCCAGGGCACAGCAACGTGTTTGTGTGGGTGTTAGGACCCCCGAAAAGTGAGGTAAGGGCAGGTGATAGCCAGGGGCTACCAGCTGCTTTCTCTGCCTGTTGCAAAGTGAAGCATCTTGTGTTAAACCACCCCTGTAGCTTGAATTCAGCTGTCTTCATGGAGGTTGAGGGCAACGTGCTTTCTTTTGGTCTACAAGTGAGCGTGCAGGTGGTGGTTAATGATTAATGTGGTTAAGGCAGGCTCAGCTATGCAAATCGTTAAAGTTCTGGTAACTCAGCTGCTTTCGGTTTTCCCTCTGTACGCTGATGTAGTCCAGATGGCTGCTCTAAAAACCGCTGTGCTTCCAGAGCCCTTGGGATGTCCTCTCCTCCTCCTTGCACACCTGAGGATGCCCACCCTGTGAAGCTCACAATGACATGCAGACCTCGTGCGCAGTCTTGCAGGGTTTGAAAACTTGCTGGTCTGAAACTAGCCAGTGGTTTATTTTGTAATATATGCCAGAGGGAAACAGTGCTTGGCGGCCATCCCTGGAGATGAACGGTGTGGGTGAACACGTGGATGAACGATGCCCTGCCTCTCAGGCAGTGCCCGCTGGTGTGCAGCAACACCACGGGCTGTGTGAGGAGCTCTAGGAGGGGACAAAAATCTTTAAGCAGAAATCAGATTTGAGACCTCACCCAGTCTGATGATGCCTTGCAACCTCGTATAGCAACCCTCTGCTTCTTCCCTGCCCAGCCCCACACGCGCTGCAAGTCCTGGCCTTGGCACGGAGCAGAGCACTGGGTGCCTAGACATGCGCTGTGTGCATTTACATTTACATAGAAGGTCTGGCGTGGAGCAGCTACAAGCCATCAGATAATGGCTGGCTGGACAGCAGAAGACTGCGCGCGTGTTTTGGCAAGCAGTGACAGATATAACTGCTTTTCCTATACAATATTTCATCCCGGTGACAGAAGTTTGGCGAGAAGGGCTCATGCCTGTGCAGACAGCCGCTTCTGGTGGTTTTGCTGGGCTCTGTGAGGAGTGTGGCACCAGGTGAGCCAGGCACACCTGGTGCCACAGGAAGTGCTGCCCATTCACTTAATCAACCCACACCCCCTCAAAAGCGTCCTTTGAAAAATAAACCCTCAGGTGACCTCCAGGAGGGTGGGGGCAAAACAGGCACTGGGGCAAGGGAACAGGACTGAGATTTTCGTGCTAGATATCCTCTGTCTTTGTTGGTTACTCGTGCTGTGGTAGTGAGTCAGGCAGCCTGAGTTACACCATAAAAATTCAGCCTCACAGGACCCCACCCACACCTCAAAGTGTTGATGCAATTATAAGGCAGAGTACCTGATTTATTATTTTTTCAGCACCAGCATTTTCAAGCCCATCCTGAAAACAGGATGTGTACTCCTGACCACCTGATGCTTTTCCAAATTCTGCCTGACAAGTCTCAGTGACAACTCCTGTCCGCACTCAGCAGGGGTGCAGATGTGGACAGTACCTCTAGCAGCACCTCAGGCACTCCTCAAGGTGTTCAAAAGTCATTTAAAACCTTTAGAGCATCACCTGGCTGCTGAGAGGCAGAGAGCTTTGTGGTGAGGTGCACAGGCACTGGAACCAGCAATGCAGAATGCCTGCATCCTTAAATAAAGCCCCTGTGATGATGATCTTTTGAAGCAGGATCCAAGCCTTTTCCACAACTCCTAGGTGCAGTCTGAGAGTGGAGGGGATAAAATGTTTTCTCCTGGGCAAAAGAAGGCAAATGCGGGGATGCTCAGGGTGGCTGTTCACAGCTCACAGGCACTGGGCTGCCAAATCCGCGAGCTTCAGCCCTGTAAAAAGTAGGCTTGAACTACAGTGGGTATAATAAAATTATAGTGGTGTCATAAAATTGTATTACTCTTTCATAAAGGATATGAAGTGTCTGAATGTCTATAAGAAGGTTGTTCATCAATCCTCTGCTCCCAGTTCCCGTCTGCGAGGCAGAGGCTCTCCTTTGGAGAAAGGCACACCGAATTTCATCGCTTCACCCATAACATCCATCAGGATGCTGCTGCCCGTGGTCCACTGAAGCCTAGGGCCTCATCTGTGGTGCCTAACAGCGAGCAAAATGTGGAAAATCCTACTCGGTGAGGGTCGCCTGTCCAGGCTGTACGTGTGCCTGGCTCCTACACACCCCCTGTGACCCCTGTTGGTGCCCCTCCTGCAGCTTTCAGGGCCCAGCCCTGTCCCCGCAGCCACCCTCTGTGCCCTCAAGCTCTGGAGATCCTGGTGAATGACCCAGGGACCACATGGGCATCACTGCGGCCAGAAAACTTAGCCAAACAGTGCTTGTTCAGGGGGAGCCAGCTCCCCTGTCTAAATTAAGCTGTCGTAAACTTCGGAGAAGCAGCACCGAGGAGATGGGGCCTGAGCCTTCTTTATGGCCTTGTGGTCTTGGGGATCTTCCAAGTTTCTCTTATAAAGCTGCATTATTTTCTAATTCACACTGTGTCTGGGAAACCCAGAGTGATTCAAAATGTTTCCACGTACATGACACTTTTACACAGCTTTGGCCTCATGCTGGCATGTGACAAATTTTTCTGTTTTTCCCCTCAGGACGTGCTGTTTGTGTGATCGCTGCTCCCAGAGCTAGCTGACACAGCTCAAAGCATGTGAGGGCTTTTCTCCAAAAAAGAACTGCCAGCACAGCTAGTTTACACACCAAAATTAGAGCTGTGGCTAAGGGCAAGAGTACGAAAAGCCCTGCTCACGTTTTTATAGCTAAGTTTCTCTGTTTGGTTGATCGAAGGCATTGGCAGGCTGAAGCAGCCCGCCTGGCAGCCTGACGGCAATGCTGACATCTCATGGCCAAAAGACGGAGCTGCTGGTGCTTCTTTTTCTCCTTCTCACCTTCCTTTTCTTTCTTCTCCTCCTCCTCATTCTTCTCTGACTGAAAAGTTTCCATGCGTACCGTATTGCTGCAGAGGTTCAGAGTGTTATGCCCAAGCCACGGATCACGCATCTGCACACCCATACCTCAGTGTGACCGAAACCTTCATTCAGCTCAAAAACAGTGAGGAATTCAGCTGCTTTCTTCTGAATTTGGACTTCTGCAGTTGGCGTGCAAGAGGTGCCAGGCAGGGGAATGGACCTGTTCTGCCTGGGCATCCTCAGGCCATGGGTTGCATTTAGCCTCCTCTGCTTAGATAAACACGCAGCCTCCTCCCAAGACTCTCAGGCTGCCCAGAAACAAAACTTCCAGGCAGCCTGGAAGCTACTGCAGGTTTCTTCACACAGAGCAAGTCCACAGCATGTCTTCCCCACCCGCATTGCCTTTCCTTCCATGAGCACCTTACATCTCTTTCCCCTCATTTCCTCTTGAAGCCCAGTGAGCTCCTGCAGGGCTTCTACACCCCTGTGAGGAGAACAGATGGACCTGACTTTCCAGCCACGTCTTTCCGCGCTATCCGATGATGCTTGGACTGGATCCTCAGGATCGCTGGTGGTGGTTTCTCCATCACCAGCAACACCTTCAGCTCTTCTGCCAAAAAGCCCAAGGAGAAGCTCTCTGCCTGGACTGCCTCCTCTACAGATACTCCTCTATACACCAGCCTCCGGTGTCTCCTCCTCCTTCTCCCTCCTGCCTGACCTCCAGGGAGGAGGTTGGTGGTGTGGGGAATGTGCAGCACGAGGAGCAGCAACAGCTTGAGAGCTTTTCCATCACCAGAGGCAGCAACATGTGTGCGCTGTGGATTTTCCTCCTTAGCAAGCGTAGCTGGGAGTAGAGAGAGACAATTTTCAAAGACGAGGACTCTTGAAGCTGAAGTGCCTGCATTTTCTTCCAGAGCTGCTGTACAGAAGTTATTTTCTTGTGAACCATTTGTCGGTGGTTTCTCCGGTTGTTTGGTGTATTGTGAATGCCGGTGTTTTTCAATACTCCGTCATTTACAGTGAACCCGGAGGCACAGCTATAAACTCTTACCAGATTCACCAAATAACAAACAAATGGACAAAAGAGACTACGGCACCTTGAAGAGCAGCATTTTCGGTCAGTCCTTTAGAAATGGTGAGCTTTTAAAAATATTATTTCAGGCTGTCCAGGTTTTGAGACATCTTAAGGGGGGCCTATGTCAGAAATCAAATGCCTGGCTTTTTTTTTTTTTTTAAATCTGAAGGGACTCTCAGGTATCTGAAGTCTGGCATCCAAGAGGTGTAATTCTCAAAAATTAACGGGTCCATTGTAAAAAAAAAAAAAAAAGCCTTAAACTTAACTTCTGCAGTTAAGGCTTGGTCTGTTTTCTCTTGAGAGGAAAATTGCTTCTTATTTCCATTGGAGCTATGGCAAGTCACAAAAAAAAAAAAAAAAAAAAAAAAGAAAACCCAGAAGGCCTGAAACAGAGCTGGGTATAGGGACACGCGATGTAATGATGTGCAATCTGCTTCTATTCTAGTGAGAAGACACGGCTGGGTTTTAGGGCTGTGAAGTGTTTAATTAGCAGAAAGACCTACTGAGCCCACTACAGAGTCATTGATTTTCTAGTACTTTGCATTGCCTTGAAATCACAGCATCAGTCCAATGGTTACCTGATTGCAAGAAAAAAAAATGATGATGCTTGGTTGCTCTTGTTTGAAAGATAGCTTCCTCCATCCCTCCAAATTGCTTGAATACATTTATTTTTATTTTTTTTTAATATTGGTGTGATTTGTAGGATCTCTGTTTTAAAATATAGCTTTGTTCCCATTTTAAAAATGCTTTTGCACTGCGTTATTTTAAGAAAGTCATTCGCTGAACGTTGAAACACAGAACAGCCTCAGCTTTAGCAGGGGAGAAGCTGTGACCCACCTGCAGCCTCCACAGGCTGTGAACGTGATTTCCCACCACCAGCACCTGGTGCTGGGAAGCTGTAGCAGCCCTGTGCCCTATGCCCTGTGTCTGTGTCGTGTTGGGTACCCGTACGTGCTAACACCTTGGGAAAAGCCAGGCACAGTGGCAAAGGGCATGGTGAGAGGGGACAGGCATCAACTCAGCAGCAGACAGGCCTGAAGCTTTCATTTTAACCCTCTTTGTGATCAAGATGGATGATAAGGACTCTGGTGTGGCACATTCAATCCATTGTGTTTGAGCTGAAACTAAGTGGTGCTTGAGCTTTTCTGCAAGAAAATGTTTTCTCAAGCCAGTATAGGACATTCTTTCCATTCAAGTAAGTAAAGCTTTCATTTACTCACAAGATTGATGTCAGACCTTATCCGTTTCATACCATTCGGTAGGTGACTAAGCTTTCCTAAAAAATAACAGAGAGCCACGTGCAGCAGTCCTGAACCTGGCCACGCAGAATTACACATGCACAGGGGACACAGGCTGAGTCCTCATTAATGGGAAGAACCTGGTGCTTGTAACCCACATTCCTTATGGACGTTTCCATTATTCAAGGAAAAGACAAAAAAAATAAAAATAAAAATGAACTAAGCAGTGCTGTACATCACTGCAGGCCAATATTTGGGATGCAAAGGGAGACAGAGCGCTGCAGGTCTCTACATAAACATCCCCAGCAGCCCTTCTCAGAGGCACCAGGAGACCAGGGCATTGTTGTGGCACAGACAGCTACAGACCAGCTGCAAGTCGCATCTGAGCAAAACCTCGAGGACAACAGGACAAACAGGAGATGACAAACCTGCGTGCTGAAGCTGGTAGCAGCTTCCAAAGCAAGCTCTGCTTGCCAGAAGCAATCCCAGCTTGTCAGGAGCTGAGACTACAAACCTTGGAGCACATCGAGTGACTTGTGCTGTTACCTGTCCTAACTGTGCCTCTTCCAAACAGTGCAGGCATCCTTAATTGGGGATGAGACATAACTGGATGACAAGGCACCTTTGTCTGACACTACTCTGTAATCGAGCAGTGCGAAGCCTGTGCTGTAGCCTTTTTCATCAGTAGCTTGGTTATTGCGTGGCTGTCCTGCCACCAGGCTGTGACAGAGGCTAATGGGATCCCGTGGTGATCCCTCAAGAGCAGTGGCTAGTGCAGACTGCTGCAGGACGGGACGAGGCCACTCCGAGACAGGAATGTGTTCGCTGTGCCACGTCCTCTGAAACCTCGCCTGGCTGCGAGGTGTCACTTGTTATGTCTAGTGACTGTGAGGAAAGCCGAGTGACAGGACAAGCACAAATATTTTATGACAAATCGTCATAATTACGAACACATTTCTGGCAAAGACTCACTTTTCCCACACCAGGGGCACTCGATATGGCTTATGCTTCTGATGTTAATCAAGAAACTCCCGAAGTGTACCTTGCCTACCTTAGACGTCAATAAAAATCCGATTATAAAGAGATTATTTTGTAGCTCCAACACCTGCAGGAGATCTGAAGGCGCTCCATCCAGCTCCAACAGCAGCGTGCAACAAGCCTGTGCTCCACACGGAGAGCTTTGGCACCAGGGGCATCATCCCCAACCCCGAATCAGCAGAGTCTGAGCAGCCTCCTGCGATCTGTGTGCCACTCAGCGTCTGCAGCAAGTGCAGCTGTAAGCATATGCACATGTTTTTAGGATAAAAGATGAGGATACCTGGGGCAGGGTGGAAGTTTGTTTCTTTCTGAGGCACATTTCCAGGTCTGCCAGGCCCAGAGAACAGGTACAACCCCATGAGACACTTGGCACTCTCAGCACACGCTGCGGGGAAGAGAAGAGCAAAGAAGAGAAGAGGAGGTGGTGGGCAGGGCCACTGGTACACGGAGGCTTGGCTTCTCACCTGGGCCTTGCACATGTGTAAGTAGTTGACTCCAGCAAAGCACTTCCCCTTTCTGTGGCTCAGTTTATGCTTCTGTTAAGTGAGGAGCACAGCGGCTGCTGCGTGATGATGCTCTCCCACAAACACAGGGAGAGAACGAGCAAAGAGGTGAGCTGCACTTGGAAAAGACAAACCTTCTGCGAGGAGTGCCCTGCTGCAGGATGAGGAGTTCCCACCTTTCCCCCGCCAGGTTAGAATAAAGCAGAGCGCCACGAGCATAATTGTTGATCGCCATCTGACTCCTAATGAGAGCAAAATCTCTCAGTAGCTTTACCTGCAGCTGGTATCTCAAAGTCACCACGGGATGATTACTCCCTTATCTGTCTTAAATTCTTTTCACTCCCAAATTCAGATGCCGAACACGAAAGAATTAAAGACACAATTCCCAGCTGTTACGTGAAAAAAAAAACAAAAAACAAAAAAAAAAAACAAAAAAAAAAACAACATCATGAGACACAGGAAAGCTAACATTTGCTTGTAAATAATGCATTACATGTCAGACTGGTAAGAACCACAGCAGTGATTCACAGTGTTTGCTTTGTTCCTCATGAAAATGATCTCACTTTCAAAAAGCTGTCATATTAATGGGGACTGCAAGGTGCATTTGGTAATTCACTGTAAATATTATTTATGGGGATATTTCTGAAATCAGTTTGGCTGTCAGATAGAAGGGTGTGTAATTTACACTACACTGCATGTGTTAGGAAATCCCATAGGTATACTTCCCTCTACCACTTGAAATCAACACTGCAGGAAATAGCTTGTAGGAAAGAAAAAAAAAAAAAAACAGATAAAAAATGAGAAGGGGGGGAGGAGGCGGCGGCTAGGCATTGGCTTTCATTGTTTTGGGTATCAGAAGTGAGAAAGAGATCTATAATGACATATCTACGGGAATGCACAATGCATACCAAGCACCCCTTGTGGCACAGAGGTTGGGCTCTTCCTCCAGCCCCGGGCAGATCAGGGCACAGACTGCTCCTCAGTTGTGAACCGTGCCCTCCGGGGTTTATTTTTGCCTTCTCAGATGGTCTGAAAAGAACCAGCACAGAATGAGAATATTTATCAAGTGCACAACGCTTCCCTGGGAAGCTCAGACAGGCTGAAAAGTAGCAACCACAGGAACAAGAAAATACACGTTTCCCACCTCGTTTACTATCAGTGTTGAGGTAAGTAGCTTCCTGACGAGGACCTGGAGACTATTACTGACCCAGAGATTAGCAGTGGTTGATTGGAGCTGAGATCTCCCACTCATCGATGGCTGCACGTCACCTGCTGCCCTTAGCATACGCGAACAGACTGCATGGCCAGGAAGCTCTGTGCACGGGTCACAGCACGGAGGTTTTGCTTTCCTCTGACCAGCAAGTCACCTGCTAGGGCAGAGTTTGAAAGCGTACCACTGCTGGTGTCCCATTGACAGGCTGTGGTGATCCACGGCTGCCAACGCTCAATTACACAAAAAGCCTCTGAAGATGTAAGGATGTCCATAAATCTACCTACTATGATCACGTTTTCAGTGCTTGCTGACTTGAATGTGCTTTCTTCCTCTCTGAACAACCTGTATGCAAGGAAAGAGCTAAAAATCATGCCCCCAGGGAAGCACATCACTTGCTTCCTTCTATCAGGGGCATGGAAAGGAGGAGGATGTGTTGTTTAAGCTGGAGAGGTTCTGGGGTAAGCCCTGTGGTTCCAACAACCACAGAAACTCACTGGTGCAAACTTTTAACCCAGCAGTGTGTGAAATCCACTTAGCCAAGTAATCTTGAAAATAACTTCATGGTTTATTGCAGAAAGCTCCATGTGGTGGATTTCAGCCTACGGATGTCCTGCAGGCATCCTGAAATGAGCCACCCCAATGGCACCACTACGCTGGTCTTTCATTAAATAAACACAAAATCCATAAGGATTCCCCAGGCAGCCTTGCTCTTCCTCAAAACAGAGCTGAGGGCAGAGCCTGTGGGCGCTGCCAGCAGCGGGGAGTGCTGTTCCTGTCCACGGGGCCCCGGGGCAGGGCTGGGATATTCTGATCCTATGAAGTGAGCTCCGGCCTTTAAGTGACACAGGCGGTCTGATACCAGACTACAGACCTCCAATGAATCCAGCTTGGATGGGGCTTCTCAGCACAAACAGAATGGCACCAAACTTGAGTTCACAGGACCCACAAATTACAGCTGGCTTCTCCTGTGCTGACTGCACCTAGCGACAGAATTAGCATTTAACTGATTGTACACACACCAAAGCAACTACAAACTCCCAGTAAGTGTTATCAGGGAGGTGCAATTTCTTTCTAAGTTTCATTAGTTTCAAAACAGTGCTTCTAAATCAGCAGAGTGAAAATACGAGGAAGATTTGGAAACCAAGATCTTACAGAAAGCATGTGTGGTTATACAGGTCAGGCTGCTTATGTGAAAACTGAACGTATTCCAGAGCATGTAATGGTAGGAAAACAAATGATTTTCGTATCTAAATATGGAAATTAAGGGTGCGGAAGGGAAAGTTGTTTAGTCAAAGGAAGAGCAGAGAGATATGAAGAAAAAAGCTGTGGTTCACTTCTTTCCTTGCATCTCTGAGTTCTTTACCTCTTTCTGTTCTTGACACATTACAGCTCTGTGCCATCACTCAGCAACCGCGATCTTACTGTGTTTTAGGCTGTCTTACCCACGTTGTTTTTCAGCATAAGATGTCCCCAGTACTGTGACCTGCTCTTACCCCAGCATCTGGGGCACACGAGGGCTCTAGACAGACTACACCAACAATCTGTGCTGATTGGAAAGGTGAATTACTATTGTAGTAAATGAAATGAAATGATTCTTGAGTGATTACACATGTTAAAGTACTCCTCGGCACATGGGTCAGTGCTGCATTACAAACCTTCTGGTTTTATGTGACGGACTTAATGGACACTGCTAGAAGAAAGGTATCGCAGGCTCTGTATATTCTAACTACTAATTATTTGCACCTGAACACGCAATTTCAACAGGAGAAAAGCTTTAGCTGAGATTACTGTACAGGGATAGATTAATGATTTTAATACTGATTAATAGCGGAAAAGAAAACGTGAGTGTGGCAAGACAAATTGATGCATCTGACACTAATTGCTAGAGTGTGGTTTCTAAGACAGAAGCTTCCACATACAACATTTGTAACTCTGACAGCTAATTATACCTAGATATATCACTAAGTCCCTCATGATTACACAGAATAATTTTAGGCATAACTTAAAAATATTACAAAAGCTGTGTCATTTTTTTCCCTCTTTCACATACCTATGAGCCTAAGCCCCAGACTTCTGAAAGCAGATCTTTCAGTACGTAAGATGAAAACACCACAGCTGGCAAGTTTAAACTACTGCCATGGAGCAACTAGAGCTTTACAAAGGAGAAGGGTGTTTGCTACATCACTGCCTGGATCACATGCAGTCTGTGCAGCAACACTGAGAGAGCCTGTCTTTCAACGTGATAGCACAGAATGTCTGTTTCTAGAGAAAGCTGTTCCTCCTTAAATGTGGAACATGCAGCCTGCTGTTTAAATTCAACTAAAAACTAAAGTCAAAACTTCTGCTGTATCTTTTTTTTTTTTTTTTTTTTTTACCTCTGTATGTTTCCAAACTTGGACTGATTCATACATCCTCTTCTGCGTACACAGATTTCCAGTTCTTTTTCTTCAAAGCATCTCAGATAATCAGCTCACACTACAGAATAATTTGAGTAGTCAGAACAGTTTTGTGGTGAAATTACTCTTGGTAATTAAAAAGAAAAAGCTACAGAGAACCAACCACTGAAAACAGAAATGACAGTACTCTTTCCTCCACTGCCCACAAACCCATCATCATTCCCATGACTCACCAGAACAGACCCCTCAAAAAGCACAATATGAATAACTGATACTAAATTTGCACATCTTTTAGCTTTCTCAGGCCTCCTCCACAAGATTCTCCTTCTTAAACAGGTTGAAGTATGACACAGCTTCTGCAAAGCTCCATACTCAGCTGAGGTACATGAAAGTGGTGGCGTTTTCCTCACAGCTGCACCAACCTCTTGGCCCCTTGCTCTGTCTTCTTGCACATAAGGAATGGAACTGTTAATATTGCCTGTACTTCATGAATGCTCACTGTGTTCAGGCAATCCCCTGCAGATGGGAACAAGAACACAAGAAACCCTGGATGTCACTAAGGATATCGGCAAACTGCTCCCTGCACTCTTTATGTGCTGTCCACACTCCTGATATTATTTCTACAGCTCCAGAAACTAGATGGGACAGCTAAGGCTGTGCAGAGGACTGAGCTGCTTCAGATGGGCATCAATTTAACAGATGCTTTCTGATTTCTGGTTTTCACTTAATTTCACTTTAAATCTTCCCTCCACAGGAAAAGCTATCAAGGTACAAGTATAATTTTAGTATTGAAATTGTAGGTATGTAAGAATGTCTACGTAAGGACTATTTTTCCCTGTAAGTTATTTTATACTGGTAGTATAACCACAATTACAAAATTAAGATAAAAGATTTTCTTATAGCGTGGAGCTAGAATTGGTTACCACAGATAAAAAAACAGCAAGGAAGAAAAGAAACAGAAATGAAACGCACCATATATTGAAAAGGACATGATGAAAATTATGTCCTTTTTTTTAACTTAATTGTCCTGGCATACAGTGTGATTAATCTGAAATGTCCAGAGAAATTTAGAGGCTTTTATTCTGACTGTTTGAAGCAATTGCTTTTTCCTCTTCTTGGTGACTTTAATTCACTTTTGTATTTCACAAAATAAAGAGGCAGGCACACTATATCTAAGGACTTGAGTAGACCAGGGAACGCTACAACAGCAAATGATACACTTGATAATGTCCCTGCATATGGCAAAAGAGAGTGACCAACTGATGCATTTGATAAATTCACGTCTGCTTTGACTTTCTATAATTCATGAAGTCAAATATACACAATAATAAAGAACACAAATGCTGATAAAGTATCCATCTTTTGGTGACCCTGGTTTGGACATTTATTCAAAGGAAGCACAGAAACAGGGAAGAGACGTGCAAGCGCCACGCACTTGACACTCCCAGGAAGTCTTATGGCTGACTTTGACTTGACAAAGGAACAGAAATAGGGGGTAAAAACCTCTGTTCAACAACACTGCTTTTTCATTATTTGAACTCATACTCCCACAAGGCAACCACAAGGATCCAGGATGAAGCAGTATTTGAGATACTAAAGTAAACGAATTAAAAGGTCTGACAGTTCCTGCTATGGACAAAATCAGACTTGGCAGTTCTGAGAAACAGCATCGCTCATTCTGCCTCGAGTCGAGGTAGGACAGGAAGAATAAGATTTCCAAATGCAGAGTCTTGAGTTATGAAGTATCCTGAAGAATGTGCGTGTGCATGCTGGAAAAGAGGAAAATATTTGTTAAAGCATAACTCCCTGCAGCACTACTAATACAATTCAAGACTTTATAGATTCTGCAGCATTAACTACGTTTTTCTTCCAGTCTGCTCTTCAGCCCTGATACCCAAACTCAAAAACAGTATTTTAGATCAGACACGTCTGAACAGGGCCCATCAGGGGGATTAACTTGGACATTCCCTGCTGTGCCCTTTTTGAGAAATCCCCCAGATGTTGGTAAGTGAACTGCTGAACATTCTCCTTCGAGACCCCACACTTCCAGTCCCACCCATGACCAACTTACAGGCCTCAGTACGGATGCCAGGTGTGACTCTGTGCCAGAGGTGTGCATCAGCAGTGTCACACAAGCTGAGGCTGCACCTACAAATGCTGTGTGAGCGCACATCCTGCAACACCAGCTGTCTGCTCACGTGATGTATGTATGTTTGCACACCTGAGGAGGCAACCTGCTGCTTATGTCTCTAAATAAACTTTGTGAAATCTGATATGGCTCTTTCCAGCTCAAATACCGGACTCCATAAGCTAGATGGCCTGCACATTCTTCCCTTCCATTAGGGGGGAGGAGCCCTGATGAATATCGAATTGAATTTGAGTCAACAGTGTGCCCATACCAAAGGATATGAGCACAGCAGTCTGCACTGGCAACAGCAAAGCCAGCAGGCCAAGGGAAGTTATTAATTCCCTCAGATCAGCACTCACAAGGCTGTGTTTGGGATACTGTGCTCAGTTTTGGGTTCTCCAGTGTGAGACACAAGCTGGAGGGAGTACAGCAGAGAGCCAAAGAGCTGGCTGAGGGCTGGAGCTCTCAACATCCAAGGGGAAGATGAGGGAACTGAGCTTATGTAGTCAGAAGAAAAGGCTGAAAGGAGATCTTAGGCTGTTTTCAGTTACCTGGTGAAGGGTATAGAGCAGACAGCTAGACTTGGAGCCAAAAAAGACAGTGAGAAGCATGACTGGTATGACTAGTTCTCCCTACAGTTCATGAGACATTTGTAAGTCTGACGAAACTGACTCCCGACAGAGATGTACAGAACATCTATGATTATACTACAGGTTACATTCCCAAACCATATCAAGGGAGAAACAGCTGATAGATTTAAACCTGTATCATAACAGAATATTGTGACAAATGTATGAAGCCTAACCTCTGAAAGTGTTTTTTCATTCTCTCTAGGTGAGAGAAAGCAGGGCTGCTCTCTGAAAGGATGAGCATCTAAATCAGAGCCAAGCTGAGCTGAAGCTGACTGTATCAGCTTACCTGCAGTGCAGCCTTCTGCTGTGCTGCGATGTGCTGCTGCTCAGCATGATCACGGAAATCCTTGTTTAGTGGTGATCTTGCAAGTGCAATGCTGCAAAAAAGAACAAGATGGTATGAGACACACCCTCAGATAAAATTGTCCTTACCATTCGAGCTATAGGTTTCATGACTTCTGCATCTCAGGATTTATTTGGGTTATGGCCAGACATCTTTAACGATTGTTTGGGAAACTGTTATTTGTTAACATAAGGGAGAAAGGGAAAATGGAGTGATGACAGCTGTAGCATTTGACCTAGCAAAAACAACCGATGCCAAGCTAAACCTGGAAGGCTCACAGTTCTCGATTCTGTTGTGGATTTCGCCCATGGGTGGAGTCCCACTGCAGTCAGGGGAACCAGTGGGGTACAACCTTCAACAATGTCAGTAATTTTTAAAACCACAGCTTTGTGTTTTTGCCATTACTCAGTCACTCAGTGACTGTTCTAATAACTGTGATAAACAGAAGCACTAACGAGAGCTCTGCAGTCTTCAGCATAAAACCAATTCTTCAGCAAGTGGGCAGCAGATTACTGCTTGTGGTAAAAAAAGCTTCCTATTGACATAACTGAAATAATGATCCCCTGATGATAGCTTATGATACCTGCAATTGATTTTGCTGATGTAACCCAGTGCAGTGCACATTAAGTTTCAAATTAAAGTTTCAAAGTACATGTTTTATTTTCTTTTGTATCTTAAGACTTGTTCACCTTGCTAAACAAAAAGAATAAATTAAAAGGAGACTTCCCCCCCACCCACTCTATGTAATTAACATGAGCAGTCATCCTCCAGATAGAAATCAGTGTGGACTGCCATCAGAGCTGCACTGCAAGGCAGGTGACAGCTACCTCTCAAATTGCTTCTGGAGGCTGGTGCTAGAAGTTCAGCTCTGCTCACTCACAGAGACAAAAGTAGGAAGGACAAGGGATCCAAGGAAACTCATCAGCTGATTTTTCCTTGCAGCTCCAATGTCCATAGCTGATTTACTAAATCAGCCAAGCTTATGAAAAGACCTTTAGCTAAACTTAGACTTAAATGCATAATGAAAGCAAAGTAGTAATCCTCTAAACATACTTTGTGACAAACTAAGATAGGCATCTGCTGGAGAAAGACACTAAGTTTATATAAAATGTAAGATTTTCAGTCATTTTGAAGGTATTTATGCTGTATTTAATTATTTATCCTCTAACTTCTCAGTATGATTTTTGTAGATAATCTTAAGACCTCATCACACACTGACACTTTTCAAGAAATGTTTTCTGGTTTTAGATAGGGGATTCCCATGTACTAAGGCTAGAGACCAGTAACTCACTCACCCTTACAGAGGCTGTGCCACTACCGTGTTTTATGCACATTAAGTGTTTTTCTGTCAAATTTGCAGAAATTCCTAGGTCTTATTTCTGGTGACTCTGTGGCTTAAAGCCCACAGCACAAGATCCCTGCTGCAGAATTCTCAGTTGCTCAAATCCATGCGTCAGCCCAACGTGGCAAAGCAGAGAGTCCGACTGCTAGTTTGTCCCCCTTTGAAATTCTAGTTTCTAACTCCACTCACTAGCATATGCTTTATTTAATTAGAGAAAAAAGAAACCAAACAAGCACTCATTGAAACTCTGCTGGAGTTGTGATGAAGTGTGGCCAGGAGCCAGCAGCTGTAGATATTGCTATGACTATTTCTATTTCCTCTCTAACCAGTAGCTGTGCCTGAGTATTACCTGCATGTGGAGCTACATAACAGATCTAACTGAGGCAGCTTCACATAGTTTGCACGCTTTTTGACAGCATGAAGGAGTTAAAGATGATCTAAAATCTCCTTCAGAAAAGCAGCAGGCAGCACCCAGGCTGTACTCCCAGTGTCTAACTACTGTGCAGATGCCCTGTGTCTAGAACATGGCATTGCACGTGCTTCATGCCAGCCCTAAAGCACAACAACCCCCATTTCTCCAGGTAGGCTGGTGTTTGATTCTCTAGATACTGAAAATGACAAAAATCCCTTTTTTTTTTTTTTTTCCTTAAAAGGGAGATATTCCAGTGACAGCTTCTAAACTCAACTTAAGATCATTACACCTCATGGTGCCCAATTATAGTTACAATTCAGTGTCTTTTACAAAAAGATGTGCAATAATATAAGCTGGCTCTGTCCTGCATGCAGGGAGTTTCAAGGATAACTCACTCCTTACCGTAAGCGTTCCCCTCTAAAAACACAGTACCCTGAAACTAATGGTCTGCTACCTGCATTCCTTAGAGCACTTTAGCTTAATAATTAAATGCTCTCTATGTACCTATTCCCTGATTCTTCTTTAAGGTAGACTTCCATACAGCTGAATAAGTGTATCTGTTTCTCCCTCTCTCAAATAGAAATTAAGTAAGCCAAAATTCAGGGTCTGCAAAAATTTTTAAATATTAATGTGTTCTTAGCACGCGAGGTCTCTCTGACTAGTTATTGAGCATGACGAACAAACACTCCTGTTAAGTGTTTATACAAGTTCACAGCTCGCTTGCTATTCCTTTTTTTCCCCTCTGATTTAACCAGTGATGTCTGAACAACTCTAAAAGAAATATAAAATACCTGGCTCCAGGGTGATTTGTGGAAGACTGGTTTTGCATAAGTAACTTTCTCTTCTCCTTGTCTAGTTCTGCCAGGATTGCAACCCTATTTTTATTCTGGAAACCTGGTGAGAATGACAGAAAAACATTAGAAAGATTTACTTCATTTTTATGGTCCAACTCTAACCTTGTGGAATTAAAAGTCCAGCACAATATGACGTTATGATGAATACACTCATCTTCAAAGCTTTGCTCTCATCTGAAAGGCTATTATTAAAGGCTATTAATAAATAGGTTTAATTTACCTCTCCTCATTTTACAACATGAAATAGCTTCCTTAAGATATCATACATATTAATACATTTTAAAATACAGGTTTCTACCTTGGGTTAGATCCTACCACCCCTTCCCAAGCCACCTCTGGAGCTGTGGCCATGGCAGGTGATCAAATAACTTCCCTTTCAAAGAAAAGGCAAACTTACCATATCCTAGATTTGAATGCAGTCACTGAAAGTACAACTGAATGATAGCAGTTTAATTAGTCACAGGGACTCATTTTTCAGCCCAGTAAACTTAAACTGTAGTACAGGTTTTACAAAGTAACAGCTAAGAATAAGACCACGAATAAGCTTGCAGATGTGCTTGTACATAAAGTGACAGCCTGTTACTCAATCCAGGGAGAAAGGTTTTAATACACTGATGTCCTTATGTATACAAACTATCCTCAGCCTGAGTTTGGAGAATGCCCGCAATGCTGTAACAGAGAAGAAAAATTATATTGTCTGTAAACAACACGAGAAAGTGGCCTTTGTTTGCCTGCTTGTCACTCACTGAAATCAGAAAGGGACCTTGTGTTGTAGAGAAGGAGGCAGGAAGTAGACTGATGGAGGGAATTCAGAAAATGCCTAAAATGGCTGCTATTTATCTATTTTCGGACTTGTCTTTAAACAAAAACGTGGCCCAGCAGCCGTACTTACACCAGACTCTTGCACGGTACAGGAGCTCGCTGTATCCCAGCGTCAACTGTGCTGTGGCTACCAAATAAACCAGACATGAGGTGCCTGCCACAGCCCAGCACACCACGTACAGCAGCATGACTGCGGGCCACAGCTACAGAGAGAACTTTAGCAGGCCCCCGTGCCACCGATATCACCCCTGATATCAAGAACGTAGACGCTTCCTTACCTAATTTGCTGCCAGTCTCTAAAATACCGAGCCACTACGATATCATAAAAAGTAGGTGTAAGGGTCAAATTCTCTCTTTATTTGCTCTGTACAAAAAGCCAATGTAATTTCCACTGGAAATTTGTGGGCCATGCCCTCGGGCCCCACCCTGGGTACTGTGCTGCATTAACATGAGTAAAAAAATGGTAGCCCACATGCTGTTAGCAAGGCCGGATGAGTAACTCTTAAGGGGAGTATCAGCCTACTAATGTACAGTGACTTACAGTGTATTTGCACCACCTGCACCTGAAGTTCATTCCTTTTGAGAGATCTTTTGTTGCTGCTCTATTGCATAATCCAATATTTCTTTTATCAGCACGCCTCAGTGAAGGAGACAATTATCAAGTAGAAACCTTCTACCCTAAATAATAATTTGCATCTTTATTGCCTTGCTATTAAGCCCTCACCTTTTCCTTTCACTACGCCTAACATACGCACTCAGTATCTTTAGGTCCTTGCTTTCTCGAAAGGAGCTGAGCCATTCCATTACTTTTTACTGTGTTTTTATGCAAGACTGCCCACGATCACCTTTACATTTGTTAACAGATTTTAAATTAAATGTAACTAGCCCCTATTTTCACATTTGTCCGTCTCTCCTTCACATGTTGCATTATTCCCACTTAAACTCTCTGTTTTGCAGCCGTGTTGGTTCAGGTCTTCCATGTTTCTCTGTGCTTTAGGTAACACACACCATCTTTTTTTGAGCACCCTGCGCCTGCAGGGTTCAAGAAGTTCAAGGCATTGAAACACAGCTGGACGCACGCTCCAGGAGATGCAACAGCTACGGGATCTTGCCAACAAGCTGCGATTCAGCGCCTCTGAGTTGCAGCTAGCCCAGCCTGTTCCTTTTCAGCAATTCTGGAGACAACAGGACAACCGGAATACAGCAAAGCGGGCCTGAGCTAAAGTCCTTATGTCTGCGTGCTCATGCTACGCATCAGGCAGGATGATTAAAACTTGACATATTACTCAGTAGCCTTCTGCCAGTGCTTGTTTTTCCTGAAATGCATAAATCTAAGCTTGAAAGTCAAACGATATGGTGATTGAGGCAGAAAAAAAGATCACTTTTTAATATACATTACTATCAGCTAAAAATAAAGACTAAATATGCTTACATTTTTATCACGAAGCAGATGGCGTGATTCAGAAAGCTTCAAGACATATGTAAGAATAAAATTTTAATAGAATTTTAAATGCTGTGATCAGAAACCAAGCAAGATAATCACGATCTTCCATTTTAGTGCAAGTCTTGCCATAGTACCACAGGCCAGAACCTCTAGAGGGATTCAGAAGTCCAAATAATTTTTCAACCCTCTCCTCCTCTACTGAGGTGTTTTGTTTTTTTTTTGTTGCTCTGACACTCAGACAGCACCCATCAGCAACCTACTGTACTGAAGAAGTCATTTAAGAGAATTTGTTATTGATGAGTAGAAAAAAGCCTACTTGAGGCAATGGAGGGATACAGTCAACACGTACATGTTAGAGTTCCCCAGCTAATAATTCAAGGGTCCTACAGGTGGTAGGACTTATTTATAAAGCAAAACAAAATCTGCTCATTAAAAAGTTAACAGTCGAGAGAGCAGGGCATGAGAAATCCATTTTAGTGACGAAAAAATGGCATCCTTACAAAATCTTTCATCAAATCTGACAACATATCAGAGATTTTCCTTTAGATTCTTTCCTGCCCAGACTCCTAAAGCTTCAATAAAGGCCGACCTGAAAAGCTATGTAAGTTTCCTACCTCAACTGTAAAGAAGGAAGCCTTCCGTATATAAATTTTATTCCCCCATTCTGCTTTGTAGTACTAATAATGTGGATGTGTCGAATTAAAAAAAAAAAAAAAAGCCAACCTCAGTAAAGACCAGACTTGCACCTATGAAAAGTAGCAGAGATTTTCAAACACAGCAACTCTTACTAAACCTTTTAAGTTTAGGCTTCCCCTAACTGGAAACAGTTGCACTACTGTTTCCGGTTTGAGCAGTGCACGAATATCCTTTGCAGCTTTGCAGGCCCAAGAGTCCAAACACAAGATAACCAACAAGTTCAAGGCATCTCAACAGGCTAGCAGCAGTGTTGGATGTCAAGCTGAGGACTTGGATCTGCACCTCTAAGGTAACAGAGACATTTCAACCTGTTATTTTTGACATCTGTGCTTCTGACATCACGCATTGTTTTATATGCTCTGTGAAACAAAAGACATATCAATAATTCTGCCAGTTAACTCGAGTTATTAGAGTATATATCAATAGTCTGTCTGTCCCCCAAACAACACCTGCATGCATTAGTGAACGTAAGTCACTTATCACTTCATGGCTGCAAAGTTCTCCAGGGAAGGCGATGGCCTTTGGGCACTGTGCTACAGATCAGGCTCAGACGCAGGGCAGAACAGCTGGTAGATGACATAACCCAAAGCAAAACACCATGATTTTCCTGTTTAACAGGGACTGAAGGAACAGAATGCCAAACCTGCCTGCTCAGGCTGTGTTACCTGACTGCACTTGCACACCTCTAGGCCAAAAGAGTAAACAACCATCGGGACAGAAGGAGACCCTGCAGAACTGCTACAGCTTGAAGCTTCCAACACTTATTTCAATTTCTTCCATTACACCAGAACTCTTCTTCCCCAAAGTTTAGCCCTGCCTGAAGCACTTCTTCCACCTGGGGGGACCTAAACGAAATCCTTCTGGAGCACAGTGACATATCCCTGCTCTGAGGGCTTCCTCTAGGGGAGCTCACACACGCAGCAAAGTCTTTGATTTGGTAGCATGCAAGGTGAGCTTTGGCTTTGCTGTGCACAAACAAAAGCACTACAACAGCAAACTAATTAACGCATGTTGCGTAAGTACTGTGAGGGTACACTGCGGAAGCATCGTATTACCACGTACTTGAAAGTAATTTCTGTAAAATCAGAAGCTGATGGTTTCTTTTCTACCAAAGTCCACCACTACGGCCTACAAACTCCTGTTGTGGACAATATGCACCACGTTGAAAGCCATTCCCTTTCTTCTAAATGCTGTAATCAGTTTCAAGCAATCAGTGTAATCAGTTTCACGCGGCACTAAAACCCTGAAGTACAGCTTTCATTAAATCCTATCTGGTTTTGCTGTACGAAATAGCTGCAGCTCCTTGTCAGGAAACGAGGGAACGAGTTGCTTGAACTGCAGCAATATACGTACCATGCAGCAAGATGAAAACAAAGTGTTTGCCTCCTTCATTTTCACTACTAGACTGCATCTGACCAGGAGAAAGCCACAGAGGCCTTGAACTGGTGAACCTATTTACCTCTGCCTTTCTATTTTTCTTTATAGGCTCATTTAGATGGTCTAAATCAGTAGTGTTTCTTGCCTGCTTTGTGAAAATGATTTTGATATTATTCCTTTGGTGACTCTCTAAAGGACAGACCACTGGAATCTTTTATACTTTGGGATATCAACTTACAAGCCTGTGGAGTTTGGGGGGGAGCGAACCCAAGGCACTCTGACACTAAAATCCTCTCCTCTTTCCCTGTACATTCTCACATTTAAGAACAAGCAGCTTTTAAGTCTGCATGACAACATTCTACCCTGTGCAATGATGCTCACTTGGTGTTTACAAACTAAAGCAAGATTTATTATTGTGTACAGAAAGATTTTCAGAGTTCAAGTGTGCAAAGAGACGACTATCTGCCGTCTGCGATACTATTCTCTCTGCATTTTTACAGAAGCCAGTAAACTGTACAAAAGCGACCTTCTGCTGGTCCAGCAGCAAGTAAAATATGTCTTTCAGACCAACACTTTCCTTCTATGCTTGGCTAAGCCTTCCCACACGCACCTCTAGAGGGCGATTTAAGTCCCTCTTTCGATTTACGGCCGGAGGCATGCCTACCCCCCCCAAACTAAGCATTTGGGCGAGATGTATTGACCATTCCCATGCCGTCAGTGCTTTTGCAGATGCCTCACCATGTGCTGAATCGCTTCGTGGGAATCACCGTCATGATTTTTTGGGCTTCTCCTCTTAGGCTACCTTGCTGCCCACCCCTTCCTGGGGCCTTGCTGCTGCCACAGCCGGGACTCGTGGCTGCTCCTCACCACAGGACGGTCGGTGCTCGGTGTTTTAATTGCAAGCAGCCCTCAGGAAGTGGTCGAGGGATGGGTGTGAAGGGATGACCAGAGGCTCAGCGCTCCCGGCGCCCTCATGGTCTCCTCACAACCCCTTCACGCACGCCTCCTCTCGGGGCGCTTGCTCTCACCTCGCTGCTCTCCATCCCTGCCCTTCTTCCTTCACTTTTATTATATATTTTTTAATTTTTTTGCTCTTTCCACACACACAACTCGTGGTTTTGGGTGGCCTCGCCGTCTCCCTTGTCTTCCCCACTGCCTTCCCCAGCACCTGAGGCAAAACCTACCGGGTCCCGAGGGGTTCGCTGCCATCCTCAGCTCCCAGCCCGACCTCCGTCCGGCCGCTTAACCCCACGGATCTCTGAAATCAGAAAATAAAACACAAAAAGAGGCAGAACGCGGGGTTTGCCCCCGTGTAAGTGTGCATTTTTTTATTTATTTTTTTTATTCAGACACGGATTTTTGCTCTGCCACACGCGCGCGCCTCAGCTGCGGGCAGGCAGAGCCCTGACACCGAGACGCTGCTGAACTAACCCCATTTTATTTTATTTTAGTATTATTTTTAAGCAGAAACAACGCGAGTTGTGGCCCATTTACTTATTTATTTATTTATTATTTATTTATTTATTTAATTTTTAAGCAGAAACAACACGAGTCGTGGCCCATTTACTTGTTTATTTAATTACTATTTATTTATTTTTTTCCATTTTGGATCCTTTTATTCACGTTTTATGAATAACCACCCCTTTATGAAGGCCACCCCTGGGTGTGTGTGTGGGGGGGGCACCCCTGAGGGAGGGAGGGAGGGGGACAACCCCCCGCCCCCCCCCCCCCCCCCAGGCACGAATGGACTCGCCCTCTCAGCCTTCTCCCCCCTCCCCCCCCCCGTTGGGAATGGTCTCTCCCGCTCGCCTCGCCCCCTCTCCGCCATCCTCCCCCCCCCCCCGCCCTGCGCGAAATGGTTTCTCCCGCCCACATCTCCCCCTCCCCTCCCCCGCCGCGGGAATGGACTCGCCCGGCCCGGCCCGGCCCGGCCCGGTTCGGTTCGGTGCCACCCGCGGGAAGGCCCCGGCCCCGTTCCGCCCCCCCCCGCCCCCCTCGGTCCCCTCCCGGTCCCCTCCCGGTCCCCTCCCGGCCGCCGCCATCCCCATCCCCCCCCCTCCGGTAACTCACGGTGCGCGCTGCCCGCTCATGACGTCACGCTGCCTTGGCGGGCGGCACGGGAAGGCGTCATGATGGACGGGTGGCGCTGGCCAATCAGCTTCAAGCGCGGGGGGAGGGCCCGCCCCCTGCCTGGTAACCAAGGCAACGGGGTAGGGCCCGGGCCTACCTCGGGCCTGGCCCGGCCGCGGGGCCTCAACGCAGGCCTCTGGCTTGCAAATAAGGCAGTCACACAGCCTGTTGTGGTGTTAAATACAGGATTATTATTTTAAAGGCAGTAAATTTTCATAAAATAAAGTTTTTTTTTTTTTTTTTTTTTTTTAAGTCCTATTGGAAATAAAAGTATATAAAGTCATCTGTCGTTGTTTCTGGTGTAATTTCAAGGGGTCTCCTTAATAGCGACATTTTGGGTCTTGATGCTGCAAAATAAAGTTTTGTTTGTTTGTTTTTGTTAACCATATTTGAAATAAAAATACACAAAGTCATTTGTCGTTTCGGGTGTTATTTCAAGGGGTCTCCTTAATACTAAGATTTTGGGTCTTAATGCTGTGAAATAAAGTTCTTGTTTGTTTTTGTTTCTAACCGTATTGGAAATAAAAATACATAAAGTAATTTGTTGTTGTTTTCTGGTGTTATTTCAAGGGGTTTCCTTAATACCGAGATTTGGGGTCTTGATTGTGCGAAATAAAGTTGTGCGATTTTTTATTTTTTTTTTAAGCATATTGGACATAAAAATTATATAAAGTCAGCTATCATTGTTTCTGGTGTTATTTCATGGGGTTTCTTTAAAACTGAGATTTTGGGTATCGAGGGTGTGAGTTGGGGGGTTTGTATTGGGCATCCTGACCCACCGTGGGGGATCTCAGACCCGGTATCGTGTCTCTCATGCACCACAAGCCTTTAAAATGCATCTGCTGCCTCTCCCAGCAAGTCTTACCGACTTAAAAGACAGTTTCCAGGCTAAAAGTGGAACGAGGGCTTATTAAAATCAGAGTTGTTTTAGTTAGGGTGGAATTACTCATATTGGTAGGAATGTAGGGAGGGTGCCTGCCAAATGCCACGCTGTTCCATTATCTGGACAACCAGATATATACTTAATTGTCAAAGAGAAATTACAATTTTTTTAGAAAAAAAAACTTCTGCTGCAGCCAGCTGCAGCAGATGATGTGGAAATAATATTTCAGGGGAGTGTACAGAATGTATAAAAATCCTGTTGGTATCTGCAACATTCATTTGACCTAAAATAGTACATTTTTCATGTATTGTGCATGCAAATTCTGGGAGAGGGAATGTCCTTATGACCAAGTATACTGCCTGGCTGTACACGCATTCATACTTTACAAAGCCTTGCTAAGAGTGAAAATGTTAAACCTGGACAAGTTAGAGAGATGTCTAGAGACTTGTAATTTCCACATTTAGAATTTGGCTACCCGGACTGTTTGCCTGGTAAAGCCAGTCTCTGTGTGTTTGTGTCTTAATGAAACCCCAACCAGCACCTGAGCAACCAGCAAATAGCTGACAATCACAGGGACTTTTCTGTTTGCTTTAGGACTATTAAAGTTGTGTTAATACTGTTGAAGGCAAACATTGCTGCCATTTGCACATGCAAGCATTATTTTCAAGTCTCTTTGCCTAAACAGCTGATTGAACTTCACTGTTTCTGATTTTTTTTTTTCCTGTTTGCTTTGTTTTAATAATTTCTCATCGCATCTGAAGAGTTGTCATGTGTGCTGTTTTTTCTGCCTTTTAACTATGCTGTCTTGGTTGATCTGCAGTTTACTTCTGCAAGAGATTTTGCATGTCATCTGTAACTGCTGAGAAGCCTTGCAAGTGAAGAGCAGCACAGAGTCCTAGCTGGTAACCCCACCTGATGCATTTCACTGAACACTTGTGCCAGAATCAAGATGTGATTTTGGAAAACTGCAATTTGAGAGGCTTAGCTGCTGGGCTCTTCCTTGACCCAGCTAACACTGGTGACAAAAATGTACTTAGTGGGCTTTGGTCCTGGGCTGGGGAGCAAGGAAAGATGGTAGAAAAAGGAAACATAGTAGGGCAAGGGAGATGAGTTGTGCACAAGGAAACAACTCAACTGTAGAAAAGTTGGGACTCGTTAATTCTGAAGTTTTGTTTAAGCATGATGAAAATGAATCGTAGTAGTAGCTTTGAGCATCTGTCTGAAAACATGGTGCTGCCTCAAGTCAAATGATTGTTTGGCTTTGAGAGGAGTTTCATATCAGTAAATTAATTTCCTCCTTGGGTTGTAGAAATAGGAATGAATGTATCCCTTGAAAGGAACAGAGTCTAATCTCTAGTACATCAGAATACTTTCATTTTCCCTGAAATTTCTCTTTCTTGTTCACCATAATCAAATAAAAGATTGTAAAATGTAGCATTTATATAGCATCTATTAGGAAGTCATTACAAAATCTCCAGCAGAGTCAAGCATGTGCATGAGATTTAACTGGCTTGGGGCAAAAGCCTGCTCTCTGAAACCTCTGCAGCGTAAGACATGAGTTGTAGCACAGAGAAGGAAGGACATTTTTTTTTTTTTTTTTTTTCAAAATATAGTCAGATTTTAATTTTGGAACATCCTCTAGAATGGTCACACTGCATATTTTTTTCATATATGCTCATGAGCAGACAGATGCTAATGTTATCCTCTCCAAGTATAGCACAGGTGGAAAAAGATAAAGGGGTCAAGGAGGTCCTTTAAATGGTAGGAAAAAAAGCCTTTCCTGCCATTGACCTGACAAACCAGACAAGCCTGACTGTCTGGTGTGGCCTCCAGCCTACCTTATTGTTTGTTGTCTGTACTGTCTGGAGTGTGCTATGCAGAAGAATCCTATCATTTAGGCTTTAAATAGAACACTTGATGAAAAGCAGGAGGGTTTTACATGTCTGGTCTGGTAAGTAAATTCAACCTGAAGATAGCCTCTTGCTAGTCATTTTAAACTCAGTTGACATTTAATGTCTCATTATCTAACAGGAAGATGAAGATGCATTAGAAAAAGAATGTTATGAAATAACTTAGGAAGTCCTTCTCAGGCTCATACTGAGCACTTATGAAGCCATCTGCCATTATAAAAACATCCTAAGTGGTATTATTGGAGTACCTGCAATCCAGATCAGAACAGCAGTAACCTACTGGTGCTGCCTATCTTTACATTTGTAAATAGATTATCCTGCAGGTCACTTTCCACGATTACTAAGGAGTTTTTCCAATCCTTCCCATGAATGGAAACACCTTGCCACTAAATTCTGTTGCAGACAAATAGTATATCTGCAGTTGTTTGTATTATCTGTCAGGTTAGGGATTGTTTTAAAGATTTTTTATTTTTTATTTTTAAGAGGATTTGAAAAAGCAATTGAGAAAGCACCCAGTTCTCAGAACCCACCACTAAACTGCTTCCACACCAATAACTGTGAGGGTATTTGGTACACAACACAACTCCACAGCACTGCGTAGTTTCTATTCAAAACTCCCATTCTTGCTTATTCTGGCCTTGGTCCCACCATCAGTAAGAATAACAGGAGATGTAACATAAACAGAACGCTCTCCATTTGTTGCCAAAGATGCTTAATAGTAATGTATCTCAGCCCTGAATGAGAAAACACTTCTAAACACCAGAAGTAATATGAGTACTTCCCAAACTAACACTGCCATAGTGGAGGTGCAAAAGTATCCCTGTACAGCCCTGCTGTACCCCTGTCACAGGGGCATGAAAAGTCAAACTTTTCGTCTTTCCCCTCTCTATTCAACCTGGTAAAATTTTGAAGAGGTGGCCTGTAGGATTTTGATTTCAGAGATATAAAGGCAGAAATATTTTCTCCAGAAAACTTAAACACGCAAAACTGGTGACCTTTGTCTTGAAATGATGAGATTCTTGATCCCTACATTTGCTGTTTGTCCTCTTGCTTGGTTAGTGTTATACACAAGCCTGTCTTGTTTTATCTTGTTTTTAAGCTGAAATGAAGTAAACATAAGAAATAGTTAAGATTTTAGTAGGAGAGCATGCAATCTTTTTTTCTGGTTAACCTGTGTTATGAGGTGGGCATTGAATTTCAGCCTCTTTTCAGTTAATCACTGATTTTGATTCCCATTTTGTATTTTGTTCTGTTGCTTTCATGTTTCATGTGCTGATTGTTTTTAACTTGGTGAATGTTTGCAAAAAGAAGACTACCAATAGGTATGTCGAGGAAAATATTACAGTCCTAAAATTACACCACTGCAGTTAGTGGTGTGGAGAAGGAACTGGAGAATGGAACGTTGCCATCTTTTTTAATCAGTCATAACTTCTTAGCAGAATTGAGACATTTGTTTATTCCAATGTTACTATTACTAGGAAAATAGATACTTTCCTTTCTCTGCTACTGGCTGTACATTCTTTTGCCTGCTGCTGGAGCCAGATGATCCACATGCTGATGCACTTAGAGGTATCTGTGTATGGAAGAAGTCAGCTCCATGGCATACCTATTTTTTTATTTATTTTTTTTCATACACAAAATATTAGGAGTTGCTTAGCTCTTCTGGTGATAATGTTCGAACCATCACTAGTCCTATTACAGCTATGAGAACTTGCTGCTGACTCTTAACTTTTCAAATGCAAGTATTAAAATGTTCTACCTTCTGTCTTTTTGGAGTTCTAGTCTTGGAATCAAGTGTTTATATAAGCTTGTCATCTTCCATGTTAAATAAATAAATAAATAAAGGTTTCTCTCATGGCTAAAGAGGAAGTTATAATGAGCTCCTGTGTGCGGTAAGAAGTCGCAGAGAAGACAGCAAAGAAAAGGTCAGTCTGTCACACACTTTACAAATAACAAGTTTAAGTTTCATGTATTTTCGTGATTTTTCATTTTTTATCTCTTCTAGTTCTGAGTATGATAGTTCGCATCTGCTACTTAAAGCATATACATCGTTGTTACACCTAGATTGCTGCCTAGGGGGATATTTACAGACTTTGTACTCGTTGAATTCAGAGGAAGGTAGGCACCTGCCTTGCAGTCTCATCTTCAGTCCTTCAGAGATTTACAGATAGATACTCTCACCTGTCTGCTTGGCTTCACAAAATGCATGCTGTTACCAGAAATGAGTTGTAGTGAAGATTCATATTGAAATGATCCAGGGATCAATACAGAAAAGACAGCTAACTGCTCAACAGTTAACTGCCTTGATTTTATGGCACACTAGGTGCTGGAATTCTGAAATTTAAACATGACTATCTCAGTGAGAATTTAGGAACATCACCGTATTAATAATCACGAGGTTTCTAGGTTTTCCTGTATACGACTCCTTCCGTTAATGTCTTCTGAACTTTTTCCAACCAGGTTACAGCTTGCTGCATTCATGGGTGCATTTTACGTACATGGATCCAGTTAGTTTTTTGGAAGCATTTCTAAGTAGTTTGTGTCAGATGAAAAGACCACGGATGACATGCTTCAGCTCCAAGCAGAAACCATGCAGGCAACACAGAGAAATGTGATCAGCAAGCAGAGAGGCATGTTGCCTGGTCATGCAGTATTCATAGGGAGCTAAACCAATAAATAAATTGCTAGAGCTTGGAACTTCATGTTTGCGTGTGGGAAAGTTGGGAGGTGACCTCACATCACTTCAGAAACTAGATATGTGACCTCCTCAGCAACAAGCATTATCTGAATCACGGAACAATTCAGGTTGGAAGGGACCTTGGGAGGTCTCTGATCCAATCTCCTGCTCAAAACACTGTCAGGCATGAAATCACATCAAATTGTTCAGGGCTTTACCCAGTCAGGTCTTGAAAATCTCCAAGGACAGAGAATGCACAGTCTCTCTTGGCAACCCTTTCCTCTGAGGTGCCCTCATGGGGTAGAAGTTCTTCCTGACATCGATCAGAATTGCCTCGTTCAGTTCATGTCCTGTGTCTCTCACCCTCCTGCTGTGCACCACTGCGAAGAGCCCAGCTCCATCTCCTCCATCCTCCCTGCCCTGCGGGGTACTGGGGGCTGCAGTTAATTGCCCCTGAAGCTGTCTCTGCTCCAGGCTGGAAGAGCCTTGTCCCCAAAGTTTCTGCTTGCAAGGCAACTGCTCTAGCCAGCAGCCACCTCAGCACCCTCCTCTGAACTCCATCTCCAGTTTCCCAGTGTCTTTCCTGTAGTAGGGGGCCTAGAATCAGACACAATATTTCTGCTGTGGCATAATGAGCGCCAAGGAGAGGTTAATAATCCCTGCCCTCCGTCTGCTGGCTACACTGCTTGCTGTTCAGGCAGCCCAGGGTACTGTAGGTCTGCTGCTCGGCTTGCTGCCCACCAGGCCAATGGGTTTAGTGAGCGGGTCTTTTGTGCACGCACACCGCCACAGCGTGCCCAGGTTGCTAAATTTTGGCAGTGTTGGTGTGAGCTTCCTTGACGGGCCTCCTTCGGAGAAGGGTTGGAGCTGGAACAAACAGCTGGGTGAGGATGCTTAAAAAGCTCTTGGGAAGTCATAAATGGGCTCAGATGAAGGAAACCGGTTCCTGAGCAGCGTGGCAGAAAGACGAACCTGCCTGCTGGCTAGTTTGTCCTGTTTCCTCTTCCTGAGCGAGAAATTAGTTGCTGTTTCTTAAGTGTAACTAACACGGCATTCTTCACAGCCTCTTTCTCACTGAGGCCTGGGACTTGTTTGGGGTTTTGAGTGTTAACAGCATTCAAACATTGCATAATATTAAGTAGCTACTTACAGCAAGGATTTTTTTTTTTTCTTTTCATTGTGCTTGCTGGGATAAGTAGCATTTCTTTGTGCAGCCCAAGTCCACAGTGCTGCACTCCCACCTACACTTGTCCTGCTCATGAGCTGACACCTGCAAAGCTCTGCTCGCCTAGCTTTAGGTGGCAGCGCTGCCCTTTTTGTTTCAGCAGGCTGCACTCCCTCCCTCGGGAGAAGTTAAACGTGGGCAAAAAATGCCCACAGCATCCGAGCTCTGCTTTGTCACATATACGAGTGCGTATTTTTATAATTTCTATTCACAGCTGTAAGGGATTAAAGCAGCCTAACAGAGATCTGTCTCTTCTTCCCCCAGTAGCATGTTATTCTATTACGTCCAGTTAGTGCTGAGCAAATTATTCACAAAGAATAATTCATCACAGATGTGCAGCTGCTTTATCTGCTTGGGGAATGTCTTAAAACAGACCATGATTTTTTTTTTTTCTCCCCTTTGCTAACTATTCAGCAGTCACAAATGCTTTATCACGTCGTTAACTGAAGATAGATCAGCAGACTGTAATCTGCAGGGATCATTTCTGCAGGACTTGATGCCATCTCTCAGCTTGTTTAATCAAAGTATAATAGAGCCTGGATTTGAGGTTGCCTGAAAAAAAAATAAAAAAAAATATATATATATATATATATTGTTTATCACACAGGATCAGAGTAAAGCTTTTCAGTGTGTCTCCCTAGTTTATTTTCAGTGTTTTTTCCTAATTTCTTTTAGTGCACTTTCCTTGGTTATTTTCAGTGTCTTTTTCTTTTTTCAGTTACTTTTACTATTTTTTTCAGTACCTTTTCCTAACTTTTTTTTTTTTTCAGTGCATTTCCCTAATTTAAGCGCCTTTTCCCAATTTCTTAATGCACTTCCTTATTTTTTTCAGTGCCTTCTATTTTTAGCACCTTTTCCATTTTTTTGGTGTCTTTTCCTCATTTCTTTTCAGTACCTTTTCCTATTATTTTAGTACACTTTCCTATTTTTTAGTGCCTTTCTCTATTTTTTAGTATATTTCCCTATTTTTTTAGTGCCTTTCCCTACTTCTTCAGTGCCTTTCCCTATTTTTAGTGCATTTTCCGATTTTTTTGTAGTGCTTTCCCTATTTCTTTAGTGCATTTTCCCATTTTTTTTTGTAGTGCCTTTCCCTGACTTTTTTTTCAGGGCCTTTTCCTATTTTTTTAGTGCCTTTCTCTATTTTTGTAGTGCATTTCCCTAACTTTTTTTTCCAGGGCCTTTTCCTATTTTTTTAGTGCATTTCCCTAACTTTTTTTTTTTTTTTCAGTGCCTTTTCCTATTTTTTTACTGCCTTTCCCTATTTTTTTACTGCCTTTTCCTATTTTTTTAGTGCCTTTCCCTAATCCTTTCTTGCAGTGCATTTTCCTTTTATTTTTTATTTTTTAGTGCATTTTCCTAAATCTTTCCAGTGCCCTTTCCCAATTCTTTTTCAGCAAATTTTTTTTCCTTTTTTTTTTTTTTAGTGCACTTCCTTAATTTTTTTTTTCTTCACTACCCTTTCCTAATTTTTTTTTTTTCCCAGTCCATTTACCTATTTTTCTTCCCCACTACCCTTCCCCATATTTTCTTCACACCCTTCCCTATCTTCTTTTTTTTTTATTTTTTTCCTCCCCCTTCTCCCCACCTCCCCCAGACCTTACAACCCCCTCCCCACACCACGGCACGCCCCTGGGGGCGCGGCGTGTCCCTTCCCCTCCCCTCCTTTCCCTTCCCATCCCTTCCCTTCCCCTCTCTCCCTCCAGCTCCGTGCCGGGGGCAGGTGGCGCGGGCGGCGGCCGCAGCCCGTGGGCGGGCGGCTCGGGGCCGCTCTCGCTCCTCCTCCTCCGCCGCCGCCTCCTCCTCCTCCGCCGCCGCCTGGCAGCGCGGTGGCGGCGGGCAGGCTCCGGCCGTGGCCCCGCAGAGCCGGGCAGAGCCAAACCGAGCCTCCCCTTGCCTCCCCCTGCCTCCCCCCCCTGCCGCGATGTCGGGCGCGGCGCCCGGCGCCCCCAAGCCGCTGCCGTCCTCCGGGCCGAAGTCGCTGCGGGAGATGCCGCATCCCCTGGCCACCTCCAGCAGCGAGGAGATGGGGCCGGCGCTCAGCCCCAGCCCCGAGCTGCTGCTGCCCCGCGGCGCCGCCGACAAGGTACGGACCCTCGGTTAGGGGGTGGGGGGGGTCGGGGGTAAAGGGACGCCGCGCCCCTCCTCGCCCCCTGCCCTGCCCCAGCACCCCCCTTGCCGAGCACCCTAGGGTGCGAGGGGAAAGGGTGAGGATGCTCAGCGAGGGTTGTCTGTGATTGTGCCTCCCGGGGCTCAGCCCCTGCCTGGTTCCGTGCAGCGGGGATGGAGGAAGGGATAGAGGGATGGGGGGAGGATGCTTGTGCACGAGTGGCCGTGCCTCGCTTTCCCCTTGCTCCTTGAGCCTTGGCGTGTGTCTGCGGTGAAGCACCTGGCCCCTGTGTGCGGGCCTCGGAGGGGATAATCCCGGGTGTGCAGGCATCCTGGTGCTGCCAGCACACCGGTGTCTCCGTGGGCAGGCTTCCTGAAAAGCCTCCAGGTAGGGTGTCCTGGGAGCAAGGGGTGCCCGGAGTTAAGTTCGGGATGAAACTTGCTGGGTGTGAGCACCTCGGGGCCAAGCGCAGCGTGCAGGAGGTGTTGCAGGGCTGACACGAGGTGCCTGCTGCCCAAGGAACACGCAGGCTTGCTGCCCTCCAGCCTGACACGCTCCCTGTCCAGGGGAATGGGCCGAGGTGGCCTCCACGTGTCCCCTTCAGCTGCCCCATACCTGTGTGTGCAGATGCTGCTGTGTGTGCACAGCGTTTGCTCTCGGCTTACCTCCCCTCTGGGAACACGCTCCTTCACCCGAGAGGCTTGCCCGGGAGTTGATGGCTCCCTAGAGGAGAGGCGAGCTCAGAGCGGGGCAGATACTGAAGGGTGCTTCTCTCTGTGTGAGGTGAGATTTGCCCCTGCGGCCCCATTGCTGCCTGACAGGGCTGCAGCAACTGGTTGGTGCTGGCAGCTGCCCTCCAGCTCTTGCTGATGCCCAGGTTTTCAGCCTCCGGCTGTGGTCAGCCTGCTTCCCCCTTGATAGGGAGGTTTCTTGCCTGGTGTTTACACCAGCAGCATAGTGAAGTCTGTTTTCTAGCAGCTTTATGCAGTGCTGTCCTGTTGTGGGTGCTCGGCGGCATGGATGTGCTGTAAGGGGGAAAGCAAAAAGGGGCTGAGGTAAGGGATTTTCAGACTTAAGAGTAGTTCCCTGGTTGACCTGGAAATGGCACTGGGGCAATGAGCCTTGCAGAATAAAGGATTTCCAGTAGGAAGCGAGCAGCATTCTTTTTTTTTTTTTTCTTTTTTCTTTTCTTTCCTTTTTTTTTTTTTTTCCGTCTAGCTGAATTAGCAGAAAAAGCCAAGCGTCTGATCCTTCTGGTGGAAGCAGTCCAGCAGCTCTGCTGTGTGAAGGCTATCCCTTCCTCAACTTCACACCTGCAGCACTGGCCAGAAACAAACGGGTTGACTTCTTTCTCGCTTCGTGAAAAACTTCAGTGAGCAAACAGGTGTTCCTAAACTTAATAGCACACTTCAGCTGTCAGAGTAGTCTGGAGAGTGAGTGTGATAACTGGAGGTAAACAGAGCCTTTTAGGTGGTTAGTATCTCTCCTCATCTTGATCTCTGGTGGTGGGTGACTGGTCCCTGGAGAGGCTCGCTCTCTCATCTGCTCGCAGCGTGCAGATAGCTCCAGTCGATGGGTAACAGAGGGAGGTTCGTATTCACGTCTGACGCAGGTTGAAAGCTCTGCATCTGTTGTTTATTGATCCAGGAACAGGAGCTGTGCTCGTCTGTTCTCCTGGCCTTTCCACGGGTCTGTTTTGGAGGGTCTGGTGGAGACGGGCACCACTGCAGGAGAAGTTTGGGCCGAAGCCTCTCGCGTCAAGGTGTCTCAGAGTCAGTAACCCTCTGTAAGAAATGCGGCCCTTTAGCAGGACCGTCTAGCAGGGGTGTCATCTAGCAGAGGGACAGCACAGTTGCTGACCCATCACCACGAACTGACTGCAGGTTCTTGTTATCTGCTCTGAGCAACCACTTCCTAAACGCTGCTGCAAGGTAAATGCACCTCCTGCCCTGAGACTGGGATACTCTTGGAGGGGAAAGTGCAGGAGCAGGGGAGTTTCTCTGTCCTTAAAGCAGCGCTTCAGTTTCCACTGCCACAGCTGCGCGGGCTGAAGTGGTTGAACCTCTGCCATCGCTGCTTTGTGTTCTTTAAAGCACAGTTTTCTAGCCTTTTTGGAGCAGCTGAGTAAGGACGCTACCTTATCCTGAGTCAGAGGAACCAGGAGGACAGGAATATTGCCTGCATGTGTCTTGCTGTTTTTTTTGTGTGTGTTTTTTTTTTTTTTTAATTATTATTATTCAAACTTCACAATAATCTAGTAGCTTAGCCCCTGCCTGACTTTGAAGTCTGACAAACCTTTGGTTTCTGTTTAAGATCAGTGGCAAATGGTATTAGAGCAGTGAGTGGATCGTGGGAAAGGGAAGGGAAACAGTCTGCTATTTTCTGTGGCTTCTCTGGCTCAGAGGCCCTCTGAGTGGCAATAGATGATTTCTCAAGTACTTTGGGTCTTATCAAGGGGGCTACAGAATATTCATTGTCTGAAATAACGTCTTCATCCTGATGTGTAGGAGACAGCTGTTTTAACAGCCAGGAAACCTTTATTTCTGAGCAGCATCGAACCTCTTAAATGAAGTGGACATATCTGGCTACATGCTTAGGATTCACAGTGGTTCTGCGACAAACAAAACATGTGAATTGTAAGCTCTTATCTCCAAAGCATTTCTGCACTGCCCTGATCTTTCTAGCCGTTGCATTCTGCTCCCCTCAACTCTAATTGCACAAAACACTGGTTGCCCTGATGTCTGACCACCTGTCCTGGTTTCAGTTAGCACAGAATTAACCACCACGAGCTTTTTCAGGCTTATTTACCCTTTTACCCTTGGTAGCCTCCATCTGAAGCTGAGCCTGAGCAGCGCTGACCCCCTGGCATCAGCTGAGAGGGAAACATGCAGCAGGAAGAAATCCCTCAGGGTATGTGGCAGTGTCCAGAGCAGAAATACAGCAAAGAGCTCAGTTTTGCAGCTCTTACAGAGCTTTTGGAAGGCATGCATGTGAGCTAATTGAGGTCTGCTTTTCGGAGCAGATCTTCTGCAGAAGGTGGTAAGACCAATGGGGAAGTGTCAGTGTGAATTTTTTTTTTTTTTTTTTTTCCTGGAGGGGGGAGGAAAAAAAGGAAGTTTGGTTGGTTGTGCCTGCATCGCTCTGGTTCACAAGTCTGTCTCTTTTGATGCTGAATTTGCCCTATCCTCTGACACTGAGGATAAAAGGCATTATTAAGAGCTTGCTGGGTTTGGAGCAGAGGTGAGATGTACGTGGTGTGCTGCTGTCCGATTGTACCCAAATGGTTGTAGAAGCATGGTAAGACTTGGGTTGCAGCCCCACGGAGGTTTTGCAGATGTAACAGCCTGTTGCTAAACGTTGGAAGCACCAGGCTGTGCAGAAATAGAAGTAGTGTCCTGTATGGCTTACTTCTGCTATCCTCTAGCTGTCGTCTTTGTAGTCCTTCTAGCGTTGTGTCATAGAAGCAGCTTCCTAGCAGGGTGGTGTTGGCTATGCTTCCTGTGGTCTGCACCCAGACTGGCAGCTGTTGCACAGGGTGCTAACTCCCAGTGCTGGGTTCCTGCCTGCCACTCCTAAAGCCCTCACGTCCCGCCTGTGCTGGTGTCACAGTTTGTGTGGATCTCTCCAGTGTGTGAGATAACACGCTCTGTACGTTGGACTTGGTTTTATGAGCTCATTAGGAGGGAAGACAAACAATAGCTCGGTCCTCTTCATACACACTAGTCTAACATGAATTCACTAATTTGTCACTTAATTTATGAGGTTTCTCACTTATAAGTCCTCTGACTTGTGACTTTTAACTTCCATGCCTGTAAGCAAAATAGTTTCCTAGATGTGAGCACTTATCCTCCCTCCTCTGCCACGGCTCAGGCGTCCCCTGTATCACACCAGGAAGCATGAAAACCTCGGAGGTCCAGGCTCTGTTGGATCCACTTCAGAAATGTTTTGGGTGAGTTGGCACATAAATAACTCACAGTTTAAAGGTATGGTCTGTACCATTTCCATGGGTTAGTGGATTCTGAGGAGACCACTGACAATCAATGTGCAAGAATTATGACTGCAGGAGGCAGTGAGCTGCAGGTAATGGCCACGCAGTGACCTTTATCTCTTCCTGCCCCTCCTGCCTTGCTTACCTGTTGCTCTTGCTTTGATCTAGTGGTGCTGCTCCCAGTGTATATCGGGACTTAGTGTGAGCTGTGTGCTAGCTAACAGCTGAGCAGGAGCTGAGTGAACAGCCACACCTAGAGATCAGACAGGCTTGTCCTCTTTCGGACATTTCTGACCACCTGATACTGTCCTTTGTGGCCAGCCGCCTGTAAGCTGTTTTGCTTTTCTTCTTGGAAGATGTGCCTGACTTCTAGTTGGTTATATTAAAGAGTAGACAGCTGAGCTGCGCTTCAAGGCTATTTTACAGGTAGCACGCATCAAGCAGAGTGAATGTGAATTACCAGGCTTGCAATGCACAGCTTGAAATTTGCTAATGCGTGGAGGTGGCCATTCGAACTCCAGCTGGGAACTTCGCTGTACTCACTGAAAGCTTGCTTTCACGTGATCCTGTGCTCATCTGATTCGCTCTGGTGAACCCAGAGGCCTGTGTTAGTGCCTGATGGAGTGAGTATAAATACTTGGTGTGGCTGCTGGAGTGCTTTTTACTTAGCACTCATATTCTGGAGGGGCGCCTGGCGGTTCCCTAACAGAAATATGCTGAGAGTCTTGAGCTCTACTGCCAGCCTCCTTGGTTGCAAGTTTAATTACTGATCTTAACTTCACCCACCCACAAATTAAACCATTTTGCAGTATAATCTGAAAGCTTAAAATAAATCTGCTTGGGCTTCTACAAACCTCTTCCTTCTCTGACTAAATGAGAACTCTTAGATGAGCACTACATTTTGTTCTTGGATTAGGCTGGAGGTAAATTCTCAGTCTTTGGAGAGACTGAGAATTACAGAAAGTTGGGAACTGAAGTGGGTGAACTCATGAAGCAATGTCAGCGTGGACGAACCAAACTTGCTTCCATTTGTACAGGAACATGAGACTTGACAATCACACAGTAGCCGTGGTTGGATGGCACCTTTGGAGATCTTATAGTCCACCCCCCTGCTCAGAGCTGGGCTAGTTACAGCAGGCTGCCTAGGACTCTGAAGTTGGTATCTGAATATCTTTTTTGAATATCTCTAGAGATAGGGACTCCAACCTCTCTGGGATTATTTTTTTTTACTGTAAGGGTGGCTGTCTCTTGGAATGCTTTTTTTTTCTCCTGTTGAAATACAGCAGATTTCATTTAAATGTGTGCCCGCTGCTTCTTGGTCTGTTGAGAGGACTCCGTCGCCAACTTCTGAATGCCCTCCTGTAGGTATTTATCCCCTGAGCATTCACTTCTCCAGGTGCACGGTCCCAGCTCTTTCTTCCTCTCCTCTTACAACATGCTCCAACTCCTGATCTGTCATCTTGTCCCGTTGCTGGACTTGTTCTGCTGTGCCCATGCCTCTTGTACTGGGGAGCCCAGAAGAGGATAACACCCTCTATTTACCACTGATGAGACACTGGGGGAAGGATCGCTTCCCTTCACCTGCTGGCAGCTGCCTGCCTGAAGCAGCCCAGCAGGCTGTTGGCTTGCTTTGCCATGAGGTATATTGTTGGCTTACAGTTAACTTTTCCACCAGGATTTGGTGTGTGTGTATGTGTGTGTGGTGGTGGCTGTTGCGTTATTCTTCTGCCATGCTGCTTTTTTAAGCCAGACAGACCCCAGCATGTACTGCTACATAGGGTTACTCCTGCCAGGTGCAGGACTTTGCACTTCCTCTTGCTGAATTCTTGTTGAATTTCACGATCTTCCTGCCAGCCCGCTTCTCCAGCCTGTTGAAGTCCCTCTGAACTGCCATACAACCATTTGGCTGGCCAGGTGTTCCACCCAGTTCTGTATCACCAGCAAACTCGCCGAGGGTGTGCCCATTCCCATCATGTAGGTCATTAATGGGCATGTTTAACAGGAGCCCTGTTACTGGCTCCAGACATACTCAGCTGCTGACTGCCCTCCAGCTGGAGCTTGAGGGATCACAGCAATTCGAGCTCAGCAGTTCAGCCCGTTGAGTCCACTTCACTGTACGTGTGCTTAGCTTGTGCCTCATCAGCTTTTCTGCGAGGATGTTATGGGAGGCGGTGGTGAAAGCCCTCTTCAAGTTGAGATAAACAACATCAGTGCTGTCCACTTAACCAGCAAGCCAGTCACATCCTTGCAGATAGTATTAGGTTAGTTAAACATGACTAGACTTGAATAAATCCATGCTGACTTCTCGTCACTGTGTCCTTTACGTGTTTCGAAATGGTTTCCAATCTAATTTGCTTGATTAACTTCCCTGGGTTTGAGGTGAGGCTGATGGGCCTGTAAATCCCTCAGTAAACCTTGGTGGAGGGATGAGTGACATTGGTTGCTGCTGATGTCCCCCACACTTCCCATCTTCAGGAACCTCCCCTCATCATCATCATAAAGACAAGATAATCAAAACTGACATTAGTGACATCGCCTGGCTCCACCAGTGCTTGTGGGGCCATTCCACCGTGTCCAATGGGTTTGTATCTGTCCAGTTTGCTGAAATGTTACCTAACCTGGTGGTTCTCAACTGTTGTTAAGTTTTCCTTTTTCCAGGCTTTCTGACTGGCCCTGGAGGCCTTACATTCTTGAAAGTCTTTACAGTAAAGGCTGAGGTGAAGAAGGCACTGAGGGCCTTGGCCTTTTCTGTGTCCTCTGTCATCAGGTTCTCTGCCCTATTCGATATCAGGACTGCATTTTCCTTATTCTTTGTTTTGCTGCTGATTATATCCACAGAAGCCTTTTATTGTTCTCATCCTCTGCCAGATTCAGCTCCATCCCTCTAATCCCATCCCTGCATGCTCGTACAGTGTCTCTATTCCTTCTGGGTCATCAGTCCCTGCTGCTGCCTCTTTTGTGCTGGCTTTTTATATTAGAATTTAGTCAAGAGCTCCTTGTTTTTGTATATGCAGACCTTCAGCCACCTTTGCTGGATTTTCTGCTTACTGGGATGGACCAGTTTTGAGGCTGGAGAGGTGCTCTATAAAAATCAGCTGGCTCTCATGGATGCCTTGTCTCTTCCACATCGTATTCATTCTTCCTAGCAGATCCATGATGAAGCCAAAGTCTCCTCCCTGTAAGTCTGAGGTTGTGATCCTGCTCTTTCCTTTGTTTCCACATCTCAGAGGCCTTAACTCCAACAGGTCATGTCTACTGTAGTTGAGGCAGCCATCTACTTTCATGTGCTTCATTCAGATCTTCATTTTTTTTGTTAAGAATAACTGTACTAAAGTTCAGTGAAGCATCTCCCCTTGACAGCTTATTAATCTCCTGCATGTCAGGAAGTTCTCATTGATGCACTACAGAAACCCATTTAGACTGGTGTCACTTCTGCTGTGTTGTCCCTCCGGTGTGTATCAGCACGGTTCAAGTCACCCATGAGGGCTAGGACCTCTGAATGTGAGGCTTCTACCAGTAAATTCCTGCAGGTCGGGAGGACAGAGGGAGGACTGCCAGTTTGGTTGAAGAGCCTTTCTCTTAATAGTGTTGGTTCCTATAGTTGCTGTGGGTCACAAATAACAGTGATTGAGAATTCACTTCAGCATGAAGCTCTTCTCCTGACTTTTGGGAAATTCTGTGGCCTTCTTCCCAAGTGAATGGAGAGGTTATGCTACATAATGGATGTAAACGTCCTGAACCACATTTTTTAAGCCGTGGAGCTTTTAGATACAAGCACTTATCTGCCACATGCTTGTCTTGTTCCTACAACTTGAGTTTTGTATGGCTGTTTGAAGGAACTGCTGTCTCTTCTGTTGCCTGGTGTGTGTGCATGCGTGTCTGGCAGGTCATTTCTAGGCAGTAAAAGAACTGACTCAAACCTGGCATGGCTTCCAACTTGCTATCAGTGCTCTACCAATAGTCAAGCTGCTGGAGGAATCTAGTATCCTGTTGGTCTTAATGGTGGTGATTAGACCTGCTTTCTTTAGCTGTTTTGGAGGTGTCCCATGGCAGGGGGTTGGAACTGGGTGGTCTTTAAGGTCCCTTGCAACCCAAACCATTCTGTGATCTTACTGAAAGGACAGAGTTCTTGTCTCCTTACCGTAGCCAGCCTGGGGTGTAATGGTGTGGAAGCACATTCATCAAAGCATGGCATAGTTGCTTTCAGTTGCCTTCATTATAGAAGTACGAATTTATTGGTAAGGGTGCTTTAGTGATACCTTACCGTATAGGTGCTCTAGAATTATAGTGAAGCTCTATGTGGTGGTCTCTTTGTGATCTGTATCTTCTCAGTACAGCCAATTTCTGTGGAATTTGCAATTCCCTTCTTTTCTGACCAAGGCAAAGGGATGGCTAACACGTGGACAAACACTTGCATTAAAGTAGCCGTCTTAGTAATGTTACTTTTTAAAACTTGCCATCTGGTAAAAATGAGCATGGCTTCTACTGTACAACTGAATTACTACTTTGTGGGTCTTATTTTAACTTAATGGAGGGAGGGAGGGATATACTTTGAGGTTTAATTCAGTGTTGCACAGCTTTCATGGTCTTTTCAAAATGATTGCTTTAATGGTGGTTTAATGAGACAGCACTGAAAACATATTAAAAATGTACATACAGGAACTCAATTCTTAGCTTCAGCTGGATTTTAGAAGGGTGAGTCTTGGCAATGACTTTTTGTAAGCCATTGTGGAAAAAGTTATGCTTGGTGGTCGGAAAGAATCTTTTGGGCTGCTTCTGCTGGAACTTCTCGGGCCTAGCAGAGCTGCTGGATGCTCTCTGAGCTCCCGGGTGGGGAGAAGGGGAGAGTCTAGGACATAGGATAAGCAGATTAAAAGGCTCTTTTTGTCTGCTATTTGTGCACATCCTTCTCTATAGGTTCCTTAGGGGGTTGTGATAAATGTCAGGCAGCATTGTCCCTGTAACTAATGATCAGAGGGGTAGAGGGTAGAGCCCAAGGCCTTCCTGTTGACGTACTGATCTGGGAGACATCAGCTCCAGGATTAATCTGCAGGCTGTTGTCCTGGTGTCTTCTAGCATCGTGGGCTACTTCTGTGGTATCTCAAATAGATCATCTGGCTGTCACACTAGCCGCTCTCTTCCTTATCTGAGATGGGAAGCTGGTCTCTGTAAAATAGGTCAGGAGTTGAGACAGGAGCTCTTAAAGTGCAAGGAGATGCAGCTCAGTGTTGCTACGTGAAAATCTGTTCATGATCTCAAGGACAGTTTAGATGTTGCAACTTGCGGTTATCAGTTACCACGATTTCAGTATGCAGAAGGCGAAGCACCAATTAAAAATGGTATTTGTTCATGTGTATTTCTGAATTAACTTCACTGACACTCGTTCTCTGCAGACCATGAGCAAGATCTTAAATGCTGAGCTGTCCTGACTCCTTAAGCTGTGGCTGCCTGAGCCTGCTGTGCAGTGCAGCTGAGGCTCCAAGCTGTTGTGGCTGGGGAAAATCACTCCCATCACTAGGCTGAAAGGGGACAGAAAGCTGTCTCTGCATTCCACCCCCAATGAAAAAAACAAACAAAACAAAAAACACCACCACCGCCACAACAAAACAAACAAACAAAAAAAAAAAACAACACCAAAACCAACCAACCAAAACCCTGTACTTTGCAGTTTGTGGCAGGTACGGCCTTGAGGTAAGAAACCTCACAGTAAATTCTTGAAAAACAAATGCATCTCTTTCTCTTACAGTGACTAAGGGCAAGGGAACTCACGGCAGCTAGCTACTAGCAGCACTGCAATGACAAGCTGGGGGTGGAAAACATGCAGTGAGTTGCAGCTGTTTAATGAGTTAGAATTCCCAGTGCTGGACCAGCCTACAGAACAATCTGACAGATTAATTTCTGGAATGCGTTTTATGGGAAAATAAAACTAGGGGGGTAGGAGGAGGTGTTGTCTTCTGTTGTAGGTAAACTTTGAATGCCCAATCTGTTGATTCTTAGCCAAATATTTCACAGAAATCATAAAGTGTCTGAATACTTGGACTTGCTGGGGACTTGAATTTGTGGGTCTAGTTGAAATTGTTCTGAAAATAAAGGCAATAATCCAACGTACATACAACAGGCACTGAAAGACTTCAGCCAACACCTCTGCTTAGAATGGTCATCAAAGCATAAATTGTTCTTGAGAACATCGCTGCCTTGTGACCATATCCAGAGCTTCTGCACTGTTTCTTCAATGCTGCCATAAGCAGTGGGTGAGAAGCTGCTTTGGAAGGGAGAAAAAATCCTAAAGACAGACTTCTGCTTGACTCAGGTTTGTGTTTTTATGGGTCTTAAGTTGAAGAGAACTACACTAGTGTATGGGAGCAAAGGCATCAGAAACTTATGTTCTCCAGGAAAAAAAAAAAAAAAAAAAAAACAACAAAAAAAAAAACAAAGTGTAAACAGCATCTGGCTTTACTTGCTTCTAAATGGTGCCCTAAAATAGAGGAGTGTGGACCTTCCTGTGAGGAATAGAACCAGTGTCACCGTCTAGGAAAGGAATGGTGGCAGTGGTTCGTAGTATTGTGAATGATCAGATGGCTTATGGGCCTGGCTCTTTGTTCTTCTGTGCTCTAACCTCAAGCTGACCTTAAGCCTGAAAAAACAAGCTCTGCTAAACCACCCTAACACTGCGTGTCCGATGAACGCTAGTAGCCTTTCAAATCCAAAATACTGACATGTGACAAAGCTTCTCCCTGTCACATTTACCAACGAAGCTGTTACTACACTGCCTCAAAGCTGTGTCCTCCCAGGGAATTGCTGCCTTACCCTGCTTTAAAGGAACTGGCTGTATCCTTCTGAACGGCATCCTAGGATCAAAAAAAATACCTTAAAGTCTGTCTGCGTAGTTGGTCTCGCTTCTTCAGTAACTTTGAATGATAGGATGTGTTTCCTGAAAAGAATATGCTGCAGTGCAGGTCTTGCTCAAGGGCAGAGAAGCCTCCTCCCCCTTGGTGCTGCATATGGTGTTAGCAACAGCTATTTTCTACAACTACAAGCTCAACAGTGAAAGCACTGACACATTTAGGAGTGGTAAATTACTACTATAGACAATACTCAAACCCATGCTTATCTGGGTAGAATTGGCACCTTTGCTGTAGCTTTTTAGATGCTAGTATAAGGCCAGCTGGAAGTGAAAGTCGTGGTGGCTGCCAATACAAAGCTGTGTTTTGGACTGTCACCAAGAAAATCCCTGGAAAGATTTTAATCAATACCACTTATTGCCAGTGATCAGCTGGGGCTCTTCAGGATTTGTATGCTGACTTTCATTTCGCTGACCACGGTGCTCCTGGATCAGTATGCTGCACGTGAAGCTGTGTGCGCTAGCTGTCTGTCTGTGCCACATGGCTGTCACAAGCCTAGGCCATATATATCAAAGGTGTTTCTGTAGACAAATTAGACTGTAAATCACATAACTTGTTTCTTACCTGTCTCTCTCCAGATTGGTTGCTTCTCATAGTGTGAGGAAATACTGCACGGGTGATTTTCCTTGCTTGCCTTCCTTGAAATGGAGAGTGAAGCAATTTAATTTTTTTTTTTTTTCTTCTAGCAGATAAACACTTTGTTTATTTCCCCCTTATGGAGCAAATGCAGTTTTGCTGGAAAATGTCTTGTTTATGTGATAGAGGACTATCTGTTACACTGTACCTGCATGAACTAACTGAGAGCTCCCCCAAGAACACACTCCTCCAGCTCTTCCAGAGCTTGAGACGAGAACATGGGGTGAATAGATGGTCTGACTTGCGGTCATGAAACTCTACTGATCCTGTGTGGGGGGAATGCTTATAATGCAGCCCATTTAAAATGGTTAGCACAAGAAACCCACATCATAATGCAATATGGAAATGTATCCTTGCCTGTTTAAACACAGTACTGATAGGATAGAGTGCTTTTCAGCCTTTTATAATCTTTTATTTCCTTCCTGTTTCTTCCTTCTTCTCCCCACCTCCTTCCTTCCCCCCCGAAAAATACCAAAAACAAACAAACAAACAAAAAAAAACCAACAACAAACCACAGCTTTGCATCTGTTTGCATTTTAAAAATACTGCTTTTCACTCCTGGGAGCATCTCAGCCGTATCAGTACTTTGGTATCACTGGTATCAGAAGATGAAGTCTGACCCAGCTAAATCTGTTTCTCCTACTAGAGCATGAACAGGAAAAAGTGATGCAGGGTATGTCTGCAGAACTTTGACACAATGCCGTTTGTCTCTAGGAGAAAGCAGTTTAGTTTAGACAAGCTTAACAAACTGTTCCATCTGTAATTAGATATAAATCTGCCTTCTTGGATTGGGGATGACTCCTAGTCACATGCTGGATTCAGAGTTTTCCTGCCTGTGGTCTGATCCCTGGCTGCTGCTCTGCTCTTTGAAGGGTCAGAGCTAAGGTTCCAAAAACAGACCTTTAAACAAAGCCCCGTGTTTGGTAGATGTGCTAATTAAAGGTGCTCTTTAGCATGTTAGAATGGGTGATGCTCTTCCGGTGTGCACAGAAGCCTTCTGATAGTAATTAAAGTCTTGTAACAAGCAATATTCTTGAAGCAAACTCCTTGCAGATGGACGTGGAACCTAACACAGCTAGAGGACAGTAATTAAAGTCTTGATTCAAGCGGTCTGCATTTTCTAAATGTTTCTGCAAACATGTAGCTTCTGCTGTTTGTGGAGGTCTTTGTGCTCTGAGGACAGAATGGAGTAGGGTCCTGCTGCCTGTTCCCTTCTGCTGAGGACTGGAAGGACAAAATGACACAAGTCTGCTCTGTGAAAGGATGCAAATCCAAGCCTGCACAAACATTAAACTCTCTTGCTTTCCATCAGGCCACAGGCACTTTTCTGCTACTTTCTACAGCTTAAACACGACTGTGAACTAATCTTGCTGGGTAGTTGCCAGACTGGCTTTTTTTGCTTGGAAAGTGCTTTGTAAACAGATGTAGAAGCTAACCTTGGATCTGGGAATGTTTCTTTGAAGAGAACAGTTCATCCTGTGGATGTGTAAAAATATCTCTTCGCATATTAAAATACCTTGCCACAGTAAGGAAGCTGTAAGATGAGGCAATCGTCCAATAACTCCTCACTTTGCCTTCTGTTCAAAGGATAGGGGGAAGTGTGTATCAGCTTAGTGAGAGTTAATTAGTCAAAAGTATGTCCTATCCCTTCCCATTTAGAGTCCACTCCAAATAACAACCTGTTTCAGCCACCAGGTGCTTGGTCCCAAAAGTGTTTTGGTCTTTGTGTGCAAGTAGTACAGCTTATTACTACTATTGAAAGATACTGCTGTAAAAACATCTGTGAGATTCCGCTCAAGATCCTCATTTTTAAACTAACCCGAACTGCATTTAATTTTGTGTGATATTGCACAGTTCCCCTTTCAGACTAGGAAAAGAGGCCACCCTCTTAAGAGCTCTGTGAGAAGAGACAGGCACATAGCCAGACCATACGAACAGATGGTCTGGTTGGGAATTGACACCTTCCTATAACCCTCCATGCTGCATGCACAGGAAGGCTGGAAATCAGGCATATTGTTGCTGAGGCCCTGAAGACTTCTGTGACACGGTTAGGAGACGGGTTGTTGCTCTTGCTGAAAATACCATTTGCAGGAAGCCCTTCTATGCCCACAGTCTTGCTCTGGTTAGCTTAGTTGTGATGACTTTGGGAAAACAAACCACAGAATAAAATAACCCATCCTATAAAACTTGGCTGTTAGCCTGAGGGCAGAGGTGGGAATCCCATGACCTGCACGAGAAGGCTTGGAAAGTGCTCATGTCAGTCATGTAGTGTCTCTGAAGTTTGCTCCAACATTTCTAGGTCCAGTCAAATAGGCTGACGTGCAGAGATACTTGTCCAAGTACAGTACTTTGGTAAGCAGCAATGTGCCCAGGTCTTACGTGGTACCAAGCTGCATGTCATCAAGATCAGCCTTTGCATCTGGAATTCATGTGTTTTCTGCGATACTGAGGAGTCTGTTTTCAGGCAACTCAGACCTACAGAGCAGAAATGCTAGTTTGAGTGATGAGCTACAGAACAAAGTCATCAGGGCTCGTGGCTTGGCAGCGTGCTGTACTCTAACACCTATTTAAAATATCCCAAGAGCGAACTGATACGGTCTCTATCTAGTCACATCTCAGAAGCAGCTTTCTGGTATGATGGACAGAATACCAGTGCTACCACTGGAAGTACAGGATTCATGCTGTGAACAAGTCTGTGAAGGCTGTTAACACCAGCTTTTTTAGTGTTCTTGAGAATATTTTACATTTAAACCATTTTAGCTTTCCAGATACCAGCAGCAGTTCTGAGTGCCTTGAAACACAAGGAGAAACGTCTGATGGTTCCAATACTAGAAATGAAGCAGTGAGATTTTAGGTTGTAAGGTCACTGATGAAGGCAGGGTTAACTGCACCACTTGCCTCTAAACAGCAGCATTTCTTTATGGCCTCTAAATGTCTCTTATGTTATCTAATACCTGTTGAATGAGAACAATGTGCTTGCAACATCAGGTAGCTTCAGGCTAACCCTTACCAGAGATGAGTTTATCCATGCTTGGACAACCTAGATGAACCACTTCTTCCTTCATGAGCTACTCCTTCAATACCTGTGCTGTCTAGGTAAGCCATACACTATCTCAGGCAGGATAGGTGGAAATTAACATTGAATTTTTAGAAGCAGGGGGATTGAGCAGCTGCTCTTAGCTCACCAAGAGACTTCATGATCTTCACTTGAAGATAAGCCAATACCTACAGAATTTTAGGCCATTTTTTTTAGGCTTCAAGGGTTGAATCCTGGATGCATTTCCCAGTGTGTACTACTCCACTGGGGGAGGCTGCCTTCCAGGAGGCTGAATACCAAGCTCTTGAGGTTTTATTTTATGTGGATCCAAGCTGCTCTGTAAAGCCAGAGTTTTGGAAAGTCTCCTGGGGGCATGAAGGAAGTGGAAGATGAGATCAGCTGGAAACTTCCAAACTCATTCTGCATCTCACATGCGGACTTCAAGTTTATAAAATTCTGCTGATTTCTAAACTTGGATGAATTGAGCTTCTTGATGGATTTTAGGATCTGTTTCTGGGCAGGCTAACCAATTGTGGTGTTTAGGCTGCATAATCCTTGAAAAGAATGTGAAGCTGCTTCCTTACCAGGTAGCAACCTGTATAGTTGGCAGGGCTCATACATCTCCAACAGACAGCTAGCTTCTACTTGCCCTGCACTCTAGGAAGCCAAATACTTGCTTCTAGGGTCATCTAGTCCCATGTATCCATAAGCTTGTGTGTCTTCAGGGATCTGCAAGCTCTGCAGGAATGTGTGAGGAGTCTGAGTGTCCATAGGCAGTTGTACAAATGTGCACAAAAGAAAGAAGTAGTCACAAACCTAGAGGCTTGAATGTTGTATTTCTGCCATAGGTTGTGATCTAGGCCTTCCTAGACCTTGCCCCTGCTCAGCTTCAGAAGGGGACAGCTAGCCTGAGGAGGTGAGGGGCAGAGGCTAAGGATCTTTGCTTTAGGAGAAACTTTGAAATTCGAAGAAGTCATGGATGCACCCTAGGACTTGAAGAGTCTGTAGCTGTAGGCAGGACCTGTCCTTCATTTAATTTACCTGGCCAGCAGAAGCAGCCTTTCCTTCTCCCAGTTGTGGTTCTGCTCAGATTTGTGGCAGGATGACTACTGTAGCAGGTGCAGTAAGGAAGAGGAAGTTTGGTTTTTGTTTTTTTCTTCCTGTGAAGAGCGGTGTAAGCAGTAGGTACCTGCTAGAACTTGGACAGTGCTGATCTCTGATAATGCAGCTAGGTAATTAAAACAGCGGATGAGCAGCTGCTTGGCACAGTGAAGGTGAAACTGATGCACGAGTCTCTGGCACTGAAGTCAGATTCTTTGTTGTATGAAACAATTAATATTAGTTAGTAGTATTTCAAATGCTCACGGGTATAACCACGCTGGCAGGGAATGGTGCAGATGGCTGCAGATCTCTTTTCCTGCCAGGCTTTGCAGGACCGACTCCTCTTTCTGTGGTAAAAGTAGACTAGAACAGATGATGCAGTCTTGCTTCCCCAACTGCAAAAAAAAAAAATCCCACAAGTCCCATGGAAGAAAGCCAGTGCCAATTAACATGACGAGGAAGTGCTCTGTCTCAGGATTGCAGCCTGAGATAATTTAGATTGCTGGGCCATCTGCTGTGACACTTTAAAGCCTACCTCTTTCTAGCAATAGCTGAGACTAGCAAAGGGATTCAGCCTGGTGCTAAACAAAGGCTCCAGCAGTCATGATCATTGTTTCTTATCTCGTGCAGTTAGCTAGGAGGCTCCACCCATTACTAAGGACAAACGCTTGGCTTCTAACTTGGCCTTCAGCTGCTGAAACCAATCCAAGTAGCAAGGCATGGTGCCAGCCGTGACTGTCTGGGGAGGGATCTGCCACCACAGCAGAGGCTGTGTAGCACAGTACTGCTTTAAACGCACAATTCCTCTGTCCTTTCCCGTCATCACAGCTAGCAGCCCTCCTGCTCCTGACCAGAGGTGCAATGGAAGTGTTACTTGACCTAGGCCTGGAGTGGAATTCATCCAGACTGAAATTGGTAAAGCTGTCGCAGCCTTCATTTTTTAAGGCCTGCGACATCCCACAGAACCCATGGCTGCAAGAACGTAGTCGAGGAGGCTGGAGTAAGATTCCAGCCTTCACAAACCTCTGTCCTGCTTAAACAGTGTAAGATGTGATAGTGTGGTTATTGTCGTCTCCTAACAGAACTGGTGAGGAAAGTCCCAGATCTCATGCACGTGGCTGTAAGCTTCACCTCTCATCCTTCCTCCAGTTGTTCTAACACCTTGATATAGTATTGTTATATATTAGGCATATTCCATTGTACTCTTTAAGCTGTCATTTGGAAGGGTTTTGTTAACAGGCTTTCAAGAATCTCCTTTGTAATCAGGCTTAAACTGTTTCCAGAAGTTAATTCATTTCCATACTGGAAGCTTAGGACTCGACTTACTGCAGTTCTGGCACAACTCGTCTGACACTAATGCTTATTGCACATGGGCAATGAAGAGCTGCCTGTACCTTTTGGAAATAATAACAGATTTGTCTACATCTGCTGCGGTGCCCCAGGGCTTTCTTTGCTCTTTACTTTGCTCAGCCAAACTCTCCTGTCTAGCTGAATTGCAGATTTTCTGAACCCATCCTCTGCTTCTAATCCTGTCATGACTTCTGTTTGCTCTGTTTTCCTGACTCTAACAAAACTCTTTATCTCTTGATTTGTTGTATCCTTGCGTCTTCCTGTTTTACGGGCTACTGCTAGGCTGAGTCTGAGCCAGATGCTGCTTCTGTGGTTCAAGATGTCTGCTTCGCGTATGAGCTGGCAAGCTGTGCCATGTTCATCCTGTGAGGACAAAGAGCATCTTGAGTGCCTTACCTTCTGATTCTTGCTCATTTGCGAGTTAAATCTGCAGCATTTCATCTGTTGGCAACCACTTCTGAGTGTTTTCTGCTGTGAGAATGCATCTAACCTCGCTGTCAGTAGGCAATAGTTCAGACCAGCCCTTCCCAAAATGTCTAGGCTCTCTCATTCCCCAAACGAGAATATATTTCCCTCCCTACTGCACAAGCCAGTCCTCAAAGTGAAGAACAGCACTAGCTGCAGGGCTGTGAAAGGCAGAGGGGCTGTCTGTAAAATCAGTGTTCTCGTGGTGGGATTGTAACAGACTGCTAGGAAGTTAGCCCCATTTTTAGCTGTTGTCAAAGGCAGACCTTCATAAGAGGCCTTAACCTGAAGCTCTCACCTGTAATTCCCAACCCTTGAGCAAAGGATGACTACTTTTGAAGACTGTCCTGGACTATCCCTGTCCAGCTGGGACATAAAAGACAGTTGCGTAAGGAATACCGATGAACAAACAGGATCTTACCCAAACAGGATTCCTTAGCTAAAATTACATGTTTCATTTAATCCCTTAAAGACTACATAAAGCTGGAGCTAAGCAGTAGTCCTGGGACTAGATGCTACTAGTTAATGTGCTGCCCATGAGCTGTAGTGATATTTCTGCAAGGCTAGCAACCAGGGAAACCTCTGTCCTAACAGGGGAAACACTCTGTGGGTAAAATCTTGTGCTACTACTACAAACAAACGAAAAACCACAACACCCACTCTTCTATGAAAAGAAGAGCCTTAGATCTTTGGCTTTTTCTAATACTGATGTCAGATGTTCCTACGTATTATACAACTTGTCACATGCTGTCAGCTAGCTCTGCAGAGAAACCAGAGCAGAGAGCACATGCAAAGTTTGCTGTGATATTTATGCAAAGTGGAGTAGCTACTAGCTGTACGGAACAGTTGGTTTATATCAAGTTGTAAGACTTGAAGGTGTGGGAATGTAATAAGTTTCATTTTTGAAAACTTTTTTTTTTTTCTTTCTGTTGAGTTAGTTTCAAGGAATTACAGGCTTCCCAAACCCTTGTGTTCCTCTTTCTAAAATGGTCACTTGCAGGTTCTTTTAGCTTTCATCGTCCCTACACACTGGATGACGCTCTTGGAGTTGTGAGGATGGGAATGATGACCTCTCCAAAGCACTGTGTGTCCATGGGCCCTAAGACTCCATAAGGGAGCTGCGTATAGACACAGTTAATGAACTGGCTGCAAAGCCTCTGATTACAAGTTTGGCCTCCTGTCTCAAATACGGGAGTCTCCAGAGGGAAAGACTGACTCATACCAGTGGACTGAACTGTTGCCACTTTGCCTGAAGCCTGACTTTTAAGTAGGTCTCCTAATTTGCCTAGCTATTTTGTTTTCATAGTCTGAGTTGGTTCACTGTTGGTTAAACAATATTTTTACTTCCTGGTAGAAATAAACTGTGTTGCTCTGTGTTAAGGGGAGGTAGAGAAGTAATATGCTTTCTTCACAATGTACAATTTAATATTCAAACTTCAAACCTTGAGGGACTGCTCAGGTGTCCTGGAGAAGGCTGATCCTTGGAGCTGCTGAAATGGTCTGAAAATAGCTAGAAAGAAACAGAAATATCACTTGTCCGTGGCATCTATAAGAACACTGTACTTTACGGCGAATCTGTTCACTTACCAAAAACTTACTGTTTTTTTCCTTTCCAAAACAGGATCTCAGTCTACCCAATGGCACACCTGTTGACACGTCTAGCCCAGCCTCCTCCTCATCTCTTCTCAACAGACTACAGTTGGATGATGACTTGGATGGAGAAACTAGAGACCTGTTTGTTACTGTCGATGATCCCAAAAAACATGTGTGCACAATGGAGACGTACATCACATACAGAGTTACAACAAAGGTACAACACAACGTTTTCCTTTCCTACTGCTTTTTTTCCCTTCTAGTTTGTTGGTTTGGCTTTTAAAGTATATTCTGGATGTTTATGCTTTTCGTTGTTTTGCTTCATCGTAAGGACAAGAACTTGGTGTCTTTCAGTACCTTGCAATTATGTTGATAGTGTGACTTCTCTTAGCAGAACTGTTACTACTTCATTATATGAAACAATTTAAAACTTTTAATGTGTCAGCTTAGATCTTGTCTGTGGTTCTTAGATAGAACTGTTTGTGAACTTGAAAAGCCCGTTTCCTTTAACTTGAAAGATTTTTCATATAAAGTAATCTGACACTCATTTGGTTTGAGTTACTTCCCCTTGAAGGTAATGTGCCTTGTTTATTCACTGTTAATCTTGCATTTAGTGTCTTAGCCATTCTCTGAAATTCTTTAAGCTCGTTGCTTAAGTGTCCATCACACATCTTCTGTCAGCCATTTATCTAAATCATTATATCATAATCTTGATCCTAATATAAACTAATCTCCATGCAGTTGTTGATACAGAAGGCTATGTAGTTGCTGTTAAAGCTAGGTAAAAATACCCTAAGAATGCTATTGCTTCTCAAAAAAGTAATGTAGTTTTTTTAGCATGTGTTGTAGCTCAATCATTAATGTAATCTAACTACACTAATAGGAAAAGCAATCTGCAAAGTCCACTGCTCTCAACTGGAATTTTAGTTTCTGCTAACTAGACGTTCTCATTAATATCAACTTCTCAGTGATGCTGACATCTATTTGGGGCACTTGCAGTTACCTAAGGTGAGAAGTTTTCACTAGCTTCACTATGACTATACTTTATCCACTTGTCCAGAAAGATTAGCATTACTGTGGCCTACTTAGATTGCACTCTATACTGGAGAGAATATTTTCCTTTGGGGTAAAGAAACCTTTACAGGCCACAGAAACTTTTTTCAAAACGTCTGCTCAGAAGTTCCACTTTCAGATTGCACATTGGAAAATGTGGTCTCTTGAAAATAGCAGCTACCTTGTACTGCTGGCTTAACTTTGGCCTGCCATTCTTAGTTGCTCTAAGTGTCATAATCTTGCAAAAAATACCATTTCTTAACCACTAGAAAATGCTAAGAAGTATTGCAGGAAACTTGTGTATGGTGCGACTCAGCCCTTGGCTAAGATCAGAAGGAATGGGAAGTGTAAAACGTGAGATGCTGCTTCCCACAGTCTAACAGTTAAATTTGGCTAAAGCTCTTTCTACCTTAAATTGAGACCTCATTATTCTGTCAATTATCTCTACACAGTGACACCCTAATCATGTTCTTCTGCTTGGAAACCTGTGTTTCATATGAGTCCCCTTCCTTCTTAAACCAGATTCTAGAAGGTGTGTAAGGTATTTACTGTAGAGCAGATTTATTACCCAATAATGCCCTTTTCTAAAAACAAAACAAAACAAAAAAATCACCCATGGATTTTGTATATCTGCCTACCTGCCTGTTAATAGTCCCTGCATCTCACTGTAGTGCATAAATCTGCTAGATCACACCATTACAATACGATTGTGAAACAGTGCCAGATTTATCCTCATCAGTCACCATGAACAGCTCACCTGTTTGAGTTTATAACTTCTTGTAAACTTCTGGAAAACCTCTAGGGTCAACACCTCTAGTACTGTCTACTATTGTTTAAAAAAGACTGGTTGGATGTTTAGCAGTATTAATGATCTGACTCATTCTTGCTATACAAACAAGTCTTCTTTGATGACAAGTTAATTGCCCAGGCAGCTATTGTAGCTGAAAGCAGTAATTAAACGTGGCAAAAGCTGCATAGGAATAATCCTTAAACAGTGATCAAGATAGGTGTTGATGTTTCAGCTTCCAGGTTGTAGATCAGAGCTCTATGGCAAGCCGTGTTCCTGTCCTCTGTTTAAGGCCATGTCTTTCTACCACCTCCTTTACTTTCTTGTGTGAGAGGGGTTTGAGACATGCTGAAGCGCTGAAAGGGTCTCTGATGGCTCTGGATGAGGATGCGAGGATGAGGATGTCTGCTTTTTCTATTTTTTATGTATCCCCTCTCCGCTTAATCCTACTGGAACCCTAAGGATTTGGATAAGTTTAGGTTCTAGAAGCAGTTATGTTGAAGTCTTTCCTGTTGTGAAAAGCAGCATCACTAGATGGAAGAGGGAAATGTAATTGCCAGTACTGGAGCACTGTAACATGTGCTTGTATCTCTGACTGGGAGCCATTGTAGAGAAATAATACAACCCTACTACGGTCATGTTTTTTATTACCCTCGCCCCCGCCCTTTTTTTGAAAGTTCTTCCATCACAACAGCAAAAAAGACGGGTCTTGCAGTATGCCCCAGACTTACTATCTCTTGATATCATTGTCAGCAGGTAGTGGTGGCTGAGGAAGGGTCCAAAACAATGTCTTGCAGTGAAACTGAAAAGGAAGTGTATAGTTAACTCGGTCCTGCTTATACCCCTGCTTTCACAGCTTCCTAATAAGAGACTGATAGCATTCCTCAGCCTGTCTTTGGGATAAACACTTTCAGAGAAAGTTTTCTATAACAGCAGGGTAATAATCCCCAAAAGAATGGGGACAGCAAGTCAGACTTGGCTCTGCTGACAGTCTTTTGTACCCTGTTTTCTTCTTGATAACACAATTTTTCTTGTATGAAGAGACCAGTGAAGCCAAAAAGAGCAGATGGGTGAAACTTGTGCTGGAACTTTGGCCTTGGCTGTAATGACTGAAGTGTCTCATGTGGTCTTGATGACACCTTTGATCCCTCTAGAGGCATTTTATCTAGAAGATCTTTTTTTATCTTTTTTTCTGAGGAATGAGGGGGAAAATCAATCTTACCTTTATGCCATGTAGTCATCTCTCCTGACAGAAATATAGGAGTGCTTCTAATTCTGCTTTTGTTGTGCTTTCTAGGAAGGCAAGGCATTCTTCTGTGCCTTCCATGGAAGTCTGAACAGCTGTGTGCCATTCCTCAGTGTCATGCAGTTGTTCTGCAAGGCTGAATGGAGAATGCAGGCTTGAATTGTATACCTCTGAATTGACTTGAATTCAGTCAATGCTGAAGTGCAGGTCTTGTTTTCTTTTTCATATCCTTCTGCCCTTGCTTCCAGTGCACGCATTGAGTAGACCTGAGTGCATGAAACAGCTTGATCTGTAGCAAGGAGCAGACGTAAGTGCTCTTTGTCAAGCAGGCTGAAGTATGAGAGGTGAGCAAAGCTATGAACTACTAAGAATACCAACCTTCCTACCTTCCCCCCTGCCATTTTACTGTTTTTCTCGTAAAAGATTTTGCCCCAGTCTTAAATAGTAACATGGGGGAAATATTTAAAATGTCTAGCAAGTCAGAGACTAGAACTAGGGTAGGAAAATAAATACTTGCACATAGTTGTCACAGACTGGCTTCAGGTTTGTCTGCTAACTGTTTTCAGGAAAGAGAAGAAACACCAAGATTCGGTGTCTGCCTTAATACTGCTTCCAACAAGAGGTAAAACTGTCTGTAACCCTTCCTGCTTTTCAGCAAGTCAAACCGAGCCTGGAATACTGCAGTGCTGACTTAGTGGAAGTGTGCTGGAGTCTTCAGTAAATCCCTGGAAATGTCGTACATTGGCTGAGGTCGAGATCAGCCACATAAATTTCTCAGCTTCCTTTAGGAGAGATGTGCGTCCTTGCGAAATGAGATTTATGAATTCTACTAGGAAAACGGGAGGAACGCAGCTCTGTCAAAAATGCACACACTTCGCTTGCCATCCCTGGATGGTGGCAAGACACTCTTCCATTCTGCGTGCAATCCAGAAAAAGTAACTTTTGCTAAGCTAATGGACAACTTGATCTGAAGTCCAAATTCTTTCGGCATTAGTGAGGTGTGGTTAAAACCTTGAAGGGCCCTTATGTTGTGTCCAAATAGTCTTGACAAGCTTATTTGCTGTCTAGATTTGACAGGCCATACAGCGAACACTGAAATGCCGATGTGTTTTCATGTGGTTCCCTTTAAGGAACAAAGCCTGATATATGGAAAACTTTAGAAATCTAATGGCAACAGTTCTCTAGAGATGAGTGACAACTAACGTTAAACTTGTATAATGGGACTGAACCTGCTCAAATCCTGCCTCCCTGCTTCTAGACTAGGTAGCACCTAATGGTTTTCCTTAACTGTTAGTGGACTACTGGTTAGTAAGGTTCTCAAAGCGAACAGATGGGATGCTTCACTTTCATTATACTGCAGGGCAAGACACTATAGTGTGTAAACATGCCAATTACTCTTACTCACTTGCTGTATGAGCTCTTTTCAGAGGACTTTGCCCAGTCACAGACAGTTCATAAAAAAAAAAAACAAAAAAAAAAACGCACCACGCTCTCCCTACTGTGAAATGGCTACCTTTTGTATTTTAATTTCAGGTGGTTTTGTGTAAGGCTGAAATACAGGTGCCCTGCTAACAGAGCAAAGCAGTCAGCAGTCAGCTGTTTGTATTCCTTGTCTTCCTCTAGCATAATGCTGTTCAGTGTCTTATTCCAAACAAGTGAAAATGGTTCATACGAAGTGTCAAAAACTTCACTTCTGCTGAGGCACTCTGCCACATTAAATAAATTGGTGCTGCCCTAATGTATAGCTGACTAAAGCACAAATCCACAGTGAATATCTTAAGTCTTGGCAGTCTTTCATTTGCAAGTATCTGTGCTCCTTTGATGAGCATTCATTATGTCAGTCCATGTGCTTAATTGTATACTTCTTACCGCACTTACCAGGTCAGAACAAGGATGGGCAGAGCTTGGTGTCTTCTCTTTATTTCTCTATGCCTTCCTTTTCTAGAAAACAAACCATTCCATAGGTAATATCATATTAGTATGCTGTCTATTGTGTATTAAAGCTGCTGTTGTGTGGATAGCCTGCTAAGGCTGCCAGCTCCTCCCTGAAGAGACTGCTGGCACGGACCTTTCACAGGATCCCTTCTGGGGATTAGTGGGTCTGATGTGTAATAACTGAGGAGTTAGAGCCATCCACAGATTGCATCTAAAGGCTGCCACTTGGCTCTCTACAAATAGTGCTCTGTGTGGCCATTGCCATCAGTCCAGAAATAACCACAAAATCACAGCTGGAATTTAGCAGATGGTGCACTGTCTAGGAAGAGTGAAGAAACCTGGTGCTTTTCGGTGGGTTATAATGGTAGAGGCTATCTGCCTTCCAATCAGGGCTGTCACACTACCAGGTTCTTTAGCAGAGCCTCCTGGTTGGGACATAGTTTCATAAGTGCTGCTTGACAATTGCAATACGTGCTGCCTGAGCAGCTGCATACAGTCAGCTTTCCAGGCTACAGACTGTTCAAGGACTTGATAAAACAATTGCCAATAGTTTTTCTGCATACCTAACTTCTGTCTCAGACTTGTAATGGCAAATTTAACTCCTTGCCTTAAAGAATGAAAACTTTAATGATTTAACCTAGGGTACTGATATCTGAAATGTAGCATGCACGAATTTAATGTAAACAAATAGATTTCTTCCTCTCAAAAATCAACAACAATCATCCTTCGGCAGACATAGCAATGGCTTATGTTCCAATCTGATAGCCTTGAAGGAGTATAGCAAGCCTGTAGTTTCCAGAATACAGAACACTGGTGAAACATTCCTCACCCACGGTGAGGAGTAAACAAGTCATAAAATATCTTTGCTTTTAATTCTTGATTGCTAAGTCCTGTCCTTGGAATAAAAATCATACATTCTCTTCACATGGTTAGTGCCAAGAGATAAACACGTGCACAGTGCTCTCTTCTTCCCAGATCACTCCTGTAAAATTTACTTGACTAGAAAATGTAATGAAGTACCAATAAACTTTAAGAATATATCAGATCCAAGTAGACATTTTTCTTACTGCTCTTTCCCTCTGCTCGAAAGGCCAAAGGATGTTTCTTTCATGCCACTTGCAAACTGCATTTTGGGGTGGAGCCCTAGTGCAAAGCTCGTCTGTCCTCATCCTTGCCAGTGATGACATTTACTCCTAAAGTCTGAGGTGAGAGGTTTCAGTGTACACTAAGCTTCTCCTGTTCTTGTTTTCCAGACCACACGAGCAGAGTTTGATTTGCCAGAGTATTCTGTGCGTCGGCGGTACCAAGACTTCGACTGGTTGAGAAACAAGCTGGAAGAGTCTCAGCCAACGCATCTCATTCCCGTAGGTAGTAAGCAAGAATCTGCCACTAAGGACAATTGTATATTTGCCTTTAAATGGTGTAATGTCTCTTTAGCTTTAAATACAGCACTTAATTCAGTCTTCTGCTAATAGAGTGGGAAAAGCTGCCCATTTTTAACTGGTTATGAAGCTTAGACATTTTTCTCAGGTGAGACACCTGAGAGTTGAGCTTTGGCAGCTTCCCACAGGGAAATACATTTGGTAACAATTCTTGTCCTGTTGTAAGTAGAATGTGCTTGACTTGCTTGCACAATTATTACATCTACATTTCTGAGTATATGAGGCTTACAAAAAAGCCACACAGGTGTTTCAAGTGCTAGTTTTAGTATTCAAGATGGCCTTTTGAGCTGATTCTAAAGGGTGTATTTCAGGATCACTTGTGTTATCATTTAAGAGCACAGACTTAAAAATCTTAGCACGTAGCTTGACAGCTATTGCATACGTTCAATAGGCAGAGGAATAGCTAAACTACTGCACCCTTTCTTTCTCAGAAGCTGGCAGTCTGGCCACCTTTTGTCATGTGAAGGGGTTACTTATGTTCAGCAGGCTGTATTTCATGCTGTAGAAAATGTGAAGAAGTAGGAAGACTGTGATATCATCACTATTGGGTCTTTTGAACAAGGAAATCCAAAAAGGTCTATAGCAGGTAAACTGTGGAGAAATGGCAACACTGCCAGCATACACCTTTACTTGCCCATTTGGTATGGTGGCTTTTTTTTTTTCTTTTTTTTTTTTTTTCTTTCTCCCTCCCTCCCTCAAAAAGGACTAGACTGTGTGAGAAGTATTCAGGTAGGCTGTTTCAGGACAGAGAACTATTTAAGTTCGTAATTTCTCAGAGACATGCCTCTGAGTGGAATAGTAGTTCAATCTCTCAAAGATAAGAAATACTTCACAAAATTATGTGACACCACTGAAACAAAAAGCTTAATGAGGGGTGGGGAGAAGACAGGAAAAAGAGTGAGCTTGTC